>NC_081411.1:166483529-167202029 GCF_030272615.1 Cryptomeria japonica | reverse complement strand
TATGCCAAATGAGCATGCACATTGATCTGACAGGATAAAATTGACCAAAATCATGACTGAAGATTATTATTGACAAGACCAAATTCGAAAGCGAGATAAATGAAGAATGCAGAAGAAAGACTCAATGCTTGAAAATGATAAAGACCAAGTGCACGACATAGAAGAAATGTTAATGCAACGCAAAAAACCCTAAAATAAGGCAATGTGCAAATGTTAAAATATGACTTTGCAAGCGTTGACCATTTTTAGATGTCTACACTGTGACTACCATCAGAACAAGGGACATAACATAAATAACTACATGAAACTCCGACATGAAATTCAAGATCTCATCGATGCTGGAAAAATCGTTGTTGGAAATCACGTGACTAATGTTGATCATAAGGCCTTTAAAGATCCCTTACTGACTTATGAACAAGGAGATTCCTCAAAATCCAAGGGAGGTGCTAGAGTCAATTATACCTACACTAACAATGATAACGTGATCAACATGATTGAATCTTCCCAACTTGAATATTGCAATGTGATCATAATCAAATATAAAAAAAATCAAGCACAAACTGCTAATGTTGTAACCCGTGCTCAAAAGAAAGTTACTCTCCAAGGAGCTAGTTCCTCAACTTTCGATCAAACAAAATCAAACCTACCAACTCCTCCAAATAGACAAATCAACACAATCACGGCCAAATCAAAACAGGTGGCTTAATCATCCTCTCCTGGTTATAGTATTGTTGAACAATTGAAAAGAACTAACGCTCAGATCTCTACTACTCATAAAGAGATCTTGGACAAGGATTTGCTCACCACTAGTTTCCCTAAAGATTTAGATATAGATCGGTTTCAATCTATGGTGGGTCACCTGACTTCACTTCATTACCTCACTTTCTCAGAAGAAGATGATAACTCACTGAATCACCCGCATAACCAGTCATTACACATTGAAGCTATGATCCATAAACACCGAGTTAAATGTGTTTTGATAGATGGAGGCACTAGGTTGAATATCTATACCTACAATCTACTGACACAACTAGGATTTTTTGAAAACGTTATTGATCCAACAAAGAAAATAACAATCAAAGATTATGATGAAGAAGAAATAACCTTTAAGGGTCTGGTGCTATTACCAATCAGGGTAGGACCTATAGAAAGAGATGTAATTTTTCAGGTCCTTGATCTTCCTCTTTCATACAACATCTTACTAGGTTGGCCATGGATTCATGAAATGAAAGTAGTACCATCTACATATCATCAATGCTTAATGGGTTGGTCTTGTAAAGTACAGTCTATTAGTTCTGGATTTACTAAGTATAAAGTTTGAACTAGTTCAAGGGAGTTCATGGTACTATCATCATGACTTCGGACCAACCAGTCGAGTTCCAGAAGACTACCTTGCGTATGTGTCTCAAGACTAGGAAGAGTTAAAACACAATTATCGAAATTCATGTTAGTATCTATTGGACCTAACCCAACCAACCTACTTCTAGCGTCGTCACCTACTTCAAAGTGGACTACATACCATGGTGTGATAGTAACAGGGTCAGCAGACAACATCTCAATGGTCATGACAAAGTAGTCATAATGTGTTATTGAATAGTTGTTGTTATAAATAGAGCTCATGTCTAAGTTATTAGAGTCATAAGATGAAGTTTCTGACTCATCTTCAAGTGGCTAAGATTGATCCACGCGAATATCTTTTTAGCAAAGTAATGCTCATAGGAAGACTGGCTAAATGGGTCATGGTTCTTATAAAGTTTGATATTGAATATGTGGAACGGAAAGCCATCAAATGACAGGTTATTGCATACCAGCTTGTTGATGCTCCACTTGAAGATAGTCAACCTCTGCATATAGAATTTCTGGATGAATCAATCATGCACCTTACTCAACAATCATGGAAGATGTTATTTGATGGGTCTTTCACTCAACATGGTTCTGGTGCCAGAATACTTTTTATTACTCCCCAAAAAAATTCAATCCCAAAAGCTTACAAGATTCTCTTCCCTTGTGATGGGGTTCACCTAGCTTGCTCACTTCACCTAGCTAGTGTTTCTCAATTCCACCAACTCTCCAAGCCTAGCTATTCTCTAAGACCTCCAAGTCCTTCTCAATCTCTTCTTGGGATTACTTCTTGTCAATTTCAAGGTGTTTTCTTCAAGTGTTTTCACTAGGAACCCTACCAATTCATAATGTTTCCCATGTACTCATTATGGTTGTCTTGGCTCCAACTTGTCAAATTGACCTCCTATTGTTGTGAGTTGATGTAGAGATGTGGAGGTGGCTTCTAACATTATTTTAATACCTTTTGGGTCCAATTGAGGTTTTCTTTCATTTCCTTCCTTACCAATTTCACCATTTTTCCTAGAAAAGGGCTACAAGGAATGAGCCCCAATTAGGCCTCCAAAATCCGGTTTTCTAGGGCTTGGAGGAAAATGGTCCAAAAGAAATTGCAACAAGGTTTCGTATTCTTCAATGGAACACCTATCCCCAAGAGATTTATATGGTTTTGGCTTCTCAACCCACCATACAATGCCCTAGCCCCAAAATGAGAGTTTTGAAGGGTTTCTAGGCCTCCTAACCAACAGTGACTGGTCTAGTTTGGAAAATGAGAATCAAATGGTTTTTTCAAGCCTTACCCTTGCATAAAAAACTCTTTATAAACTTTATGGACCCCTCCAAAAGGTTATTTTGTGGTCTTGCATCCAACCCTGCACTTTACACTCCAAGTTCACCCTGTCTCCTCTAGTCAGGTTGCTCTTGGACTCGCCTAGAACAAGGTGGCAGTCACATCAAAATTCATCTCCAAAACTTCTCCCTACATATGTACACTTTAGAAGTGGTTTCCTTCCATCTCCCAATAGGTCATGATGGTAGCATGGAGAGAATTCATGGATCAACCATTTTACTCAAAAATGTTATTTACAAGCCAAAATTGGTTGTTTGCAAACAAAACCAAGAAAACACTAATACAACCTAACTACAAAGCTTGAAATGAAACTAACAACTCTAAAACACACCAAAGAAACTCAATCCATTACTGGATCAATGGATTCAATCCTTTTGTATTAACAATATGAGCAAAATAAGCCAAAATGATGTCAAACAGTCCCGAAATGAGTAGTTTTAGATTGTTGAACTTACAAAAACAAAACTCCAACCTTGGTAACCATGGAAGAGAAGGTTTTATAGTCTTCCCCACATCTGGAGGCATTCTAGGGCGTTGGGATATCCCTAACTCCATCGCTAAGCAATTTAGGACAAAAATTGTCATGACAACTTTTTGCAACTTTGCACTTTTTGCACTTTTTGCCTTTTCAACCTATGAAACCTATTATAAGTCATTACTCATGACTTTTAAAGAATTTCTAATACTATTTTAACCCTCCCTAAAGCTTATACCAATTTTTGACACTTTTGACCATCAAGAAGGTCAATTACCTACTCAAACCACTACTTATACAAAAAATGCAAACCTAAGAAGAACTAACTCAATCTAGGCCTATATTTTACTCATCAACCTCACTCTTTGACCCTCCTAGAGTCCTTATTGAGCACCTAACTTGGCTAAGGTCAGTACAAGCCAAAATTGAGAAAAAATAATTGCCTAAGTCCTAGGTGCTTCTGCACCATTCTCCCAAACAAAAGAAAATTATGTCACCTCCTTGGGAATCAGATTCTGATCAATGCTTGGCTTCTTAAACTTTGTCTTAAGCACCAATGTAGCTTCAGCATCATCCATTCCCTACCACTTGATTAGGTGCTCCCAATAGATTTGATGCCTTGTCTTCTTGGTGATCCTTGAACTCAACACCTTCACGGCCTTTGGATTTGGTTTGGCTGGTAGTTGAAGGTTTTTCACATCATCTTATACCTCTGAGTGACTGAAATCTGAACCTTGGATTGGTCCTTTGTAGGCAACTAATTTTGCTATGTTGAAAACCGATGACAATCCTATTTCACTAGGTAGGTCCACCTTGTATGTGTTTTCTCCATACTTGGCTAGAATGGCACATGGACCCAACCTTTGCATTTGTAACTTGTTAGGAACTCCTTGTTGTAGCCTTGCTTTGTTTAGGTGCACCATGACAAGATCTCCCACTTGAAATTGGAGGTTCTTCTTTCTTTCATCAACTTTTTTCTTGTTTTTGTTTGTGTTCTCCATCAAGGCTTGCTTGACTGATTCATGTACCTCCTTCATTGACTGAGAAAAGGCTTTTGCATATCCACTTCTTGCTACTACACTACCTAAGTCTCTCAACTCCAAAATACCCCTTGGGTGAACACCATAGACCACTTCAAAAGGGCTCATTTCGGTGGTCCTATTTATTGTTTCATTATATGCATATTCAGCTTATGAAAGCACTTGATCCCATGTCTGACTATACTCTTTGGTAAGGCACCTCAATAAGTTCCCTAAGCTCCTATTCACCACTTCGGTCTGCCCATCTGTTTGTGGATGGTAGGCTGATCCAAAAGATAGGTTGGTGCCAAGATTTTTCCAAAGTGTCTTCCAAAAATAACTCATGAACTTTGAGTCCCTATCTAAAACAATGCTCATGGGTAAACCTTGTATCCTTACTATTTCCTTAAAGAACAAATGGGCTATTTGGCATGCATCATGAGTAGTCTTGCAAGGCACAAAGTAGGCCATCTTACTAAATCTATCCACAATGACATAAATGTTGTCAAATCCTTGCTTTGTCCTTGGTAAACCTACTACAAAGTCCATACTAATGCACTCCCAAGGTCTATTTGGTATGGGAAGAGGCTGGTATAAACTGACATTTGAAGAAGTACCTTTGGCCTTTTGGCAAACTATGCAAGTCTCCACATAATTTTTCACATCTTGATTCATCCTTTGTCAATAGTAGTACCTTTGAACCAACTCTTGAGTCTTATTGACTCCAAAATTTCCACTAAGGCTGCCATTATGCTTCTCTTGAATGAGGTTTTCTCTCATTGAGCCTCTAGGCACACAAAGCTTCCCACCTCTAAACAATAGTCCTTCTTGCAAAGTAAATTCAAAATAATCACTATGGAAGTGATTTCGATACTCCTTACACACCTTGTAGGAATTTGATAGGTTTTCATCCTTCGGGTATAGGTCTCTAAAACTTTCAACTCCTATGCTTCTCAATTGGATTTCTTGGACTGTCAAAAGTCTCTTGCTTAATGCATCAGCAACCCAGTTTAACTGTCCTTTCTTGTGCTTGATTGTCAATGTGTAGGCTTGCATGTACTCCACCCATTTCATGTGTTTATGACTAATTTTGTCTTGTGAGTTTAGAAAACTCAATTCTTGGTTGTCCGTATAGACTACAAATTCCTTAGGAAGGAGATAGTGTCTCCACTTCCTCAAAGCCTGCACTAAAGCATATAGTTCCAATTCATAAGAGGAGTAATTCCTCTTTGCATCACTTATATTCTCATAATGGAAATATATTGGTCTTTCTTCTTGGCTTAGGACAACCCCTACTGCAACATTGCTTGCTGAAGAGGGCAAAATAGATTTAAAGGTCAAATGATCAAAACATAATGAAATAAACAAGCAGAATGCTAAAATATCATTAAGAGACCATTTCACCTTGCTATTTTACCTTCTCTTGTGGATTGAGCTTGATGAAGTGAAGGCACCCCTTGATAATGCTCCACTTGATGTGCTCCTTTGATTGTTGGATGTGGATGGCTCTCCAATGTTGTGCACAAATGGAATGGATTTGAAAAATGATAAGGATGAGATGATCAAGTTGCCAAGATGATTTCCTGGGCTCAACAGGGCAGCATAAACATACTAGATTTCAAGATGTTTTGAATGAAGGGATGGAGCCCTATTTTATAGGAAGAGGAGAGGAAAATGAATGGCTAGGATGAATTCGAGATGAAGGGCTAAGATTTACTTGTGAGCTCACACAAGCTCCAAGAGAGGGTGTGGAGACCAAGAAATATGCCTTAAAGACATTTCGTATCTCCACCCTCCACAAGGTTCATTGGAGGAATTAAAAATTCTCCAAAAAAGGATATTATGGGGATTGGAGGAATAAAAAAGAATTAAAAATTCCTTTGGAGAGGGAATGCTTAGAGGAATGTGTGATTTCAAAAATCTTACATTCACCTAGGAAAAGAGCATTTAAAGCTAGTGGCTGGATGAAAAGGACAAAGAGTTGACTTTGTGGCTAATCATGATGATTAACCATTAATGACTCATTAGGAGGGGGATTAGAGGAAATGTTAGGTGGGATTAATATTTGTAGGAGAATTTGACTAGGAGAGAGAATGAGTGGAGGGAATAAAAATTTAGAAGAATAATGTTAAGTGAGTTTAGGGAGTTTCTAGAAGAATGAATTAAGAAGATGATTTGTAGGAATCATGTAGGTTAACTAATTAATTGAAATTAATTAGCTAAGAGGAAAATTTGTGAGGATTTGATTTTTTTAGAAGAATAAAGAAAGGGATTGATTTATTAAATAAATCAATCATATGCTATAGTGACAATATTAATTATATTTAATTAATATTGAGAGGAATTTGAATTAACATAATTAATTAATTAATTATGCAAGGAATTAAAAATAATTAAAATAATTATTTTTAAGTGTCTACATTTTGCCCCTCTTTGAAGCGAGGTGTGATGACACATTGATTCAAAGAATAATCTTGTTTTGATGCTGATATTGGTTTGATAGGATTCCCTGGCTCCTGATTGATAGATTATGATATGGTGATGCCCCCTCGGGAGATCAATTGAGGTATTTGATCTTTGGAGTTTTGTGAAATTGATATCCCGATAGATTTGATTTGATTCAATTGATAAGATCTAGATTCAGTCTGGTTTTAAGAAGAATTCCTCCTGTTTAAGACAAAGATGATCAAAGTGTCTGGTTTCAGGAAGGATTCATCCTGTATAAGACATGATCGGAGTGTCTGGTTTTAGGAAGGATACATCCTATATAAGACATGACTGATCACAACGTTTGGTTTCAGGAAGGATTCATCCTATATAAGACATGATCAGATCACCACGTCTGGTTTCAAGAAGGATTCATCCTGTATAAGACATGATCGATCACAACGTCTGGTTTCAGGAAGGATTCATCCTGTATAAGACATGATCAGATCACAACATCTAGATTTAGGAAGGATTCATCCTGTATAAGAGATGATTGATCACAACGTCTAGTTTCAGGAAGGATTCATCCTATATAAGACATGATCGGAGTGTCTGGTTTCAGGAAGGATACATCTTGTATAAGACATGACTGATCACAACGTCTAGTTTCAAGAAGGATTCATCCTGTATAAGACATGATCAGATCACAACGTCTAGTTTCAGGAAGGATTCATCCTATATAAGACATGATCAGAGCATCTAGTTTCAGGAAGGATACATCCTGTATAAGACATGAATCAGAATCATAATTGATTATGTGAGGAAAAAAAAAAAAAATAAAGGAAGAAAAATTAGGGTGGAAGGGATAAATGAGGAAGATATATGAAGTAGTCATGAGATATTTGGAAAGAAGAATAAGAGATGCAAGACTGCAAAGGAAAATGGGGGCAATTGAGAACTCCATGGGATTATTGAGTTTAGGATTTGATGGAATGATGGTGAGATTTTGTGCACAACAAATGTGGAGAGCCAACCTAGTTTGATGTTGCCCTGAGTGACTTGCACCACTGATTATAGAAATCAGGATGCCATGAGAAACCCAGGGAATGGACTAACTCTGTAGACAAACGGAAATTTCTTGCACACAACAATGCAAGTGTTAAGAAACACTAATACAAAATTGTGGGTTCGTGCAAGGAAACCCTCAAACACACCGATACCTCTTGTACACGAGAAGGTAAGTGTTGATAAACACTAGTACCAGGTCGCCGATTTATACAAGAAGGATCCAAAACATGCCATACGATGAAATATGCCCCAATTTGCACCTATCATAATGTACCTGGATATGGAAGAACCCAGGCAGTCGTAAATAGTGGCAGTCATAGGGAAAAAGATGCAAGCCTATATGAAAAGATCTAACAAAATCTAACAAGTCTCTTCCTTGCGACCACATGATACCTCTTGCCAAGAGTAGAACTAGGATGGACTTGGAATTGTTTCTCAAGACTTCTTGAAGCTTACACACAGAGGCATAAAATCTCAATTTCAATGGGACATTCCTTGTTCATGACTCGGGTGAAGACTCATCATCATAGACATGTTTTATTGGGAGGCGAAAAAGAAGGAATGTTGTGCATGGGTGGGCTAGATGACAGATAATTTGTAGTATGGACATGATAGATAGTGGATCTAGTTATTTACCTTGGTGTCTGCATAGAGGTTTTCACCAAGGTACTTGTCCATAGCGCCACCAAGTGGTTTTCACTAATGGACAAATTATTTTTCTTTCTTTTTCTGATTTTTTTTTAATTTTTTTTTTTTGATTTTTGATTTTTTTTTTACCATTTAAGACTTTCTGAGTACTAAGCATAAAATATTTTGAGGTGCATGATATTCATTAGATCATCCAAAGGATCACCTTCAGGAGTAACCAACTGATAAGCTCCTGATCCATATTTCATTGTGATTACATATGGTCCAAGCCAATTAGGCTCAAACTTACCTTTCTTTTCTCTTTCTTGTAGATTTTTATGATTCTCCATGAGGACAAGATCACCAACTTGGAATTCTCGAGTTCTGACTTTTTTATGATAATTCATGCGCAGATGATTTTGATATACCCGAAGATGATTCAAGGCCTTGAGGCGCCTTTCATCTAACAATTCTAGCTCTTGTAAGTGGGCAATTCTGTATTCTTCCTCTGGTAGGATGTTTTGTAGTGATACCCTTAGAGATGGGATTTCGATCTCAAGGGGAAGGATGGCTTTAGAACCAAATACTAGGGAATAAGGAGTGGCACCTGTGGGGGTGCGGATGGAGGTGCGGTAGGCCCACAATGCAGGATGGATTTGGAGGTGCCAATCATGGCCCACTTCATTGACTGTCTTTTTGAGGATTTTTATTAGGGTTTTATTAGAAGCCTCAGCTTAGCCATTGCCTTGGGGGTAATATGGAGTGGAGAAGCAGTGTTGGATGTTGAATTTTTGGCAGAGTTCTTTGACATCCTAGTTCTTAAATTGTTTACCATTATCTGTGATGATAACTTTTGGGATGCCGCATTGGCAGATTAGGTAGTTCAGGATGAATTTGGATATTTGCTTGTCGATGGTGAAAGTAATAGGGATAGCCTCTACCCACTTGGTGAAGTATTTGGTGGTGGTGATAATGAATTTATGTCCATTGGAAGATGAAGGGTGGATTTTCCCAATGAGATTGAGCCCCCACTGCGAGAAGGGCCATGGTGTAATGAATGGCTGCAATTCTTGTGACGGTGCATGAATCTTGTTGCCGTGCTACTGGCAAGGGATGCATTTCTTCACATAGTTGTATGCATCTTCTTCCATTTTAGGCCAATAGTATCCTATTCTCAAAAGTTTTTTAGCCAATGTGAGTCCACTTGAGTGTGCCCCACAGATACCCTCGTGTACTTCACGTAATGCCCATTCTGCTTCTTGTTTATCTAAACACCTTAGGAGGGAACCATCAAAATGCCTTCTAAACAAGGTGTCTACAAGGATGGTGTAATGGGCACATTGGCGAATGAAGGTTTGTTGTTGGGTTTTGGTGAAATGTGGGGGAATGGTGTTGTCTTTGAGGAAAGCGAAGGTTTCTTGGTACCAAGGGGACTTGGGGCCAATGAGAATACACACCATTTCAAACTCTGGTAGGTCGTATGCTGGTATAAACAATTGCTCGACCAAGAACTCGCACTTCTAAATGTGTGTTGGCATTTGAAGGAGGGAGCCAATGGTGGCCATTGCATCTGCAACCCTGTTGTTTGTTCGTGTGATTTGGTCAAACTTGATTGCTGTGAAATATTGCTTAAGATCTTCAACCATGGTACGGTAGGGAAGGATTTTATCATCTTTTATCTAGTATTCATCATTGACTTGTTTTATGATGAGTTGGGAATCGCCATAGACTTGTAATTCCTTTATTTTCTAGTGGATAGCCAAGCGTAAACCTGTGATGAGGGCTTCGTATTCTGCTATGTTATTGGTACATGCAAAGGCTATCTTGTATGATTTGGGGATGCCATCTCCTTGAGGTGTGACCAATAATATTCCTACCCCTGATCCATTTTGAGTGTAGGAGCCATCAAAATACAAGTTCCATGTGGAGGATGTGGTAATAGTCATAATGAACTCATCTGGTAATTTTGTGAGAAGAGGATGGTCACCTGGAAGTGGAGCTTCAACCAACTGATCTACAAGGACTTGTCCCTTGATTGCCTTTCTATCCACATATTCAATGTCAAACTCGCTTAAGAGCATGACCCATTTGGCAGTTCTGCCAGTGAGAGCAGTTTTGGACAAGAGATATTTAAGTGGATCAATTTTAGCAATTAATTTTGTCTTATTATTTAGCATATAGTGTCGTAGTTTCTATGTGCTGAACACTAATGCCAAACATGCTCTTTCAATGGGGGTGTAATTGAGTTCATATCCTACCAACATCCGACTGATGTAGTAAATGGCATGTTCCTTCCCTTGATCATTTGTTTGCGCCAATAATGCCCCCAATGCCACTGTAGTAGCACATATATACAAAATAAGGGGTTTTCCAGGAGCAGGAGGCATCGCTACGGGAGGTGATGCTAGATATTCTTTTAATTTCTCAAAGGCCTTTTGACATAGGCAATCCCATTTAAATTTTGTGTCTTTACGCAACAGGTGTGCAAATGGATGGCACTTGTCTGCTAGCTGTGAAATGAAATGCCTGACAGACTGGAGTTTTCCTTGGAGACTGTGTAGTTGTCTGAGAGTTTTTGGTGGAGGCATTTCCATAATAGCTTTTACCTTTGCAGGATCAACCTTGATGCCTCTGCAGGAAACAATGAATCCCAGTACTTTTCCCGATGTGACGCCAAACACACACTCTTTGGGATTTAGGCGCAACTTGTATTTTTCCAATCTTTCGAAGATCTATTTTAGAATGGGGATGTGTTCTTATCTTGTCTTGGATTTTCCTAGCAGATCATCCACATAGTCCTCCATAATTTTGTGCAAGAGGTCATGAAAAATTGTTATCATTGCCCATTGATACATAGCTCCAGTATTTTTAAGGCCAAAAGGCATGACCCGGTAACAAAAGGTACCCCATGGTGTTGTGAATGTAGTTTTATGCTGATCCTCATCTGCTATCCTGATTTGTTTGTATCCAAAAAACCCATCCAATAGCGATAACATTTCATGCCCTGCTATAAGGTCCATAATCATGTCTATATTGGGGAGCGGGAAATCATCTTTAGGACAAGCTATATTTAGATCTCAGAAATCTATGCAGATGCGGATGCCCCCAGCAAGTTTGCCGACAGGTACAATGTTGGAGACCCATTCAGCATAATCTATTGGTTTGATAAATTTTGCATCTAACAACTTTTGGAGTTTTGCCTTGACTAGGAGTGCAATATGTGGGTGCATTTTGCGCAGTTTTTGTTTTACAGGTTTTGCATCTAGGTGGATAGTGAGATTGTGAACCACCAAGGTAGGGTCCAACCCTGGCATATTAGAATAGGACCATGCAAAATTGATTTTTACCTCTGTCAGGAAGTTGATGAAGTCTTGTTTCTCAATTTCTGTGAGGGATTTGGCAATGAGCACATTTTTTGGAATGACCTCAGTGCCCATGTTGATGCTGTCTATTTCTTCTATCAACAAATTTGATTTGTCTTGTGGAAGGTAACCAATGGTAGGGAGGTCAAATCCCTCATCGTCAAGTGCCTTTTCCAGGTTTTCACTTTCAGATATGCCCTTTGTTTTTATTTCTTGTTCATCCAAAGGCGCCTCAGGGGGGTTTTCAACTAGGGAATCATATCTTTTTCTTTTATTGTCTTTTTTGTGGCTAAGGGCATTGACTTGACTACCAAATTATCCCTTTTCGTGTAGTTGAATACCCTCGATTCTGCTTCAATCTTCCATATTTTGTGTTGTTAGGAGAGCAATGAGAGCATTATCATCGACACAGATATCTAAAGTGGGTTTGTCTCATTAGCCCCAATCAATGAGTTCGGGATGGACAAGATTTAGCTCATGTGAAGTGGGAGGGGTTATGGGGGTGATGGTATTGATGTAAGCGTCCAAGAAGATATCTTTCTCATATTCATAAGGCATTTCATGGAATTCCTCTTCGTTAGCACTTTCGATATCTGAGGAAGGACTAGCAGGGGCACCAACAATAGTAATCTTAGGCATCGGGGTGTACCCCAAGCCTCTGTTGTATCTGTAGGAGATAGGATTTATGGGTATTTTTCTTCCTTTCTCCTCTGGTCCGAGGCCGTGTCCTTTGTAACCCATTTTTTCAACTATGGCAGATGCTTTTGGGTACATTTCTTTGGATATTCTTGTTGGATCTTCATCTTCTTCCCGGTACAGCCATGAAGAGATATCTGCTTTGAGGCTCTCGTTATCAAGTGGGCCCCATTGCTAGAAGGTAGTGTTTTGGCATTACATGATTGGTTTTGGGACCTTTTTTATCTCTTTTGGTTTGCCAACTGACTTAGGAGAAAGCGGGAAGTTGCCTATTAATAAGACATCCTCCGATTTGTATTCTCCATAGCCATTGTCCAAGATCTTGATTTGATTATCTAGTTGGGATGATGTGGAGGCAACATTTGATGTGTTAGATGGAGGCGTTGGTGAGGGTCTATTTAGTGGGCAATAATACAGATGCTTCCCCTCTAATAGTTTGCAATATTGAATAAGTTGGGGATCACCTTTGATAGTGATCACTCTTCCATTATAGGGGAATTTGATGCATTGGTGATAGGTGGAGGGTACGGCCTGCAAGGAATGAATCCATGGCCTCTCGAGGAGAATGTTGTAGGGGAGATCAAGATCTAGTACTTGGCAAGGGGTTTCAATTATAATGGGGCCCACTTGAAGAGGTAAGGTGATCATGCCCTTTGAAATTCTTTCTGCATCATCATATGCCTTTATTGTGATCCTTCCTGATGTGTCTATCAAATCCTTAGAAAGTCCCAATTGTTTTATTAATTTGTATGTACACAGATTAAGCCTAGATCCACTATCTATCAGGATACGTTTGACCTTGTGCTTGTGGATGAGAGCTTTGATGTGCAAAGGTTTGTTATGGTCTTCATCTACGGGAGCATCTTTGGAGTTAAATACAATGTGCTATTGGGCATCAAGGTTTCCAGTGAGGGCTTGGAGTTGGGTGGCGTTGATGTTATCTGGAACGCATGATTGGAGAAGGGCTTGTTCCAAAATTTCTTTATGGACCGAGGAGGTCTTGAGAAGTTCCAAAATGGAGATCTGCGTGGGTGTCTTCCCAAGTTGATCAAGGAGGTCATATCGGCGGGTGGAAGACATGGGTGGGGGGTTTGGTGGGGGAGGGACTCCTTGGATGGTGACCCTTCCTCGACGTGTAGTTTCATTGTAGTCATTTTGGAAATGGGAAGTGGAAGGCGTGGCACCCTGAATGACTATCCTAGCAGGATTTGATCTTCTTTAGGAAGAAGGAGGATTGACTCCTTGGATGGTTATGACATTTACATGATTGTCTGTAGGTTCAATGCGACCTACTAAAAAATCAAAACCGGTTATGTGATTAGCGTAGTCATAACCCATTGCGTTAGATGATGAGCCTTTTCCTTTATCATGATTCGGGAAGGGTTCCTGGTACATTTTGAGTTTGTCATTGTTATTACCAGGTTTTGCATTTGCTACTTCAATCTCACCTCTATTTATGAGATCTTGTATGTAGATCTTCAGTTTCATACACTTTCATGTATCATGCCCCTTGATATGATGGTATTCACAATACTCATTTTCATTATACCATCTCGGTTTAGGTTGATTGGGGTCAGATGGGCGAGTGATTGGAAAAACCACTACACCTGCTTGGACAAGTTTTTGAAACACCACTTCAATAGGCTCAGCCAGAGGAGTGAAATCTCTTGGAATCTTGTTATTCGATTGGGGTGGTCGTCCCTAGATTGAGACATTGTTGTGAGGTTTTTAGGATTGATTTTGGTTGTTGAATTGATGATTGTTGGTGGTGGATTTTGGGGGAGTGGCCATGGTTTGGACCCGCTTTGCATCAGTTACATCATCATTGACCACATTTTTTTTTTTGGACCAGAATTTTGTTTTGTCGTTATAATAAGAGGAAGAACTTTGTGTTGATTTCTGGTAATGTTTCAAGGTTCCTTCCTCCAACAAGACACGTTCGAGGGCAAGGCCCTTATCTGTCAATTTTTGGAAGGATTTGATACATTGAGATATTAAAGGTCTTGAAAGTTCAAACACCAAGTTCTTTTGGAATAGCTCAATTTGATGTTGTTCTGGCTTGTCCCACTAGAATTTCTTGATAAGATGTCGCCATCTTTGTAGGAAATTGGCAAAGGTTTCTCCGGGTCTTTGTTTTGTATTACCTAGGTCCATCATAGAAACATCATTACCCATGTTGTATGCATAGTGGGCCACAAATTTTTCTGCCAAGTCTAGAAAAGAGACAATGGAACCTCATGGTAGAGATGAGAACCATGTCAGGGCATCTCCCATGAGACTCTTGGGAAAGAGTCTGCGAAGATAAAGGTCACTATAGGAGACTTCTTGACATAAGATGTGGAATTCTCGAACATGATCGCGGGGGTCTCCTTTGCCTTCATACTTGGTGAATTTAGGAATCTCAAATCTCGAGGGATATGGTGCAACTGATATAGATGGATCGTAAGGACAAGGGAAAAACTCTTTGAACAAGTAAGTTTTCCTTTTATTAGTCCTTTGTTTCAAGTCCTTGATGATATTTTTCATGTCTTGAATTTCCTTGATGAGGTCTTGTTGTGGGCTTTGATAATGGTGAAGTGTATTTGCCCCAAGAATTGGATGAGCCAAAGAAGGTGCTCCACCACCAATATATTGATATGATGAGGAGGTGGGAATGTGGGATGTGATGACCAATGTCATTGGGGTTTGAGTGACAGTTGGTTGTGGTCCGCAAATGGTTGTGACGGGATTGAATACGGCTCGGATAAAATTTGCGACATTGTTGGGAGGAAGGGAAGTTTCTAGAATAGAAATTTGTGGTTGAGTAGAAGGAGGTGGTATAGAAGTTTGTTAAAGAATGGATGAGATCAGATTTGATAGTGGTATGGAAGGTAAGGAGAAAGAAGGTGAGATGGAGACCATGGTGGGAGGTACCGTGGGTGGCATTGATTGAGCCTGGATGATTGATGGGGCTGCAATTGATTGAGTTTGAATAGTAGGTGCAACACTTTGTATGGGAGCGAGGTCTCCTTGTGGTTGCTGGGTGAGAGCGGATCTATTAAATTCAGGCGGAAGTTGAGCTCCATGTTCAAGGAGAGTTTTCAGAAGTGCAGTAGGATTGTGTTTAATAAACTTTTTCATCATCTCTTGGTTATAAGAATCCACTAGGAAAGTTTGCACTTCTGGGCAAAGTTCATCTTGGTTAACCATGTCAAGATTTTGACTTTGATCTTGATCGCTAGGTTGCTCACTTTGTGTATGATCTTGCATGGGATATTCATATAGGACATCAATGTCCGGCATGCCATATTGTTGTTCAGCCATCTTTTTCTTTTGGGATCGAGTTGCGACCATACACGATATTTGTGATGAAAAGACTTAGGAAAAATGTGATGAAAGAACTTAAGAAATTTGTGATGAAAGGATTTAACAAATTTGTGATGAAAGGATTTAAGAAATTTGAGGATGAAAGGACTTAATAAATTTGTGATGAAAGGATTTAAGAAATTTGAGGATGAAAGGATTTAAGAAATTTTAGGATGAAAAGACTTGAGAAATTTGTGATGAAAGGATTTAAGAAATTTGTGATGAAAGGACTTGAGAAATTTGTGATGAAAGGATTTAAGAAATTTGTGATGAAAGGACTTGAGAAATTTGTGATGAAAGGATTTAAGAAAATTGAGGATGAAAGGATTTGAGAAATTTGTGATGAAAGGATTTAAGAAAATTGAGGATGAAAGGATTTAAGAAATTTGAGGATGATTGATGAAGAAGGTATGGTAGTGATGGTTTAGAAGAAACTTGATAACTAGGTTGTCTTTGACATGAATACGACTTAATGGAGGATCGATTTGAATGACAAGTTGTATGAAGGGATATGACCACCCTGATTTGGATGATAGTTGGTGTTTCAAAGGACAAACTTGAATGTTGATGGAGATGATGGACTCTTAGCTTCTCTCTTAGGCTTATGAAAAATGGGACGGACAGAGTTTTGACACAATTTTTGACTTTGTGTGGGTAATGACTTGGACAATTGTTTGTGTCTTGACAAATGTTTTTGCAAAGTGTTTGGGGATAGTGATGTGTTTTTAGTCTACTCTTGGCAAGTATGTATCAAACAAAGCAAACATAGTGATCAAATGCATAGTATATCAAAGACACTCATGCTCATATACAACATTCTTAAGGCTGGCAAAGACAATAGTCATTGAATCCCAATTGGTTTCTCATCTATGCTTACCTAGAGCGGACACTTAGATGCTTAACCCCACTGGCTCCCCTCCATGGCACTCACTTCTCGGGGCAGCCAAGCATCAATTCCCATGAAAACTCCTCATGGCGAACTTTGTATCTCTACTAAGGGTCGTAAGAATATGGGCCACTTCAGAGGTCCGACCTCCTGCACCAATGACTAGAAGGTTTTTGGCCACTATGAACAAGGTGTTTAGTAAGTCTTTACGTTAGGAGCTACCCTTTGAAGTTGCGCAAGCGCAATTGAGGCCTATAGCCCAACGAAGCACCAAGAACTTAGTAGTCACGCAAGCATGATTGAGATCTCTAGGATCCTACTAAGCACCCAATGTGAGAGTGAACTCTCATATAGCCCCAACCATTAACCCTTTCATAGTCAATGGCCTATTTATTATAGTGAGTTGGGAATCCCAGGTTCGGGTGTACTCACTTGGGTCGTTTCCCTCTTACCTTCTCAAAGAGCAAGTTGGGAGGGCAGGCCCGCTAGAGGTAAACACACAATCAAACAAGAAAAGGTTGGAGAGTCTGGATTTTTAATCGTCTAGTAAGATGAGAGCATACTTTCCTACCTTTACGATTTTTTTAAAGACACATAAGACAATGGTTCATTCCATTTTAATTAATATTTAGGTGCCTAATTTAAATAAATGCACAATATTTGGTTGAATCAGCTAGGCAACCTGTAAAACCACTTGATTAGTAGTTTGAAAAATGGAGTCTTCAAAAAGCATCCTGCAAAAAAACTTGATTAGTAGTTTGGAAAAACAGAGTCTTCTACAAGCGTCCTGCAAAAAACAACAAAATGACAAAAATATTAATTTTTTTGATGTTTTGGGAATGAATAGAAAAACATGAATAAAAACTTTTTTACTAATGACAAATGTGGATTTTAAGAAAGCTTTGATGGGTAAATGGGGTTTGACTAGGTTTTTGCCACTTTCCAAGGGACAAGCAAGCGAAAAATGGGGATTTTGGAGGAGAGATGAAGGAATGGGGAAATTTGTCCAAGAGGGACAAAGAAGCAAAAGTTGGAGATGGAGAATATAAGAAAAATTTGGAGGTGATTGGATAAAAGGGGAAGGAGTTATGACAAACCCTAAAAATAGAGAAATATGAGATTTTGGGCTTCAAAAAGTGGATTTTTGGGATAAGGCCTCCAAGGAATGAAATGTGGAAAATGGCAATGCGGAGAATCTGGTGAAGTTTGGAGGAAAATGGAGTCGAGATAAAGAAGATATGACAAAAAAATAGAATAATTTTCTTAACCTTGGATTTAACAGAGCAGACAGAAACCCTAAATTTAATAGAGCAAACAAAAACCCTAAATTTAACAGAGCAAACAGAAACCCTGGATTTAACAGAGCAAATAGAAACCTTAGATTTAACAGAACAAACAAAAACCCTAGATTTAACAGAGCAAACAAAAACCCTAGATTTAACAGAATAGACAGCCTCACTAAACAGAATAAAAAAAATACCAAAGGTTTGGATTTCTGATTGTCTAGATAGACAAGAGCATACTCTCCTACTTTCACACTTTCCTATGGTCAGACAGATTATGATTAAACAGAGTAGATAACACGAAATGAAAAGAAAATGCAGACTACTGTTAGTGCCTAACAAATTTCAGACATATTAACAGAACAGACAGTCGCACTAAACAGACAGAAAAGTGCAAAAAATCTGGATTTCTGATTGTCTAGATAGATAAGAGCATACTCTCCTATTTTCACACTTTCTTGCAGTTAGAGCATATAGTCGCGCTAAACAGAATAGAAAAGTGTCAGGTCTGGATTTCTGATTGTCTATATAGACAAGAGCATACTCTCTTACTTTCACATAGATTATAAATAAACAGAGTTGTCATGCTGAAATAGAAACGACAAATAAACAGAAAACAAAAAATTAAAGAATAAGGAGTTGTCGCGCAGAAATGCAGAGCCGCTATTCTGAAACCTGCGAAAAAGATTTTATTTTATTTTTATTTTTATTTTTTATTTTTTTTCTGCAGTCGCGCTATTCTGGAACCTGCGTCTCACAACTCACAAAAACCTAAAAAAAACATTAGTTCTTAGGGACGTGGGTCCCACTGGGCATGCCAAAATGATTTGAAAGTCAAATGATCAAAACATAATGAAATAAACATGCAAAATGCTAAAATATCATTAAAAGACCATTTCACCTTGCTATTTTACCTTCTCCTTCGGATTGAGCTTGATGAAGTGAAGGCGCCCCTTGATAATGCTCCTTTGATTGCTAGATGTGGATGGCTCTCCAATGTTGTGCACAAATGGAATGGACTTGAAAAATGATAAGGATGAGATGATCAAGTTGCCAAGATGATTTCCTGGGCTCAAAAGGGCAGCATAAACTTACTAGATTTCAACATGTTCTAAATGAAGGGATGGAGCCCTATTTTATAGGAAGAGGAGAGGAAAATGAATGGCTAGGATGAATTTGAGATGAAGGGCTAAGATTTACTTGTGAGCTCACACAAGCTCCAAGAGAGGGTGTGGAGACCAAGAAATATGCCTTAGAGGGATTTCGTATCTCCACCCTCCACAAGGTTCATTGGAGGAATTAAAAATTCTCCAAAAAAGGATATTATGGGGATTGGAGGAATAAAAAAGAATTAAAAATTCCTTGGGAGAGGGAATGCTTAGAGGAATGTGTGATTTCAAAAATCTTACATTCACCTAGGAAAAGAGCATTTAAAGCTAGTTGCTGGATGAAAAGGACAGAGTTGACTTTGTGGCTAATCATGATGATTAACCATTAACGACTCATTAGGAGGGGCATTAGAAGAAATGTTAGGTGGGATTAATATTTGTAGGAGAATTTGACTAGGAAAGAGAATGAGTGGAGGGAATAAAAAATTAGAAGAATAATGTTAAGTGAGTTTAGGGAGTTTCTAGAAGAATGAATTAAGAAGATGATTTGTAGGAATCATGTAGGTTAACTAATTAATTGAAATTAATTAGCTAAGAGGAAGATTTGTGAGGATTTGATTTTTTTAGAAGAATAAAGAAAGGGATTGATTTATTAAATAAATCAATCATATACTATAGTGACAATATTAATTATATTTAATTAATATTGAGAGGAATTTGAATTAACATAATTAATTAATTAATTATGCGAGGAATTAAAAATAATTAAAATAATTATTTTTAAGTGTCTACACTTGCATCACATTCCACTATGAAAAGTTTCTCAAAACTAGGCAATACCAACACTAGTTTAGTAGCTATCTTCTCCTTCAAGGTTTCAAAGCCTCTATTTGCTTGTTCACTCCATTGAAACTTTGTCTTCATTCCACCTCTAATGGTGTCTAACATTGGTGCACATATAGCATTGAATTGCCTAATGAACTTCTTGTAGTATTGAGCTAGTCCATGGAAGCTTCTCACCTCTATTGCTAACTTAGGAGTAGGCCAATTTACTATGGCTTCAACCTTGCTAGGATCCATCTTGAGGTTTCCTTGAGACAACAAAAACCCAAGGTAAACCAACTCCTGCTTAACAAATTCACACTTGTCCAAATTCATGGTTAGCTTTTCATCATACAATCTTTCTAGTACATCTTGCAAATGAATAATATGATCTACCCTATCCTTACTGAAAATGAGAATATCATCTAGATATACCACCACAAATTTACCTATGAAGTCCTTCATCACCTCATTCATGAGTCTCATGAAGGTGCTTGGAGCATTGGATAAGCCAAATGCAATTACAAGTCATTCATAAAGACCCTCTGTAGTCTTAAATGCAATTTTCCACTCATCACCCTCCTTAATCCTAATTTGGTGGTATCCACTTTTAAGGTCAATCTTGGTAAAGTACTTGGCTTCTCCTAAACAATCCATTAGGTCTTCTATTCTAGGAATTGGAAACCTTTATCTGATGGTGATCCTATTTATAGCTCTAGAATCAGTACATAATCTCCAAGTACCACCTTTTTTTAGGGCTAACATGGTAGGGACATCACAAGGGATAATGCTTTTCCTAATTAGGCCTTGGTCTAAGAGCCCTTGGATTTTCTTGGCAATCTCAACATTTTGTTGGGGAGTCATCTTATAAGCTACCTTGTTAGGTAAGGATGCTCCAGGAATGAAGTCTATTTGATGGCTTATGGTTCTTTTAGGAGGTAAGGTGGTTGGTTTTCCATCACTCACTATGCCTTTAAACTTCTTCAACAAGTCTTGAACCTCTATTGGTAAATATGGCTGCTCTTTCTTGTCTTCCTCTTTAGGCCTCATTACTAGTGCAAACCCTATACCTTACCTTCCTCAAGTGTCTTCAAGAACTTTTTTTCACTCACCAAAAGAACATTAGGACCTGCTGCCCTCTTTTTACTTTCCTCAAGGATAGACTGAATCTTGAATGTGACTCCATCTTTCTTGAATGAGTATGCATTCTTGGCTCCATCATGAATAGCTTGTCTATCAAATTTCCATGGTCTTCCCAATAGAGCATGGCATGCATCAATAGGTAGGCCATCACATAACACCTTGTCCTTATACCTCCCAATGGTAAAATCCACCTATTCTTGCTCATTGACTAGAACATGTTGGCCTTTGTTCAACCAAGTGACTCTACAAGGTTTGTTGTGAGGTATCCTTTGCAATTTGAGCTTACTCACTGCCTCTTCTGACACAATATTGTCTATTGACCCTGAGTCAATGATGACTTTGCAAACCTTGTCCATAATCTTGCATTTGATCCTAAATAAGGACCTTCTTTGGCTTGGCTCTTCTCTAACTGGTTCTTTGATCAAAGTTCTCCTTATCATCATCACCTACCTTTGATTCTAAGGCAACCTCTAAAGTCTTTCTGCTTGAAGACTCTTCTTGAAGATAGTTCACTCTTCTTTCACCACCTTGTGATGATGTTCCCTTCTCTGGACACCTATATGCTGGATGACCAATTTGGTTACAATGGTAACACTTCATTGTTGCAAAATATGAGGAACCTCTACCTTGTCCACTAGATCTTCCTCTAAAACCACTTTTGGACCCCCTTCCTCTATTGAATCCTCCTCTACTAGTGCCACTCTCTTGCTGCTCAGTGAGTTTAGACTCCCCTTGTGCTCTTTGTTCAAAACTTCTTCCTCCAAAGCCTCCCCTATGGCCTCTATTGTCTTTTCCTGTACCTCTGCCCCTATTGCTGCTTGGGTCATGTCTTCTTTTCAGTTTTTCTTCCACCTTAAGGGAAAGTTGATAGGTTTGATGAACTGTCTTTGGGCACATTAGACTAATTTCTTCTTGGATGTTTCACCGTAGACCATTTAGGTACCTAGAAACCTTGAGACTCTCTTTGTTAGGATTCCCAAAGATACTTAGAGGGGGGGTGAATCAGTATCTTGCCAGTTAACAAATTTTCTAATCTTATTAAACAAATTGCATTCCAAAACAGTGTACCGGTAAACCAGAAATAATGCAGTAAATAAGATCAATAGCCACAACATAGAAAGCACACAATAACACAATACTTTCAACGAGGAAACCTGGTGTAGGAAAAAACTTGGTGGGATTTGTGACCCACAATATTCACTCACTGGCCAATAAATGAATATTACTTACAATAGGGGCCTACACATGCAGGAAGGCCAACTGCCTAAAGCTCACTGCTTAATTACAAAAAGGGAAGTCTCACTGACTTACAAAAATGGATTATGCAAATCCAATATCATGTACTGCTTCGGTTCAGCATCTACTATGCCAGGTTTAAGCTCATACAACTTCCATAAACCTTATTCCAAAATCTACCTTAATATTCACATGGTCGCATCTGCCTATTACATTCCATACTTACTTAAACAAATGATCTACAAGATCTCATACTTATATGAGTCCTATTACAATTCGCCTTGTCGGCTTACAAAAAGATTTTACAATTAAATACAAAATAAAATCCTATCGGCTAAGGTGTCGGTAATCATCTTTGTTGGTGCCTATGCCGGTGTCTGCCAGTGCCATAAGATTGTAAGGTTTTCATCAATGACAATACCTTCAATCACCTACAATTTCTCATTAGAGTGTGCATTTTCCAACACTCTTCTTCCACCGTATGAGATCTAAGGCTAAGTTTGTGAAATTCCTCCATATAACTACTGACATCAAGGTCTTTTTGCCTTAAGTTTTGTCTCTTCCTATGAATTTGCACTTCATAGTCATCAGGGAGATAGACTTCTTTTATTTTGACTAACATCCCTTTCCAAGAAGAGATGGGTGCCTTGCCCATTTTCTTCCTCTCATCTTGTACAAATTTCCACCATGTGAGAGCATCTCCTCTCATCCTTGACTTGGCTACTTTGACTCTTTGGGCTTCAGTTATGCCTTCACATTCAAAATGGTTCTCCATGCCTTCTATCCATTCTAGGACCACTTTTGCTTCTATCTTACTAGTGAAAAATGGAAATCCTTCTAGTGATTTACCACTTAAGTCCTTCAATGCCTTCAAGAAAGGTTCTTGTTCTAGGATAGGGTCAAGTTTAGGTACTTTGTCAATCTCTGACACTTCTTTACCCTTCCCTTCTGCTCCTTCAACCTTTACCAACACTTCATCTGCCTTGGTTTCAATCTCACCAAGCTTACTCTCCAATTCAATCAACTTCTCCTTCAGGAGTCTATTCTATTCCTCCTGATCATTCACTTTCTTTACCAACTCTGAATTGGTCACCATGTTTTTGTCTCCTATAGATTCCACTGAGGACATCTACTCACCTATCCCAAATCTTATAGGCTCTGATACCAATTTGATGGGGTTCACCTAGCTTGCTCACACTTCACCTAGCTGGTGTTGCTCAATTCCACCAACTCTCCAAGCCTAGATATTCTCTAATACCTCCAAGTCCTTCTCAATCTCTTCTAGGGCTTGATTTTTGTCAATTTCAAGGTTTTTGCTTCAAATGATTTCACTAGGAACCCTACCAATTCACAATGTTTCCCATGTGCTCATTATGGTTGTCTTGGCTCCAACTTGTCAAATTGACCTCCTACTATTGTGAGTTGATGAAGAGGTGTGGAGGTGGATTATAACATTATTTAAATACCTTTTGGGTCCAATTGAAGTTTTCTTTCATTTCCTTCCTTACCAATTTCACCATTTTGCCTAGAAAAGGGCTACAAGGAATGAGCCCCAATTAGGCCTCCAAAATCTGGTTTTCTAAGGCTTGGAGGAAAATGGTCCAAAAGACCCTAAAACAAGGTTTGATAATATTAAATGGTACACCTATCCTCAATATATTTAGGTGTTTTTGGCTTCTCAACCCACCGTACAATGCCCTAACCCCAAAATGAGGGTTTTGAAGGGTTTCTAGGCCTCCTAACCGGCAGTGACTGGTCTAGTTTGGAAAATGAGAATCAAATGGTTTTTTCAAGGATTACCCTTGCATAGGAAACTCTGTATGAACTTTATGGACCCCTCTAAAAGGTTATTTTGTGGACTTGCATCCACCCCTACACTTTATATTCCAAGTTCACTCTGTCTCCTCTAGTCGGGTTGCTCCTAGACTCACCTAGAACAAGGTGACAGTCACATCAAAATTCATCTCCAGAACATTTCCCTACATATGTATATTGTTCAAGTGGTTTCCTTCCATGTCCAAATAGTTTGTGATGGTAGCACAGAGGGAATTCATGGAGCAACCATTTTACTCAAAAATGTTATTTACAAGCCAAAACTAGTTGTTTGCAAACAAAACCAAGAAAACACTAATACAACCTAACTACAAATATTGAAATGAAACTAACAATTATGAAACACACCAAAGAAAATCAATCCATTACTGAATCAATGGACCTAATCCATTTGTATTCACAATATGAGCAAAATAAGCCAAAATGATGTCAAACAGTCTGAAAATGAGTAGTTTCAGATTGTTGAACTTATAAAAACAAAACTCCAATCTTGGTAACCATGCAAGAGAATGTTTTTATAGTCTTCCCCATGTTTGGAGGTGTTCTAGGGTGTTGGGCTATCCCTAACTCCATCGCTAAGCAATTTAGGACAAAAATTGTCATGACAACTTTCAAAAGTTGTCATGACAACTTTTTGCAACTTTGCACTTTTTGGATTTTTTGCCTTTTCAACCGATGAAACCTATTATAATTCATTACTCATGACTTTTAAATAATTTCTAAGACTATTTTAACCCTCCCTAATGCTTGTACCAAGTTTTGACACTTTTGACCATCAAAAAGGTCAATTACCTACTCAAACCACTACTTATGTACAAAATGCAAACCTAAGAAGAACTAACTCAATCTAGGCCTACATTTTACTCATCACCCTCACTCTTGGACCCTCCTCAAGTCCTTACTGAGCATCTGACTTGGCTAAGGTAATTATAAGAAAAAATTGAGAAAAACTAATAGCCTAAGTCCTAGGTGCTCCTGCACCACCTTGCACAAGCAACATTGCAAAATATGAAGCTTTGGTAAATAGGATCAAGCAAGCCATTGAGTGGAAGATTGTTGACTTACACATCTATAGATATTCTCAACTCATTATCAACCAAATCAATGATTTATATCAAACAAGAGATGAGAAACTGATGCCTTACAAAAGAATGGTGGATGATCTCAAGAAATAATTTTCTGTTGTATCATTTCAACAAATCCCCAGGTTAGCAAATAGAGCACAAGATTCAATGGCCACCTTTGCATCTATACCATAGCTACAGGAATCCAATTTTCACTTTGAATTCTTGGTGGAAGAGTTACATTATCCTGCCTATGATTCTCCCGAGTCCCAAATGGTTTGTTCTATTATTGGACATGACTTATCTCGTTATAGCCACATTTACTCTTACCTACGTGACCAAGTTGTCCCTGCTAATCTTTCCCGAAATGAAAAAAAGAACCTAATCTGAAATGAGTCACAATACGTCATCATTGCTAATGACCTATTTAGGCAAGGTTTAGATAGTACTTTTCTTAGATCTCTAGAAACTAAGCAGTCTCAATGTGCATTATCCGAAGTCCATGAAGGTGTTTGTGGATCACATTCGAATGGTCTAACTTTAGAATGAAAACTACTAAGGGTTGGCTACTATTGGCCAGACATGGAGAAAGAAGCTATAAAATTTTCTAAAACCTATGAAAAGTGTCAGCTGCATGGGCACCTTATACATGCTCCAACAAGGGATCTCATACCCTTTGTTACACACTGGCCCTTTCAACACTGGGCATTTGATCTAACTGGCCAAATATATCCTGCATCATCTAACAGACACAAGTTTATTATAACTACCACTGAGTACTTCACTAAGTGGGTAGAAGTAGTTTCGCTCATCAAAGAAATCAATAAACAAGTAGTCGTGTTCATTTTTAATTATATCATCTGCAGGTATGGTATACATTCATCCATTATAACTAACAATGAAGGATAGTTCAAGAACAAAGATCTAAGTGAACTCTGTGAAAAATTCAAAATAAAACAACACTGGTCATCTATGTACTACCCTCAAGGTAATGGACAAGTCAAAGCATATAACAAGAATTCGTTGACTATCTTACATAGAATAGTAAATAAATCTGGGAAGGATTGGCATCTGTAGCTCAATCCTACCATGTGGGCTTATAGAACAAGTATCATAACACCTACTCAAGCTACACCTTTTTCTTTGGTGTATGGGTCCGAAGTAGTATTACCTATTGAAGTGGAAATACCATCTCTAAGAGTTTCTTTGCAAGGTCTTGTTACTGATGAAGACTACAAAATATCTAGATTGCAAGAACTCGAATTACTGGATGAACGTCGACAAGTGACATTTGATCATCTAAGAGCATATCAAAAGAGAATGTCTAGAGGTTATAACAAAAAGGTTCGACAATGATAATTTTAGGTTGGTGACCTTTTTTTGAGATAAAATCCTAAGAATCAACAATTTCGAGACAACAAAGGGAAGTTTGAACCCAACTGGCTGGGTCTCTACATCATTACTGCAATGTTTGGCTTGGGTGCCTATCAACTCTCAACATCAGAAGGAGAACAGATCCGTGAACCGATCAACACCATCCACCTAAAGAAATTCTTCACTTGAATATTCTCTGCTCCAGTGGCCTATGCAGCTAAAAAGTCCTGAAGAAATCCTAAAAATAAAAAAAGTCCTGAAGAAATCCAAAAAAAAGGAAAAAAAAGAGAGAAAATGCCTTGGTGAAAACCTGGTAAATAGGCACCTTGGTAAGAAAAAAAATGAATCTTTGCCAAGCAGGTGAAGACCTGGCAAACATGCACCTCTTGTACTTAAGCGCTCCATCCATTGACATTCCCACTTTCATACATTCTTTCTTTCGCTTGTACATATTTCAGTCACTTTTGTGACATCCTAGTTCATTGGAACCCTCATGGCTTGAAATTGATCAATGTCCTAGTCTTAGGGTAATTGACTGAGCATTTTATATGTCCTAAGCAATATCAACCAAGTCATCTTTACTTCAGTAAAACCTTATCGTCCACTCCGAGTTAGTCACCTATCTCCTGACTACTGAAGAGTTTTATCATTGAGTACATAAGAAAAACAACATTACTGAAAACAATCACTAAACAGTTTGAGCTATGCATGAAATTTTCTT
Organism: Cryptomeria japonica; assembly: GCF_030272615.1. Taxonomy (NCBI): domain Eukaryota; kingdom Viridiplantae; phylum Streptophyta; class Pinopsida; order Cupressales; family Cupressaceae; genus Cryptomeria; species Cryptomeria japonica. Next base: position 167,174,853 of record NC_081411.1, on the reverse strand, counting down.
TCTGTGTTGTATTTTATATTGGTTTTCAATTATTATTCCCTCTAAGTAACTCGAGAAAGTCTATCTTGACTAAGAGAAACAAGAATTGGGGGCAAAATATTTTCTTTGTTTTCTACTTGTAGGAATGTTTCTGATGATCTGAAAACATCTAATCAACTGGGTGTCTATGATAAGTGCCTTCACATCAAGGTGAAATCACCACACATACCTTGACTCTGCTTATTTGAATGCTACAAGGAGGTTCCCATCATTTCTTTGTCTATTTTGAGGGAATTTCTTTATCATGCAATCCAGGTCCCTGTGAAATTTGTCCAAGGATATGAATGAAAAAGGGTCATTGTGGACAAGATGATTAATATTGCACATCAAAAGCAAGGAACTCTAATCTTCCTGCTGTGGTTGTAAAATGCTCAATGATGAAAATTAAGCTTTTTCAAATCTAGTGACTAGGTTTAGGTTGCATCTCATTTCTCATTTCATTCTGCATTTTGTGAATTTAGAGTGATTTCATCATGTTAACAATGATCCTTTATCTTCTAAATGAGAGTTTGAAGCATTCGTCATTTCTTAGCTAAGTGGTCACTTTTTCATCATCATTTCTCTGATCGAGTACTTGTGTATTGAGATGTTTTAGCTACATACATAAGCATTTTATATAGATTCATACATTCACTATCATTCATTTGCATTCATATTATTGCATTGAAAAGAAAATCGTACTACTCGTTGCTCATTCTCATCATTCATTTGCATCATCATTTATTTGCATAAAAAGAAACAAAAATAAACATCCATATTCATTTGCATTACATACATCCATACTGAATAGATATGCATATAGAAAAAAAAAGCATATAGAAAAGCATCTCATATATATCAATCGACACAAGTACAATGAATTCAAATCAAGATCTCATATATATAATGATCAAGTCCCAGGGTATAAAATAATGTCAACTATCAAAAACAAACTCCCATCAGAGCAAGAATCGTAAGGGCTACAAAAAATGGGTGTGTCTACAAAAAAATATCAGAGCTACAAAAATAAAATCTAGCTGTATGCCTCTCCCTCATCGCCGGGTGGTGGAGGAGGTGGAGCCTGCTGACCTGGATCCTTCCTAGGTGCCCGAGCTCCCTCTGAGCAAGCCATATACTGAGAGTACGATACAACCTGCTGTGCTACTAGAACTGCTACACTATAACCCGCAACATAATAGGTTGCCCGACTCGTCTGATGAAGAGCCTCCTGCTGTAGAGCATCTTACTCTACTCTCATCACTGCAATTTGACGATCTCTCTCTACTCTAAGCTCTACAAGCTATTGGTCTCACTCCACCAGCTATGTTTGTGCCACTGTCATCTATGACCACAAACTCGCTAGGCATTCTCTCATCGACCGCACTGCATCAGCCCCCTGCTCCCTCGCAAGCTCTCCTCCTCCATCTCCTCCTCCATCTCCGCCTTTGGCTCCCCACTGATCCTCTCTCCTCTATTGAACATGTCTTGGCACTGCTCTCTCCTCCTCTCCTCCACCCTCGAGCACCCTCACTCTGCTCAGCCTCACTCCAACCATCACTAGGGATCCACCCTCTCCTCTCTGCTACCTACCACCAGCTAGTACCCTACTGCTGCTAGCACCAGGATCGCCACCTGCCCACCTCAAAGCCTCAACTCTCTTTCCCTACCTCTAGCCATGTCCTTGTCCCTATCCCTGTACGGGGGCATCATCCTCTACCTCCTCTATGTGAGGTGCCTGCTCAGCCGCATCAGTAAATCTCAAGAATGGATGCTGTTGAAACCAATCCCTATACTAGGGCAGTACCCCCGCATCTGCAACATCATCCATATAGTCCCATCTTAATTGTTGTAACCCAAGAAGCTCCTGCATGCTCAAGGCATATGATAGCCTAGGACCCCATCTCTGCCTCTCCTCATCGGCATAACGTGCATATGCAGTAAACTCTTGTGAGATCCCTTGAGGTCTGCCATACTGCCTCATCACTCAAGAAATAATGAATCGCTCAACTACAGTCTGTGATCTGCCGATGAGTGGTTGAGTCATAGACAAATCCCTATGAACAACCCTCCAATCATCCCACGGCTCTAGACCCCTGTACGGTCTCTATATCACAGCTATCAAGTCATCCAACTATCGTCTCCAAAAATCTATCTTGCCCAGATGGAGCTGCATAACTTATCTAGAATATCTATGTACAATGGGCTGACTAGGATCCCTGTCATCATCTACAATTGGCCTGCAAACTAGGAGGTGCTCCCAAGCCCATACCTATAAAATCAAAACTCCTGTAGCCATTCGCTTCCCCTCCCTATATACAATCTCATGCATCTCGTGATACATGTGTGCCAATATAAAAGAACCCCCGCCTAATCTCTGAGGGGTCTCAATAAGCCTCTCTAACATCCTGCCTCATCCAGACAAAAATCCCTATTGTCCCCTATCCAGCATCAGAAAACAACCGATAAAACCTGCCAAGATGCAAGCAAGTGGAAAGCCCTCACTGTACCTTCCCATCATCACATCCCAACTGATAGAACATGTCAAAATATCAGGATCCCTAAAAAACATGTCTAACAGCTAGTAACTTAGGAAGTTGCGTTGCATCATAATCAACCTTACCCCCAGCAAAAGGGATATGGAGAATCCTGTAAACATCCTCGGGAGTGATGGTCATCTCCCCAACTAGAAAATGGAACATGTTATGCTGTGAGTGGAATCTCTCAACTAATGCGGTCAGCATACCATGATTCACATAGATATCAGGTAAATCAAGAAGGTGGGTCAATCCGCACAAAACAATATGTGCCTGATAAACATCTGACAATTGACGCACTAATGTCATCGTCGGTGGATATACACATCGGAACAACACATGAGGCAATCAAACCTACAAAAATAAAACAAAGGAGCATCATAAAACATTTCAAGTAATTATATAAGGGAATTAAAACATCACGCAAATTCAACTACGTAAATTGCATAATCAAAATTTTAAGTTTGCACCTTAAAAAATGTTCACTATTTTCCAAATGACAAAACATCACAAGGGAAGAAACTCGTACGAGTTAGAAATAGGCCTAGTATGACAAAAGACTCCCATACGACACAAGACTAGCCTTAGGACAACAAAAGGGGCTCTTTTGAATGTTATTATACGACATAAGGGTAGGCCTAGTATGATAAAACTGGTCACTTTAAATGATATAACAAACTTAATCAGTTTGTCATACAAGATAGGATCCTGTATCGTACGACAAAATGAAATGCCAGACTTAAACATGCAAAAAATTAAAAAATACAATAAAAAAATTTAAAATTGAAATGAATAACAAGCTTAAGATAGATCACTTACCGTTGGCTCATAGTTTCGAGGTCGATTATGTCATCTATGGCGCTCGAATTGATGCTCATGAGTGGGAACCACCATTTTTCTTTGCAGAAGGCTTTTTCAATTTTAAAACTTGGAGGGTTAAAATGAATTGAAAATGACACTTTTACCCCATATATAGCCACAACCCTAATTTTTCAACTTGCTCCGATGGACATGAAAACTTTACCCTTAGATAATTTGCTCGTCCTGATTCGATTTTCCGGATCAAAATCAAAATTCGAGATCATTTTGCTAGTCAATTTCTAAAATTTGGACCACTTAGCGCTTTTCATCACCTACTTATTCTTTCTTCACTTTGCGCTCAATTTCTAACGAATCAACGGTGAATCTCAATTTTATTCCTCTGAATCACTTTCATGCTCAAATCTTATCATCGCTAAAAAAAATTGCCTATAATCGTGTACCCTCGCTATCTTTTGATTTCGCTCCCAAGGGGGCATACTCATGACCTTATGACCTCACATCTTCAAATGTCGAGAAAATTTTCAAATATTCATCAAAAGTTGAGCAAAAATCTTTTTTAACTAAAGAAAATCAAACAAATTCTTATTGCTAAGGGGAATCTCAGCTTGATCGCTTCATATCAAGTTGAGATCTCTCGATTATCTAAATCGAATCAATCATTAGGGGCATATTAGTTTCATTGCTTTTTGTCAAGCTAATATTGTCTTTGTCTAAATTAGTCTCTTAACATTAATCAGTTTCATCACTTTTCATCAAGCTGATTATTCGTTTAAACTCAATCAAGGGTTTAAAGAGTATCTTTGATCATACTCAATCTAAGCAGGTGTTCAGTTTTATCGCATTGAATCAAGCTAGAAAGTTTATCTTTGCTCATCGTATCTTGATCAATCAAGTTCAAGATCAAGTTTATCTTCGCTCACTACGTCTAGTTCAATCAAGTTCTAGATCAGTAAAATCCGTTTCTTGATCAATCAAGTTCAAGTTTGGTATCTTCACACTCTATCATTCCTAGTTCAATCAAGTTTGAGATAGGTATCACTTTAATTAACTCTTCTCATCTTCATCGCTTCAAATCAGGCTAAACACCTCGCTCTTCATCTAGTTCGTGATCAATCAAGTTCAGAACTGATATCTCCTAGACATCAAATTTTCTTTGAACCAATGCGTTGCTCGAACATTAATTCAAAGAGGGGTAAATGTAATACCCTAAAAATGATCATCTAAACCATGGGCCCTAATCTCGACAACATCACCAAGGTCCTAACCAAAGGCAATTAAATAAATCTTGACCACTCAATTAATTTCTAAAATCATCAATGTCACATGGCAAATTAATCAACCAATATTAATTAAATATTTATTTAATTAACTTATCATTCCAAGTAAATCATTTTAAAATAATTATCCTATTTATTTTATTGAATATCCTAGCATATTTAATTAAATAAATCAATTTGCCATCAAATCATCAAAAAAGAAATTAATTGGCAAAAAAAAATTAAAATTTGAGAAAAGAAATCAATTGGAGATAATCTTGAAAAAAAAATTAAAAATTGAAAAATAATCTCAAAGAAAAGCAATTAAAACAATTAAATCTCAAAATTGAATGAAATAGAGAATAAATCAGTTTTTTCCTGATTTTATCTTAATTTTAGTTCAATTTCCTTTAAAACTGAGAAAAGCATCTAATCACATCAATTCACCTAGATTGTGCTTCCTCTTGGAAAATCTTGACCGCTCATCATCATTTGATCTCAGCCTTTGGTTTCTTTCTGAATTTTCTATAAATTCAAGCTCTCATCTCTCATTCAAAGATCTTGGAGAATATATTGTTATTATGTTGTTTTTTCTCTAGGTTCATTAAGAATTTGCATTGAGATATTGCATATTAGTTATTTCATATTGCTTAAATCATTTAGCTTAAATATTCATTTATCTAGCTTAAATAATGCATATCTAGATTAATCTTGCATCTATCTAGCTCGTATTCGTGCTCATATAGATTAAAAAATCCTTCGTTTAGGTGTTGTCTAGTCACTGGATAGCTTAGCAATTTGAGAGCAATATAAACTCACATCTACTAGAAGGAAATGGGTTGCTTTGTAATGGTTTATTATTCATTGACTATTGATTTACTAACCATGCATCTAATGACTTAATTGAAGTGGTGTATTCCAGATACAGATACACGTCCGCTTTTCACACACAGAGTTACTAGTTGTAGATTGTCAAAAGAAGATGATTCACCCTCAGTGGATGAGAAGGAATACATGTCCATGATTGGGAAATTGTATTACATTATTCGTAGTAGACTAAATATTGCCCATGTAGTTGGTTTAGTAGCAAGATTTCAGAAGAGCCCTAAGGAGACACATATGACAACAGTGAAGAGAATATTCACATAGCTTAGAGGGACAGTTGATTATGGATTGTGGTATCCATACAGAGGCAATTTTTCTTTGCACGTATTCACTGATGCTGATTGGGCAGGGAATGTAGATGACCGGAAAAGAACAATGGGTGGTGCATTCTTGCTAGGTGGTAGACTGGTATCTTGGACCAATAATAAATAGAGTTGTATATCTTAGTCTACAGTTGAAGCAAAATATGTTGTTGGAAACCAATAACACTGAGAGGGGGGGGGGGGGGGGGGTGAATCAGTGTTATACCAGAATATAAGATTTTAGCCTTAACAAAAAAGTTATACACCAATCGGTAAACTGGTATAAACCAAATTGAAAGGAGTAATGCAACTAATAAGACAAACACATAAATGAGAACCACAACAAATAGATTTATATGTGGAAAACCTCAATGAGGAAAAACCACGGTGGGATTTGTGACCCACAATATCAATTCACTGGCCATATGAAGAGATTACAATATATGATGGGCATGCACTTGCGGGAAGGCTTACAGCCTAGAGCACACTGCTTATCACAATAGGAGCCTCACTGACTGCATAACAATTCAGAGAAGTGTGAACTTCTTAATATACTATCTCCTATGCCAGAATACAATTCTGATTTAAGCTCTGTCTGTTCTGGTTAAAACCCTAAACCTCAGTACCGAAATAATCCTTACAATGAATGCCTCACATATATAGTCTCTCTGATATATTTCGCATTATATCACATTCATATATCCATTCCACATGTCTATCTGTTGGTTAACATATTTGTCCCTTTCTTGAAATTTATTTGTTCTCTCTAAATAGAAATATAACTCTTGTAAGCCCCTTTTATGAAAGGAAACAAATTACCAACATTTGAATGAATCAACTAAAAACTCAACCTCTGCATTAGAGGGCAGCTCCTCATATGATTTCCAATGAATTTATTGCACAAATGAAATATTGACACTTTTTACCAGAAAGCGTGAAAAGGCTTAGGATTCATCCATCAAAACAAAAGAATGCCTTCAAAATGCAACAAGGAAACAAAATATTCTGTAGATTGAATAAGAGCTCACAGACTCTGATTCACACACATGTTCATTTTATAAATTTAGAGCATAGCAACTGCACATAAGTATTAATGTCAGACTGATACTCTCTCATGCCTCACAGAACAAGGGGGATCAGTACATCCCAATACACAATGAATCTACTAATAGTTAATGGTAATTTTTAATTCAAAACAACATAGAAATAGCTGATCATAAAATGATATCATGCCCATAGCAGATTTCTAAAGAAAGACTGCTAATCTTTAAACACACAGATTCAAAGATGGCACACATAATATTTTATTGATAATCAATCATTATAGATTTAAATAAATTCATAGAAAACCCAAAATAGATATCAAATGCTGCTCCAAAAAAAAACTCACAGTTTTTTGGACCCTCACATAAACAAGCTTTTCAACCTAAGTGCCCTCTAGGCTCATAGTTTTTTATGTAACATATTTAAACTTTACTGTAACCAAAGGTTAAAAAAAATGTTTGCTAAAACAGGAAAGAAAAACAAAGACAACAGCCACTACGAGGCTGACAACTCATTCTTGGATTAATTATGCTTCCATTGTGGCAGAAGAAGTTATTGATCTGTGGTGCTTTGTAGTAGAACCATGCCATTCTAGGTGTGTCACTGAGAAGCTCAAGATAACCTAAAAATAAGGAAGACTGATGTGTTGAATCCTTTGCTTCCACACCTCCTTGTCCATGTTCACTTGTGCCACTCTTGCATTGTGTACCTCCAAAGTATCAGAATAGACTGTGAGCATTGATTCAATCCTAGCCACCTTTGAGAAGTCGTCTATGGTCAAAGATTTTGTCATCTAGATGAATTGTATTCTTTCTATAAAGAATTTGGTCATATCTGCGGCCCCCTCGATTGTCTTAGAATCATCTTTCATGAGATGGATGTCAATGCACTTGAGATCCTTCTGCATTGTATCAATCAAGTCTGTCAATCCTCTAAGTAGTTTGGTGGACTCTCCATAACCTTGTTTAATGATTGAGTTATGCCACTCCACATTCTTCTTTGACACATACAATACATTATCATCTAGAGTTTCACCTAGTTTTTTGGCTAAGAACTTCATTACTCCATATTTATGTATGTCATTCATTTGCACAAGGACTACCACCTATTTGATCCTTTCTTTCTCCCAAGCCATAGTCTCCAGCTCTAATTCCTTACTCACAGTCTCAGCATCTTTATAAATCTTCACCAGATTGATGATATAGACTGATCCTTGTTGCATTATAAGATCCAACCATTTATTGAACATCTCTATAACTATTTTGTTCATTTGAACTTGGTCCATCATCTTCTGATTAGCCAGAGATTTGGGATCAAATGATACTGGTATCTGTGACAAAGGCTGGGGATTTGTATTATGGATGGCATTGATATACTCAGCCATCTGAGTAATGGCTTGCTTCAATCCCCTTTTATCTTTTTCATCCTTCCATATTCTTGAAATTATCCATTTTGTGGATGACTCCAAATGCTTAACATCTACGGCACGCGAAGCAACTCCCAGGTCGATTTTTTCAACTGTAAAGTCCTCCTCAGTAGCTTTGTTTGCATCTCTCTCTGGAATTGGTTTGGCTATCTCAGTCGTCCAGTGACCTGTTGCCTCATTCACTTCAAGCATTGTCTGTGTCTTGAGTTTCTTTGGCTTTGATGCCTTTCCTAAACATTTGCTAACCATGTCCTCCATAGGGATGGTAATTGGCACAACACTTCATTTCTTTCCAACAGAAGCTTCCAACCATTGAGGTATGTTCGCAAGCTCTTTGGGTGGAGGAGTTGTCTATATATCCAGTGAACTGACAATAACCAAAGTGTTCATGGGGTCCTACTTGTTCTCCACTTATTTACCCATGTCCATTTCCTACATCATAGGTTCATGTAAACCCTGTTGATCCATTATTGCCTCTATCTCTTCACTAGGGTCTAGGTCCACAATAATCTATTTCAAAATGGTCTCTTTACTCTTTTTCTTACTCCTAGACCGAGTTATTTGGGCAGCTGTGGAACTTGATGGTGACCTCTTTGATCTTCTCGGTTGAATTCTCTCAACAATAGGCCTTGAAACACCTACAACATTAATAACTTCATTAGTGGAAGAAATGGGAAATTGAGTCACAATGTGTGAATCAACTCTTAGTTCATGTGACGATATGAGTGATTCCTTCTTAAACTTTAGATTTCTCAACCATCTTTTTGTTCTTCTCAGAACATTGAAAGTTCTAGCTTGAACACTGTCATCCTCCTTTTTATTCCAATCAATCTCTAGAATTGGCTTTCCTTGAACCTCTGTGTCAGATTCAAGGTCTAAAATATCTTCCCCTGTATCCTCCTTTACTCCAGATATATTGTTTGGAAGCTTCATAGTAATTATTTGTTGCAAAGTGAACCTTGACCATGGTCTTCTTCTTACCTCATATTCATCACTGCAATTATTCTAGTAATCCTCCAACTGAGGTTCATGAAAAAAATGACTGTCCACATTTTAATTCTTGATGGCATAACCTCTACTATCAAACTTACATCTTGCCACATATGTCTGCAAGTTCATCCTCTTGAATTCCAATTCTAGGTTTAGAGCGTCAGATACAGATTTGCAGCTATAATATCCAAGCTCAACATGGAATACAAATCCAGACTCACCCTTTTCCCCCAATCTCTTATCAATATAAGCTAGTTCCCTGCTTACCTCTATAAGTGCATAGCTGTTGAAGGCATACCTAGGCAACTTAAATGGTTGACCTTCAAAACCACCTACCTGTAGGTAAGTGAACCTGGTAAATTGAATAAAGAAGCTACCGTATATGCTTATGAATTCCATCGCTTCAACAGACATTCTTCTATTCACATCCCCCTGGAGCTTAAAAGCTATTCTTCCCACGAAGACACCATTCCATCTATCAATTTGTTCCACATGTTTTTTTTGTTGTAACAAAGGATAATAATTATACACTTTCATCCCATCTACCCAAGGTTCATTAAGTAGACCAGGCCAATCCCTTGTACAAGCTAGTATGTAGAAAAGGTAAGAAGACATATAAAAACTTGACATTCCCACAAAGTTACTCAACCCTTCATGAAGTCTTTTTGCAATTACCTAAGCCCAATCAAGATACCTGTCACCAGATAATAATACTTGAATGAAAAAGTACATCCAATTTTCCCAGTAGAAAGAATGTGAGTTTCCCTTCACCCTATTCAGAAGTATCAAAATATCCCGCACTTATGTGATGAAGTTCTCTCTAGTCAGGGGCTTTGGTAGTCATGACCCTCCTTTCTAAACTTATAGGAGCTCATTCCTAGCAATTACACTCCTGTAGTTACTTTTATTCTCTAAGAAATAGGCATACGAGTTCCCAATGGTCCAATCTTCATATAGCTCCTTGTGTGGGATTCCCATTGCCGTCATCACTATTTCTCGATTGATACTGACTAGCATTTCACCATTACTAATTCTAATACACATTTTCTCTGTATCATACCTATTCAGACAAGCAATCACCAAATCTGGACATGGGGCAACAAGCGGAAATGCAGCAGCTTCAACAAGACCACTTTTCACTATTTTTTCCAATATTTAAACTAGTTTGAGGGTTCTTGGCTCTCTCTAAGAAATCTCCTAAATGAGATGAGCCAAGGAAGTATCTTCTAGCTTTGGTAGTATTCTCACTAGACATGAGGTCCAACTGAGCTTCGACAATATCGGCCTCATACTGCCTATCTATACTTCTAACCAAGAAATTCTAAAACAAGGAAGAATTTTACTCCAGCAATTTAAAGATTTTCTTCCTATACTGACAAATCTTTGAAACTTAAAGAAACACAGCATATGAGGAATCAACTGAACTTACCCATTACCACCATGAAAATTGGAAACCTTCTTAGGAAATCAAAGTTGATTTTACCTTCGGCGCCTCCAATTTTGCTCAAGTATAGCAGCTGCAACCCTTACAAACTATGAAAATGAATTCATCCATTCGTTTTTTAACAAATGGGAAAATATCAATAAAGCTACACATGCTTCATAATGATTCACTTAAGTGTGCAAAGCAACTGTGAAATGACTAAAATCTGACACCTTCTTAATTATCCGTCACTTCCACACAAGTAGTCGATGCACTCGTGATTACTTTCCATATTTAGAATTTTAAACTACTAAAACTGGGAATATTCCTTCTTTCTACGCCACTTTCAATATCAGCAAAAGCCTTAGAATCTGTTTTGAAGTGAACTTGTGAACCTTGAACCATTTCACAAAGAGTTCAACGGTTCAATTTCATTAAGGAAGTACAACAATGAACAAGCAGCAAAAAACAATACCGGGAACGAGTAACAAAAACGATTATTAAACAGGAGCCTTGAACCATTGAACCACTTGAACCATTTGAACTGCTTGAAAATTGGTTCAAAGTTCAAGTTCAAAAACTGACTTAAAACATATAGACATCCGCTCGTTATAAAACAATACGTTGCTGCGACTCACAAAAGACGTTTTGAACCTTGAACCAAAAAAGGTTCACAGGTTCAAAGTTCAAAATGTATAACAATAATGTGCATGCTTTCGTAAAGACAAAGACCGCAAATGACTTTTTCCTAAAACACGCTTTGAACCTTGAACCTATTAAACTTTTCTTTTAGAAAGAGTTCAACGACTTAGGTTCAAACCCGAAACAGAACAAAGGAACTGATAGAAATAAAGGCACAATAAGGCAACCCGCAATTATGAACATTCAGAATGGAAAAATTGTAGGGGAGACTAATATCGGCTCTGACTGGGGACTAGGACTATGAAGGAACTAAATATGAACTCCAAGATCTTTGGTTTCACAAGGAGACTTTATTAAAAGACCCAAACAAAAATTAAAATAGAAAAGACACACAAAACAAATCAAACCAAACCAAACCACTACCTACATAACTATAAGGGACTCTCATTTACAATTGGTATAATTTCAAATCTTGACCATTATAGGTCAGGGGAAGACCAGTACCATCCTGATATGCAATTTTGAAAGAGTTAGGACCTTTTACCTCATGAATCACAAGTAGTCCCTTCGAGAGCGATTCAAACTTTGTATGTGCTCCTTTCGGCTCTCTTCTTCCATCCCAAAGAAGTACCTGATCACCTAACATGAATTTCCATGGCCTGGCTCGCTTGTCAAATATCATCTTCACCCTCATCTGATGCTCTATTATCCGATCTACTAATTTATCTCTTTAGTCATCAATCCTTTTCAAATGCATAATCCATTTTTCCAGAGAATCCCAAAAATAAGCATCCTCAATGATAGTCTGTAACTTAGTAGCCGTAAGTTCCAGAGCAAGCTCTACGTGAGAACCTATGCCATATACCAGTTCAAAAGGTGATATCCCAATAGCCCTCTTTTGTAATGTAGATCAACCCAAAGAGCTTCATACAATTTTTTATGCCAATCTTTGAAGTTTTCGCTCACTAATTTCCTCATGATATTTATAAGGTTTTTAATGTTGGATTCAGCTTGGCCATTTCCCTGAGGATAATAGTCAAAAGAGTGAGTGAGGGAAATCCCATGATCATAGCAGAATAATGTAATCTCAACAGAATAGAAATTAGTGGCATTATCAACCACAATTTTTAGCGGTACTCTAAATCGAACCAAGATATTCTCCTTGATAAAGTTACAAACAACCTCTGAAGATGTTTTTCGTATTGGAATGACTTCTACCCATTTAGTAAAATAGTCTGTAGCTATCAATATATGTGTATGCCCTACACTTGAAGTAGGTGTCAAAGGACCTATAAAATCCAAACCCCATTGTTTGAAGGGTTCATCCACAATCATAAGTCGGAGCAGCAATGCTGCAAGCTGCGGCTTACCCATGAACAACTTACATTTCTCGCACTTGGCTACCCATGCATATGCATCTTTTAACATTCCTGGCCAATAATAACACTTCCTTAAAATTTTGTAAGTAGTTACTGTAGATGAGAAATGACTGCCGCAAGCTTCATTATGAAACATTTTCAACAAAGACCCTTGAAGCGATTTATCAACACAATGCAAGAAGGTTCCATCTAATCCTCTTTTATATAACACATCATTAAAAATGACGTATTTGGCAGTTTTAATCTCAAGTTTCTCTTTTCTTTTGTAGAAAGATGTATTGGGAAATATCCATAGGTCAAGTAGTAAGCAACATCTGCAAACCAGGAATCCTGGAGTCTGACAAACAAAACTAGGGGCAATTCCTCTATTACTTCCTCCTTACTCTTAGCAATTAACTTGCACAAACCTTGCCCCTTTACTAATTTTGTGGGCTTGATATCCAAATTGAACTCTTGAATTTTTGACACCTAGGAAGCTCTATTATTCATTCCTATATCTCGTTGTGTCAATATGCTCTTGATTGTAGAATGAGGCACATAAATAATAGCATGATAATGGAGATTGTATTACCTGAACTGGTTTACGACCTTCACGACCGCATATGCCTATTTTTCCATTAGTGAATATTTCAATTCATGCTTTTTCAACAATACACTCATGAACGATATTTGGACTTCCTCATTACCCTCATTCTTCTGTAATAGAATTCCTGACATAGTGTGCTCTGAGGCATAATAGTAAATAACAAAATCCTTCTTAAAATCAGGATTAACCAGGACAGGCGCATGACCAATAGCATTCTTTATTGATTTGAATGCTTTCTTCCCTTCCTCATCTCATTTGAAGGCTTGTCTTTTTCTCATCAAATTCACAATATATCTGGTAGTCTTTGTGAAATCTGGGATGAACCTCCTTAGAAAATTTATGTGACCAAAGAAGGATCTAGCATTATTTCTATTTGATGGAAGAATTAGCTATTGAATTGATTTTACTCTTTTAGGGTCTATTCTTACTCCTTCCCTAGAAACAATATGACCAAGCATCTTACCCTCTGTCACCCCAAACACTGACTTTTTTGGGTTTAAAGACACCCCATACTCACGGCACCTCTGTAACACTTGTCTCAGATCCCTTAGGTGATGTTTTCTCTTCTTTGAGAAAATAGTTAAATCATCTAGATACACAACAATTATCCTATCCTTCAAATGACCAAAGGACAAATCCATAGCACGCTGAAAAGTCGCTCCTACATTGATCAAACCAAATGGCATTCGGTTATAAGAAAACGTACCCCAGGGAGTAATAAAGGCAGTTTTATGTTGATCGCTTTCCTGAACACTGATCTGATTGTAACCCGAAAATCCATCAAGCATGGACATCATCTCCGATCCTAAAACTATTTGTAAAATGTGGTCCATGGCTAATAACGGATAATTATCTTATAAACTAGCTTGATTCAAATTTCTAAAATCTACACAGATCCTTATTTCTCCATTTTTCTTCCTAACAGGAACAATATTAGCTATCCATGTAGAATGATGGATGGGGTATATAATCCACTTCCTGAAATATGGCTTCAGCTACTTTAGGATTGAAACTTCTAAGTTTTTGTCGAAAAGGGCTTACTCTAGGTTTTAGAGGAATTTGATGCTGGAATTTTCCCCCTCTGAAATTCTTTAGATCATCATAACACCAAGAAAACACATCCTTGAACTCCACCAAGATACTAATGAATCTCTCTTTTTCTATGGGCATACAACATTTTCCCAAATTAGTATATTTAGGTTTATCCTTAGTACCAATATTAATCCTTTCGTAACCCCCAACATCCTGAACTTTAAGGGATTTGTCACCTTTTCTCTTCTTGTAGGCATCATGATGGTCAAATAGACACTCTAATGAAACCAGCCCTTTAGGGATCTTGTTACCTTTTAATTGCATAACTCCATCAGTCAACTCCCTGGCTTATTCTGGTGAAAATTCTTTACACTCTGCATCTGAACCTTCAAAATATGTAGCAGAAAATGCTTCTACACTTTGCATAAAATTATTAATTTGTTTATCATTTTCAAATATTTGCCAGAATTCAGAGTTATCTTGGACACTTGGCCGATATACTAACTCTACTCTATAAATGTCATCAACAAATTCAGGATGTGGAATTAGTAAGGAGGATGACACAGCTAACAAATCTACTTTTGAATTCAGTTCCCTAGGAATAGCCTCAATGAAAAAGGCATCAAAATCTTCAATCTTGTCCCAAACTCTATTCCGATAATGTTTCAACCTTTCATTTTTAACATTAAACAACCCTCTGACCTATTTTACAATCAATTCCACATCTCCTTTGACTCATAAGAGTTTCACTCCCATTCTCTTAGCTTCGGCTAAACCTAACAACAAAGCATCATACTCAGCCATATTGTTGGTGTTTTTGAATTCCAATTTAAAAGAAAAAGGAATATGATTGCCAGAGGGCGGAATTAGCACTACCCCTACACTAGAGCCTAACGTCGCACAACTACCATCAAATTCCATTAACCATAGGCTTACTTCTCCCTTAGGCTATGATGGATCTCCCACTAACTTATCATCGGACAAAATCATGTAGTTTCCAAACTGACATTCGTCATATAAAATTTGTGCTCTTGGATCATCATAAGGGAAAATAGTAAATTTAGACTTATGTTCAGGTTGTAGAATGACTCGTTGTTTTCCAATTGGAATTGTAGCTTGGGACCAATTCATTTTAATTTCACCTCCCAAGTCTCTACAGAAAGTATGACTTAGCAGCATGCCATAGCTAGCTGGGATGTCAGCTACTAGAATAGTCAACTTAATTCTTTTGTTTGGGTGGGAGGCTAGAACTACCTGAGCATCCTTAATTTGTCCTAATAAGGGTATCTATTTTGAATCCATAGAGTAGCATCTATTAAAAGTTTTCATCAAGGACAACCCTAACGCTTTAGCTATTGCAGAAGGCATTATATTGTCAAATGCACCTGAATCTATAATACAATTATTTAACTTATGGTCATTTATAAACAATGATATGCAAAAGGGTTCAAGCTTTGACTCAAGGACAGACAAAGATTCATCTATTTGGAGAGTAGTCATTTCAGGCATCTTTTCATGAGCAACAAGGTGAACTGATTCATCACTGTGTGTAGGCAACGTGGCGTTAACTGACTATTGTGTTCCATTAGTTTGTAGTACATTATTGCCTTTTATGAATTGAATGAGCCTATCTATCTCTTTGGGGTTTATCTTAAGGTACTCGGTAGGTGTAATTTGAATTTGAGAAGATTTGCAAAATTCTACAATATCCAATAAAATTTCCTTTCCAACCGACCTTAACAATAGAGGCTCTTGAAATTTTTTGATCATTTGTATGAAATTTCAGAACAATCTCCTTACCTTTGAAATTCATAGCAGAAGATGAAGAGGCACCTTGAGGTTTCACATTTTTTTGATTTCTTGTGAGCACAACACATGAAGGATATTCTAAAGTAACCAAAATGTCACCCCCTCTTTCCGAATCTGACTCATACTCTAGGAAGTGGATTTCAAAGTTGTCAGGATGCTTTAAAGATTATTTCTCACTCCATTCACTTGGGGTATCTTTAGAATTCATCAATTATGCATAACAAACCATCTCAGAGCAGAAACTACCATCATGTTCATCTGTGAGATGAAACACGCACATATTCCTTATAGGTGGCGGTGCCTCAATCTCCAATCTCTATTGAGCAGGTAGTAATTGCAAATTCTTGTTCCCAAAACCCAAAGATTGATCTGTATTTCTCCTAGGCACATCTTGATAGGGAGAAGGGTATGATGTACTGGCCTTTGGTAATTGTCTTTTAAGGGTAATCACATCATTCATCAATCTTTGGATCATAGGGTCAGAAGAAGTTGAAGGTTGGGAGGTGGTAGTCTGTACTTCTCTTTTCCAATTACCTTCCGTGATTAGATCATCTTCTAACTCAATGACAAGATTTTTGGTAGCACTTAAATATGCAACTCTTTGCCTGCGGATCAGGAAACCTATTTCTGAGTGCATTGAATTTATAAAAAACACATCAAATTATCATCTAAGGGTTTTTGGTCGACCAGAATTTTATGCACTATTTTAGCAAATTTTGCTACAAAGTCTCTCATAGATTCCGGAATCTCTTTCTTTAATTGGGCCAATTGAGCTAAGAGAGAGTGTTCATCTTCAACCCCCTTGAATCTTGCTTCAAACCTTGTTTTCAAATCCTGCCAATTTGTTATCACACTATTTGGTAAATGATAGAACCAATCTGCTACCACTCCCATTAGTGTTTGAACAAACAATCTTACAACAACATCCTCATGTTGGACAACTATTATCCCACAAGCTACATTGAATGCATTCATATGCTCATCAACAGTGATTTTCCCATCCCCATTTAACTTTGGCAAGTGATCTCTAGCACCTTTGGGTAAGGGGTAGAAATTTAATCCTAAGTTCAATGGACCTACAGCAGCTCCCCAAGGTTTATTTACTGCCATTGGAAACATGATATTGAGCGGAGTCAAATAGATTATATTTGGTAAAGTGATACCATGTAAGGTCAAAGCTTGACAAACTAAGGACACATGAGATAATGGAGACAGGGAAGGAGGCCTACTTCTTGCTCATCTTTGAGGTGAAAAAGTGGGTTGAAAATTGAGGTTCTGTAACTCTTGAAAAACATAATCAACTAGCCCCTCCCTTCTTTCAGACCTAGTATATCTCTTTGAATCCAGTCTTGCAACTTAGGCAACCAGTCTTCTAATTTGACTCCCCAATAGAGTCGCCAAAAATCTATTTGTTAACAGATTTGTCCCTATCTTGAAATTTATTTGTTCTCTCTACACACAAATATAACTCTTGTAAGCCCCTTTTATGAAAGGAAACAAATTACCAACAGTTGGATGAATCAACTAAAAATTCAACCTCTGCATTAGAGGGCGGATCCTCATATGATTTGCAATGAATTTTTTGCACAAATGAAATATTGACACTTTTTACCAGAAAGCGTGAAAACGCTTAGCATTCATCCATCAACACAAAATAATGCCTTCAAAATGCAACAAGGAAACAAAATATTCTGCAGATTAAATAAGAGATCACAGACTTTGATTAACACACATGTTCAATTTATAAATTCAGAGCATAGCAAATGCATAGAAGTATTAATGTATGATTGATACTCTCTTATGCCTCACAGGACAAGGGGGATCAGTACAGCCCAATACAAAATGAATCTACCAATAGTTAATGGTAACTATGAATTCAAAACAACATATAAATAGATGATCATAAAATGATATCATGCCCATAGCAGATTTCTCAAGAAAGATTGCTAGTCTTTAGACACACAGATTAAAAGATGACACACATAATGTTTTATTAATAATCAATCATTCTAGTTTTAAAGAAATTCATAGAAAAACCAAAATAGATATCAACTGCTTCTCCAAAGAAAAAAATCATAGTTTTTCGAACCTCACATAAACAAGCTTTTCAGCTTAAGTAGCCTCTAGGCTCATAGTTTTTTTACGTAACAGATTTAAAATTTACTTTAACCGAAGGTTAAAGAAACCATTTGCTAAAATAGGAAAGAAAAACTAAGACAACAACCATTGCGAGGCTGAAAGCTCATTCTTGGTTTAATTATGCTTCCACTATGGCAGAAGAAGTTACTGATCTATCCTACTTTGCTGCAGAACCACGCCATTCCAGGTGTGCCACCGAGAAGCTCAAGATAACCTGAAAATAAGGAAGATCGATGTGTTGAATCCTTTGCTTCCACACCTCCTTGTCCATGTTCACTTGCACCACTCTTGCCTTATGTACCTCCAAATGATCAGAACAGACTGTGAGTACTGATTCAATCCTAACCACCTTTGAGAAGTCATCTATGGTCAAATATTTTTTAATCTGAATGAATTGTATTCTTTCCTGAAAGAATTTGGTCATATTTGTAGCCGCCTTGATTGTCTTAGCATCGTCTTTCATGAGCTAGATGTCAATGCACTTGAGATCCTTCTCCATTGTATCAATCAAGTTTGTCAATCCTCTAAGCAGTTTGGTGGACTGTTCGTGACCTTGTTTAATGATTGAGTTATGCCACTCCACATTCTTCTTTGACACATATAATACATTATCATCCAGATTTTCTACTAGTTTTTCAGCTAAGAACTTCATTACTCCATATTTTTGTATGTCATTCATTTGTGCAAGGACCGCCACCCATTTGATCCTTTCTCTCTCCCAAGCCGCAGTCTCTAGCTCTAATTCCTTACTCACAGTCTCAGCATCTTTATAAATCTTCACCAGATTGATGATGTAGTTTGATCCCTATTGCATTATAAGATCCAACCATTTATTTAACATCTCTATAACTATTTTATTCCTTTGAACTTGGTCTAACATCTTCTGATTGGTCGGAGATTTGGGATCAAATGATAGTAGTATTTATGACAAAGGCTGGGGATTTGGATTATGGATGGCATTAATATACTCAGCCATCTGAGTAACGACTTGCTTCAATTCCCATTTATCTTTTTCATCCTTCCATGTTCTTGAAATTATCCTTTTTGTGGATGACTCTAGATGATTAAAATCTATGAAACGTGAAGCAACTCCTAGGTCTATTTCTTCAACTCTAAAGTCCTCCTCTGTAGCTTTGTCTACATCTCTCTCTGGAATTGGTTTGGCTATCTCAACCGTCCAGTGACCTGGTTCCTCATCCACTTCAAGCATTGTCTGTGTCTTGAGTTTCTTTAGATTTGATGCCCTTCCAAAACATTTGCTAACCATGTCCTCCATAGCGATGGTAGTCAGCACTACATATCATTTCTTTCCAACAACAACTTCCAACCATCGGGGTGTGTTCGCAGGCTCTTTGGGTGGAGGAGTTGTCTGTATATCCGGTGAACTAGCAATAACGAGTGTTCATGGGGTCCTGCCTCTTCTCCAATTCTTTACCCATGTCCATTTCCTACATCAGAGGTTCATCCAAACCCTGTTGATCCATTGTTGCCTCTATCTCTTCACTAGGGTCTAGGTCCACAACAATCTATTTCAAAATGGGCTCTTTACTCTTTTTCTTACTCCTAGACCGAGTTATTCAGGTGGCTGTGGAACTTGATGGTGACCTCTTTGATCTTCTCAGTTGAATTTTCTCAACAATAGGCCTTGAAACACCTGCAACATTAATAACTTCATTAGTGGAAGAAATGGGAGATTGAGTCACAATGTGTGAATCAACTCTTAGTTCATGTGAAGATATGAGCGATTCCTTCTTAAACTTTAGATTTCTCAACCATCTCTCTATTCTTCTCACAACATTGAAAGTTATAGCTTGAACACTATCATCGTCCTTTTTATTCCAATCAATCTTTGGAATTGGCTTTCCTTGAACCTTTGTGTTAAATTTAGGGTCTAAAATATCTTCCCTTGTATCCTCTTGTACTCCAGATATAGTGATTGGAAGCTTCTAAGTAATTATTTGTTGCAAAGTGAACATTGACCATAGTCTTCTTCTTACCTCATATTTGTCACTCCAATTCTCCCAATAATCCTCCAACTGAGGTTCATGACAAAAATGATTGTCCACATTTAAATTCTCAATGGCATAACCTTTGCTATCAAACTTATGTTTGTTAGCATTATGTGAAATGGTATGAGGACATAATGACATTGTGTGTTGTCACTGATGTCAATATGATGAAGAGAAGAGAACCGGTATAACACTGTGAACTGGCATTTGATTATGGGAACTGGCACATGGAAGCGTTGTATGACTACCGGTTGGTAGTCTCAACTTCAGGATTTTTGGTTGAAGTGCTTCAAGCTTGTGTGGCTCAATTGGTGACTTTCTGTGATGAGTTAGCATGGTAACGAAGAATAGATCATGTTACCATGTAAGCCTTGTGTGCGTGAAGGATCTTGCATGAAGGAGATTGTTCCTATCTACCTCAGGAATGTACGAAGTCTGTAAATGGTGATAACGTGTGATGGGTTATCAGCTACCATGAAATCGGTGGAAAATGAATGATGGAGAATGTCTTGAGATTGGATAAAGACTGTTTCATTTAATGCAGTGTGCTTAACAGTCAGGATTGAATTGTTTGAATTCCTTGACCTAACAGGTTTAGGGTTTAGGGTTTATGCTACCGACCTATCTATTTTCCTGTAAGGTCGATGTTGTGTTTCTTTCTGAGGTTGTTGGCAAAAGTTGTGTGTGTGTATCTAAGAGAAGAGATATGTGATTCTTGCCAGACCAAAGGAGAGAAGTGATACCTATAGAGTGTAAGTGTAGAAGGTGAAGAGGAGCTAAAGTGGATCTGCATTGGCATTGAGTGTTGTTACCAGATCATTGTAATACCTATTGATCTCTAACCACCTCAACAGTTGGAAAATCCCTTAATAGGGTAGCTTTAACCAGCTTGCTGTAAATCCTTTATTAGGGTGCCTCAAAACCATTGAGCTCTTTAACAAGGTAAACTTTAACAGGGTTTAACTCTTAACCGAGTATTCTAGCCATCCCTTAATTGGGTGATCCCTAACAGGATCGGTTCCTAACAAAACCTATTGTATCAGTCTTTAACTGGAAAAGGCTCCTAACAGAGTGGACTTCTAAAGAGTTCAAAAACAAGCTTGTGGGTATTCATCCCCACTGTTGTTTTTCCAAGTTGGGTTTCCATGTGAAAAATATATGTGTCATATGTGATGTCTTCTTCATGTGATGCTATGTTGTTTTCTGTCAAGTGGTGAATCATGTTGATCTAGCTATTATATGTATATCTCTAATGGTAGATTACCTGTTCATGCACTAGGGTGAAATGGAAATGAAGTTTTAGATTGTATGAGAAGATAAGTGTCAACTGGTTTATGCTTGTCTCAGTTATTCTAGGTTTTCCCGGTTGTACTCTGTTTAAAGACCGGTGTTACTGTTTGTCTATCAATGCACAGTGTCTGCTGACAAACCGGTTCAAGATTGTGTTTTTGTCTATATTGATTCACCCCCCCTCTCAGTACCGGTTTGGTACTATCCGTTCATCATTGAGTTATCAATGTCTTGCCACATATGGCTACAGATTCATCCTCTTGAATTCCAATTCCAGGTTCAGAGGATCAGATACAGATTTACAACCTCACCCTTTGCCCCCAATCTCTTATCAATATAAGCTAGCTATCTTCTTACCTCTATAAGTACATAACTGTTGAAAGCATACCTAGGCAGCTTGAATGGTTAACCCTCAAAACCAGCTACCTGTAGGTAAGTGAAATTGGTAAATTGAATAAAGAAGCTACCGTATATGCTTCTGAATTCCATCGCTTCAACATACATTCTTCTATTCACATCCCCCTAGAGCTCAAAAGCTATTCTTCATGGCAAGACACCATTTCATCTATCAATTTTCTCTATATGTTTTTGTTGTTGTAACAGAGGATAATAATTATACACTTTCATCCCATCTACCCAAGGTTCATTAAGAAGACCAGGCCAATCCCTTGTACAAGCTAGTATGTAGAAAAGGTAAGAAGACATATAAAAACCTGACATTCCCAAAAAGTTACTCAACCCTTCATGAAGTCTTTCCACAATTACCTGAGTCCAATCAAGATACCTGTCACCAGATAACAATACCTGGATGAAAAAGTGCATCCAATCTTCCCAGTAGAAAGAATCTGAGTTTCCCTTCACCCTGTTCAGAAGTATCACAATATCCCGCACTTATGTGATGAAGTGTTCTCTAGTCAGGGGCTTTGGTAGCCGTGAACCTCCTTTCTAAACTTTTAGGAGCCAATTCCTAGCAATTACACTCTTGTACTTACTTTTTTTCTCTAAGAAATAGGCATATGGGTTCCCAATGGTCCAATCTTCATATAGCTCCTTGTGTGGGATTCCCATTACCGCCATCACTATTTCTCTGTTGATACTAACTAGTAGTTCACCATTACTAGTTCTGATACACCCATTCTTCGTATTATACATATTCGTGTAAGCAATCACCAAATTTGGAGATGGGGCAACTAGCAGAAACGTAGCAGCTTCAACAAGACCACTTTTCACTATTTTCTCCATCATTGAACCAGTTTGAGGGTTCTTGGCTCTCTCTAAGAAATCTCCTAAATCAGAATGAGCCAAATAAGTATCTTCTAGCTTTGGTTAGTATGCTCACTAGACATGAGGTTTGCCTGAGCTTCGGGAATATCGGCCTCATACTACCTATCTATACTTCTAACCAAGAAATTCTAATACAAGGCAGAATTTTACTCCAGCAATTTAAATATTTTCTTCCTATACTAACAAATCTTCAGAAATTAAAGAAACACAATGTAGGAGGAATCAACTGAACTTACCCGTTACCACCATGCAAACTGGAAACCTTTTCAGGAAATCAAAGTTGATTTTACCTTCGGCTCCTCCAATTTTGCTCAAGTATAGTAGCTGCAACCCTTACAAACTATCTAAATGAATTCATCCATTCCTTTTTGAACAGATGGGAAAATATCAATAAAGCCACACATGCTTCATAATGATTCACTTAAGCATGCAAAGTAACTGTGAAATGACTAAAATATGACACCTTAATTATCTGTCACTTCCATACAAGTAGTCGATGCACTCATGATTACTTTCCATATTTAGAATTTTAAACTACTAAAACTGGGAATATTCCTTCTTGCTGCACCACTTTCAATATCAACAAAAGCCTTAGAATCTGTTTTGAAGTGAACTTGTGAACCTTGAACCATTTCACAAAGAGTTAAGCAGTTCAAGTTCATTTAGGAAGTACAACAATGAACAAGCGGCATAAAACAATACCGGGAATGAGCAACAAAAATGATTATTAAACAGGAGCCTTGAACCATTGAACCGCTTGAAATTTGGTTCAAAGTTCAAGTTTGGAAACAGACTTAAAACATATAGGCATCCGCTCATTATAAAACAATACGTTGTCACGAATCACAAAAGATGTTTTGAACCTTGAACCGAAAAAGGTTCACGGGTTCAAAGTTCAAAACGTATAACAATAACGTGCATGCTTTCGTAAAGACAAAGACCACAAATGACTTTTTCCTAAAACGTGCTTTGAACCTTGAACCTATTGAACTTTGTTTTTAGAAAGAGTTCACCGACTTAGGTTCAAACCCAAAAGAGAACAAAGGATCCGACAGAAATAAAGGCACAATAAGGCAACCCGCAAGTATGAACATTTGGAATGGAAAAATTGTGGGGGAGACTAACACTATCCTTATTCTCTTATTCTTTCAAAATGATCTAATCAATCTCTCCTATATACCCCATACAAATTTATGCCTTATGTCAGCTTACAAAGATATATACAATATCATATTTCATGTCGGCCATATAACATAAATGAATAAACATTAAAACAAGTTGCCAATGCTGGATCCAAGATGTACCACCCTCCAATATAGATATCCTTTACCATACCATGTCGGCCTACATTGTTGGTGACCAAAGAAATCTTTTATCCTGACGGTGTCGGTGCTGGTGTAGATTCTGTGAAGTGCCTGTCGGTACACCATATGAAGTCGGAACCCAAAATTTTGTTGCCATCAATGACAACATAGTGAAACCTAACCAATAGAGTGTCAATTGCCAGCATATGTGGTTGCATCAATGAATTTTACACAAGCTATATGTATGAGACATGTCCTAGAATGATTCAAGAAGGATATGGTAGAATCAGTGATCATACATTGTGATAACACCAGAGCTATAAACATTTCTAAGAACGTGGTACTGCATGCTAGGACTAAACATATTGAACTAAAGTTTCACTTTCTAAGAGAAAGGGTAGAGGAAAAGAAAGTGAGACTGGAGTATGTGGCAAGTAAGAAGCAATTGGTAGACATTTTCACTAAGCCATTTCCTAAGGCTACCTTTGAATATCTCAGAGGTAAGTTAGGGGTTATACCCCTACCCAAGATCAACTAGGATGCTGGTGATGCATCAATCTAGTGGATTCATTGAATATCTTTCACCGTGGATTAATGAGAAGTGGGATACTCCTTAGGGGGAGCTTCTAAGTTGTGACATACAGAGATTATTGAAATGTAGTAGTAGAATTGGAGTTAAACAGAAGATGCATTTGCACCTTTGGCATTGCTGTCAAAGGGGGAGAATAAATATGATAAGGGGAGAAGAGAAATAAAGAGAAAAGGAGAAGAACTAATGACCGGACGATATTGTACAACAAACATAACAGGTTTTATGTTGAGATTTTGGTGTTGCGGTTTTTGGTGTTGTCATCAATGTCAAAGGGAGAGATTGTTTGCATAACTTATGGAGATGATGGTGTACCAGTAAAGGACTATTGGTGATTATATATTGATGGACTATTGGTGATGATATAACTATGATATGATGATCAATTATATGCATTGTCATTGATGGCAACCATATTTTTCCATGTGTGTTTATGTTTTTTAAGTCTATCAGTTAAGTCTAACCGGTAAAGGATTGAATTGGAAAGCAAAACTGCCAAGTCGTAGTGAACTGGTAAGCAAGAACAGAGAAGGAGATGGTTGCGGTAGTGATCCATGTTGAGACAGGTGTTGCAGTTTGGAATGTGTGCTTATGACATCATAATAAGTCTATGACATGAATCGCATCATATTTGGAGAACCGGAAGTCATGTTTGTAATTGACTATTGTATAATCAACTAGGGTTTGAGAACCAGTAACAAGATCCTTTGATCGGTGATATTTTATGGCTTGGCAGTGATTCTTTTAATGTTCATAAATTAATGATGACGTGTCAGAATCCATGTGAAAAGATAAGATGTTGTTTCAGCATGTACAAGGATCGAATTTATTGGGAAGCAATGAAGTGCTTAGAAGAATGTGTTAAGGGTTTGACAGCTTATCAGATCGATGTGCGGTGATGAGTTATGATCATTCAATGACTGGAATTGTCTTGTAATTTGTTGTAATGATCTGTAATGATTTGTAATGATCTGATATGATCTATGATGTAGATTCATTATAGGTTAGGGTTTTGTAACCGACCTTATTGTAAAGTCTATTTAGGTCAAGCTTTAGAAGGTTTATTGTGTCGGTGATCATAGATGTGTGTGTATGCCGAACTAGATTGGGATTTCTGCATGAGAGAAGAAAATTGGAGCTGACAATGATTTGTAATAGCAAGCTATGAAGTGATGAGTCCAGATCATTTATCTGGTGTTTCCTAACAGTTGTAGCAACATTTAAAATATCTTAACCGGGTACATCCTAACAGGCCTGATCTTGTAAATCCCTTCATCGGGTGGCTCATTCATTTGGGTTTAAATCCTCCAACGAGGTTACTCCTAATAGGGTAAAGGTTCTAATAGAGCTAAGCTGTAAAATCCCTTAACTAGGTGACTCCTAACAGGGTCTTATCTTAACCGGGCTAGGCTCCTAACAGGGCACATTCTAAAAGAGTGCATATTTTGTGGGTACCAATTCCCACCGTGGTTTTTCCCATTTGAGTTTCCACGTGAAAAATCCTTGTGTTCATATCGTGGATGGATTGTTGAGTTATGCATTTGATGTCTTTACTATATTCTCTTAATGATGAACACTCAAGTTGCTACCGGTAATGTTTTGGTGAAATCTGCATTAAGTGATTAGCTACCGGTACTAGTTATGAACTGTTTTGTGAAGTATTTTGCAGATTGGTGAAAAGTTAAAGTTTATTTCTTATTACTAATTTAGCGCCCCTCTCAGTAATAACCAGAACCTCACAATAACAATTTGTAGGGTAGTTCCTTTGTAAAACTAACCTAATTGGGGCTCTAGGGCTAGTAGGACAACATTGGTTCTCAAAGACAATCCAAAGAATCAAAGTTCAAATTTGTGACATGTTTTAGACCTTGTTGAATCATTTAATTTTATGTATGCAAGTGGTGTTCGTACACCTTGTGGTTGTGTATATTGGGGTTGTCCAACGTTGAAGGGCTACTAGGCCAAAGTGTGGTCTTCATTGTGTGAAACTCTAGATTGAAGGTTGTGATCAATCTAGTCTCTTTAGGGGTCTGCAAATATTTTCATAAGAATGTTCAAAGGTTTCTTTATCACTTCCTGATGTCCACCATATCATTTGCAAGTTTGTCTTGTGAGCATGTATTGAAGCCTTTAAGGGTTAAGTCTTTGTATTGTATGATTATTCACCCATCGTACCTGGAATACTTTTATTGATGATTAGGGTCTTGTGTTGGGTCTGTGACTATTGTGAGTCTATCCCCAAGTTGGACCTATCAGTTTTGGAGTTGTGTTCCAAAAAGTTGTTTTGTCAACTCAAACTTCCACAAGGCTCTGCATCAAAGAGGCAATGGGAGGATATTAGATTGAATTTTTTCTTGGTTTATAAAGGACTTAGAGAGGATATGATTTAATTTTCATGGTGGTGAACAAATTCTCCAAGATGACACATTTTAGTCTTTGTGAGAAGACTAAAGATGTTGTTCGTGTTGCAAAGTTATTTTTAGAGAGGTAGTGAGACTACATGGTCTACCAAAGAGTATAGTTTCAAATCAAGGTACCAAGTTTGCTGGGTATTTCTAGATAACAATGTTGAAGAAATTTAAGACATATTAGAAGTTTAGTTTTTCACACCATCCATAGATTGGTGGGCATATAAAAGTGGTCAATGGGAGCTTGGGCAAGTTGTTGAAATTCTTAGTAGTAGATAAACCCAAGGGAACTGATTTAATTTTAACACAAGAAGATTTATCTTATGGTAATTCTATCAGTCGGAGGGCTGGTAAATAAATATTCTAGATTGTATATGGAAGTAGTCCCAAAAATGCTTTAGAGTTAAGGAAGATGGACAAAGGAGAAAAGAGTAGTCTTGAAGCTAAAGATTTTGTAGAGAACCTAGAATCTGAATGAAAAAGTGAGAAAAAATATTAATAAGATGAATATTCAATACTAAGGGAGATCAAAAGATAAGATATAAGAAATTTCATATTGGAGATTAAGTCTAGGTTCATCTTAGAAAAGATAGGTTTCCAATAAGAGCATATAATATGTGGAATATGAGGAAGTATGAGCCATGTAGAATCCCGAAGAAGCATGATTTAGGAAATTTTATGAGGTAGAGTTACCAAGTGAACTTAATATTTCATCATTGTTTAGTATATAACATTTTATAGAGTATTAGGAAGGAGGTATCAAAGATGAAACAAAAGAAGCATAGTGGAATATTCTAGCACCTACTTCAAAAAAGGAGGATATAGAAGACATCTTAGATAGTTGTCTAGGTAGGAACACAAGGAATAGAAAACATGAAGAGTATCTGGTTAAATGGAAAGGAAACCTATTGAAGATTCATCATTGCTATCTAAGGTGTAGATTGACAATCCCAATTTTCCTCAAAACACTTGAGATCTAAAATGGTTACCTCTCAAATTACCTCAAATATTTGGTATAGGAGAATCCAAGTTGTAAGAGAAATCTTACATCACTTGTTTATAGTTTTTATTTTTTCAATAAGGGCTAAAAATGGTAGGGCTACTATTTTAGGAATGATTTCTATTCTTAGTAAGTTGGTTGGTATGCACTAAATCTTACACGAGCCTCTAAAATGGTGAAATAATGCCATTGATGAAAGAATTATTCCAATAACCTCAGGCATTTATGAGATATTTTATTTTTTTCAAAAAATTCACTTATACATCTTCAAATGCAATTTTGAGGGCCTTGAAAGCTCAAGTGGGCTTGAAAGTTGAAGAAGTTGTGCATAAGAACAACTTTATATTGTAGGTCTCTTTATGAGCTTTAAATGATATATGATGATTGGAGATACAATGGCTAGATTTTATATTATGGCTCCTAGAAGTTCAACTACTAGAAATCCAAATTTTTTATTTCCAAGAAAATATTTTCTTTAGTGGGAAAATGGATGGTTAGGCTTTTAACAACCAAAAAATATGGTTACACAAACAAGGGTCCTAGAGGACGATTCTAGTTCTAGTAGTGTAGATTATGCCTCAACATTCACATATTTTTATTGATGAAAATAGGGCAGGCAACTAAGAGGGGGGGTGAATGAGTTGTCACCAAATTTAATAGCAACTTACTTTAATCTCAGATCTGATAATTAACAGTAAAAAAATAAATCAACAACACAACATGAACACACATAACACCAATATTTTTGATGTGGAAAAACCAATCAAGGGAAAAACCACAGTGGGAACCTACCCACAATATGATGATACTCTGTTAGAAGTATATGAAATATTACAATGGGGAATGCACATGCATTCAAGCACACTACCTAGAGATCATTGCTCAAAAACAACAAAGGGAAATAAATCTGGGAAGACTCACTATCTTACAAAAACATTTGGATTACATCTGGAAGATCATGAACTGATAAAATAGTATCTCCTCATGCCTACTTGTAGTTTCGATTAAGCACATATAACTTCTTCTTTTCATACTTCTGCTCTACCTTTGAAAGATCACTACATTATTCACACATACACTCATTTACAACACACAATTACAAAGATATTACATTTATATATACATGACGTCAACCTTGGATAAGTATCATCAAGGTTGGCTCAATACATATTTAAAAAAAAAAAACCATACATGCTACAATATCACATACGAACCAAAATAATATCAACTAAGACATAGCATGGACCTAAATCACCACCTCGACTATGAAACACCTCCAAGAATTATATCTTGAACATCTACAACACACTACAAGCATCATGTCAGCCATGAACATGAAGAACACCACCGGGTCAAATAAAATCATCAATAACACGCTTATCGATCAATGCAGACCACCAACATGAATATAACATGATCTAGAAACATCCACAAGCATCATGAATTAACATAGCAACATCCACACCAACTCAAATTACTAGAATCATCGATATCATCCTACTAAACTTCAAGAACATTAACGGAATTGACTGTCAACTTGAGAAAATCACTTGTAGAGCTCTAAACCATGAACCACTTGGATTGAAAACACACATCAACATCCAAAACATAATTCCAAATCCACAAATCAAGATATTATAATGCAGAGCAATGCAGATCAAAATACTAAACATCGGCAATACGGAAGAATAGAAAAACTAGCTACAACACAGATACTCATAACCCACTCAAATCTGTATGCGGACCTCTAACACTTGTACTGTATCAACCAGAGATATCACTCTATAAACCCTTCAATCTACAAACACGGTCATCAATATACAACATAAACCAACTAACTAAACTTCATTGCATCACTACACTAGACATAGAAAATATGTTGACATCAATGACAACACATCTCTTAGATATCATTAAAGGACATATTTGTAGCACACTCCAAACAATATCCTCATAAATCCAACAATTATAATAAGAAAGCCTATGTGGTTGTAGCATGTATTTTTTTGAATGTTGTAATTTTCATTTCATTGGGATAATAGAAAGTAAGTTGTTCTTTCTTTAATTTTCTATATTTATTTGTTTTTGTGTTTTTGGGTTTGTAAGGGGAGTACCCTTCACCATTAAAAATAATTGGGAACTACCAAACTTTTTTTTTTTTGCATTTAAAGAGAATATTCAAATCAAGCTTTCAAATATTGGTAGAGATGTCACTTAAGAATATTTTGAATAAGAGAACACCCATTTAGATACTTCTATGATTAGTTATAAATTACGGAAAAATAAGGTCAAATGCAAATGAGAAGGGAATCAAAAAAAATTTGACATTATAGGATTGATTCCTAACACAACCTTTTTTAGATATTGAAAAATGAAAAAAAAAATTATAAAATTTATTTATAGAATCCATTCAATCAAATCTTGGCCATAAAATTTATTTATATTCATTTTTTACGTGAAGTTTCTCATCATAAAGTTATTTGAGTGATGATTCGTATTGAGATCTGAGTCAAGCCCACACAAGCTCTATGTCCCTTAAAAAAATCATCTTCTTTTAAACTATTATTATATAAGTTCCCTTCAAGTTCATACCACTCATAATAGAATCTATTTTCCTTAACAATGCATTGATATTTACCTTCACTAGTGAAATATCTTTTGTAAACTTGGAAATTTAATCCTTCAAGCTATTAGGAGAAATCTTCTTGATTTTTATATGCTCCTTTCTTAGATATTTTCCATGTATGACAAGATCATTTTTACCTCATACGGAAAGCCTTGCTATGATGGGAAAAAATAATTTTGGAATAAATTACATAAAATAAATCTAAAATCCTAGAAAAAATAGTGTAAATAATATGACCTATATCTCACTTATAAAAAAAAACTCCTATAATTTTATTGATTTGTAGTGTTAGGAATGAATTTGACCACCACCCCCATTTCAAAATAAATCATGCAAACCTATTTCAATTCATATATTTCATACAATAATCTACGAAGGATCATATCTCAATTCATTAAAAAAATGAACACTTTCATTGTTTTCTATCTTTGGAAGTGAATTTGGTAAAAACCTTAACTTTACAATGACTCCTGAAATTTTGCTACAAATACCCTCGAATACATATTGTATCATCTCCAATACAGCCTTGAAAAAAAAAATTACAAAATTAGAGATATATGTGCTTCCCAAAATAACCTACATTTTTTTTAAAATGACTTTCTTATTGCCTTCATTGTGCTAAGATCATTATCTAATATCACTTGTCATTATACACATTGCAGATAAGGTGAAATATGGTATAAATACTTGAAAAAAAATAATCCACTTCAAGGGTAGAAACCTCCAAAATTCTCTAATAAGAACACAAATCACAATATGATGATAATAAAGTAACCATTATCTCTTCTATAGGTCATTCTTATTCCTTGGATGTCACTCAAATTTATGCAGGAGCACTGGTCTAGTTCTTATTGATTGGGCAGTTTTCAGTGGAGTTGCTTGAGATCATGGCATTTGTTCATGTTTGGGTGTTTAGTGTTGTGGTTTTGGGTTTATTCCCTTGTGTTTGCGATATTTGTCATGTTTGAGTTTCATGGTAGTTGGCTTAGTTCCTGGTGAGTTATCGATTCCCGTATTGGCCCGGTTGATATGTTCTTTCCGGTTAGTCAGGCAGTGTGTTGAGTGAGTTGGATTAGGTTGCGATTGACCTCCGTGACTTGCGGATCGTTGGAGATGTTGCTTTGGGCCTTGGTCGGTATTCTCGGAGGTCCGCGCATCGTTTTATTTTTTTGTGTTTGTTCTTAGTGATTTGAGCCGACATGTTATCGTTGCATGTTTCATGAATCGTTTGGTCTTTGGGCCGACTTGATTGAGTTGTAATTATTTGTAGATGGTATAAATGGAAGTTGTTGAATCATTTGAGGATATAGAAGTCAGAAGGTAGAGGACAGAGTTTTATGATCGACCAAAGATGTAGATCCGACGAGGTTCTAATCTGGTTGGACTGAGGTTGGAAGGTTGAGGTCCGAATTAGGGTAGAATCGGCAGACTATTTTCGGAAGCTGATATGATATGTGGATGATCTGCGGATCTTGTAATTGTGTTGTAAGCATTATTTGTATCCTGGACTATGATCCAGCATGTGGCATGTGTAACTCTTCAGATTGTAATAAGATTTATTCGAACTATTTATCGGTTTTGTATTATGTGTTGTTACCGGTTGTTCTTTCTATTGTTTTTGTCATCTTGTTACTATTTATCGACATGTTTTGCATGATTTATGTGTTAAGATGCAAGGTTGGGCTATCCTTCATTGGATCTCCCTGTCTTGACTGCATCAAATGGTATCAGAGTTGGTTTGTGAACCTGTTGTTGGAGGAAGACCCAGTTATGCACTGGTTGGTTGGAGAGGAAGTTGAGGCAACTTATGGACTTGTTTAGATCGTCGAACGTGAGGTAGTTAGTGGTTGGAGACTTGAACAGATCGTTGATCGAGGCAGGTTGCAGTTTGGACTAGTAGATCATTGTGGAGAGGCAACCGGAAGCTATAGTCAGATCATCAAACCAAATCAAGTGATGGGAATCACTTTTCAATTAACCCTGAGAGTCTAATGCAGGAGCACCGGTCTAGTTCTTACCAGTTGGGCATTTTTTAGTGGAGTTGCTTGAGATCGTGGCATTTCTTCATGTTTGGGTGTTTAGCATTGTGGTTTTGGTTTTATTCCCTTGTGTTTGTGATCTTCATCATGTTTGAGTTTCATGGCAGTTGGCTTAGTTCTTGGTAAGTTATCGATTCCGGTAATGGCCCAATTAATATGTTGTTACCGGTTAGTCTGGCAGTGTGTTGAGTGAGTTGGATCGGGTTGCGATTAATCTCTGTGACTTACAGATCGTTGGAGATGTTTCTTTAGGCCTTGGTCGGTATTCTCGGAGGTCCGTTCATCATTTTATGTTTTGTGTTTCTTCTTAGTGATTTGAGCCGACATGTTACCATTGCATGTTTCATGAACCGGTTGGTCTTTGGGCCAACTTGATTGAGTTGTAGTTATTTGTGGACAGTATAAATGGAAGCTGGTGAATAATTTGAGGATATAGAAGTTAGAAGGTAGAGGACAGAGTTTTGAGATTGAGTAAAGATGTAGATCCAGCGAGGTTCTGATCCAGTTGGACTGAGGTCGGAAAGTTGAGGTACGATTTAGGGTAGAACTGGTAGATTGTTTCCAGAAGCCGATATGATATGTGAATGATCTTCAAATCTTATAATTGTGTTATAAGCATTATTTGTATCTTGGACTGCGATCCAACATGTGGCATGTGTAGCTCTTCAGATTGTAATAAAATTTATTCAAAATGTTTACTAGTTTTGTATTCTATGTTGTTACTGATTGTTCTTTTTGTCGTTTCTGGCATATTGTTACCGGGATGTTTTGCATGATTTATGTGTTAAGCTACAAGGTTGGGTTTTCCTTCATTGGATCTCCCTGCCTTGTCTACGTCACAAAATGACTTAGATACCTAAATATCTAAATAAAAATATAATAATAATATAACCTAATTAACAGTCAAGATAGCTATGAGTTGACTATACATAGCCCCATCTAAGTATATTATTAAGGGAATATCACATGGATACAAAAACATGAAGTGAAAACAAGAAAAAATGGTTACCTCCAAACCATCATGCCTCAAAAAACCTTTCCTCTATTTTCCCATTGCAAAAAGGGTTTTTTAAATTTATTTTTTTCAAAATATAATTTGGCAAAAGCCTTTTTCTATCACAAAACAATATTAATAACTGACATAAAGAGAATCATGCTTGCAATCTTTTATTTATATATATATATATATATATATATATATATATATATATATATATATATATATATATAAAATTAAAAACATATGGATTTTTTATGTAACATATTAATAAAGGTTTTAGATTAAAATAGAGGTATCATTAAAATTATATTGCAAAAGAGCATAAGCAATAATAAACACAATTATGAATACACCCAAATTTTACATAATTTAATTAGATAAATTAAATCATTTAAGTTAGGAAAAATAACATAAAATAAATAAGCAACACAATACACAAGAATTGGGCAAGACACAATTTTTTTTATAGTTTTACACATGTCTCAAGAATTTGAAATCAATTAATTTAGAATTACTATACAAGAAGCATCCCATATCTCAACTTTGAGGTAGATGGTATTAGATAGCAAATAATATGTTTACCTAAGTTGAATATCATTAATTTATCACTTTTGGTAGCTACACACTCAAGGGAAAGAGTAGGTTTACATATCCAAAATAAATAACTCAAACAAAATATTAATATTTTTAGCTAGATAATATAATTTCTCTCATGAAGGGTATCTATTAAAGGTATCAAATTTCCACAATCTATGGTCTTGATTTAAAAAATTTTCGAGTTAGATTGTGTGTAAGTTTTTGATCACCATCCATGATCCATTATCAAGATAGTAGAAAGCTAAAGAGAGTGTAAAAATGACAAGTTGCAGAACAAGACTAGACTAAAAAAGAGAGGGGGAGAGGTGGAAGGTGGTTCAAGGTGAAGGAGGAAGAGACATGAAATACTTGAAGAGGAAAATTGAAAAAATTAATTGGGCAAAAAATTATTAAAACAACATAGTTTTTAATTGTTGTTATAATAAATTTTTTCCCTTTAAATTTTTCAATTTTCCACTTCAAGTCTTTCATGTCTCTTCCTCCTTGACCTTGAACCACGTGCCACCTCACCCCTTCTTCTTTTAGTTTGGTCTTGTTTTGCAAATTGTTATTTTTATGCTCTCTTTAACTCTCTACTATCTTCATGATGGATCACAAAGTGTAATCCAAAACATTGATGCTAAAACGTATACACAATCTAACCTAGAAATTTTGCATCTCAACATAAAACCTACCTCTATAAAAAAATGTCTAAAACAAACATGTAGAAACATATGATATATAATCACGGTGTTGAACTCAAAATACACATAAGTAAAATCACATATCATCATGAAATAGTTAAAATTTAAGTATTATAGAATCCAACATAATAAATCCACACTAATAAATCAATATACAAATCCCATGCACTTCAATATAGATCCATATAAAAATCTTTAGCATGTATAATATAAGATCTAAATACAAAATAATGCTAGTATAACATATCCACATATGTTAATCCTAACCTATAATTCATAAACCTCAATGACAATAGAAAATAACATCAATATTAAGTACATTATTGCATCAACATCAAAAATTTCAAATGAATAATGGGAGCTAAATATGCCTAGGCACCATGTTGTGGGTATAGAGGATTTCGTCTTTCAAGCATTACTTATATTGCAAATGTACTTCTACTTCCCATCAACATTAGCCTTAGAATTCAACTATGTTTGACAAATGTCATCCTTGCTTTAATTTGTAGATAAACTCATAACAATCATTTTCATTGATAATGTATATTACATTTATAATTATAGTATAATTAATTTATAGTGTAATTATTAAGCTTTAATTTCATTAGATAAATCCAATCATTTAAATTAGATAAATTAATTATAAATAAATAAACAACATAATACACAAGAGTTTGATGGGACACAAGCACATTTATAGTTTGACACGTGACTCAATAATTTGAAATCAACTAAGCTAAAATTAGACTAAAGAGGACACATCCCATAGCTCAACTTTGAGCTAGTTGGGATACAGACTCATTTTATCACTTTAAGCCTACACACTCAAGGGAAATCGTAGGTTGACATATCTAAAATAAATAGTTGAAACACAATATTAGTATCTATCAATTATATTTAATATAAAACCTATATCTACTAAAAATAATCTAAAACTAGCATGATTCAATCATAGAAACAAATGATATATAATCATGGTGTTGAACTCAAAATACACATTAAAAAATTTGCATGTCATCATAAAATGATTGAAATTGAACTATTGTTGAATCTAATATATGAAATCTAGACTTATAGATCCATATAAAAATTCCATGCACATAAATAAAATCCATATGAACATCATTGGCAAGTATGATATAATTTCTAAATACAAAATAAGCCTAGTATATACATATCCACATATGTTAATGCAAACATATGATCCATAAACCTCAATGAGAATAGAAAACAAGTGTCGCCCCAGTACTTGCCTTTTTAGTATTGCAATAATTAAGTTTTCTTTTTAGTGGTAGGTTGGATAATAATTTGATATAATTATTCTTGCAATAATTTAATAAAGAGTGCCTAGTTATAAAAATATAGTAATATCTATAACTAATTCATAACCTTAACAATAACTCTAATTTTACCCTTAACAAAATTTGTACCCTAGCCCAAGTTTTTAGCCTAATTCCAACTCTAAATCTAATATTAAATATAACCATAACCCTTTTTTTTCTTAATTCTAACTATAATTCTAATTCTGAGTCTAACTCTAATCCTAACTTTAATGTTAATTTAGAAATAATCTGAAGCTTATTTTTAACCCTAATCTTAATCCTTATTCTAACATTAAATCTTATTATAAACTTAATTTTAATCCTAACCATATTACAATGATTTTAGAATTATAATAATAAATAAGAATTAAAATTATAATATAAATAAAAATATAGATTAAGCTATAATAATTTATTTAAATTATAATGTAAAATTAATAATAATAATCTTAATTTCAATTATAATTATTTATTGAAAAAATTAATATAATCAGTAATAATATATTTATTACTATAAATTTTAGGTAATGTTATTATTAATAAATTATTTATAATTGATATTTTAAACTTCATACAATATTTTAGATTATATTATTGTATTATATAGATTTAATATTATATGATAAGGATATATAATATTGTATTTCATTTATGTTATAAATGTGGAGTAATTATTTCTTTTAAATCCAAATTGATTAGTTAATTAGCATCAAAATATTTTAATGACCTAAAAATTAAAACATACTAAATTATTTGAGCCAATTAGAATGAAGAAAAATAATTTTTGTAATTTGCAAACTTAAAAATCATGCATCTTAAATATTGAAAAAAAATTTAAAATGATTGAAAGAAAAAAATGGTCCATATAATTGATGAAAAAGAAATTGAATAATAAACGATTTAATGAAAGTTGGGTGCAACTGATTGCAATAATACTAGCCTAACGACAAGTACTAATAACATCATTAAGTATACTATTATGTGACATTAAAAAATATCTAAGAACTAAATATGCCCAAGCACTATGATGTAGGTTATGTGACAATAAAAAATATCTAAGAACTAAATATGCCCAAGCACTATGATGTAGGTTATGTGACATTAAAAAATATCTAAGAACTAAGTATGCCCGAGCACTATGATGTAGGTAGAGAACTTTGAAGCGTCACTTATATTACAATTGTACTTCTACTTCCCATCAGCATTAGCCTTAGAATACAACTAACTTTGACAAACACCGTCCTTGCTTTAATTTGCAAATAAATTCATAAACAATCCTT
Organism: Cryptomeria japonica; assembly: GCF_030272615.1. Taxonomy (NCBI): domain Eukaryota; kingdom Viridiplantae; phylum Streptophyta; class Pinopsida; order Cupressales; family Cupressaceae; genus Cryptomeria; species Cryptomeria japonica. The sequence continues at coordinate 167,137,135 of NC_081411.1, read as the reverse complement.
TTTGTTGATATATGATGTGTAGTTGATATATCATGTGTATAATTATAATACAATTCATTTATAGTGTAACTCTTAGATTTGCCCCACATCTCCACAATAGATTTTTAAGAATAACAAACAAAATTTATCTAAAAAATTATAATATTTTCTGATTCTTAATTTATATTTCATTCAGAGGAGTTTAAGGATAATAAAAGTTGAAATAGCAAAACAATCACATAATCAAGAATAGTTTATCTCAAATACCGTATTACTATTAAGAACCTCCAAGCAGTTATCATAATGAAGAAGTGAAAAATCTAACAATTATTATTCATAAAATTTCTTACAACTATTCTAAAAATATTATTTTCCTTTTTCAACAAATCATATTACAGTAAGTAAGAGCATATGTGCCACTTGAAGCATGAGAAACATCCAATCTCGAGACAAACCATCCTTCCATTGATCATATACACTTTTAGTGCTCAATATACATTGAGTTTAACCAGACAATTTTTGGCAAGAGGCAAGCTAGGCATTAAACCTGGAGTGCTTGTGTTCATAAAGAATTGTATGAGATTGAAATAAGTTTTAAGAAAATTAAAGACAATACACCAAATTACCATGGCTGTCCAGAACATTTCATTGTAATGGGAAAGCAGAAACAAAGACTTTTTACCACTAAAATTTCAAACTATACAACTGCCACAGTAGTTATATATACGTATGTCCTACTTAACACAAATGCATATGAGCTTCAAGAAGCTTTCCACAAATATGGGTTTTGTTCAGTGGGGAGGCTCTCCAAAGGGTGGGCAGCAAGATTCACAGCAAGGACAGCAAGGGCAGCAAGATTCACAGCATCCTTGAAACAGGCAACAGCAGCACAGAAAGTAGAAACTGCATGAAGAACAATATCCCCATATCAGCTCATAAAACTTAAACCTAAATACCAAACAACTATTCAAAATAAATGAATTGCATAAATAGACAAAACCTAAATAAGAGAAAAACCAGTGAAAATAACATCACCATTGTCGAATGCAGGCAAAGAATCCCCCTCCATGTGGTCCAGGTGGTCCTCCAGGCCCTCCATGTCCTTCTGGTCCCCCAGCTCCTCCAGAACCCATGATTATTATTTAACTAATTCCCAAACAAAGAAAATATCACCGTGCTATAGCAATTGCACAGGGTCTGATGAAAGAGACCAAATGGTTTACATACTCTGAGGGAGTGGAACTTGCCTTATATAGATTGTTTCTTTATCCCTCTTCACTCTTAGCTAGTTGAGAAAAAAACATAGGTTACTTGGGGATTAAGTAATGGTCGTTCAGATAAACAATTGCTTAGTCTGCTAAGTTACCCTAGTAAGAAGTTGCTCAACTACTACTAATGTATCTTCCATTCAGCCTTGTAATTTTTGAAGTCCCCACGCCATTATATTAGCTGGTTAGGTTACTGTAATGGTGAAATTTGCATATCCACGCTGTTGACACAGTTTTGTATGAAATTAGGTTCATAAATCTAGTTTTTATAGTTCTATATAGCTATAAGTTAAGAAATTGTGCAATAGTGAATACAATTGAGTTCATTTTTCTAGTTTTTATCTATTTTCATATAGACATATTTCTATACATTTATTTGTATATTATTTATATGTATTCAATTTTTTATATAAACTACATTTATTGTAGTGTCTATGATTAGACACATTTGATTTATGTGCATTGTTCATTATTTGATTATCTTAAGTCATTTCATGTACAACACATCAATCTCATGTTTGTAGATCTTAGCTAGGTAATTTCAATTTCAAATTTAGCTAATTCCTAGCAATTCCACTAGTCATTATGAATTGACTACACTCAACATTGTATTGATCTATCATCATTGAAACTTCCTAGGAAATATTTATATCAATACAAAACCATTATAGAGCATTTGCATAGCTAAAGCTTCTTGTCTTCAACCCTTTACATAATTTTTCGAAGGTGGACGTAAGAGATCATGTCTCTTAATTTAAATATCTCTTAATTTAAATATCAGTAATCTTCAAAATAGAAATAAAGGTTGAACAAATATAGGAAATGTCAATGAACCAAAGAGTAGGAATTCAAAACAAAGGAGATCAAATCCACACAACAAAAGGACAAATATGTAGATATCTAGAAAAGATTAAGAGGCATGAACTATGCACCTCATAGCTTGGGGAGATTTTTTATATACGAAAGCAAAGTATAGACATAGAAGATCAACTTTGAGTTCTAAGGCATCTAAATTCAATGTCATACCAATATTATTCTTCTTCCTCAAGCACGGAGCTAACCACTTGCATTTATTGTATTTAGTTGTTGTAGTTTAGCATGTAGTTATGTATTTCTTATGCTCAAAGTTATCCAGAATCAATCTAGGTTAATTTATGGTCAATTATATGCATTACATTTAATAAGCATATAATGACATTACAGATCATACTAATCATTATTTATTTTTAGATTTTAAGTTACACTTGCTTATTTATTTCAATTAGGTTCTAGAACTTTTTGCCACCCTACTAGGCTATTCTATCATTATGGCCCATTTTAGATCCTATTTATTTTGTTAGTTTGGACACATGCATTTCAAGATTTATTTATTAAATCCCATATAATTCTAAAAAATTCTTAATAAATTCTTTCAATTTTTTTAAAATAATTTCTCTCAAATTTCAGATTTCTTCAAAAGTTTTTCAAAAAATGAGAAAGGTGAGGGTTAAAAATGAAAATAGAAACATTTATATTTTTAAGAATTAAACATGAATATCTTGGAAGAGTAGTAAATCAAAGCATAAACTATTATGTATTTAACTATAATTATTCACAACTACATACATATAGTGCAAGCTTTAATAGAACATTGATCAACTTGTAAAATTATTTGAAACACACCCAAATATTGTTGTAGCACTTGAAATTGATCTATTACAGCCATGTGAGATTCACTATAAGGAAATGACCCTTAAATTGGATTTGAATTTTATCAATCTACATAGTACATGCAAGTGTTTACTAAATTCAAACAGAAATCATGAAGCAAACAAAAACTTGGTAGTTGTCCAACTTAAGGATGACAAGTATCAATATTTTTTTGTTCACTTTAAAGACTAACTCTATCCCTTTTATAGATCCAAGTAGCCAGAAGTTAGTTTCAAATAAAATTAGTCATTGAAATTTCATCAAGTAAAATCAATGGTAGCACATAACTAGTGGCACATGGGAGATGTCATAACTCTTGTCATTGGAAAAGTTGTCAACAAATTCTTTACACAATATCCTTAAAAAAAATTTGCAGCTTTGCATTTGAATATTTAGAAAAAGGAACATTTTTTTCAAAATTTAGTTCTTTTCAAAATGATGGAAATTCACAAGAACTTACTAGAATCTTCAAAATATCATAAATTGATGACCTAGTACGGGAGACAAACCAAATACCAAAACCCTTCTACATTTGCATATGAACAACTACATTGTCTCACTATCATATTCACTTTCCAATGCTATGTTATTCCCCAAAGCTTCTTGTCTCACTATCACACTCACCCACATCTATATTTTTATTTGTTAGGTATTTAATTATCACAACTTTATATTCCATCAATTATTTAACTATTTTACAAAGTGGGTCCATTTTACTAAGACACCTTTTGACTCTATATTCTTTTACTAATCTAGTTTCTTTGGCCATCTTTTATACTTTGGAGTCTCTTCAGGACTATGAAATTATACTCTTTGTCAGCAAAAGATTATGATCTAACTTCTTGATTGCTCTTAATCTAGTCTCTTCTATGTCAATATGAGATACCCTAACCTTTCAATCATTTAGGATTTTACCATTATTTATACTCCATATTTTATCTTATTTATACCTCCCAACAACAATCTACATAACTTCATTCTCTTTTTAAAATTAACCTACATATCCAATTCTCCACTGTGTTAGCCATGTGCTCTACTTTAGCTATTATGATGACTTGATATTTTGAAAGGATCGTTGGGTTCACAATAAATTGATATATATTTTGATTGGGTTTGATTAGCTATTTGAGGCCACTTTGTAATTCTTCTATCTGAGCTTTCAGTTCTTTCATCTTTTTCTTTCCCTTTATATACTAATCAAATACTACATGATTTTTTTCTTCTAACTCTATTATCTCTTGTTCTTCTAAAGTATGACCCAAGTTTCATGTTTACTCTCTTATAAGAAAGTGCATAATTATAGCTTTTTTATTGGCCTAGGCATTTTGATTTTCTTTATTACCTTCTTCAAATCAAACGTCACCACTTAAACCTATGACCTTGGTTGAAACCTATTAATTTACTAGGGAGGGGTACCTACATAATGATAAACTTATAAGGCACTGAGAGGGGGGGTGAATTAGTGCAAGAAAAAACTTAATAAATCTAATAACTACTTTCACCAACTTGAAAATCAATAAGCATGCAAGAAACATAACCACATATGCAAACACCCAACAAAGCATGCAAACCATAACACAATGACTTTTTATCATGGAAATCCAACTGGGAAAAACAACGGTGGGAATTTGTACCCACAAGGATCTTCAAACTATAGTATAGAGATCTGACTGATTAAGGTCATACAACCACCATGTTAGGGGCAAACCCAGTTAAGAGTGTTTTAGCCTGGTTAAGAGCTATACAATAAGGCCTATTAGGACCCAGCCCTATTAGGAGCTACCCACATTATTGGGATTTACAAACACAAGCTAATGTGTCACCTGGTTAGAGAATTTCACTTTTGGACCTTCTAGGATCCTACAACACCCTATTAGGAGTGACCTTGTTAGAGGATTTTCTTGTTGCAACTGTTAGCAAGACAACAAGTTCAACTGATCTGAAGTTAGCACCTATGTGCCTGATTAGATCCACTTCTGCTTAACTTTTATCACTGACTAGTTATCAATACCTAACTTCTCCTTCAACCACACTATCAAATTCTCACTCTTGATACAAGAAATCATACAACTTACACCTCCTTATAAAGAACTTTGTTAGGTAGCTTAAGAACCTTGGAACAATTCCCTCAGTTCCTTAAACCTAGTCACCTTTTACATTTTCCCACTCATTACACTTTTCTCTTGTCAGCAAAATAATTCATAACTTAAAAACATAACAATAAGTCTATCGGTTACTGATCAAACTAACTCAGCTATACCGGTTCTCTGTTCTTCCTAACTGTGACCAAAAAAAACATCATAACTCACTCAATACACTAAATCTGTTGATGTGGTTTGGAACATAGGTGCATGTTCTTGTCTCCATCACTTCTATAAAATGACAATGTCTAACTCTTCACCAATCATCCATACCAGTCGCTTGATCATCTCTCTATTCATGTTTACTAGTTGCCAGCAACTTAGCAGTTTTGTTGTCTAATTGATTCCACTACCAGTTAGGCTATATCATCTAGTCTAGATGACCTAGATGAATAAAAAAACATGGTTGGCATTAATGACAATACAAATAAAGTTATTAAACAACCTATTACAACTATATCATCATCATCAAGCCAACAATCTCCCGCTTTGGCATTGATGGCAACACATAGGAAAAATTTTGTTTGTGTCACATTACAACAATCATGACTCAACTCAAATACATAAAGAAAAAATCCCCCTTAGCAATTACATGCTATTACAAAATTTTGACCGACTTATACTACTCCCCCTTTGACAACAATGACAAAGGTATGTTGGCCAAAATGGATCACTGAGAGGGGGATGAATCAGTGATTTAAACTCTTTTTCTTTAATAGAGAGATACTAGTAAAGTAGAGGACAAGTTGAATGTTAACTGGTAACTTAAAAAATGTAAGTAGAGTGTGTGAAAGGACTAGCTAAAACATCAACATCACATATGAACAATAATACATCACACAACACCAGATATATACGAGGAAAACCCAATGTGGGAAAAACCTCAGTGAGAATAGCTATTGGAGATCTTTTGCTCCAATCCAGCCTCACAATGAAACTTTGCTTACAATATTTAGGGCACCAACCCAAGGAGAACCGACCCCTGATTTCTGAGCACCAACTCAAATGAGCACAAACCCCTACACAATTTATAGGCTACAACCTAAAGCAGCTACAACCCCCGCACTAAGCTACAACTTAGTGAAAAACAATATGAATCTTAGATATACAAATGAAATCACTATTGCAAATGAAGTTTTTCAACCTTAAAATATTCTCCTATGTCGGTTTCTCCCTTACTGGTCTGTATTCTCTCCACCCACTCTGCACTTGACTTTTCTGATAACCTTTCTAAATCCCCTCTCACAATGTCTTTTTTTTTACCTTCAACTTACACTTGATCACTCTTAATCAGGCACAACCTCTGCCAGTTGTTCACCTTTGTGATCAATGCACACTCTAGCGGTTGTTCACTACACTAGTTTATACTGCTTCTCCTTATGATTCAGATCTTCACTCATAAACACTTGAAGTGTTTATATCTTTGGCTTTTAGACAACAATTTTACACTTGTCTTCACTCTTTAGCAGCAGCAACAATAGTCTCAAGTCATCATATTTAAACTTGAGCTTTCCCGTCAAATATCAATTCAAATGCAGAGCGGTTAGGGTTTCCTTTACCAGACACAATCTGCATGAGATCTGATCCAGACTATCTTGGATCGATCACCTGTACTCCAGGAATACACCTGTACATGTTTTCCATTATTCAATGCATACTTGCTAAAGATAGCAATCCCGTACATGATTTTCTACCTTCAAATCTGTTGGCTCTTAAAAAGGTCAGTTGTTTCCTTATGGAGATCTTCTTGCAATCTGATTTCTTTGCTTTGATCCAGGCACCTACTACTCCCTAATCTTTCTCTATTATTCTTTCTTCCTCGAGCCGCATCAATTAGTTACAATCCCGTAATTTTTTGTTGTTTCATTAATGTCGACTAGATGTTTCAAAAACCATGTCAACAGAGGCTTCACCGACCTCTGGATGTTTGCCACCTCAGCTCCACATGACATCACAATGGTCAATCACTTAGCTCACCGACACATAGTCGGTTCATACTTGAACATTCAGAAAACTCATACTGGTACATGCCTTTACCGGTGAGACCTTCTCCTCCTGCTAACTAGTAGTTCACACTACACCGGTAGCACATTTTCACCTCTAGTGATTTGTGATTACTTTAACATTCTGCCTCTTCATCATAAACAGGCAGCCAAAACCCAAACCAATTTAAACTCTACATGTTAACACTCAACATGCCAACACACACATGCATCTCACCTCATACCGATGATGTCAGTGATAGTCTTAATAACTACTTTTCTTCCACGATACTGGTTTGACAAGTCTTCATGTTAATCTTCTTAATACCTTAATTGTCTTTCACCATACCGGTACACACTCCTTCATGCCAAATGACATATCTCTACCGGTAGCCTGCCTGCAATACCGGTTGACATCAATGACAACTCAATGCCAACAATCTCCCCCTTTGGAATTGATGTCAACATTTCTTTTCTAATTTCTCTCCCCCTTTGAAAACAATGGCAAAGGTAACCTTAGTCTGACACCAATAATATCTCACTTGACAACATCCGGTTAAGACACACTCTCCCCCTGTGTCCATGCTTCATTATTCAAGACTCATAAATGACTCCCCCTAAATTATGCATCCTCTTATGCATTTAAGTGCTACCAGATGGTGAGACAACTCCCATTTTTTGTCTCAAGTACTAAAAAGGACCCAATGGAAGTGGCTTGGTAAATATGTCAATAATCTGCTCATCAGTAGGAATATATTCTACTATGACCTCCTTGTCTGCTATCTTCTCCCTCAAGAAGTGATATTTAATTGCAATGTGTTTTGTTCTTGAGTGCATTACTGGATTCTTAGAAATGTTGATTTCACTCGAGTTATCAAACCAAATTGGGATGGGTTCTGGTATCTCCACATGTATGTCTTTTAGTGTTTGCTTCATCCATAGAACCTGTGAACAACATGTAGCAGCTGCTATATACTCTGCCTTAGCAATAGATAGTGACACTAAATATTTCTTCTTGTTGTGCCATGATACTAACCGGTTCCTAGGTAGAAAGAACCTCCATTTGTATTTTTCCGGTCATCAATGTTTCCTGCCCAATCTACATCAGTATAAGTCTGCAAAGAGAAATATCCTATCTTTGGATACCATAGATCATAGCTAATAGTTCTTTGCAGATACCTAAAAATTCTTCTGACTGCATTTAACTAAGACTATTTAGGAGCAGCTTGGAATCTTGCTACCATGCAAACAGCTTGTACAATATCCAGTCTAGATGTTGTTAAATACAATAGATTGTCGATCATAGACCTATACAGTGTTTGCTCAACTTCTGGTGATTCATCTAGTTTGCTCAACTTATAATCGGTGACCATGGGAGTACTTACTGGTTTGTTGTCCTCCATTTGAAATCTCTTTAGCATGTCTTTCGCATACTTGGTTTGGGAGATGAAAATTCCTTTCTCTTTCTGTGAGATCTGCAAAACAAGAAAATAGGACAACTCACCCAGCATGGACATCTCAAACTCTGTCTTCATCTAATATGCAAATTCTTTGCACATGATGTCCTTGTCTCCACCAAAGATAATATCATCCACATATACAATAACTATAATCATGTGATCTCCATTTACCTTGACATACAAGTTCCTTTTTGCATTCCCTTTCTGCAATCCTTTCTCCTTCAAGTATTTGTCAAATCGGGAATACCATGCTCTGGGAGCCTACTTCAAACCATACAAGGCTTTCTTCAACTGGCATACAAAATTCTCATCTTCATGCAACAAGTACCCTTCTGGTTGTTCTATATGCACTTCTTCTTCAAGAGTGCCATTGAGTAAAGCAGATTTCACATCCATTTGATATACTTTATATCCCTTGTAGGTTGAGAAGGCTAAAAACATTCTTATTGCCTCTAACCTAGCAACCAGTGCAAAGGTTTCTTCAAATTCAATACCTTCAACTTGAGCATACCCTTTGCAAACTAACCTTGCTTTATGTCGGACTATCTTACCTTCTTCATTCATCTTGTTCCGATAGACCCATTTGGTACCTATGACATTCTTGTCTGCTGGTCTAAGAACAAGTTCCCAAGTCTGATTTTTCTCATTTTGTCTCAGTTCTTCATCCATGGCATCTACCCACTTCTCTCTTTTTATAGCATCATCAAAAGTTTTGGCCTCTACTTTAGTCATGAGATAGAAATTTACCTGTTCACCTTCCTGGGCTAATCTCCTTCTAGTCTGCACACTTTCATTCCTATCTCCTATGATATGTTCTTTTGGATGATTATTTTGCACATACTGGTTGGGAATCTTGTTTGGTACATCTTCTACCAGTCCATTGTCAGATTGTTCCTCATATTCCATATCTGATTCATCAATGTAGGGTTTAGGTGAAGATTGTCCTTTGTGTGAGTCTTCATCTATTCTTACATGTACACTCTCAACCACTCTTCTCAATCTCTTGTTGTAGCAGTTGTAGGCCTTATTGTTGGCTTAGTATCCCAAGAAAATTCCTTCATCACTTTGGGAATCAAAACTTCCCAAACCATCAGCATCTTTCTTGATGAAGTACTTCCTTCCAAACACTTTGAAGTGTTTGAGTGATGGTTTTCTTTCATTCGATAACTCATAAGGGGTCATTATAGTGTTCACCCTTAACTTAACCCGGTTTAAAGTGTAGATAGCAGTATGAACTGCTTCCTTCCAATATATATCTGGTATGTTGGCCTCATTCAACATTGTTCTGGCCATCTCCTTCACTTTCTTATTTGTCTTCTCTACCACCCCATTTTGCTGAGGTGTCCTTGCAGCTGAATACTATCTTCAAATTCCATGTTCCTCACAATAGTCAACAAATTCATTTGAAGAAAATTCTTCCCCAGTCAGACCTTAAGCATTTTAACTAGTGTCCACTTTCATTTTCCACCATCTTCCTAAAAAATTTTAATCTCTCAAATGCTTGTGACTTGTCATGCAGGAAGGTTACCCAAGTCATTCTTGAGTAATCACCTATGAACAACATGAAATACCATTCTCCGGCCAATTCTCTTGTCCTTGTTGGCCCACATAAGTCTGTATGTATCAACTCCAAAGGTCTTGAGGTGTTATATTCTTTTGCTTTAAAGTTGACCTTTGCTTGCTTACCTCTGACACATTCATCACAGAATGTACTTGCTAGTTTTATGATCTGAGGTATGTTTCTCATACACCAGGTCTTTCTTATCTTAACTAGATTATCAAAATTCACATGGCTTAATCTCTGGTGCCACAACTAGCTTTCATCAACTTGTCCCATCATGCATTGGGACTCATAGCATTCCTTCAGATTGTAGACATTTCCCTCTGTTCTCTTTCCTTCTACTACCACCTGACCGATACTCTTCTTTCTTATTTGGCAACCGGTAGAGTCAAATGAAAGTTTGAATGTTAGGATACTTGATTGGAATGCATAGGGTTGATAAATGAAGGAAGCGTCTCCTTATATAGAAGACACTATAAGAAATGGAAGGATAAGATTGAGAGGTGTAAAAGATAAATGGTCGGCTATGATTAGAGGGTAGGTAGTGTAGGAATTAAGAGATGAATGACATGTGTCATAGGTAGAAAAGGCTAATGAATTAATTAAATAAGTAAAGATTTATTTAATTAATAGAAGAAGTGGGATCAATTAAATAAATAAGATATTTATTTAATTTAGGAAAAGGACAATTTAAATAAATAAAGGTATTTATTTAAATGAGAAATAAGGCTAGAAGAGGAAAAATTAATTACTTAAATAAATAAAGATTTATTAAATTAATAGAAGAATTAGGCTAAAGTAATTAAATAAATAAAGATATTTATTTAATTAGATAGGACAATTTTAGGTGTCTACATTTTGCCCCTCTTTGAGACAATGCAGTTTGTCGCATTGTTTCAAAGAAGATAATATGAACTGATACAAAGTTGTCCCAAGATGGGAATGATATGCCCCCTTGAGAGATTGGATGAAAATATCTGAAAAGATTGTAGACAATCTCTCGATAAGAAAGGAAGGCTAGAATGGACTGACCAAATAAGATAGAGTGACAGAGTCACGGGATAATGAAGACTGACATAGGAAACAAGGGCTAGGGTTAGGGCAGTCTATAAGATAGACTATGAGGGGAAAACATCATCATTGTCATCCACACATCCAAGAGATCAGAGTGCAGAGAGAATAGAGCAACAACAGTCAGCAACGATGGCATTGGTTCACAGATTCGATCGTGTTTGCCGATTTCAGAGGCCAGCAAAGGCAGGAGAGCCGGTGAGTACCACAAAACCTCCTTGTACTTTGCCACAATAAATATTGTCATTAATGCATGTTAGGTAGTGCATTTAATGCTTTTTAGAATATGTCAAGTGGGAGGAAAAAGGCTAAGGTGCGTCTGTGCTGGTGCTAGGCGCATCTGGGTTGGCTAGGCGCATCTGTGTTTGTGCCAGGCGCGTCTATGAATGAAATAGTGTCTATGTCAAATGCGAGCGCATCTGTGTATTTTAGGCACATTTATGCTATATGGGTGCGTCTGTGCAGAGCATAGGTACATCTATGTATTTCAGGCGCATCTATGCAGAGCAGGCGCATTTATGCAATATGTAAGTGTGTTTATGTCTTCTAGGCCAAATCGGCAGTTTTGTGATGAACATACACTGTCGATTGGATAAGCTGCTGAGAGGGTACACTCAAGCAGGTCCTCTAGGGAAGACTGGAATAGAAGATAGGGCTAGGATTGACAATTCTATGATAGAACAGACGTTGCCAATTAGGAAACTACTCAAGAGGATACACTCAAGTAGAGGCCCTAGGATAAGATAGATCGAGGCATTTTGTGATGAACAAGGAGTACCACGACAAAGTACTTTGTGATGAACAAGGAGTATTAATATGAGCAGCACTTTGTGATGAATAGTGAGTGCAAATATGAGCAGCACTTTGTGATGAACAGTGAGTGGAAAAAAAAAATGCAGTACTTTGTGATGAATAGGGAGCACCACTATGATAAACAACAACACTTTGTGATGAACAGGGAGTGTCACTAGGATAAACGGCAACACTTTGTGATGAACAGGGAGTGTCACTAGGATAGAGTTCCATATGATAGATATAAGCACTAGGATAATAAGCAGCATTTTGTGATGAACAGGGAATGCCACTTTGGCTAGCACAGTTGATTTGCTTGACTTCAGGAGTACCTACCTATGCTAGAGTCACGGGAGAGATTCCCATCGACTCAGAGTTTACGACTAGAGTTGACATTTGAGGATAGGGCAGCGATTGAGGTTATGAGCATGTGCCATATTCTATATGTGCCTGAGTTTTGGGTGAACATGGGACTGCTGACTGTGCTCACTGAGAGATGGCACTCAAAGACTTACAGTTTTCATTTGTTGATGGGTGAGATGACAGTCAGCTTAGAGGATGTTTATAGGATTCTGAGGATATCGATTGATGGGGAGTTAGTTCCCTATGATCAAGATGGAGACAAGGATGCACTGAGATGAGTGTTTCAGGATCTAGGACTGGAGATGAGGGTTGGACATGTGGCATGGGACACGATGACACGGAATGGATTGGCACTACCAGCAGTATTGGCAGGAGTGATTAGTGGGTTCCTATGTTTGGACAAGGTGACATGAGGATTGGCTATGGGCTGGGGTAGCACACTGGAGACACTGGTGACACAACATACCAGATTTGCCTAGGGACCGTGTCTGCTAGCACATTTGTATTATGAGCTTCATTAGTTTGTATACCATGGATCAGTAGGATTGGGCTGCAAAATGACATTGTTGTAGGTATGGGCTTATGAGCATCTTTCGGTTACCTGACCAATTCATTTCAGAGGCAAGGATCGTGGGCATAGTTTTGTGCATTTATATGATATGATTACATCTCAATCACAGATCAGGAGATTGGAGTACTAGCATTGGGTCATCGATGAGATTGACACTGTGGTATGGAGACCATACCGAGAGTGCGAGGAGTGGGAGGATGACACAGTGGAGCTGCCATATACATTCAGGAGAAGATATCTGATTGGGTGGATGCCCTATGTGCTGGAGAGGCAGTTGGTGGATAGGGTAGGCAGGTAGTTTGGTAGGATACAGCGGATGCCATGAGGTTCCGGGATGTATGCTCAGACAGTGAGGGATCAGGCACACTTCGGGCCATTATTGTCATATGATCAGGCAGTGATGTCATTGGTAGAGATGATTCCCTGCCTTGGGATATGTGGGTGGAGATAGAGGATGCAAGGATGGATGCAGAGTATACTACATATTGGGCTGAGCATCCATTTCCATGATTGACAGACCCAAGAGAGCGGATAGATGGAGATGGCGGGGGTGATGAGGATGATGATGGAGATGGTGGAGGTAGAGGCTGATAGAGGAGGCAGGGTGTGATAGGAGAGAGGAGAGTGGCTCCATGGAGAGAGGGTGGAGAGGAGATATAATCTCGCATGGTGAGAGGTATAGGTGGATTTCCGTTATATATGCTAGCAGCATAGGGTCCCAGACAGGTATAGGGACAGGGACAAAGATGGGGGCAGCCACAAGGTGAGGGTGGAGAGGAGGAGGATGAGCTATTAGCTTTGAGAGAGATCTTCCAGGGACAGGCAGATGAGATCCAGGATCTTGAGCGGGAGAGGGATAGGCTCAGGAGACAGCTGAGGGACACTGAGCGGGAGAGAGATCAAGCTATCCAGCGTTACACAGAGGCTGAGATAGCACTGAGGGCAGGGAGGCAAGTGGCAAAGGACATAGGAGCTGGATATGCCTATGTTCTGTGAGCTGGGGATGAGATAGGCTACTGGAGAGACCTATACTATGGAGTAGTGCCACCAGATCAGTAGGCTAGGAGCTTCCATAGACCATCACGTACAGCGACGACCACTAGAGGGAGGGACAGGAGACAGGCATCGAGCGGTGGAGTCATGGGTCCTCCACCACCACCAGACAGAGGGGACAAGAGAGATGATTTTGGGGTAGGTCCTTCTAGGGCTCAAACTCCATCGAGGCTAGGTGGCTCCGAGGGAGGGAGTTCATCATAGCCTTAGAGTGCTCCCTATGTATCAGTTTTGTACCATTTTGTGTTATGACACCTTCGAGTGATTATAGCCATATGATTTTGACATCATTGTATCATGACACTTATGATTATATATATATATGAGATTCATCCTTGCGGCAGCTATATGCATGTATACCTATGTGATGAGATGTTTCATAATGTATGTTTCTATGTGATGCTTATGATATGGATGCAAATATGTACATGATGAAATGCAATATTTTTGTTCTTTTATGTTTTATATGTTATGCCAATGCAAATGTGAATGTATGAAATGTGAATGGAGATGACAAGAAGTAAAATGTGCTAATATGTGTTGTGTGCAGGATGTGATGTAATTGTGATATCAATATGTATGTATGAAATGCTTAATATGTGGTAATGCAAGTGTGACTACATGAAATGCAAATATTTTTGGTGTGTCATTATACTCAGTCATGTGATAGTAGGCTACACGGACTCAAGAAGGATGATGGAGGCCAATCAAGAAAGGGGGATGGCAGAGGGAAGATGTGAAAGTGAAAGAGTTTCTTGTGCCTTATCATCATTGAGCTTTATTATGGCAAAATAGGTTATGACAATCTAGACATATGTTGGACCCAAAAAGACATTGTACCGGTTTGCATAAAGATAAGACAGTCGCAAACAAGGAATGCCTTAGTTCATACTAGGCTCACAGTGTCCTCATATCCTTGGACAAGCCATAGCATTACTAAGAGACAATCCACAGATGACAAAGAAAGAAATAGGTGACGATACCCCATCCTTGCCTTTCTAGTCAAAGACATAAAATCTGTGAGCAAATATATCAAGCAAGATCAATGGAGATCCAAACCCTATTGGACATGTGATGGTATAATCTTTGTGATTTCATTTGATTTGCATTGTCTTAGTTAATCTTCATATGTTATGGTGGATCTTTATTGATTGTTAGGCTAAGGTGGTGTGGTTGAATTCATTTAGTCTTTCAATTTTGTTGTATCTATTTTCACCATATACATTTTGGCACTCCCCGTGGGACATGGATTTTTGTTAGATCTGTGTTTTTTGTAGGTTTTCCTAACCATATATTATTGTTTTGTAAAACAATTTGGAGAATAACCTTGTGCTACTAGGGTTTTGGACACAAAATCAAGATCTTGGAGAGATTTGATCTGATCTCACAAATAGCTAAGAATTGTTGCACCAAACTTTGTTTGCAGGTTGAAGATAGTATTAAGAGCTCTCAATCCAAAATTCAGAATTTTTGGAGCACATTTTCATTTTCCATGATTTTTTTATGATTTTTTATAAAAACTTAAGTTTGAGAGCAAATTAGCAAATTTTTCAAATTTTCTTACATTTTTGGAAATCTCTCATAACTATACACAAGATCTGTTGTTTGTGATTTTAATTTTGATGCAAAATATTTCCTCAAAAATTGGATCTTTAAAAATTAGGGTTTTTCATTATTTTGATTAGATCTCATAAACAGCGTTGCATTTTGGCGTCAAATTTGGTGTGTAGGTCAAGAAAATTATTAGAGGTGCTTAGTAAAAATTTCAGATTTGTTGGATCAATTTTGCATTACATATAAATTTTTTATGATTTTTCATAAAAAATTAAATTTGAGAGCAAATTAGCAAATTTTTTGGATTTTCTTACATTTTTGGAAATCACTCATAATTATACATAGGATTTGTCCTTTGTGATTTTAAATTTGATGCAAAATCATTCCTAAAAAATCAGATCTTTGAAAATTAGGGTTTTGCATTATTTTGCTCATATCTCACACACTTCTTGGATTTTTTGCAGGAATTTTTTTAAGAAGGTTTGGAAGCTCATCAGGACTGTCCAGTAAAAATTTCAGGTTTTTTGGATAAACTTTACATTTTATATGAATTTTTTATGATTTTTCATAAAAAAATAATTTTTGGAGCAAATTAGCAATTTTTTTGGAAGATCTTACATTTCTGGAAATTTCTTGAAATTTTACAGGTGGTCATTTTTTATGATGAATCAGATATTTGAATTGGTCAAAAAAAAAATGCATTGTTGAAGGCCCCTATTTCACAAAGTCTTTTGGATCTAAAATTTACCTAACTTGTGTGCTTGCAGGAGGGATATTATTGCAAAACTACTAACAAATCTTTGTTGCAAAATTTTCGCAAGGGTTTTTTATCTTCATTGTTTGCCTTATTTTCATAGATTATCAAACACTTCAATTGGTGCACTAAAATTGAACTAGTGTCTTTTGTGTCTTGGGCAATAGGCTCTTTTTGTTTAATCTTTAGAGGGCCTATCTCCTTGTGTGGTCATTAGAACTACTAGTGAGGATAAAATGACCCAAGTGGTAGCGAGGAAAACCCACCTCTTCTGAACCACTATAAACAACTGCATCCATGGTGAAAACTATGGATAACATGTGTTGATTAGTTCATACCGACACTATGTCTCCCCATAAACCCATTTGATCAAATTTATTTGATCAGTTGTAGGCATAACTCCTACTGGTTGGGAGCCTTTTGTATTTACAGAGCTGAAAGTGTCGCATGTATGGCGACATGAGTGGATGCCCTTACTAGCACCTTTTTGTTTTAGAAGCCAAAATCCTTCTAGTTGTTGGGTCAGGAGGTCAGACCTCTAGAGTGACCCACACACATACGGTTCTTAGTAGAGATACAAAGTTCGCCATGGGGAGTTTTCATGGGGACTGATACTTGGCTTCCCTGAGAAGTGAGTGTCGAGGGTGGAGCCAGTGGGGTCAAGCATCTAAGCATCTGCTCTGAATAGCATAGCCTCGGGAGAAACCCAATGTGAGATCAACAACTATTGTCCTACCAACCATAAGAATTGTGCTTGTCTTCATTCGAACAATCAAACATTTAAGATTAAACATCAAAACATTGTGTCTTTTGTTTCTTCAAGTGTATGTAAAACAATTTTACATCAAACAACACACTTTTATTTGAGTCATTTTGAGTCTAAACACTTGCGAACATTGAGTCCTCATCAACATTGTGTCCTCTTGTCACGAAAAATAGTCAAAAATTCAAATTGGGTCACAACAAAAAAACTTCACAAATTGGAAAAATTTACAGTCCAGCAAACAAGAATAGTCAATTTCAGACTTATTGAACTTCCTTCATTATCAACCCCCCGCTAACCACCCGACTACTCTACACTTTCAAACTTTCATATGCGATCAAGCCTACTTGCAACCACGTTTCCGTTCTTTGTTGAGCTTTTGTGCACATATTAAATTTGAGAGCAAATATATCAAGCAAGATCAATGGAGATCCAAACCCTATTGGACATGTGATGGTATAATCTTTGTGATTTCATTTGATTTGCATTGTCTTAGGTAATCTTCATATCTTATGGTGGATCTTTATTGATTGTTAGGCTAGGGTTTCGTGGTTGAATTCATTTAGTCTTTCAATTTTGTTGTATCCATTTTCACCATATATAATAAAAAGGTTTTCTCTGACTTCATCTCCACTGCAGCAATCATTTGAGGCACTTTCCTCATCTGTAGTATCATCTTTATGTGTGTAAAGACTTCTCTACTTCTAGTAGCCATTTCTACCATGCCGGTAGACATTTTTCTTCCTATCCTTTTACCACTTGGTTGATCATCTTCATTCTTATCACCATAAGGACATTTGTCAGCAAAATGTCCAATCTTTCCACAGTTGAAACATTTCAAAGGCAGCTTGCCTTTATATTTTCCTGAACCTATCTTGAGACTTCTGAGAAAGTTTGTGATGATGTCATCAGAGTCTTCTATGATTGCATCATGATAAGATTATTCTTTTCCTTTTCTTGAAGTCTTGAAAGCAGCTTCTTTCTTCATAGCATCAGTACCAACAGTCCTCATCTCATAAGCAGTTAGGAAGCCATACAACTCATCCATTGTAAAGACTTTCAGATCTTTTGCTTCTTCTATTGTTGAGACCTTTGTATCATACTTAGATGTAAGAGATCTAAGTACTTTCTTCACTACCACCTCATCCTGTATTTCTTCTCCAAGCCCTCTAATGGTATTTGTTGTTTTATCAACCCTTTGGAGATAGTTAGCTATCTTCTGTTCTTCTTTCATCTTCAAACCTTCAAGTTGTTCTCTCAATGTCTGCAACATGGCTTCCTTGACTTTAACATCACCTTCAAATAACTTTTGCAACTTGTCCCAAGTTTCCTTGGTAGAAGAGCAGTGCACGACTTTAACAAACTCATTATCAGACAACCCACTAAGAATGACATTCTTAGCTTTAGCATTGTTCTCATATTCTCTCTTAGCATCTGGATTAGTAGGGGTATTATTAGGGCCTATATATCCATTCACAACCGACATCCATACATCAAAACCTAAAGAGGACAAATAGGTTTCCATTCTCCTACTCTAGAAGTCATAGTTGACACCATCAAACATCGAAGCCTTTGAGGAGGAAGATTTATTTCTTGCCATTATGAACACTTGACAGGATCTACCCAAGATAGAGAATGTTTTTGACAAAACAGGGAAACTTTCTCTAATACCAATTGTTGGACACAATGGATCACCTTCAACTTACACTTCATCACTCTTAATCAGGCATAGCCTCTGCAAGTTTTTCACCTTTGTGATTGAAATGCACACTCTACCGGTTGTTCCCTACACCAGTTTATATAGCTTCTCCTTATCAGTCAGATCTTCACTCATAAACACTTGAAGTGTTTATATCTTTAGCTTTTAAAAAATAGTTTTACACTTGTATTCACTCTTCAGTAGTAGCAACAACAGTCTCGGGTCATCATATTTAAACTTGAGCTTTCCCGCCAAATATCAATTCAAACTCAGAGCAGTTAGGGTTTCCTTTACCATGTCAATAGAGGTTTCACCGACCTCTGCATGTTTGCCACCTCAGCTCCACATGACATCATAACAGTCAATCACTTAGCTCACCGACACATAGTCGATTCATACTTGAACATTTAGAAAACTCATACTGGTACATGCCTTTACCAGTGAGACCTTCTCCTCCTTCTAACTGGTAGTTCACACTACACTGGTAGCACATTTTCACCTCTGATGACTTGTGATTACTTTAACATTCTCCATCTTCATCATAAATAGGCAGCCAAAACCCAGGCCGGTTTAAACTCTACCAGTTATCACTCAACATGTCAACACACACATGCATCTCACCTCATACTGGTGATGTCACTAATAGTCTTAATAACTACTTGTCTTCCACCATACCGGTTTGACAAGTCTTCATGTTAATCTTCTTAATACCTTAATTGTCTTTCACCATACTAATACACAATCCTTCATACCAGATGGCATATCTCTACCGGTTGACATCAATGACACCTCAATGCCAACAAGGTAAGCAAATACATTTGAAACAAATGAATACAACACACCAAAATTTGCATTACCAAATGTATAAGAGTTGAAAAATTTACATTACATTTTGAGAAAAATATTAGCAAAATTAGTCTTCAAGAATTTCAAATTATTCTCCCATGTCTCCAACAAAGTAGATGTAATTTCAATGTGTGTTTGGACCTGGTATGCAATCTCTTCTATAGAATCAAGTCTATTCATTGTAGGTGTAGTCAAAATTATCTCTGTCTCTTTGTATCTTCTCTGCAAGATTTCTAATTTGGGGACTAGGTGAGTCTGTAACTCCCGCAATGATATAGTCCTCTTAATCTGTTCTGCCTCACATGCCTTAACCTTATGTTGTATCACTATGATAGATGTACCAAAAATTGTTGTTGAATCATTTAATGGATCAAATAACTCACTCAAACTCTTTAGCTCTTGTTGAGCTTCCTTTCTCTTCTTATCAAGATCATCAAAGAACAATGAAAATTTGCAGATTGTAGAAATAATTTTACCTCCATTCTTCAAGGCTTCTTTGATTTGGTCCATATTCATAGTAAGACCTTCTCTATCTTTGTCAATTGCCTTGATCAATATCTCAATTCTTTTCTTTTCATATTTTTTCTCTACATTATGTAGAGTAGCCTCTCCAAGACTTTTCATTTGCTCCCCTACATTTGTGACCAAGTGGTCCAGTTTTTCAATGGGTGTTGTGAGACTATTAGTATCAGTCTCTGGTAACAGACTAGAAAATATATCAACTACAGTCTATATAGTTTAAGCTTCTCTCCTCTGAGTTCTTATTATCTTTGTCTTGGCCTTGGATTGCATTGTAGATGCAATCTCCATCAGTTATGTTGGACTCAATATATCCATATTTATTAGCCCTTGGATGGCCATTGTATCATCATCCTCATCATCATCAATAATTTTCTTTGATGTGAGTGACCAGTGGGTCACTTTCTGTTCTTGTGCTTCTTCTTTTTGCTTCTCTTCTTCCTTCTGCAGTGGCCCTATGGTTTGCACATCATCTATTTGTGCATTCTCTGGTGTCTCTATCTTCTCTTCATCTTTACCAGTTGGAATAACTTCCGGTATCACTGGTAGTTCTTTTGTGACAATAGGAACTGGTGTAGCACCACCTTCTAGTTCTTTCTTCATTTCAGTAACACCTGGTGTATCATCAATATCAATCACATCCAATAGTTCACCTTCAATTACCAGTGCTTCAGAGAGATCTTCTTCCTCAGAAGAATATATCTTCTCTGGTTCCTCTTTTCCAAGCCCTAAAAACTTTTTCAAAATTTCCTCAGTCTCATCTTGCACAGACTAGGACTCACCAGCAAGAAATCTTGTTAACCTCTTTCTAGTATGAAATACTAGTTTAAAGAATTTCTTGCATTTCCTCCTTGGAGGTCTTCGGTTGTAGTTGAATAAATACATACTCTATCATTTCTTTATCCTACTTAATTGCAGTCTTCCATCTCACTTCCAATTTGTTATACAAAGAATCAGGTATTTGTCTTTGTGATTGAATCAATTCTTTGCTATATTGATTCATAAACCAAACAATTGAATCCTCAATTTGTTTCTGCTCTTCCTCACCAAATTTGTTATAGTGCATATTTACACCAATCAATATACCATACTTCTTTAAATTCCTCAACAAGTTCTCAAGAGAAGTAAGTTTAGTTACCTATGGCTTAACTGATTTGACAATGGGTGAACCAACCACTTTAGACTTCTTTCCACTTGCCCTCAATTCTTTCTTACCACCTAATTCTTATTTTGTTTCATCTACCCCTTCCTCTGCTACAACCTTAAACACTCTTTGTGCTTGTTCTTTCTTTCTTTTTCCTATAGCTTCTGAGACTTTAGGTGCTTGAGGCTTATCTTCCTTTTCTTTTCTCCTGATTTGTATCTTTGGAGGAGGAGGGGGCTTCTCCTTCTTGACATTTGCACTCCTAGTTTGTCTACCGATGGAGACACTAGAGGTTTCTGCCTTCCTTGCTTCAAATCTAGTTCTTGCTTCATAAATCATCTCCTTTGTGAAGCCTTGTGCAATAGAAAATTTCTCAACCTCTTTCCTGATCTTTTTGGCCACTACTAGTTTGGCCAATTCAACATGTACCTTTATTGATTTCTCTTTGAATGTGCCAAACTTAGGTATGCTTGGATCTACTAGTTTAGATAGAAGGTTATCAGCATGAATAATCATGATGTCTTCTTCTACCTCATACCCCATAGGCATGACCCATGAAGTCATTGGATCTACAGCCTCCATCTGACAAGTATCGGTATCAACCATAAAACAAATGGAGTCTTCATACCTTTTCACCACATGCTCCAGTATCCTCTCTCGGGCATGCATTTTCTTCTAGAATTCCTTGAAGTATCTCTAGATAGCCTTTAGTGAACTCATTACCAAGCATCTTAATGTTGTTCTTGATTTTTAACGTTGTCAGTGTATCCATAGACCATTGGATATCACCTATACCAAGAAAGTAATCTGAAAATAGAAAAATAATCCAATAATCAACTAACCAAACTTGAACTTTTGTCGCTTTTCCTTCTTGATTGATTCAAGATTCAATATCAGTTGGGCTCTCAAGGCCTCTGCTAGGTCATAATCAACATTATCTTTTAACATTCAGTATGCTATGTGGATAGCAACTCCAGGAATGCTATTCATCTGGCTCGAATGGTATACTTTGTAGCCGATGACCATGGATACAAACTCCACTTCTCGGTCTTCTATATCATTCATCATCATGGAATGACCATCCCACTTCGACTTTGTCAGTCGGATAACATCATCCTTCAGGATTGTTCTCAAAATAGGGACTTCACCGATGGCCCAGAATCCAGTGACAGCATGGATGGCCTCTTTTGTAATCTTGTGCAGTCCATCCAACCACATAAATTGATCATGGATCCTATTCAGAACATATCTCACGTGCTCTTCTTCAAAATGATCTAGAAATTTTCCAACATGGTGAAAACCCTTATCTGATACCCTTCTGAATTCATCCTTCATCAATCCTTGTTCCTCACACATTGTTAAGTATTGATCAAAGATGGAAAATGTTCCCAAATCCTCTAGTTTGCAATGGATGTATGATCGTTTGTCCTCAACATGCAAAACCTCGTAGGGTACACTGAATAGAGCTCCAAATGGATCTATCTCTATGGACTTATGAGGATGTCTCTTAAAGTTCGGTCGAGGTCTTTCAGTAATATCAACAATATGTGGTGTAGCCATTGTGAAAATTCAAACACAAATTCAGATTCACAGAGAAATACCTTTGGACTTCTTTCGTGTATAGGGTTTCCAGTCTAAATGCTCTTCTACTGATTCACTTTTTCATAAATCTTCACAATCCGCTATCAACTTCGCCAAAGTAGCAATCAAATGCTCATCTATGTTTCTGTCACTCTCCAAATGTTCTCTCAAAAATACTAAATGAAAAATGAGACTATAAGACACCTTTTTATTTACCTTTTATCAATTGCATTTATTGCTAAACTGGTTGAATATATCCTAATCATCGTTCAATCCTAGAACTTGCTACCGATTCACATATCACATCCAATTTACCGGTTACATCTCAAAATCACTTTATAACATCATTTTGCATCAAAACATGTAGATTTGACTTACCACACACCATTTAGGGGGTCCGAAAATGGATCTGACAATATGCTCCCCCTAAGCTCCATACATAGCTTAGTTTTCCGATGAGGGATTCTCCACACTAGGTGAATAATTGGAGTCCTCTGATGGTTTCTCCTCACTTTTCTTCCTCCATATCTTATTCATCTCACTTCCAGTTTCTTCCACATCTACCTTCTTCTTTCCTTTCCAATCAACAGACTGATTAACTAGTCGGTTCATTCTAGCTCTACAAAACCTTGCAATGTGTCTCGGTTTGTGATAGTGGAAACATGTCATTCCAGATACTCTCCAGGGTCTAGCATTGCCTCTATCAGTTCTTCTTTGACAATTCATAGCCACATGACCATAGTTGTGACAGATTGAACATGTCACATTCCATCTATTCTCCATTTCATATGGACTAGACCGGTTCACATAAGGTCTCTGCCAAGTAGGGTTTTTTCGATCATTGCAAGATCTCTGCCATTCACCATTAGACCTCTGATCCATGCAATATCTCTGATTTTTTACTCTTGACCTACACTTAATAGCTCTATTCCCATACTTGTTACAATTAAAGAAATATCCATCAAAAGTACTAGGCTTATATTGTTCATATGCATTAGGTCTATATCCATCAAAAGTACTAGATCTACTTCTACAAACATTTTCAGTATGACCTACCTTATGAAAGTTAAAACATATTGGTTTGTAGGTTCTCTTACCAGTGTTCTTCTTGGTCTTCGGTGCAGATTTGGCTTCATGCATGGTGTCCTTCGTACCAGATGGCTCTCCTTGTTCAAAGGTTGTGTATCCCAAGCCATGTGTACCTCCTTTCTGCCTTTGTGTTTGAATCTTCTCGTTAAGAATAGCAGTGCTCTTGTTGAATTTAGCTAATAACTCATTTGCATTAGCCAACTCCTTGGTAAGCTCCTCATTCTTCTTTGTGAGACTTTCTCTAAGAGACATAGCCATGTCTAGACCAACTTGTATTTCCTCTTTGGTCTCATGAAGATGTGCATGCAAGGTACCAATCTCTTGGTTCAGCTTAAAGACCTCATGCTCCTTACCTCTTATTTTGTCTTTAGCTGCCCTCCTGGCTTCCAACTCTTGGCTCATCCTGATGGTAAGGGCTTCCAACTCTCTCCTCATATTTGTCTTTTCATCATTCACCTTTTCCACCTCATTAGACAAGGCATCAATGGTTACTTCCTTAGATGAACTACTCTCAATGAGTTCCAACAACTGCTCAACCAGCTCTCTTCTCTTAGCCAATGAAGCTTTGTACTTGACCTTTAGTTCATCAAGGGATTCTTCAGATTCTACAAGTCTATTTGAAATCTCTCTATAACTCATTGAACCTTCCCCCATGTTAGCCTTAGAGATCCTTCCCAAATGGTTAAGCCTTAAGGGAATTACGCTCTAATACTAATTGATAAACTTATAAGGCACTGAGATGGGGGGGTGGATTAGTGCAAGAAAAAGCTTAATAAATTTGATAACTACTTTCACCAACTTGAAAATCAATAAGCATGCAATAAATATAACCACATAAGAAAACACCCAACAAAGCATGAAAACCATAACACAATGATTTTTTATCGTGGAAACCCAACTCGGAAAAACCATGGTGCGAATTAGTACCCACAAGGATCTTCTAATTGTAGTATAGAGATCTTATTGGTTAGGGTCATACAACCACCTTGTTAGGGGCACACCTGGTTAAGAGTGTTTTAGCCTTGTTAAGAGCTATACAATAAGGCTTGTTAGGACCCATCCCTATTAGGAGCTACCCATGTTACTAGGATTTAAAAACACAAGCTACTCTATCACCTGGTTAGAGGATTTCACCTTCAGACCTGCTAGGATCCTACCGCACCTTGTTAGGAGTGACCTTGTTAGAGGATTTTCTTGCTACAACTGTTAGGAAGACAACAAGTTCAACTAATCTCAAGTTAGCACCTCTATGCTTGATTAGATCTACTTTTTCTCAGCTTCTATCACTGACTAGACATCAATACCTAACTTCTCCTTCAACCGCACGATCAAATTCTCACTCTTGATACATGAAATCATACAACTTACACCTCCTTATAAAGAACTATGTTAGGTTGGTTAAGAACCTTGGAACAATTCCCTAGGTTCATTGAATCTAGTCACCTTTTACATTTTCCCGCGCATTACACTTTTCTCTTGTCGGCAAAATAATTAATAACTTAAAAACATAACAATAAGTCTATCGATTACCTATCAAACTAACTCTACTATACTAGTTCTCTGTTCTTCCTGACTGTGACTGGAAAATCCATCATAAATCACTCCATATAGTGAACCTACTGATGCAGTTTGGAACATAGGTGCATGTTCCTATCTCCAACACTCTAGTAAAACTGCAACATCTAACTCTTCACCAATCATCCGTACCAGTCGCTTGATCATTGCTATGTTCCTATTTACCGGTTGACAGCAACTTAGCAGTTTTGTTGTCTAACTGATTCCACAACCAATTAGGCTATAGCGGTTGGTCTAGATGGCCTAGATGACTAAACAAACATGGTTTCCATCAATGACAACACAAATAAAGTCATGAAACAACCTATTACAACTATATCATCATCAGCAAGCCAACACATAAATACTCATTCCAATTATTTATACTCCGGTGGGTGACTTCTCTTCCATCTTTCTTTATTCAATCCTCTTTTTTTATGTACACCCTAAGACTATGGCATTCTAAGTTATATCAATACTTACTACCTCATGACTTGTGATGAATTCAATTTCCACTCCTTTCTTGACTCCATGTGTATTTTGGTCAACATGTACTTCTATATCTATGTGCATTTCTTCATATTGAGGTAGAATGTATATACCTACATTTGTCCTTCAACAATTGATCTTGCAGACATATCCTTTAGATATTTAATAGGTTGTTGGACACTCCTCTCTGAAATATTTTAACATCCATATGGTCTTGAACTTTACTAGTTATATGCGTAATCTTACCATTGTTCTCTTATACTTGAAGCATCTATTGCAAGCTTAACTTTTGGGAAAATTTAAATACTTCCACAAAAGTTTGGTTATTATCCTTCTATGGTTATTATTTATATACTTCTATTAAAATGGGATACTAATGACCAGAACCTATATCTTTCTTCATGTCAACTTCTTTTGGCATGTCTATAAAGAGTGGCGTTGTAGTTTGGGTTATAGTTGCCTCCAAAATTATACTAAAGACCTATTCTTTTTGTGGTGAGCTCCTATTTTCTTCTTCTTCAATAATTTTATTTGGTTTATAAATGAAAATAGGAAATGACCTCTTGTGTTTATCTAGTGAATCTCCTACTTATTTTTTTTTACCTTTGTCTTTTAATTGTTGTATCACATGTGTGAATACAACTTTTTTAGGTGTGGAATGTATAGTACTAGGTTGATATACTATAGCATATGTACATTCTTTTAATTTTTCATATATTTAGGTCTTGTGCATAATGGGGATATTATCCATTACTAGATATATTTCTCATTTATTGGTTTGGAGTTGGTCTTCAAAATATTTTCTCTTATGCATAAGGAATTCATCATATTTGGATGTGCCCTATCAATGATTCTCACACCTAATTTGAGCTTGATACCTTGGTCTCTAAGTGAACTCTTATGAAGGTTTATCCAAGTATTTATCCCTTGTGGAATTTTTGTGATATTTGTTCTAAATCTAATAAATTGCTACCTTGTCCTAATTTGGATCTATAATCGGTAGGTTATAGATCTGGTGCATGTCATAACTATAATCTAGTGCAATCTTCTCTTTTTGCATCTCTGATGGTATGCTATAAACACCAATGATTTCCATCTATTACACAATCAATCTCATGTAGCCTCTTTTTCTTGCCTCATGTTCATCAACATAATTTGCCAAAAAATCTTCAAAATGAGGTTCATGTTTAAGACTCATAGAGACCTTGTTTCCTTGATACACTTATAAATCCAAATTATTATTTTTATCTTATATTCTAAAGCTTTTGCATAGATCAAACTATCACATCTATACCATCCAACATTGATGGAGAATATAATACTTTGGCCCTATGTTTTGATTCCAAAAAAATGTGTGATTCTATAACTTGCTTGGAATATTCTAACAAAACCATTTTTTTCTGTGATATCTTGTCAACTTATAAGGTTTCTCTATGAATCCCTTCACTCTAATGTATGAGAACCTTTTGAAATAGACATACCAACTCCCTCTTTTAACTGCTACCTAATCTTGAAGAGATAACCTCTTTGTTTTATCTCCTTCCATTGGTCTCATAAGCCAAATTGAGAATGATTATTGACTCTTTAGTATTTTTCCAATGTCTAATCTCATTCCAACTTAAGGTAATGATCATAAGATAGGACTTGTCCTAGTCCAGTTCCAAGAACACTGGCCTTTTCAAGTCCTTTAAAAGTGACATGGGTTTCTAGTGCATAGATCATATATGAATTCATGTAAAGCATTCTCAATATTTCAAAATTCACAATCTAGTTATACAATGTATCACTAATAAATTTAGACCAATGCAACATTTCTTATCTTATCCTTCTTAGATTGACTCAATAAAGGCAAGCATCAATCTTCAAATACTATTGAATGTGGTATACCAAACACTCTACTAAGGAGGGTCACAATATCTACCAATTCCTTGAGAAAGTCACTATGATAGAGATTCTCAGGTAATTTTGTAACTGAATTGTAAGGAACTTTTATCCATTTCATAAAAATCATCCTTCTTTCTTCATCATCAAAAATTTTTAGGACATAAAGTTGTCTAATAATTGCTATTTTGGTATAGATTGGGATATTAAACACATGTGCAATTGATTCTTAGATAGATCTAGATATCTTCAATCCTAATATATCAGATACTTTAATAAAAAAAACTCATGCATTCCAATATGAGCTCTAGACAATGCATCACAATTGGAATCATGGCTTCTTTGTCTAGCCCCTTCCATATAATTTTCTCTATCCACACTATTCTATCTAGAATATGCAACTCTATCTAGAATATGCAACCTCCATTAAAAATCATTCATGTCTATGAACCCTAGATCGATATCTATGATTTCACCATCATCTAAATTAATCTGGGAGGGTGGGAACATCCCTTCAAACTTTTCCTTTGTCTTTGTTGCCGTGGAAGTCATTTTCTGAATAAGATTTACCTCCAATTACCAAGTTGCACTTGTTCTATGGTTTTCTTTCATTCATTGCAAGGTTAAGGTACATTCATTTTATCCCTTCAAATGATGATCATGTCATGTTTATTTCATGGGGATACAATATAGACCATTGAAAGTGGATTGATAATTCTGGATGCCACTAACAAAGATTTTATAAAAATTGTTCGAATTACATTAGGTAGAGAGTAATCATATCAATAGTCAAAATAAGCTAAACAACAACATGAAAACCTTGACCAAAGCTAAATAACACATTAGAACTTCACAAAATAAACTAAACAACAACATGAAAACCTTGACCAAAGCTGAGTAACACATTAGAACTTCACAATAATAAGCAGTATACGTACAGAAGCACTTGGGTGTACACAAAGGTAGATTAATGATCTAGACGAATGCTAGCCGCATACATCATTGGTGGGGAAACTTTGGAGGATTAATCTTGTGGAAAAATTAAAAAAACATAATAATAATAATTTTAAGATCAAGTAGAAGTTTACAACAAATCATATTTACGGAAAATGCATATGTGCCATCTGAAGTATGAGAAACACCCAATCCAGAGCCAACCGTCCCATTGATCATATACACTTTGGGTACTCAATAGACATTGAATTTAACCAGATAATTTTTTTGTTAAACCTGGAGTGCTTATCTTCATACTTATCTGTCTGCAATTAGAATAAATTATAAGAAACTAAAAACAATACCCCAAACTACCATGGCTGCCCAGAACATTTCATTTGAATGGGAAAACAGAAACAAAGATTTTTACCATTAAAATGTCAAACTATACAACTGCCACATTATTTATATATATGTATGTCCTACTTAGCACAAAGCACATTTGCAGATTCAGGAAGCTTTCCACAAATGTGGGTTTTGTTCAGTTTGGAGGCCCTCCAAATGGTGGGCAGCAAAATGCACAACATTCTTGTAACAGGCAACAGCAGCACAGAAAGTAGAAACTGCATCAATAACAATATCCCCATATCAGATCATAAAACTTTAATCTAAATGTCAAACAACTATTTAAAATAAATAGATTCACTAAATACACAAAACCCCATATTTTAAAAATACTAGAGAAGAGCAAAAAAATCAGGGAAAATAACATCACCATTGTTGAATGCAGCCAAAAAATCCTCCAGGCCCTCCATCAGGAGGTCCCCAACCAGGTCCTCCTCCAGGAGGTCCCCAACCAGGTCCTCCAGGCCCTCCAGGACCCATGATTCTAAGTAAAAAATTCCTAAACAAAGAAAAGGATCACTGTGTTATAGCAATTGCACAGAGCCTGATGAAAGAGAACAAATAGATTAGATGCTTTGAGGGAGTGGAGCTTGCCTTATATAGAACGTCTCTTGGTCCCTCTTCACTCTGAGTTAGTTGAAACTAAAATGGGTTACCTGGAAATAAAGTAATGGTTATCCGGATACACAATTGCAGAGACCGCCAACTCACACCAGTACAAAGGTTCCTCAACTACCAGTAAATGCATCTTCCATTCAACCTTGTAACTTTTGTAAGTCCCGACTCCATTATTTGAGCCACTCCAGCTAACAGTTATGTTATTATAATGCTGTTTTTCATTTAGCTTTTATTATGTTATGTTATTATATGTCAATAAATTGTGCAATTCTGTATAAAGTTTTCATTTTCTTATCTGTCTATTATTGTGTGTATAATATTTCTTGTAAATTATATTGATGACACTATTTATGATTAGACATTCATTTTATGGGCAGCATATTTTACATATCATCATTTTGAGTCATTTATTTGCACCCCATCAAGTCTTTGTTTGTGGATCTTAGATTAGTAATTTCGAATTTAATTTTAATGAATTCTTATAAATTCCACTAGTCATTGTGAGATAACTACACATACACTCACACAACTTGTTGCTATGTCTTAGTATTTAAAGCCATTAAATTGCATTCATTTATTGTTATTAAACATCAAGGAAGCATCATTCATATATTATCCTAGAAACAATTGTGTTGGGGCACTAAAACAAATTAAGATATATACAAAATTATTATAGAACATTTGTATGATTGAAGAGTTTTGCTTTAAATCCTTCATATTTTTTTTAGGCATTAGCCTAGGAGAATATATCTCCTAATGACATAATAGCAACCATCTAAGGGTATTCGAAATATCACTAGTCTTCAAAGTAGAGCAAAAGTCAAAGCAAATATAAGTAGATTCAATGAACCGGAGAGTAGGAATACAAAACCAAGGAGATTGATTCCACACAACACAAGGATAGATATTCAAACATAGAAAAGATCAAGAGGCAGGAACTCAACCCCTAATAGTATATGGACATTATTTGGATTCCAAGATAAAGTTTAGAGCCAAGGGATCAATGAGACATTAAAAAATTCAATGATGTATCAAGATTATTCCTCTTACTCAACCATAGACCTAAATACTTGCATATATTACATTTAATTATGTATTTCCTATACTCAAAGATGACATGAATTAGTCTATTTCAAATTATGCTAAATTATTTTAATTTCACTTGATAATCCTAGATTAAGCTTAGAGAAAATGTAATACCTCGCTAGTCTAGGCACTGCTAACAAGTGTTATGACATTGAACCCTAGTTTAGTGACTGTATTATTCCTTCTACTTAATTCTTAATTTATGTTAAAGATGTGTTTTCGGTTCTAGGAGTGTGATACTTTGATGATAGGTTTTATTTATGTGACCTTATTCATGATAAAGTATAGTGCATAGTATGAGTATGGTGCACATTGCTATTAGATATGCTCATTTCCCTAGTGTATAAATGTTAAGCAGGCACATTATTTATGATCCACTAACCCTAGTATAGATGATAATAGATGTTACATTTGGATGGATTTCTGCATCATGATTGTTCATGTTGGTGGCAAGAGGGGATGATCTCACATCACCCTCTTCAGAGGGACATGTGATGTCATAATTCACCTCCACCAGTGTGATTATATATGTATTAGGCTACATTTGTATATATGCATGTTCATCCGCTCTGTCGTGCAGGTACCAAACATTGACTCCATCTAGTTCCATAGGTTTGAGTGTGCCTTAAAAAAATCTTGATGGTGGTATATGGGGATAGCGTAATGGCCCTACATTATCCTAGCTTTAAACCATTGTCTCGTAATAGGTGATGGTGTCATCCTTGTTCACCTAGTTGAAATGCCATCAAGGCATTATCCGTTAACCCCTAGTTTGCAAATGGGTTTGGTTGAATGGTTATGTTTTGAGTATTTATAATACTTTAAATATTTCATTTGTGACTTTTATTTATGGTTTATTAATTATCTCCTTGAGATATTATATTTTTATTTTATGTATGTATATGTGTGCATGAATCTATTATGTGTATGAATAATATGGTTATAATGTGATAATTAATCCAATATTGCTTAATTGAATTAATATGGTTTATAATATATATATATATATATATATATATATATATATATATATATATATATATATATATATATATATATATATATATATATATATATATATATATATAGTTGGTGTGCATATTTAATTCTATTTATATTTTAGTTTATTATATAAAAAATTTGGGGGAGATTTTTGGGGCTTCTTTCATACAATTTTTGTAAATGGTTTTATGCTGGAAATAACTTTGTTTTTCTATGTATGGAGGCAAGGAAATTTGGGATTGATTGTTGGAAAATTTGGAGGAAGTTTGAGGGATCTTTTGTGAGGGCATTTTTGGATTCATTCTAGCTACGCATGTTTTTAGAGAATTTTGAGAGGAGGGGGGAGGATTTTGAAGAGATTTTTGGAGGGATTTTACTGGAGGGTGTGTGGATTTTTTTGTTTGTGCTTTTCTAGTCTAGATATTATTCTTGATTGGCTGGTTGGTTGGCCATTGGAGCTAGGAATTTTTGTATTAGTTTCTTCACCTTCTTGCCTTCATTTCTCCCCATTCAAGGTAGGTTTTTTTAAAAAAAATTATCCTTTCATTCAAAAGATATTGGAATGGAATCTTTATGGGGTGTTTTCATGTTATTTTATTTATATTCTTATTTCTGAAAATGAAGGTATTATTGTGCTTTTATTGGCTTATGGATGTTCCTTTCACCCTCCTCCATTTCTAGATTTTAAGCATTTTTTTAGATATGTTTGCAAAACTCAATAAATGAATTCATTTCCCTTTGGGATTTGTAATTATTGTTTATGGAAGGTTTTTGGGGTATAATTTGGTCTTATATGGTTCTATTATGATTTCCCTTCATTTTTCATAAATTTGTGATGAGTTTTTGTGAGGTTAGGAAGTGATTTGAGCACTTGGAAACAAATTTGTTTATGAGACTTTAATGTTTAGTTTATGATGTTGTTTAAAGCATGTATATGGATCTATTTTCTTTATGTAGGAAAGGTTCCTGATTTCTTGTGAGGTCTTTTGTGACCTCTTGATTCTTTGAGATGTGTTTTGGATGGATTCAAGATGCAATGTGTACCTAAAGATGGACTTGGATTGGATTACTTGTATCTGAGATGATTTTATTGTTCATGAGTATATATATGGATTATTATTAATCATATTTTGATGGGGTTTTGTGTAGTACCCTTGTGTCACTTGTATATAACCTTGATTTTAGGTAAGTATAGTGTTCTACCCTTGTGAGTTGGCTAGTAAGTCTTTGAAATGGCCCTTGTCTAAATTATATCCTTGATTTCCCTCATATGTTAACCCTTGGTTATAGGTAGTTGCCCTTCTTTGGTTTCTTTTTTAATTTGAGGGCCTTAAGTGTATCTCCTAGCATGGGGGTGGGCCTTTGGGTTCCACATGGTCGGGTGGTTTCCTATCTCCATCGAGTATTTGTGTCCTTGATCGAGTGCATGGATAGATTCAAGTGTCTTCATGTGATGATTCTTCTGGTGCTTATTACTGCATTCTTTGGATCGTATATTTTAAGATCATATTTTGTAATTGGATTACTCTAGTTGTACATGAGTCTTGGATTACTTCTATTTGGAGGATAGTGTATTATGATGTAATCAAATAGGAGTTTAACGATGATAGTTGGTGATCTAGGTTATTTGATTATGTTCCTTTCATGTTCTCTTGTGATATTTATATATTTTTCATCATGATGAATATTAATTCTTAGGCATATTATTTTGCTAATGAATGAACGTAAGATCCTAAACCTTTAATGAATATATTGGAGTTGAGAAAATACAACACCATAGGAGCCCAAATAATCTCTGCAAGCTGAAAAAACCTATTACAAGGAGAAGCAAGGAAGAAAATATAGAAAAACAAATACACAGAGAATATGCTCAAAAAGAGAGAGCTCAATATTCACAAAAATATGTAATGTGATTCTTACAATGAAAAGAAAGAACTCAACCTTTAATACGTCAAGAAACCCTAAAAGGGAAAACCTAGGTTTGCACATGATAATTAATAAAAGAATTAATTATATGTACCTAAAGTTAGCTTAAGTGTAAAAGAGATAAAGGGAACTTAAATAATTAAACAAATAATGTTTAATTAATCAAGTAAATATCTGAATACTCTAACACCCCCCCTTAAGATAGACTTAGGGAGAAGCTAAAACCTAGAACAGCTACTGAAAGCAATAAAGATGGGTCCCAGCAACAAGGCCTGACTAGGTACCCAAATATAATGAAATCTCTATGAACTAGAGAACTAGAGAAAACCACATGGGAACAAAACTCTACTCCAAAAAGAGATGGAAAAAAATATCACTGAAGCATGAAGAACCTGCAAACTCTGTCAAAAAATAACTGCTGATCTGGAGAACCTCCACTGAAATAGAACATGACTAGGTAGAGAAGACTATAATCTGCATGAGTGCCCTCAAATGACACTACTCAAATCAGATGGAAAACAAAGGCAAACAACTGAACTCGAAGATATAGATGGTATGAGACACCAAAGCCTGAAAAGCTGATCAATCGAACCATGGAAGCATTAGAACCAACAGGATAAACCTCCCCATAATGCGGAAGTGGGAGAGGGACAGGAACACTGAAAAGGACAGCCAAAAAAAATTGCATGACGAAGAACCAAGAACATCAAAGGTGCTGAGACACATCATCATGAGGCGAATGTCATGAAAGGAACACTCACTGGACAAAGGAAGATGGCAAACAACAGGCAAACATCAAACCCCTCATGGCACTTGATCAATAGTGCATGTACAACAAGACACAAGATATGCAAGATTCCAAGTAAAAAATGCATGATGGCACTTTATCTCAGTGTGTTTGCATTAATACAAGCTACAATGATAAGAAGACTGGAAATAGAAATGTGAACCAAAATAGAGACACCCTACTCAGAGAAAAGATCCCAGGACCTAAAACAACCACAATATCCACCAGAGTGCTGAAAAGAAAAAAACTGAATAAAATATGCATGGAGAAGAATTTGGAAATAAAACTTAGATGGCTTCAAAGTAAACAGCATGCGCATTCCAAAAATATAATTTTTTTGAAAAACAAAGGTCAGATGCTCATTCTATGGCTCCTGGAGTGCAAAACATAGACCTCACTTTGACTGTAAAAAAATACAGTCAAATAGAAAAATTGGAACAAATTACCAACACCATGAGGTCGGCCTTAGAACCAGCTTTCCGACACCTATTTGTTTTCAAAAAAATGACTCCCTATGCCCAAGATAGAGCCAAAAATCCAAACCCCCCTAAAAAAGCCAAAAAAGGGATCTGGTGGCTTGTTTGGGCGGAGGTGGCTAGGGAGCAGTGCTCCAGTGGCGCTCCGGTGGCAGCCTGGTGGTTCTCTGGTGGTGGAGAGGAGCTTTGTTGGCAGCCTAGGTAGAGTGGCGCTTGCATGCAGAGCAAAGCCGCTGGGTGGCGCGGCGGCGACGCGTTCGGGTGGAGCGGGGCCACTGGGGCGGCGGCTGGGGAGCTGCATCAGCTGATGGCAGGGGAGGCCGGGGAGGGCCAGCAGCAGGGGGCCAGGCAGCGAGGGTCGTAGGTGGCGGCCATGGGGTCGGTGGGGGCTAGGAGGCAGCAGCCGGGGAGCAGGGGGCCGTAGGCAGCAGGCGGAGCAGGGCCGGTGGGGGCCGGACAGGGAAGGCACCTGCGGTGAGCTGCAGGAAGCGGGGATGCTCGTGGCTGGGCCAGGCGGCAGCCGGGGAGCGGCAACAATGGCCGGAGCAGGAAGTGGCAGCCGCAGGGAGACCACTGGCGGGAGTTGCAGGCAGCAGATCTAGGCTGAGCGCGACGGCGGGAGGCCAGGGAACCAGAGGACTAGCGGGGGAAGGGAAACACTGCCGCCGGTCGGGGAAACACTGCCATCGGCCAAGGAGCCAGGGAGTCAGAGAAAAATAGTCGATGGTCGGGGGCCATAGAACCGGAGGTTGGGGAGTCAAAGGTCGGCACCGGCAGGAGTGTTGTATGGGCCTGCAACATGGCAGGGGCTGCGTACTGTGGGGGCCCCCAACAAATTTTTGCAAAAAAAACAAATATTTTTTAAAATCCTTTTTTTTTCTTTTTGCTTTTTTCAAGAGATTTTTTTGTCAAAAGAAAAATTCAGCCTGCATGCCGTAAAAAGGCGAAAAAAGAAAATTAAATTTTTTTTCTCGATCTGTGTGCCAGGGTTGTACGACCTGGATCTGAGAAAAAAATTCACCCAGAGGTTCAGGAACCAAAATAGGTCAAATTCTATATGACCATAGGGGTTTTCGGGCCTTCTAAGCACGATGGTAAGGTCCGTTTAGGCCCAAAGTGCTCAGAAAGAAGGGAAAACCCTAGGTACATAAAAAATTTCCTAAAACCCCAGATCTGCTTCCAAAGCAAAAAATCTCAAAACAAGAATAGGTAGCTGCAGATATGAAGCTCTGATACCATATTGGAGTTGAGAAAATACAACACCACAGGAGCCCAAATAATCTCTACAAGCTGAAAAACCTGTTACAAGAAGCAAGGAAGCAAATACAGAAAAATAAATACACAGAGAATATGCTCAAAAAGAGAGAGTTCAATATTCACAAAAATATGTAATGTGATTCTTACAATGAAAAGAAAGAACTCAACCTTTAATAGGTCAAGAAACCCTAAAAGGGAAAATCTAGGTTTGCACATAATAATTAATAAAAGAATTAATTATATGCACCTAAAGTTAGCTTAAGTGTAAAAGAGATAAAGGGAACTTAAATAATTAAACAAATAATGTTTAATTAATCAAGTAAATACCTGAATACTCTAACAATGAATATTAATTCTTAGGCATATTATTTTGCTAATGAATGAACGTAAGATCCTAAACCTTTAATGAGATGTATGCTCATGAGATACGCTCCTTAAAGGAGTTTTCATTCTTATGAATTAGGATAAGAATTTATGGAAAAAGTAATGATTGGAATGAGTATATGGTTAATTTTTCTAGGCATATTCTTTATGAGGAATGCCTTAGTCACATTTCTTACTAGTGCATGTTATAAGAAATGATGGTTTGTCATGTTGAGTGATAGAAAATTATGTTAAGGCAATGTGTAGTATCATATTGATCTTCACTTTGGAATTATTCTCCTTGCATTCATCAAGATTATGTTTAGTATCATTATTATTTCTTATAGTAAATAAGGCAGTGTGATATAATTAATTGGTTGTTGTATGGTGTTACTATTTCATATATGGACAAATATCATTTATGTATCTTTTATATCTATGTTATAAGTTACAAGATGGTGTTAATGAACCTACCTTAGAATGAATGTAACATGGTACTTAGATGTAATGGAATGATCTTTGGCTAGTGTTGTATGGAGTGGCAATTGGTATTGTATGACTAATGAATAGATGTTATCTCATTCTTAATCAAGCTGATCTAGGGATGCATCATCATGTACCTAAGTTCCTAGAAAAGTAAACTATAAGATGTTCATTTCATTTTAGTAAATATGTAATGATCATGATATTGTTCTCTTATGTTAAAAGTTTGCTTATCCTTATTTGGTAGATTGATTGGGAAAAGAAATGTAATCCTTTCTTGTGATGGTTGTTGTAAGTAATAACATTGGGGAACCTAGGAGGACTTAGGGGTAAAATTTAAATGATAAGTTCTATTATCATCTGCGACTACTTTATGAGTTATCAATGGTTTATTTTATTGTGAATAATGTTGGTAACTTAAGATTGTATAATCATTGGAAAGTTTATCATTATGTTTAGTAATGTTAGTTAATGAGAATCATGGTTCTTACTGATGTTTTAAAAAAAAAAATCTCTTTTTGTTTCTTTTGTCTGTTGTCCTCTAGGTTCCTTGGTGGGGTGTTATAGAAAAATATTTTTTTCTTTATAACTTAGTGAAACCTTTTGATCTTACATGACCTAGATCCTTGAGGGCTTCTCATAAATATTAGAGCTTTAAATTTTAATATAAACCTAATTTATTATTCTTTTCTATGTTGATTAGAGTCTAATTTACATTTTCTTATTCATTTCAATTAGGATTTAGGTGTACATAGTGATTTATCTCTTCTTCCCACTGCCACCCTAGGTTATTCTAT
Source organism: Cryptomeria japonica (assembly GCF_030272615.1). NCBI lineage: Eukaryota > Viridiplantae > Streptophyta > Pinopsida > Cupressales > Cupressaceae > Cryptomeria > Cryptomeria japonica. The sequence goes on along the minus strand of NC_081411.1, from coordinate 167,099,199 downwards.
CATTATGGCTCATTTTAAATCTTATTTATTTGGCTAATTTGGACAAATACATTTTAAATTTCCTTACATGTAATTCATTTATCCTAGATATTATTATGACACATAGAATGTAATAATTTTTGGGTTACATCTTCTATAGAAGTGGTATTCCACCATGTCACATGTTTTCCTTCAAGGAGTTGATTAGTTCGCATTCATGATATTAGATACAATTTTGTAATCCATCCATGAATCTAATGATTATGGTAGTGATGTATACACAACTAAAATGATGATATCATATGACATAAATTGTAAGATAAACATAGATGATACATTTTTACCTCTTCCACACAAATATGATGATACACCTTGACCCATGCTCAATAATATACTTATTGATTTTAGATTGGCTATCTATGATGATTATCCTAGTATAATATTTAAGGTTATTGTACTCATATTATCATTAATTGATATTCCTATGTGTAACATGCCTTTAGTGAAGATACATGATATACTTGTAGTGTCCTAAATTGTACTCTCTTGCAATTTTGTCTTGACTTGGACCTCACTTTGGTGCTTTCACTTCCAAGGCCTGATTGAAGTGCTAATTCTGCTCATACAACCTATCAAATCTACTTTTTAACCACCTTCACAATTTCCCACCAAACTTGGTGGTGCAGGAGCACCTAACACAAAAGCACAAAAGGAGTCTATAAGAGGATAAAGATCAATTCATAAGTATATTCAATTAAATTTTCATTTGTAATGTCATTTTGAGTCAATATGAATCAATATGTAAGGCTAAAAGAGCCCATTGTAATGAGTTGTCCAAGTTGTCCTAATAAGGTCTTGAATTAGTCATTTGGTAAAATTTGTATAAAATATCCTTGGAGGGATAGAATGGTGACAAAAATACATTATTATTCCATCCTAATATGTTTTGAAGGTTATTTTGAAGGTTTAAAGTAATTTGAGTCAAAAGTTGTAAAAGTTGTAAAATGCAACTTTTCAAAAGTTGTAAAAAGACCAAAATGGGAAGTTGTATGGTCATAAGAGAAAGTTGGATAGTTGTAACTTCCATGTGAAGATTAAAAGGATATAAAACCTATATAATGGTCATTCATAAGAGGATGTAAAAATTGGAGAAGGAATTAGAAACATTTTGGTATCATATTTTCATTGTTTCAATCTCTTGTTTTGTGGTCTTGAAAGTTTTCCTCTTGTTTCCAGACCTTGTGCGGCTATGTACAGCCTGGAAACAAGTGTATTTATATCATGATAGTGTATTATATTGAATAATATTTCTATTTCTTTTGGTTTGAGTTGATTCTATGCATTTTTTAGAAAGTTATGAATGTTTTGGTGAAAACCGTTTGGAACTACCCAAAACCCTGATTCACGGCGACCAGTTTTGGAAAAATCATCATAACTTTTGATGTCACCGTTGGATCTTTCTATAATTTGGAATAAAGTTTTATAACTATAATATCTAGAATCTGACTGGAGAGATCGGCTGGTTAATTAACATTTTAATAGTTATTAATGACTGTTCATGACTGTAATTTCATGACTAGAATAGAGTAAATTTCATAGTTTGGACAAATTCTTGGTTTTCACTTGCAAGAAATGAATAGATGAAGGGTTTAAATGATTCATATTTAATGCATAATGTATGGATCTACAATAATGATGGACTTATATCTATGGAGAAGATTTGATAATGGTTATTTGTTTGATGATTTTGTTGGGAAATATATGACAATGCCTCTAACATGTTGGAAGATTTGTGTTGATGATTGAACTTCACGAATGATTTGAGGTTATTGGTTAGATTTTCATGATGCTCTGCATCAAATTGGTATCAGATCTATAAGATCCTAAGTGTGTGGGTAGAGCACCGAAGGAGGCAATCCACACCAAGACCTAGCCATGAAGAATTTGTTATTTGGTTTTTGCTGATGAGTTTTTGGTTGCAAGGTGCTCGTCCATCTAGTTGCAAGAAGGCAGACAAGGAATGTCTGTCAAGGGCCAAAGGGATGGTCCATTGATTGCCAAGAGACTACGGAGAGAGGCAAAGAGGAGAACTCCTAGGTGAGGCAAGGAGGTTGTTGGTGAGGTGATGCAGCATGAAGAGGTGGATATATGTTTAGGAAAAGCACCATTGATGGCAACCATACACACTCCATTGGAAGGAGTCACATGAAGATTTCTTGAAGGGAGATTGCAGCAGCATATAGATAATGAAAAAAAGAATGAAGAGGCATGAAGAGATAAAGATTAATGAAGAAAAAGGTGAAGATCTCACTCAAAATTTTCTTGCAGGTTATTTTTCATCCATGTTTCCAAGGGACTTGGAAACTTTTCAAAGTCAGGAGTATGGTGCAAGAGAACCTAACACAAAATCACAAAATGAGTCTATAAGAGGATAAAGATCAATTAATAAGTATATTCAATTACATTTTCATTTGTAATGTCATTTTGAGTCAATATGAATCAATATGTAAGGCTAAAAGAGCCCATTGTAATGAGTTGTCCAAGTTGTCCGAATAAGGTCTTGAATTAGTCATTTGGTAAAATTTGTATAAAATATCCTTGGAGGGATAAAATGGTGACAAAAATACATTATTATTCCATCCTAATATGTTTTGAAGGTTATTTTGAAGGTTTAAAGTCATTTGAGTCAAAAGTTGTAAAAGTTGTAAAATGCAACTTTTCAAAAGTTGTAAAAAGACCAAAATGGGAAGTTGTATGGTCATAAGAGGAAGTTGGGTAGTTGTAACTTCCATGTGAATATTAAAAGGATATAAAACCTCTATAATGGTCGTTCATAAGAGGATGTAAAAATTGGAGAAGGAATCGGAAAGCATTGGAAACATTTTGGTATCATATTTTCATTGTTTCAATCTCTTGTTTTGTGGTCTTGAAAGTTTTCCTCTTGTTTCCAGGCCTTCTGTGGCCATATACAGCCTGGAAACAAGTGTATTCATATCATGATAGTGTATTATATTGAATAATATTTCCATTTCTTTTGGTTTGAGTTGATTTCATGCATTTTTGAGAAAGTTATGAATGTTTTGGTGAAAACTGTTTGGAACTACCCAAAACCCTGATTCACAGTGACCAGTTTTGGCACAATAATAATAACTTTGGATAGAGTAAATTTCATAGTTTGGACAAATTCTTGGTTTTCATTTCTAAGAAATGAATAGATGAAGGGTTTAAATGATTCATATTTAATGCATAATATATGGATCTACAATCATGATGGATTTATATCTATGGAGAATATTTGATAATGGTTATTTGTTTGATGATTTTGTTGGGAAATATATGGCAATGCCTCTAACATGTTGGAAGATTTGTGTTGATGATTGAACTTCATGAATGATTTGAGGTTCTTGGTTGGATTTTCATGATGCTCTGCATCACTTGGGGCCTTGATTTCCAAGATCATTGTGCTAAGCACCCTGGTCCTAAATCGGGATCATAGCACCTAGCACCATAGTCCTCTCAAAAAAGGCCCAATTTGGGGCCTCATAATGGTCACATAATTTTAGTGGGGACCTAGATCCCATGTCGGCCTATGTCAAAAATTCAATATGTTTTTCAACAATCAAGTATAAAAGGAGGTCTACCCCTCTCATTTTAAACCTAGCAAATTAAAATAAAGATCTACACTCTAGAAAATTCAAGTGAGTAGGCAATTAGTATTTCATCAAGCATTGGAGCAAAAGTGAAGTCAAGTTTTAGATATTCAAGATGACATCCATGATCTATGTTTTATGAAGACAACATACAGGAAACCCCTAATTCCTTTGTGAAGGTCAAAAAAAACTTTATTGAGGTATATCATTAGGTTTTCAATTATTTTCAGTCTTTCCCTCAAAAGGAAAGTATTTTACTGTAGTCTTTCATTACATTTATCAATTCAATTTCATGGTTGATTCCAAAACTAGGGTTTGACCTACGGCAAAACCATATTCCCAACAATTTTCCCTCTCTCTCTATGTGCATGAACATGTACAAAGTTGTTTTTAAGAGGATTGAGAGAGTTCATAGAGATGATAGGTTCAACTTTTGAAACGAAAAAATTTAGAGGACCATGGTGAATTGGTACTACCTGGTCCCAAAAAATTAGGTCAAAATTCTAAGAACATATTCTAGATAGCTTATTTTGGCTAGATCCAGGTCATCAGCTCTGTGGGGCATCTACAACTTACTGTTTCTCCCAAAATACTTCAATTATCACCTATTTTTCCCTAATCATCAAAAATCAAATTCAATTTAATCTAAGAAGGAGAAAGGTCTTATCCAGAGAGCCTAGAAACTAATCGAAATCTCAATCTTTTGAGGCTAGATCTATTATATTCCCTCTCATTCCAAATAGGTGATTTAGGGGTTTCATTATCTTAATTTAACCCTAACCCTAATTTTATACTATTACATTTTTTGGTGAACCTGCCTCTCATCCTTTCAGCACTTTTGATTTTTAATTTTCATATTTGATTTATATGCATTTACTTGATTCATGTTTTCAAACATTTCTAAAACATATATCTTACGCATTTATAGTTACATTCATTTGATAGCTAGTGTTCACCATCATTAAATTTTTGGCAGACCCGACTTCTTGCACCTTAATTTTTTATTTGTGATCTCAAATCTGATTTGCATGCCTTTTCAAATTCAAACTTGTACACATAAGTTTTAGTTTTAATTAAATTACATAAATTTAGAGGTTAAATTCACAAAAATCCTAATTTATAATCCTAAAATTAAACTTGTGGGTTCCATAATTTTGATATATTGTCTCAGATCTGGTTGTTTATGCATGTTAAAATTCAAATATGCATTCATAGATCTCATTTTTAATTGAAGTACATAAATGTAAATGTTAAATCCACAAAACCTTAATTTAGAATTCTAAAATTAACTTGTAGGTTGCATAATTTTCAAGTTTATTTTGAAATCTGATTATTAAGACATGTTATGCTATGATTTAGAGGCATATATTCTTCAAAATAACAATTAAAATTGCTTAATTAATTGGTTAATTAAACATTTTTACAAAAAATTGCATTGTTTAATCATTATTTTTAATTTTTGCATTCAAATTTCCCTCCTTTGTGCATGAGTTTTGTTATCATTAGTCCTACATACAACATTCCTGTAAGAAGAAGTTGTATAATTAATACTTCCCAAGGTTTAAACACTAAGTATATGGAGCCTAATTTGGATAAATTACTTCATGAGAATGTTGGTTCTTCCTGTAATCCAACAAATGATATCATATATCCCTATTCTCCTCATAAATCTCACGATGTGGATGAATCACTAAATAGGGTTACCATTGACCAATTAGAGACTATTGACAATGAATTTGAAAATTTTCAATAATGTATGAGTCAACAATACTTGGAAAGTGAGGCAATCATATTGATTGAAGAATTAAAAAGAATGGTGCAAAGTGTTAAAATTGGTATTGATTTGTTGTGTGTTCTTGCTCATATTGTTGACACTAATATCATGCCAATCCTAACTTATGCTCAAATTCTTGGTTACTCTCAAGTCACATGGCAGTCTAATCATTCCATTCCTATGCCTACATCATTGCCTAATGTTCCTACATTTACATCTTCCATCATGACTACTTCCACACAAAATTTTAATCCTACACATGTTAGTTATGGAGGCAATCCTATTAATAAATATTCTTATATCCCTCCTTTCATGATTCTTCTATTTGTATCCAAATCATTTTCCATACCAACATACCATATTGTTCCACCTTCTTATTCACAACCTGAAGCAGTCACTGGTGAGGAGGGGCTTCAAAGAGATCAATCTGGACCGTTCAACAAGAGTAAACACAACAGAAACACAAAGATATGCTAGAGACGATGTAGAACAGATTGTTTTATTGCATGAAAATTGATTACAACCAACCGGTAACAACTGGGTTACAACATACCGACTCACAGGCCTGGTAGATCTAATACATAATAGGTCATAACCAGGACCTTGAAGCTTGAGATCTATCTTCTACGCACATTCTAGCTACTTGATTCTCTGATTGATTATGTTTTAATGATATATCAATCCAAAGGATCCAGTCAGCCCAAAAGGGATCAAAACCCAAAGAACAAGACCTCACGTGTAAAAATAACAAGGTCAGCCTCCGCCAAGAGATTCCTCCAGAAAATCCAAAGGATGAAACATAGATCATGGAAAAAGGTTGGCCACATGCCAAGGAACATCGAAATAAACACCCAAGGCTCTGCAAGCTTTGGACAGGGTTTCGATAGATCACTAAAATAGGTCCAGGCAACCGGTAACAAGAATTGCCAACTAGTAACAAGAAATTGTCAAGGAAACCGATAGCGATATCTTGCAGGAAAATGATCCGAAAGAGATGTGGTTTGGAAGCACGAAAGATGATCAAGTCTTCAATTATAATCCAATTCCATAGGATCTGGTGAGCCAAAATCAGGACACATAGAAATGAACACTTAAACTGCAAACAAAAAGAAAACTAGAAAGGAAAATGTTTTAGGTTGATGCAAGATTGTTATGAACCAGGGATTCTCCCGCATCAGACATCTGGGGTTATTGAAAAAGTGAGCCTCTCACTTTTCCAAGGTCAGAGGGAAACCAAGGTGGTCTACCTCTACCTAAGAAATCCAAGATGAATCTTACACTAGTTTATCCTTCCACTTCACAAGATATTCCTTATACTGACTGCTCTGGGTACTACACCCAATCCTACTATCCAAAATCTCTTCAATCTGATCTGGTTCCTTTCAGGGAAACTATTTCTCCAAGTCTGCAACACTATTCTCACTGAATTCTGGTTCATGATACTCATTAAGATCTACAATGTTCAACATAGGTGAAATACTTAGACTATCTGGTAACTCCACTTCATACGCATTTCCAGAACTGAACTTCCTCAAAATCCTACAAGGTCCAAACTTCTTCATCTACAACTTATTATAAGTTCCAAACAGGAATCTCTTTTTTCTCATATATACCATCACTTCATCACCAAATTCAAATTCCTTAGGTCTCCTCTTCTCATATACCTTCCCCTTATATTTGTTGTTCATGCATTACAAATATTGCTTAACCTGGATATGCAATGCTGCCATCTGATCTGCAAAGTCTTCTTCTTTTGAACTTCTTCGGTCTTCACTGCTAATGTCTCTCAATCCTAATATACCTCTAGGATGCACTCGGATAAAAATCTAAAAAGGTGTTCTTCTCTATTCACTAAATTGTTGTAAGAAAACTCTGCTTGTGCAAGGATTAAATCCCAACTCCAGGTTTTATCTCCCACTAAACATCTCAAAAAGTTTCCCAAACTCTGATTAACAACTTTTGTTTGTCCATCAGTCTGTGGATGAAAAGTAAAAATGAACTTCAAATATGTCTTCATTTTCTTCCAAAGTGTTCTCTAGAAATAGCCAACAAACTTAGTGTCTTTGTCTGAAACTATGCTCTTAGGTAATCCATGCAACCTTACCACTTCCTTGAAAAATAGGTCTGCTACATGCAATGCATTTGATGTCTTCTTACAAGGTGTGAAATGAGCCATCTTCAAGAATCTATCCACTACCACAAATATAGAATCATTCCCTCTCAATGTTTTACGCAATCCAAGTACAAAATCCATGCTTATATCCTCCCAAGGTCTTATCGATACTGTCAAAGGTTTATACAATCCCACATTCTGACTACTACCCTTCACAACTTGACAAAATCTACAACTCTACACATATCTCTTAACATCCTTATGAATTTTGGGCCAAAAGTATTGCTCACTCACAAATGCTACTATTGTGTCAATGCCAAAATGTCCAGCTAGTCCTCCACTATGTTTCTCCTCTAAAAGATTCTACCTCATAGAACTCTTAGGTATGCACAACTGAACTCCTCTGAATAACATCCCATCTTGAATGAAGTAATCCAACCACTTGCTTCTATCTACCACAACCGGTTCTATACATGCTTTTGAAGGTTCTACAAAATCCAAGTCATCATCATACAAGGTCTTCAAATCTTCAAATCCTATACTGTCACCCTCATCTATGTCAGAAAATTCCTTCTCCGACTCAATACATCAACAACTTTGTTAGATTTCCCACTTCTATGCTTTAACACAAAGGTGTAACTCTGCAAGAATTCTACCCATCTCATATGTCTCTGATTCAACTTACTCTGACTGTTCAAATACTAGAAATCTTGATGATTTGTATACAAGACAAACTCCTTAGGCAACAAGTAATGTTTTCACTTATTCAAGGCTCTAACTACGGCATAAAACTCTTGATTATACATTGAATATCTCCTCTAGGAATCATTTAATTTCTCACTGAAATAAGCTGCTGCTCTCCCTTCCTAACTCAAAACTACTCCTATTGTTGTTCCACTTACATCACAATCCACTTGAAATACTCTATTGAAATCTGGTAAAGCTAATGTGGGTTGCTCAGTCACTTTCTGCTTCAATAGTTCAAAACTTTTATTTTCTATAGTGGTCTACTTGAATTCCTTTTGATCTCCTCTCATGGCCTTAGTCATAGGATTACAAATTGAACTTAAATTTATGATAAACTTCTGATAAAAACTAGCCAATCCATGAAATGATCTTACCTCTCCAATGCTTTCTGATGCAGGCCACTCAACAATTGCTTTCACTTTCTCAAGGTCCATCTTCAAACCATCTTCAGATATCACAAATCCCAAATAGACTAACTCATCCTTCATGAAATTACACTTCTTGATATTGATCAGCAACTTGTCTTTTCTCGACCTCTGGAAAACTTGTCTTAACTGCAACAAATGCTCCTCTTTTGTCCTACTGAAAATTAGAATGTCATCCAAATACACAATAACAAAATTACCCAGGAATTTCTTCAATACCTCATTCATCAACCTCATGAAAGTACTCAGTGCATTAGTTAATCCAAAAGGCATCACCAACCATTCATACAGTCCTTCATTTGTCTTTAATCTTGTCTTTCACTCATCACCTTCTTTGATCTTGATCTAATGATATCCACTCTCTGAATCTATCTTTGTAAAATATTTTTCTCCACTCAAATAGTCCATTATGTCATTCATCCTAGGCAAAGAAAACTGGTATTTTACTGTGATCTTATTTATTGTTCTGGAATCAGTCTATATTCTCTACTCTCCATTCTTGTTAAGTGCTAATATTGTTGGTAGTGCACAAGGGCTCAGACTCTCCCTAATCAAACCTTTCTTCAACAGCTCCTGCACTTATCTATTCAGATCTTCATTCTCTGTTGGTGTCAACCGGTGTGCAACTTTGTTAGGTAAATTAACTCCGGGAACCAAGTCCATGCAATGACTAATACTTCTCATAGGTGGTAATCCATCAGGGACATTATCTAAAATGATGTCCTCATATTCTATCTACAAATTTTTTATCTCTTCTGGGTGTTCTCCTTTTGGTTCTAGTTTCTCAATCTTCTTAGGAAATAAGGCAAAAAACATATTCTCATGTCTCAATCCATCCAGGAATTTCCTTCCATCTACCAAACAGATTCTACGATTCATAAAGAGTTCATTATTCAAAGGTTCCTCCAAGGGTAACAAGGTTTTCTTCATCCCATTGGCCACAATAGTGTATGTATTCTTCCTCCCATCATGTACCGCTTGTCTATCAAACTGCCAATGTCTACCCAACAAAAGATGACAAATATCCTTAGGCATAATATCACACAAGACTTCATCATGATAATTCTTAATTTTTAATTTCACCAAACATTGCTCACTTACTAACAAATTATATTCATCATGAATCCCTGCTATTGGATAAGACTTAGGGTGTTTCAATCTCTCCAATTTCAACTTATTCACCATTTCTTATAAAACAAGATTATATAAACTACTTGATAGCTTAATGATGAATGAATAGTACCAAACTGGTACTGAGAGAGGGGGGTTAATTAGTACAGGTGAAAACTCAACCTTAAACCGGTTTGTCAACTAACACTTATACACTGACAGACAAACAGCAGTACTAGTCCTTCAACAGAGTTCAACCGGCAGAACCCAGTGTAACTAAGATGAGCAAAGACTGGTTGACACTTATCTTCTCATATAATCTAACTCTTCATTCTCATTTCACTCTAATGCATGAACATGCAATCTACCATCAAAGATGTACATATTACAGCAGGATCAATATGCATCACCACTTAATCAGAAAACAATCATAACATCACACATGACACATATTTTTCATGTGGAAACCCAAATGGGAAAAACTACGGTGGGGATGAATACCCACAAGCTTGTTTTTGAACTCTTTGGAAGTTCGCTCTATTAGGAGTCTTGTCCGGTTAAAGACAGATACAATAGGTTCTGTTAGGAACCAATCCTGTTAGGGATCACCCAGTTAAGGGATGGCTACAATACCCGGTTAAGGGTTAAACCCTGTTAAGGGTACCTTGTTAGAGGATTTCAAGAACTCAATAGCTAAAGGATATCAATGACTCAGTAGCTTCAAGTTACCTTGTTAGAAGATTTTCAACAAGCTGGTTAAGGCAACCCTATTAGGGGATTTCACAATTGTTGAAGTAGTTAAAGAACAATGGGTATATCAATGACTAGATAATAGCACTCAATACCAATGTAGATCCGCTTAAGCTCCTCTTCACCTTCTGCACTTACACTCTGCAGATATGACTTTTCTCCTCTGGTCTGGCAAGAATCACATATCTCTTCTCTTAGATACACACACACAACTTTTGCCAACAAAACTCTGAAAGAATCACAACATCGACCTTATATAAAATAGTTAGGTCAGAAGCATAAACCCTAAACCTAATAGGTTAAGGAATTCAAATGGTTCAATCCTAACCATTGATCATACTGTATTGAATGCAACAGTCTTGATCCAATCTCAAGACATTATCCATCATTTGTTTTCTACCGATTTCATGGCGGCTGATAACCCATCACACATTATCACCGTTTATAGACTTCGCACATTCTCGAGCTAGATAGGAACACTCTTCTTTATGCAAGATCCTTCACGTGCACAATGCTTACGTGGCAGCACTATCTGTTCTTCATTATCATGCTAACTTCATCACATAAAGATCATTGATTGAGTCACACAGGCTTAAGATACTCCAACCCGAAATCCTGAAGTGGAAACTACCTACCAACCGGTAGTCATCCAATGCTTCCATGTGTCAGTTCCCATGACTACATGTTGGTTCACCTTGAACAAATATACCACTTTACTTTGGCATATATACCGGTTCTCACATATGCTAGTTCTCTCTTCATATCACATATTGATATCAATGACAACATACAATATCATTATGTCCTCATACTGGTTCACATAATGCCAACAATCTCCCCCTTTGGCATTGATGGCAATATACAAAGATGTCTTTCTGCAAACTCATTTTCTCCCCAATTTCTACATATATCTTCTCCATCTTCTCCGCACACTTCTTCTCCCCCTTTGACAACAATGCCAAAGTGGAGGCACAAACATCCCTGTTCCATTATGCTGCTCCCCATGAGGAGTAGCATCCTTCAACACATCAATAAAAAAAATGACTGTGCAGTACCTGACTAATGTGGAGCATATGCTTTTAGTTCACCTCCTGAAGGGGCAGTACCCCTAATTCACCTCTTAAGTATGTAAATGTAGTCTTTGTTAGAGACTTGGTGAATATGTCTGCTAACTGCTCCTTACTGGAAACATGCTCCAGTGCAATCTCTTTGTTCTAAACCTTTTACCTCAAGAAATGATACTTAAGCTCAAAGTGCTTGGTTCTAGAATGTAAAACCGGATTCTTGGAGATATTAATTGCACTAGTATTGTCACAAAATATGCTTACCGGTTCAAATACAGGAATTTTGAAGCCATTCAATACATGCTTCATCCAAATTGTCTGAGTGTAGTTCATGAAAGCTGCAACATACTCCGCTTCCGTTGTAGACTGAGATATACAACTCTGCTTCTTACTCATCCAAGAAACTAGTCTACCACCAAGGAAGAATGCACCACCGGTTGTGCTCTTCTGGTCATCTACATTACCAGCCCAATCAGCATCTGTGAACACTTTCAAGTTGAAATCCTTGCTATATGGATACCACAATCCATAGTCAACAGTTCCCTTCAGATACCTAAGAATCCGCTTGACTGCAACCAAGTGGGATTCCCTTGGACTTTTTTGGAACCTTGCAGTAATGCCAACTACTTGTGCAATATCCGGTCTACTATGCACTACATAATGCAATTTACCAATCATTGATCAGTATTCCTTCTCATCAACCAATGTTGAGTCATCCTCTTTGGATAGTTTACAACCGGTCACCATTGGTGTACCAACCGGTTTTCTATCTTCCATGCCAAAGGTCTTCAACACCTCTTTGACATACTTGGACTGAGTGATAAAGATTCCATCTCTCATCTGTTGGATCTGCAGTCCAATGAAGAACTTAATCTCCCCTATGAATGACATCTCAAACTCTTTCTTCATCTCATCTGCAAACTCATGACTCATCTTGTCATCTCCACCAAAGATAATGTCATCAACAAATACCTCACAGATCAAGATCTGATCTCCTTCAAACTTCAAGTAGATATTGCTATCTTCACTTGTTCTCTCAAATCCAATCTTCAAAAGATGGGAATGTAGGCATTCATACCATGCTCTAGGTGCCTGCTTTAGACCATATAAGGCTTTATGTAGCCTACACACCATGTCACTGTCTTCAGATAGGGCAAACTCATCTGGTTACTCTATATACACCTCCTCTTCAAGTACACCATTTAGAAATGCAGATTTTACATCCATTTGATAGACTTTGAAGCCTTTAAAGGCTACATATGCTAGAAGAATACGAACTCCTTCCAATCTGGCTACAGGAGCAAAGGTTTCACCATAGTCTTCTCCTTCTTCTTGGGCATATCCTTTGCACACCAGTATGGCTTTGTTTCTAATCATTGTGCCATCCTCATTCAACTTGTTTCTAAACACCCATTTGGTGCCAATGACATTTTTATGTTCTGGTCCGGGTACCAAGGACCATGTGCCATTTTTCTCTATCTGGTCAAGTTCCTCTTCCATTGCCTTGATCCAGTCTTCATCTTTATGAGCCTCTTGGAATGACTTAGGCTCAAATTCAGAGATCAAACATGAGTTTTCTCTGATCTTTCTTCTTGTAAGGATTCCTACATTCTTATCTCCTATGATTTGCTTAGGATCATGATTTAGCTTGACATACCGAGGAATAGTCTCGACTGGCTCTTCTTGCTTTTCCTCTTCATCCTTGTCTTCATTAGTATCAACATTCACCGATTTAGGAACATTGTTATTGGTACCTGGTTGATTGACAACCAGTTCCCAGAAGGTTGCAACCGGTTCATTTACAGCTTGCTCACTACTTGTTTCTTTTGGTTTCTCAGAGGTTTCATCAATTCTCACACTGATACTTTCCATAATTCTCTGAGTCCTATTGTTGAAACACTTGAGAGCTTTACTCTTGGTGGAATATCCTAGGAATATTCCCTCATCACATTTAGCTTCAAACTTGCCCTAATGTTCACTCCTCTTGATGTAACATTTTCTACCAAATACCCTAAAGTAGCTAACCACAGGTGTCTTACCAGTCCAATACTCATAAGGAGTTTTATCCTTACCTTTTTTGATGAGTACCCTGTTCATTGTGTAGACTGCAGTGCTCACCGCTTCTCTCTAAAAGGTGTGATCTACCTTTCCTTGAATCAACATGGTTCTAGCTGCTTCAATCATAGTTTGGTTATTCCTCTCTGCTAGGCCATCCTGCTATGGAGTCCGAGGGGTAGATAATTGCCTCTTGATGCCATGTTCTTCACATTACTTGTTGAATTCACCGGAAGTGAATTCCCCTCCTTGATCAGTTCTCAGGAACTTGATCCTTTTATCGCTTTCCTTCTCTACTAATGCTCTAAAAGCTTTAAACTTTACAAAGGCTTTAGACTTGTCTTTCAAGAATGTGACCCACATCATTCTTGAGCAGTCATCAATGAGAATCATGAAGTACCTATCACCTTGCACACTCCTAGTTTTCATAGGACTGCACAAATCAGTATGGACAAGATCAAGCAAGTTGTCAACAGTGAAAGATTTACCTTTAAAGATTGAGGAAGACATTTTCCCCAATTGACACTTTCTGCACAAGGTATTATCCGGTTTGTTTAGCACCAGCAACCCTCTAAGTGCCTTGATCTTGCTGGCCTTTACGATGTTATCAAAGTTTACATGGTAGAGTCTCCTATGCCATATCCAACTATCATTAAACTTAGCCATAAGACATGTACTTATATTTGCATTCAGATGAAATAGGTTACCTTTGGTCTGCATGCCGGTGACCACCAATTCACCATCTTTTCCTTTGATTCTGAAAACTCCATTCTTGAATTCTAGAGTTAGGCACTGTCATTCAGCTGGGCAACACTCAGAAGGTTGTGATTGAGACCATCAACCCAGTACACATTGTCAATACTACTCTTTCCATTCAGAGAAATGGACCCTCTGCCTTTGACCATGCATGGTGCATCATTTCCAAAATGAACCACACCACCATCATACTCCTCCAAGGATAGGAACTTGCTCCGGTCACCAGTCATATGGTGAGATCAGCCACTGTCAATGATCCACTCATTGGAATTATCAAATCGGGAGACAAGAGCCTTCTTGTCTGACACTTCTTCCTTGATAGCCACAAACACAATATCTTCATTTTCTTCATCCTCTGATTCTTCATCTGTGACACCTTCATCAACTGCCACAAAACAGTTTCTTCGGTTTCCTCCTTTGAATTTCCTGAACCTTTTCGTTTTGTCCTCGTTATCGCCATTAGGACAGTTTATAGCAATATGTCCTATCCAATTACAAGAAAAGCATTTCAAAGGTAGCTTACCTTTGTATTTACCGGTTCCTTTAGGAAGCTTCTTGGCAAGGAGAGCTTCAAATGCCATCAGAATCTCCTCATCATCCATTTCTCTGCTCTCTCTTGGTTCACCACTGGTGCTAGCTTCTTTTCCTTTTCTAGATGGAATAACAGAAGCTTTAAAAGCCGATTCAGTCTTTTGAACACTGCTATCAAAACTATTTAGCTCATAGGCTATCAACTTTGCTATGATGGAGTCCAAGGATACCTTAGTCTTGTCTATTGATCTCAGCTCCTGAATAGCAGCAACCCTTATTGCATAGACTGGCAATAGGGATCTCAGGACTTTTCTTACCATAGTGGAGTCTTCTATTTTACCACCTACACTCTTGATATCTCCAACAACGGTTTTAATTCTTATTCCATACTGTTGAATGGTCTCACCTTCAACCATCCGCATATCTTCAAACTTCCCTCTTAGGCTTTCTTCCTTAGCCTATTTTACATGTTCATCACCACCATAGATATTTTCAAGAGCATCCCATACCTCTTTGGGATTTACCTTGTCCTGAACATCAATAAACTCAATGTCAGATAGACTACTAATAAGGGCTTCCATGAATTGCCCATTTTCTTGTATCTCTCTCTTTTGGTCATCAGTGAGAGTACCGGTAGGGGCAACATAGATATTCTCAACATAGCTCTAGTGTTGAGCACCCATGCTTCTGAGGAATATCTTCATCCTATCTTTCCATATATCGGTATTTTCCTTGTTAAACTTTGGACCTTCCCTCTTCATCATTACAACAGGATCTTTCCCTCAAGCAGTTAAGCTTATAACACAGAGGACCTGGAGGACACTCTGATACCAATTTATAACTTAATGATGAATGAATAGTACCAAACTGGTACTGAGAGGGGGGCTGAATCAGTACAAGAAAAAACTCAACCTTAAATCGGTTTGTCAACTAACACTTATGCATTGACAGACAAATAGCAACACCGGTCCTTCAATAGAGTTCAACTGGCAGAACCTAGTGTAACTAAGACGAGCAAAGACTAGTTGACACTTATCTTCTCATATAATCTAACTCTTCATTCCCATTTCACTCTAATGCATGAACAAGCAATCTACCATCAAAGATGTACATATTACAGCAAGATCAACATGCATCACCACTTAATCAGAAAACAATCATACATCACACATGACACATATTTTTCATGTGGAAACCCAACTGGGAAAAACCATGGTGGGGATGAATACCCACAAGCTTGTTTTTGAACTCTTTGGAAGTCTTCTTCGTTAGGAGCCTTGTCTAGTTAAAGATAGATACAATAGGTTCTGTTAAGAACCGATCCTGTTAGGGATCACCCGGTTAAGGGATGGCTACAATACCCAGTTAAGGGTTAAGCCCTATTAAGGGTACCTTGTTAGAGGATTTCAAGAACTCAATAGCTAAAGGATATCAATGACTCAGTAGCTTCAAGTTACCTTGTTAGAGGATTTTCAACAAGCCAATTGAGGCTACCCTGTTAGGGGATTTCACAACTGTTGAAGTAGTTAAAGATCAATAGGTATATCAATGACCTGATAATAGCACTCAATGCCAATGCAGATCCGCTTAAGCTCCTCTTCACCTTCTGCACTTACACTCTGTAGATATGACATCTCTCCTCTGGTCTAGCAAGAATCACGTATCTCTTCTCTTAGATACACACACACAACTTTTTCCAACAAAACTCTGAAAGAATCACAACATCGACCTTATAGAAAACAGTTAGGTCAGAAGCATAAACCCTAAACCTAATAGGTTAAGGAATTCAAATGGTTCAATCATGACCGTTGATCATACTGTATTGAATGCAACAGTCTTGATCCAATCTCAAGACATTCTCCATCGTTTGTTTTCCACCGATTTCATGGTGGCTGATAACCCATCACACGTTATCACCGTTTACAGACTTCGCACATTCCTAAGCTAGATAGGAACACTCTTCTTTATGCAAGATCCTTCACGCGCACAAGGCTTACATGGCAACACTATCTGTTCTTCGTTATCATGCTAACTTCATCACATAAAGATCACTGATTGAGTCACACGGGCTTAAGATACTCCAACTGAAAATCCTGAAGTGGAAACTACCTACCAACCGGTAGTCATCCAATGCTTCCATGTGTCAGTTCCCATGACTACATGTCGGTTCACCTTGGCATGCCGGTTCACCTTGAACAAATATACCTCTTTAATTTGGCATATATACCTGTTCTCACATATGCCAGTTCTCTCTTCATATCACATATTGACATCAATGACAACATACAATATCATTATGTCCTCATACTGGTTCACATAATGCCAACACTACCACTATCAATAACAACTTTACAACACAAATTGGATACCTTACATTTGGTCTTGAACATATTCTTCCTCAGCAAGGGCTCTTCATCTCCTCTAGTATGACACAAAGCTCTCCTCATCGCCAATGGTTCTCCATCTTCTGGTTTATTGCCTTATCCGGTGGGGTTTTCTTCCACCACTACTTCTCCTCTAAATGTCCTCTTGTCTTGTCTTCCAAAATTCTCATTCCTGTAACCATCAGGTTCTCTCCTCCGGTAGAAATTTCTATCATCCTTCCAGTATGAATTACCTTCCTCGTTCACTTCCTTGTCCTTGTTTTGATTTCTACTGGTTCCTCTTCCTCTGGTATATCATATTCCTCCTTGAAATCTTCTTCTGATAAACCTTCCACCTCTACCTCTCTACCTCTCTGCCTCTACTCATGTCTTTTGTTTATCTTTTCTTCTTCCTTTAGGGCATACTAGTAAGCCTCTTCAAAACTCTCCAATTTGATCAAACTAAGTTCATCTTATATATACAACTGCAATCCATTCAAATATCTTGCAACTTGTTCAACTTCATCATCAACATGTCTGGATCTAATATTCAACTTGTAAAATTATTCGATGTACTCCTTCACACTAGATTCTGTATGTCTCAAATTTTGCAACTTTTGGAACAAATCCACTTGATAATTCGCCATCACAAACTTTGACTTCAACTTAGAAACCATCCGATCTCATGTCTTAATCTTCTCTTTACTTCTTCTTTGTCTATCAACTTGCAAATGCTCCCACCAAAAAGATGCATGACCTTTCAACTGGGTACAAGTATATTTCACCTTCCTCTCTTCTAGACTATTTTCAAAATCAAAATACTTCTCCACCTCCAAGATCCAATCCATAAATTCATCAGAATCTAACTTTGCATCATATTCTGGTGGGTTAAAATGAGGTCTAGTATTCACCCTACTCAAAACCCTCAAAAACCTTTCCTCATTTGGATCAACCACTGGTAGGTTTGCTTGTTTTGTCAGGGCTTCTTCTCCTTCATCTTCACTCACATCTTTGATATGTCGGCCTCTTCTCTGGGTTGTCTCCATGGCTTCCAACCACATTTCTATACCTCACAACATCTCCATCACAATAAGGTTTGCATTCCCACATGCTCCACCATTCCTATCTCCTCTTCATGTCATTGTTCATGCTAGTCCTTTGTAGCTACAAGTTAGATCTACAATTCACCACCCTACAACAAAATTTCAGGACACGCAACCTCCAGAACAAAACTTCTCTCTGATACCACTTGAAGCAATCACCCATGAGGAGGGAATTCAAAGAGATCAATTCGGACTAGTCAGCAAGAGTAAACACAACGGAAAAATAAAGATATGATGGAGTCAATGTTAAACAGATTGTTTTATTGCATGAAAATTGATTACAACCAACCGGTAACAACTGGGTTACAACATATCGGCTCACAAGCCCGATAGATCACAATCAGGACCTTGAAGCTTGAAATCTTTGTGCTACGCATAGTCTAGCTACTTGATTCTCTGATTGATTACATTTTAATGTACAATTATAATTATATATATCGATCCAAAGGATCTAGTCGGCCCAATATGGATCAAAACTTGAAGAACAAGACCTAACATGTAAAAATAACAAGGTCGGCCTCCGCCAAGAGATTCCTTCAGAAACTCCAAAGGATGAAATATAGATCATGGGAAAAGGTTAGCCACATGCCAAGGAACATTGGAATCAATACCCAAGGCTCTATAAGCTTTGGAAGGGGTTCAGGTAGATCACCAAAATAGGTCCAGCCAACCAGTAACAAGAACTACCAACCGGTAAGAGGAAATTGTCAAGGAAATCAATAGCGATGTCTTGCTAGAAAATGATCCAAAAGTGATGCGGTCTAGAAGCAAGAAAGATGATCAAGTCTTCAAGTAGAATCCAACTCCACAAGACCAGGTGAGCCAAAACTAGGACACATAAAAAGGAAAATTGAAACTACAAACAGAAAGAAAGACAAAAAGGAAAATGTTTTTGGTTGATGCAAGATTGTTATGAATCGGGGATGCTCCTTCATCACAACCTCTGCCCACATGTACAACAATATTACTCCTCCATTTCAATCCAATATGTCCAATTTCTATCCTTCTACCAAAGCAACCATCAATAGCTTAGCCAAAAATTGTCAAATCCCTCCAACACCAATTGGCTTCCATCACTCAATCCAAGCTCAATGTCCCTACATTTGATGTAGAGAGCCCATTATCTAATGACATTGTCCATTTTATCCCTCCTAATCATTTGGAAGTCCCTCAATTAGAGTTGTACAATAGAAAATGTGACCCCTTGACTCGTGTGAAAACATTTCAAACTTTGTGTAGTGATTTTTCTCATGACCAGAGACTTGTGGCTAAATTGTTTACTATAACCCTTAGAGATAAATCGTTGCAATGGTATTGTTTTATGTTTCCTTATTTTATTACTTCTTTCCAAAATTTTCTAATAATTTTATTCAAAAATTTCAAATAATATTGGTCCTAAGATTACTTTGACTGATTTGATTCATTGTAAGCAAGGAGTTAAAGAAAAAGTGACTGATTTTATTGGTAGATATAAACATTTGTATTCTCAAAATGCTTATCATATTCCTAATCATGATCTTCAAATAATTTTTATTTCTAATTTACAAAAAGACATTAGAGATAAGCTTTTATTTTCTTAGTTTACTTCCTTTATGCAATTGTGTGCAGTGCTTCATAACTATCAGTTTCAAGTGAGTCAATTTGAATCATCTCCTTAAATGGATCTAGTTGATAAGAATGAACATTATCAACAACCTTTTGTGAATTTTAAACCTAACAAATTCCATACATCAAAATAAATGACAATATCAATACTCAAGTGGTAGCGACGACATCGGGTTTGGCCCCTTTATCCAAATACTTTAGAAAAGAATTAACTCCTCTTTCTAAGTCTTTACATAGTATAATGTTGAGGTTGATAAATGCTAATGTGTTGATACTTACTCCCATTAGAGAAATTGAGTCTTCTAAACCAGTTCCACCCTATCATGATCCCAAAGCCTTTCATCAATATCACCGTCAACTTGGCCATGATACTAAGAAGTGTTATACTTTGACGTATAAGATTCAGGAATTCATTGATATTGATACTATATTTATAGCTGGTTTTAATGACAAAGTAAACAAATTTGTAGATCCTCCTAATCAAAATCTCCAATATTCACCAATCCTTTTCCTTCTCACTCTACTAATGTTGTTAAGTCAAAATCTCTTGCCTTTTTTCTGAATGAACTTGGTGTAATATATAATATAATGTTGTGAATCTTGTTGAGAAACCTACACCCCATAATGACCTATGCATTAACTTTGATCCTAGTGAAACTACTATTGCACTTGATGGCTCATTGTATATCACTACAAGGATCAAGAGAAACTCTCACAAGGATTACTCATTCATCTAATGTGTATGGTGAATGTCATCACTGAAGAATATCTTTACATAATTTCACAATTGCATCAAGTAAAATATGATAAATTTCATTTTATGGTCAAGGCCTATGATGGTTTCTCTTGCCCTTACTATTGGTTCTATTATCCTTCCCATTGAGGTTGGTACTAAGTTCTTAGATGTGACTTTTTCTAGTATTCCTACATCAGATCAATTTTGTATGAAGTTGCAACATCCTTGGCTCTCTTCCATGAAAGCTATCCCTTCTACCATTCATAAATGTTTGAAATTTTCTCACAATGGTACTATCATAATAATTAATCATAACCTTTACCAACCCATGGAAAAGCGTGGAAATTTTACCCTTGATTACTTTTGGCCTAAACAACTTGAGCCTCTAAGCCTCGAAGTGATGCCCTTTTTCTATCTTATCGAAAGTGGAAAAGTGAGATGATCATATCCTTGAGTAAGCCTAGAGACCCTAGACCTATTCCTCCTCCTCATGTTGGACCTAGTATCCTTCTTGTTACCTATTTTTGCTACTAGCTCAATTAGGTAGATTGCATCCATGATTATTTGAAAAGAAAGACAAATGATTTCTATAATCAATTTCATGGCAGAAAGATGCAGGAGATATCGAACCAATATGCCTCAAAAGGAGAAGCAAGTGCTAAGTATGGAAAGAATACTTGTTTTTGTATAACTTGTGTAGACACCCAAAAATGGTCAACGCTTGTGAGGTCATACTTTAACATTTGTGCATTGCCTCATTTTAGGTTTTTGCGTCGCATTAACATTTCTCCTATGATTCGCACTTTGTCTTTATCATTTGTGAACATCGAGTCGTTCTTCTACATTCTTCAATCATCTCGTCCTCAAATTTGGTCTTGTCGACAACATTATCCAGTCATGATTTTGATCGATTTTATCTTATTGCATCAATGAGCATGCTTATTTGTCATCATTTTGGACATTGTCAATCCTAATTAGGGTTTTGTCCTCTTTTCAATCCTGTCAATCTTGCGATCAATTTGTCATCGATCGTTGTCCTCTTATCAATCTTGTCGATTTATCATCAATCCTTCAATCTTGTCATTTTAACGATCGATTTGTCATCGATCGTTGTCTATCTCAAGTATGTCAATTTGGATCAATTTGTCAATTGGCGCATTTATCAATCAAACCATTTTGTCGCATTGGTCATTTATCAATTCAAAATCATGACATTAATTATCTTTAATCAAGACCTAACTGTCATTTTCGCATTTCTAATTCGTCTTCTAGGGTTTTATGATTTAGTCATTTAACCTAATTTGTCATTTCTTCCTTTAGGATTAAATAAATTACTTATTTATCCTAAGTCTTCTTATTACAATTAAATCTTTATTTAATTGTCTAATTATTCTTCTTTGTGAATTGATTAATAAATGAAAAATTATTAATTAATTCACTAATTCCTAAATCCTATTTTTCATCAATTTCTAATTCCAATTTCCTAATTTGTCATCAATTTCATTTTCCTAATTTTCAAATTTCTAATTCCTTTTCCCTCCTAATTCATCTCCTAATTCTATGGGAGTGGCATTTCAATTTGTCATGAAATTGTCATAATTGATTAATCAATCAATTTTGACATGAAATGTGTCATAATCAATCAATCAAAATTGTGCATGGAAATGCATAATTTGTCATAATTGACATATTGATTTGCAATTTCCATTTGAATTGCATCATGCCAATTTTGTCACTTCTCCAATTTCTCTATAAATTGGATAATTTTTCTTCAATCACCCCCTTCAATTACTTCATGAATCCGAATTGCTATCAAACTACCAAATTTTCGTTCTAGTACTCTTGAGCTTTTTGCTTTCAATTGTGTGAGCACTTGTAGGTGAGATCCACAAACCCATTAAAGAGGAAAGAACAACAATGGAGCCGCATGGAAGAAGCATATGGTTTGCATGACATTTTCTTTTAAATGCTTTGTTTTCGTACCTCCATTGAATGTGCTTTGGAATTAGGTTCATTTCAATGAGTGTTCTTTTGATTATGTTGTCATATTTTGTGTTTTGATTGATATACTATATCTTGTGATGAATCCTAATTTCTACGCTACAACTTGTTTTCATCATGTGCAGATAGAGGAAGGGTAGAACTAGATTCAGCATGTGGGTTAAAATGTGGCTCCCACGAGGGTTGAGCCCAGCATGTTGATGGAGATGGGTTTCTTTGCAATTTTGAATTATGCCTGATCAACAAGACTTACCCTGATGAGCATAGGTGTGAAATGAGAGTAATCAGGTATCGGCACAAGATTTTTTATGCTACTTCGATGACCTGATGCGAGTCATCAGCCATCGGAAGGAAATTTTTTTATGTTGTCTCGATGACCCAATGGAAAGACCCAATTAGAACCATTTGTCCCACATTGGCCGCGGGGAGGAGCATTGCAGTTTTTAAAAAGCAAGGTCGCATATATCCTAAGTGTCAAAGCTTTCGGGCTTTTCACAAAGTGCAGATCAGCATTGGTGGGTTCCCCACGTGTGCATGTATCTTAGAGTGGCCAAATTTTGCACTAAAAGGACAAATTAATTGACGAGCAAGTTCAAGAAGATCGGACGGTGGTGCAAAGGATCCAATGACAGTCGCGATGCAAAGATGCATGTTGGTTTATTCTCGCAACTTGGCAATTGATGAGATGGCATAATGACATGGCAATTCAGATGGTGGTGGGCCCAGTAGCATAAGTGAGTGGCCCAGGAAAGCTAGAGATCGAGTAGATTGCTGAGATCCAATGGCAGATCAAGAAAAATCAGATGGTGGAAGAACATTCTGGGGCTATCCATGATTGTTGTTGTACCACGGTTGTAAAGTTCCTAGAATGAATACCATTGTGACAGGTGGCGCCAAGGTAGATTCCAAAGAGAAAATCAAAAGATGCCACATGGGGATGATGGAGCAGAACAAGTGGCATATCTTCGAAAGGATAATGTCGAGCAAACCTTGGCCACGATGGATCTCTAAATCATTTCACCAAACATTTTGTTCCATTGATATGAGGTATCGATCAAACTGAGGCTTCGATGAGACATATAATAAATTTTTCGAGGGAGGAAGTTTGGCCAAAAATGAACCAAGGTGGGCCCAGGTCCAAGTGGTGAGATAGGTGAATCTCATGAGCAAACCGATGGCTGACACATGGTGACACCATGGTAGGAGAGAGAGTCGCTCAGAGGAGTTAAGGGCCGAGAAAGTTCATGCAGATCAACGATGATCGAGGTAGATCTAACGGTGGTCGCTATGTCATGATCGAAGATGCGTGGTGTTTATTCGCCATGACTTGGTGACCAAATGGTGGGGCCTGCTAAGGAAGCATGCAGTTGGAAGCACACCATCAACCATCAAAATAAGTGTTGCATTTCTATCCCGATGACACGATGGAAACCATTGAGGGAGTGCACAGTAAGGAAAATGTCATCAGACATCAGAGTAAGTATTTTGATGCTACTCTGATGACCCGATAGAAAAGCATGTTGTTATGCGAGTGCACCATCGGCTGTCAGTACAAAATATTTAGAAGCTACTCTTGATAGCCGAATAAGAAGGTGTACCAATTGTGAACTCTTTGTAGATGAATGACTCAAAAGTGGGCAAATTTCGGTAGCATCCAGGTGGAATCAGTGGCAAGGAAAGGAGAAGTCATTAGGTAGTGAGTTGCAGTTTTGAAAGAGTTTCTTTCTCAATTAGTTTTTAGGAGAAGCTTAGAATTGATGACAGTCGATCCATCTTGGAGCTAAAAAGAATTCAAAATTTGAATCTCTGGAAGCTTTTGTATAAGTTTGTTTTTTGTCACTCTGAGACTTACAAGAGAGAGTTCTGAGAATTAAAAAGTTCTGGAATTTGACATACTTGTGTAGCGAAAATTTTCATGCTCCAGTAACTCATTTCTTGGAGTTTTTTTTTTTAATTTGTAACACAGAAAGTTCCTGGTTTTCAATAAAGAAGTTTAATTCCTCCTTAAATACTTTTCTCTAAAAGTTATGATTGTGAGCATTTTCGTTAAAATTTTGTGATTTTTTTGTAGAATCCTTCATTTTATCTTAGTTTCTTTAGATGCTTAGGGCTAAGGTACATGATATAGTGCAGGTCTCTGATTGTGTATGTGATTCTATTTGATTAAAATTGTGAGAACACTAATATTCTCCTTTTTGTGAACATCACTAAGCTATCCTTTCAAGAGAATCGTTTATGCAAACATGTATGTTTGAGTTGTGAGTTTAAGCAACTTCATTAGCTGATTATCTTATGGATTTGTAAGCAGTTTGCAGGTCTTTTATCATTCGTGGATCAACTAGTAGTAGTTATATTTTAATTTTTATGCATATCCTTCTTCCCTTTTCTTAGAAATTCAATTAAGTTTTTTAGGTGATCAAATAGGAATCCGACCTATAATCCAGAGATCTTCTCTCATAATAGGATACCCACAACCTGAGAGTAGTCCAATGTGTCACTGGATTGTAGGAATTTTCAAGCTTGCATTGGGTGCAAATCCCAGTGACAACAATTTTTGGCACGCCCAATGGGACCATTGGACTTTATTGTTCATACAAGGCCACTGTATGTTGTCTTGGTGTGTGCAATAGTAAATCATTTTTCACACCTGGTGACTCACAAATCTTTGGTATTTTAGTAGTCCAACCTTCCTAGCATATGAGAAAATACCAGACTAGGCAAAGTTCAGCCTCAGTCAATCATACCCAACTATCACCCCCAAAAAGGAGAGCTAGGGTAGTTAATAAACTTCCAGATCCAGCAGTTGGTGTGCTGCTTGTTAGTTCTATTTCTTACCCTATTGTTACAGCTTATAGTAATCCACTTTTTGCAAGTTCTTCTAATCAGAATACACCAAGCATGGCTCTCCCTAGAGTACATCCATTTGTGACTTTTAATCAATGTAGTCCTTTAAATATGGTTCAACATGATGATATACCAGTAGTAGCACTTAAGAGCTTGCCATTTTTCACTGAAGAGGATCAAACAATGGCTGTTGAACACATTAGAGATGTGGCTTCCTTGTTTGGAGTGCATCATATCATTGCAGAGAATGTTGCATTAAGAATTTTGGTAGCCTCTTTCAAAGGGAAAGCCCTTCAGTGGTTTAGGGGTCTGCCTGTGAACTCAATAGCTACTTGGGATGAGTTGGGATAGTTGTTAAATCAGCATTTTGAAGACAAGTCA
Source organism: Cryptomeria japonica (assembly GCF_030272615.1). Taxonomy (NCBI): domain Eukaryota; kingdom Viridiplantae; phylum Streptophyta; class Pinopsida; order Cupressales; family Cupressaceae; genus Cryptomeria; species Cryptomeria japonica. The sequence goes on along the minus strand of NC_081411.1, from coordinate 167,073,212 downwards.
AATCATTTTTCATTGGTGGAGCAACTCACTACTATCAAAAGATTTCCTCATGAGCATATGATGGATTTCAACTACCGGTTTCAAAGGACTTGGAATCATATTCCAACATCGGTAAAACCTTCTAATGACTATGCTTTTTTGTTTTACCTTAAGGCTTTGAATAGTGATATTGCACTTATGATACAATCTATGGGGGGAAATACTTTACCAAAATCATTTCATGTTGTCATTAGGGCTGAAAATACTTTACTAGCAGCATTTGCAAGAGATAATTAGTATTAAGGAGCAAAACGCTAATTTACAAAAGACTTTGCAAAATTTTAGTAATGAGTTGGTTAATATCAAGAAAGCCCAAACTCAACCACCTTACCAAATTCCTTTCCAAGCTCCCTACTAGGCCTCATACTAGCCAAACTCTCAAGGTCAAAGGAGGAATTTTAACCAAAGGCCCTTTCAGCAGTATAATCCTAATACACCTAGTTCCTCAAGGGAGATTGTTCCAGTCCAGAACAACTTGGTAGCTGACTATGAGTGGTGTTTTCCTTGTAACCAATCACATAACCAATCTACATGCTCCAATGGTGTGTTAAATCAAGCATTAATGGTGCATAATAGTGTTTTTGTTCCAAGAAATCAGTCTCAAGAGGTTAATGAACAGTAATCTACACCCATGGAATAGGATAGTCCTGATGTTACTTTGATGAATTGGCAAGGTGAGGAATTTTGTGGGGATAATCAACCTCAAAATCAATCATACATCCCTGTAGCAGCCAACACAAGATCCAAGAAAAGGATTGTCGATATGGGGTAGCAGATTGATAAGAATAATAATCAACCTTTCTCAAGTACCCAAGCTCAAGTAGGGTCTCTCTCTACTCAAAATACATAGATTCTTTAGAGATCACAGCCTATGGTGACCAAATATCACCCAAAAAGCCAACCTCAGCCAACACAAATCCAGAAGGACATTGTTTCTACTAAGGGACAACAAAAGGTTAGTATGACTGATTTTAATATTTTGGATCAGTTGAAGAAAACTCATATTAGCGTGTCAATGTGGGATTCACTAGCCCTACTTGGGCAAAAAGATTTGTTACATGATGTTTTGTCTAACCATTCTTTGACTGCCCAACCATCTAATCAGCAAACTTCAAAAGTTGTACTTACCAATAAGCCTCAATAGAAGAGTGAACAATAGTGCCAACAGTCCAAGATAAATGAACCACCTCCCTTTTATGTCACTCTAATCATTGGCCAACACCTAATGCACAACTGCATGATAGATTTAGGTGCAAGTAGCTTAGTCATGCCGAAGCAGTTGGTTGACCAATTAGGACTGACTTATGAGCCATTGAAAAAGGGTGTAGTGCAATTAGATGGGATTGTTGTAAATACTATAGGAGTCATTAAAAATTTGAGTCTAACACTCCATGCTTGCCCCAATTTTTCTATTCCGCGAGATATTTATGTGATAGACCTACCACCCTACTTTGCAATTTTCTTACCAAGAGACTTTACAGCCAAATTAGGAGGTTATTTCTCATCTGACTAGTCACATATGTGTTTTAGGAATAGGTATGGAACTAAAGTTACTATTAAATCAGAAGCTTTAGCTAATGATCACATAGAACCTTATGTCCCTAGTGCTATCAATGCCAATTTAACTATTCATGAGCAATTTGACCAACCCATTCCACGTGATCCAAGCACCCCTATTGATGACATTCCTGATATTATTTTGGATGAATAGGTAGCTGAGAATCTTGAGGAAGATCCTTTTAAAAATATGGATGAGGTAAGCCTTGGATTCTATATGTTTCATGAACAAGGTTCTGTTGTCCCAAATTTGATTAAGGATGTTGGACAACAAGATAATCAACATCAAGATAAGCTTTGGAAGCTCTATTTTGATGGGTCAAGAAATAAGAATGGTGCTGGTGGTGGTTGTATGTTTTTTTCCCCTGCTGATGATAAATATTATGCAGCTTTCAGGTTTTGTTTTAGCTGCACCAATAATACAGCAGAATATGAGGCCTTAATTCATGGTCTACAATGGGCAAAGAAGAGAGGGATCAACTATTTGCAGGTTTATGGTGATAGTGAATTGGTTGTCAACCAAGTAAGAGGTCTCCATACCACTAAGAATGATCTTTTGAAGTCTTATAAACATAGGGTATGGGATCTTATTGAAGATTTCCAAGCTTTCAAATTTGTTGTCTATTCTTAGAAATTTTAATAAACATATTGATAGACTTGCTACAATAGGAGCATAGTATGATATTCCAAATGATATCAACAATGTTAATGAATATCAATATGTAAAAGTGATTGTTAGGTCTTCCATTCCTAGCAATGTTGATCATTGGCAAGTTTTTGATAGTGATCAGCAGATTATTATTTTTTTGAGGGAAGGGGCAGAGTTTTCTAACACCAACCAAGAAAAGCTTAAGCAACAGTATGATGATCAGATCATACAATTGAAAATAAACAAGCTACCTAAGGGTTTGGTCACATTGGAGTCAATTTTTAATGAGGATAATCAAGTGAGAAAAGAAAAATCCATCTTGCAGATCTAGGAGGAACATTATGAAAATATTGAGATTTTCAAGGATAAGTTGTTAAAGCTTGGCAAGGTGTGTGCTTTAGAGGAAAGACATGCATTTGTTTTACTGTGCCAATAGTTTAGTGACATTTTTGCTTGGAAATATTCTAATTTAAAAGGTTTTGACCCTAGTATTTCCCAACATACCATAGAGCTTGAGCTAAATGCTAAACCTGTGAGGAAAAAACACAGGCCTCTTAACCCAAATCTTGAGCCCCTTATGGTCAAAGAACTTAATAAACTCATTGAGAGAAGCATCATTTTTCCTATTAAACACACATCTTGGGTGTCAAACCTTGTCCCAGTTAGGAAAAAGAATGGTGAAATCAGACTTTGTATTAATTTCTGAGATCTCAAGAGAGCCTCATTGAAGGATAGATATTCGTTGCCCTCTATGGAGCAAATTCTGCAAGTTGTTGCAGGTTCTGAGAGATTTTCCTTGCTAGATGGCTTCTCAGGTTATAACCAAGTTTTAGTGAAGGAGGAAGACCAATTTAAGATAGCATTTACAACTGAATGGGGCGCTATGGCATATAAAAAGATGCCATTTGGTTTGTCAAATGCTGGTGCGACTTTTTAGCGTGCTATGGATATGGCATTTCATGGTTTGATGTATAAATGTGTACTTGTTTATTTGGATGATATCATTGTTTATTCCAGAAATTCAGTTGAACACCTAACTCACCTAAAGAAAATTTGAGGTGTAGAGAGTATGGTATATCTCTTAACCCAAAGAAATGTGTGTTTTTTGTTCATGAGGGTAAGCTTCTGAGATATGTGGTGTCAAAAGAGGGTATTACTATTGATCCAGAGAGAGTAAGTGCTATTCTTTCCTTGCCTCTACCAGCACATAATAAAGGCTTGCAAAGCTTCTTGGGTAGGATTAATTTTGTTAGGAGGTTTATTCTAGATATTGCAGAATTATTAAAACCTCTAGCTTCTATGTTGAAAAAATATTTTCCTTTTAGCTGGTCTAATGATCGGAAGAGGAGTTTTGAGCTTATAAAAGAGGCACTTGTAGCTGCTCCTACTTTGTTGAACCCAGATTTCTCAAAAGATTTTATTTTGTATGCTTATGGTAGTATCGATAGCATCTCAACTATGTTGGTTCAAGAAAATGAACATGGTTTGGAGCAACCTTTGGTCTTTTTCAGTCAAGGCCTTAAGGATTATGAGGAGAAATATTCTTTTGTTGAAAAACATGTTCTTGCTGTTGTTAGAATTTTGAAAAAGTTTAAGCATATGTTATCTAACAATAGGATTAAGTTGATGGTTGCTCACCCCTCAGTTAAAGAGTTTTTGCTCAGCAAAGACTTAAATGATAAGAGAAATGGTTGGGTGACTAAGGTGATGGAATTTGATGTTGATATTAAGGTCACCAAGCAAGTCAGAGGTAAGGGACTATGTGAGCAGCTTGCTAATCACACAAACAATAGTAAAGAGGATGAGGAGAAGGTAGTTTTAGCCCTCTAAGACAAAGAACAAGTAGTTGTTCTTGTCCCTCCTACTAGTTGGGTACAATAAATGACTCATTTCTTCTTAACTGATGAGTATCCTCATGGATTGAGTAAGTCAAGAACAAGGTATTATAGACTTTAGTCCATTCCCTATGTACTCTTCAATGGTTTTCTATTTAGAAAGGATTTTCATGGTGTATTATTGAGATGCATAGATGTTGATCAAGTTGATAAGGTATTGCATGAGTTTCATGAAGGATCAACAGCAGGACACTTTTTAGTAAGAGATACAACTCTAAAATTTATGAAAGGAGGCTATTATTGGCCTAATTTGTTCAAAGATGCACATTCTTGGGTTAGAAACTGTAAAAAATGTGTCATATTTGCAGGAAAAAAGAGGTTGGCAGTGCTGCCATTACAACCTATTCGAGTAGAACAACCCTTTATGAAGTGGGGTTTGGATTTCATTGGAGTCATAAATCCACCTTCAAGTGTTGGTCACAAGTGGGTGCTCATAACCACTAATTATTTTACTAAGTGGATTGGGGTTGTAGCACTAAACGAAGCAAATGAGACAACAATTTTGAATTTTTATGATGAGCTGATAACTAGATTTGGTGTCCCTGAATCTATAGTTTCAAATAACACTCTTGCTTTTGTAGGGAGCCGAATATCTGACTGGGTAGTAAAGAATGGTGTTTATCTCAACACCTCATCTAACAATTACCCGTAGGGCAATGGACAAGCTAAGTCCACAAATAAGAATCTGCTCAGAATCATTAAAAGGACCATGGAAGGAAATCAACGAGCTTGGCACACCAAGCTCAAATCAGCCTTATGGGCTGATAGAATCACACCAAAGAGGTCCACTGGAATGTCTCCATAAATCCTTGTGTATGGGAAAGAAGAAAGGTTGCCTATTTCACTCGAATTTCCATCCCTTGATCTATCTAACCAGCTAGATATGATTGATGAAGAGCCTATGATAGCAAGATTGGTTCAACTAATTGAGCTAGAGGAAGTTAGAAATAAGGCAATGAGGCCAATTGAACATCACCAAGATCAAATGAAAAGATATTTTGATAAGAGGGCTTCTCCCAGGGTGTTCAAGGAAGGTGACATTGTCCTGAAATGGGATGAATTCAAAAGAAAGTCAAGCAAGCATACAAAGTTTGATGCTTTTTGGAGTGGGCCTTATATGATTTCTGAGTGCAAGCAGCACAATGCCTTCTAGTTGGATGGTAAAGTTGAACCAATCCCAGTCAATAGGATTTACCTCAAGCATTTCTTTTGAGGTATGCCTAAAAATTTGCACATATTTCAGTTTTTCTAGTGGTAATAGGCGCTTCGCATAGTAGGTCAATTTGTGTTTTTGTTTTCCCTAAGTGCCTAGTGCACAATTCTGAAGGAGTAATAGGAGTTATTCTGCTGCAATCCGTCAAAGCTATAAAAGAGTGGTGTCCATTATATGAAACAAGGAATATGTCTATTCGACAAGTTTTGAGGAGTCTTCAAAGTTCCTATTGTGTCAATTGTGTATTCAAGTTTCTACAAGTCTTAGTGACTCTGTGCCCAATAGATAGAGTTAGGCACTTGGTCAGGATGTTTAGCAGGCAAACATATAGCATATGTCACCAAAAATGTTACCTATTTTCGCTACTAGCTCAATTAGGTAGATTGCATCCATGATTATTTGAAAAGAAAGACAAAAGATTGTTATAATCAATTTCATGGCAGAAAGATGCAGGAGATATCAGACCAATATGCCTTAGAAGGAGAAGCAAGTGCTAAGTATAGAAAGAATACATGTTTTTGTCTATCTTGTTTGCTTCATGTGCAGATACAGGAAGGGTAGATTCAGCATGTGGGTTAAAATGTGGCTCCCACAAGGGTTGAGCCCAGCATGCTGATGGAGATGGGTTTCTTTGTAATTTTGAATTCTTCCTGATTGGCAAGACTTACCCCGATGAGGATAGGCGTGAAATGAGATTAATTGGGTATCGACATAAAAAATTTCAAGCTACTCCGATGACCCAATGCGAGTCATCGACCATCGGAAGGAAATTTTTTATGTTGTCTCAATGACCCGATGGACAGACCTAGTTAGAACCATTTGTCCCACGTTGCGCGTAGGGAGGAGCATTGCAGTTTTTTAAAAGCAAGGTCACATATATCCTAAGTGTCAAAGCTTTCGGGCTTTTGACAAAGCGCAGATCAGTGTTGGTGGGTTCCCCGCATGCACGTGCATCTCAGAGCAGCCAAATTTTTTAGTAAAAGGACAAATTAACTGATGAGTAGGTTCAAGAAGATTGAACACTGGTGCAAAGGATCCAATGGCAGTCGCTATGTTGCGATGTAAAGATGCATGTTGTTTTATTCCCGCGACTTGGTGAATGATGAGATGGCAAGACGACATGGCAAGTCAGACGATGGTGGGCCCGGTACCATAAGTGAACATCCCAGGCAAGGTAGAGATTGAGTAGATTGCTGAGATCCAACTGTAGATCAAGAAAGATCGGATGGTGGAGGAACATTCTGAGGCTATCCATGACTGTTTTTGTACCGTGGTTGTAAAGTGCCCGGAATGAATACCCTAGCGACAAGTTGTGCCAAGGTGGATTCCAAAGAGAAAATCAAAAGGTGCCACGTGGGGATGACACGGTAGAACAAGTGGCATGTCATTGAAAGGATAACGTCGAGCAAACCTTGGCCATGATGGATATCTAAATCGTTTTACCAAAAACTCAGTTCCATCGATATGAGGTATCGGTGAAACTAAGGCTTTGATGAGACATATAAGCAATTCACCAAGGGAGGAAGTTTGGCCAAAAAAGAACCAAGGTGGGCCCAGGTCCAAGTGATGAGATAGGCGAATCTCATGAGAAAACCAATGGCTGACACGTGGTAACACCATGGTAGGAGAGAGAGTCACTCGAAGGAGTTAAGGGCCGAGCAAGTTCACGCAGATCAATGATGATCAAGGTAGATGTAACGGCAGTTGCTATGTCATGTTCAGAAGATGCATGGTGTTTATTTGCCATGACTTGGCGACCAAATGGTGGGGCCTGTTAAGGAAGCATGCAGTTGGAAGCACACCATCGACCATCAGAATAAGTGTTGCATTGCTATCCCAATGACTCGATGGAAACCATTGAGGGAGTGCACAGTAAGAAAAATGCCATTGGACATTGGAGTAAGTATTTCGATGCTACTCTGATGACCTGATAGAAAAGCATGTTGTTATGCAAGCGCACCATTGGTTGTTAGTACAAAATGTTTAGAAGCTATGCTCGATAGCCGAATAAGAAGGTGCGCCAATTGTGAACTCTTTGTAGATGAATGACTCAAAAGTGAGCCAAGTCCAGTAGTGTCCAGGTGAAATCAATGACAATGAAAGGAGAAGTCATTAGGTAGTGAGTTGAAGTTTTAAAAGAGTTTCTCTCTCAGTTAGTTTTGAGGAGAAGCTTAGAATTGATGACAGCCGATCCATCTTGGAGCCAAAAAGAATTCAAAATTTGAATTTCTGGAAGCTTTTGTATAAGTTTATTTTTTGTCACTATGGGACTTAGGGGAGAGACTTATGAGAACTAAAAAGTTGTGGAGTTTGACATACTTGTGTAGCAATAGTTTTCATGCTCTAGTAACTCATTTCTTGGAGGTTTTTTTAAAAAATTTGTAATGCAGAAAGTTCTTGGTTTTCAATAAAGAAGTTTAATTCCTCCTTAAATACTTTTCTCTAAGTGTTATAATTGTGAGCATTTTGATTAAAATTTTGTGATTCTTTTATAGAATCCTTCATTTTATTTTAGTTTCTTTAGATGTTTAGGGATAAGGTACATGTTATAGTGTAGGTCTCTGATTGTGTATGTGGTTCTGTTTGATCAAAATCGTGAGAACATTAATATTCTCCTTTTTTTGAACATCAGTAAGCTAGCCTTTCAAGAGAATTGTTTATGCAAACATGTATGTTTGAGTTGTGAGTTTAAGAAACTTCATTAGTTGATTATCTTGTAGATTTGTAAGTAGTTTGTAGGTCTTTAATCATTGGTGGATCACCTAGTAGTAGTTAAATTTTAGTTTTTATGCTCCCTTTTCTCAAAAATTCAATTAAGTTTTTTAGGTGATCAAATAGGAAGTCAGCCTATAATCTGGAGATCTTCTCTCATAAAAGGATACCCACAGCCTAAGAGTAGTCCAATGTGTCATGAGATTGCAAGAATTTTCAAGCTTGCATTGGGTACAAATCCTAGTAACAACACTTCCTACACCTTCTATTCCTCCCATATATGTCGTAGTATCACCTCCTACATCTTACAAAGGAAAGGGCTTGGCATCTCCTATTTTTCAACCTAGTAGCGCTTCTCATGTTCCTCTTAATTTAAAGGAAAAAAAGAAGCCTATGTCCATTGATCCTCCACCTTCACAACCCTCAGCTAAAAATAAAAGGAAGTGGTGTGCAAGAGAATGCTAACAAAGATGTTATGCCAAGGCTCGTGAACTAGCTTCCCAAACCATTTCCTCCCTAGAGACACCAAATATTGACATGATCCCATTTGTCTTGTCTTTTCCTAACTCTAGGGAGGAAGTTCAACTTAAATCACCAAGATTAAACATTCTTAAAATACTGACGGTTCATGCTCTTTTCGTGTTAGAGATCCTATTTTTAATAATCTAGATGATGATATTGTGCATGCTAACAATGTTGATTTTGATGATGTGTATGATCTTTTTGATGTCAATCATGATCTATCTTCCCATTTTTCAAAAGAATTAAACCTAGATCCTAGTGAAAAATAAAGTGAATAATCATTAGAGCATGGTACTTGTTTGGAAATTGTAGTAGCTCCATCTATTGTTCTTGAAGTGGCTCCTCTTTCATCTTGTCCACCTTCGCAAAATAATGTTCAGCAAGATTGGGATGTGGATGATTTTCTTGATTAGCTTCCTTTGTGCCATAGATCCTCTCTCATCTTTTTGCTTGTTTGTAATAAAGAGGTCAAATATCATGTGACATTCTTTTGTTTGTATCTCAATTATTCTATATGTTGTCCCTTTCATTGTCTACTTGGGGATGATGCAAATATTTGAGATCTCTTTTGGTCTCTTCCATGTTGACTAAAAAGACACATGTCTTGTTCTTCCATTGTGTTTCTAGTTCGACTGCCTTTGAGGGATGAGTTGAATTCAATACAAATATCATGGTATATATTATTTATACTAAGAGCATACTGACCCCAAAGATAGTGGATCCCTTATGTGCTTCTATGTTTTGTGATCATTATCCTTTGATGTGTTCTTCCTTGGGGGAATCTCATTGTGGTAACATTCTTATCTTTTGGATGCATGCTACCTTAAACCAATTGCTCCTAATAAGGAATATGCAATCACTTTAATGTGGGGGCATACACTCTGCTCAATGTTACGCTTTATGCAAACACCATGACATGTTAAGTTACTTTGCAAATTGAGTCTTTTGCTTTGTAATTTGGTATTTATCTTTTTCATGACTCATAGTAAATAAATGATACTAGGCTATCAGTCATGTTCTCTCTCTCTCTTTTATTTTTCTTATGTTGTTCCTTTTATCTTGATATTAGAGTAGTAATATCCTAAAGTCCTTGGGGGCTTAGTGTGTTTTGTCTCTTTGATATCTTGATGAAAGTTTTCAATGCAAACCTTTGTACTTTACTGTGAGTATGCTTAGTCTCATACTCCTAATGAAGTGGGGGCTACATGTAGCATCCTAAATTGTACTTGCTTACAATTTTATCCTCACTTGGACCTCACTATGGAACTTTGGCTTCCAAGGCCTGACTGAAGTGTTGAATATGCTCATACAACCTTTAAAAATTGCTTTTTCACCACCATCACAATCACGCCCCAAACCTAGAGCCCTATTCTAGGACCATCGCGTTGAGTTCCCTAGTCCTAAATCAAGACCATGGCACCTAGTTCCATGTGTTAGACAACTTAGATAATTGGTGAACAATAAGAGGGGGGGGTGAATTAGTTGTTAATATTAGACATTTCAAATAACCAAAAGAAAACTAAGAGGGGGGGTGAATCAGTTGTCACAGATTACCAAAACATTTAGCAATTAAAACTTTAATACCGGAACCCAAAAGATCAATACCGGAATACTTATACCAAAGATCGAAATAGCAAATAAATCAATTAAGCATAAACAATAATTAGAGAATAAATACCATCCACATGACACCAAGATTTATACGTGGAAAACCTGATAAAGGGAAAAACCACACTGGGAAGCCTACCCATAGTTAGATAATACTTCTACAGTAAGTATGTGAATTACAATTGAGGGGCTTGTACTTGCAGGAAGGCCAACATCCTAGAGCGCACTACTCATCACAAAAGGAGTCTCACTAACTGCATAGAAATCCATACTATAATCCAAAGAAATGAATGAACTGCAAAGATAACATCTCCTATGCCTGAATACAATTTTGATTAAGCTCAATACCAGAGGATTAAATGCTCTTATATAAACCCATCTCAATCACCAATGATTGACCAAATCCTTTGCCTAAATGATTATTACATTATTCACCCCTATTACATTACATATCCCTTACACATATGATCTACAATTAGATCTTACATCATATATATACAAACCCTCAACAATAAACAATAAGGTTGACCACCAGACAATAAGATAATTACATAATTACAAAACATGTCAGACAGAGACCAAACAAATAATATTCAACCCATAAGACATCCCAGAAACACATCGAGAGGTCCGATCCACATGTTACATTAAGTCGGTCCATAACCTAGATAACATCGGGACCCAATTTAGGTTCAAACACGCTAAAGTAATAATCCCAATCAACCAAGTCTTGAACATGATCACCATCAACATCCTAAAACTCCACCAGAAGCCACAGCAACACAACTTATGCATATCATCAAAGATCTGCATCAAAGCTATGTCGGTGAAACCCTTGCCGGAACCACAAATCAAGCTTTCTAGCAAATAGGATAGCATCTGATCACTAGAACAAAACCAACTAACTGAACATCAACTGGAGTAGCATGAATAAACTAGTTCCATAACCCAAACATACCAAAGCATACTGGATCTTGTCGGATGAAATCCAACTAGAAACCAAACATCCTACCAGGACCAAAAGGGTGTCAGTAAAGCATCCAAAATAGCTAGTGTTGACATCAATGACAAAACATCAATCCAACACATAATCAATTCCTCCAAATGGACAACAATCTCCCCCTTTGGCATTGATGGAAACACTAGATGTGAAAAACATCCAAGTGCCAAGAAATGCTAAATAAGTCTCCCCCAATGGAAGACAACCAACAATCTCCCATACAAAGATATAGCAATGAGGTTCTGAAACAAAGACCAAACTCCCCTTGTGAATGATATCTCTATAAATCTTTGTGTTACACATATATCACTCCCCCTAATGTATACAACTCCTTAAGTTTTTCACATCAATATCTCTCCCCCTTTGACATGAATGTAAGAAATTTGACAAAACTATCAAAGTAAAAACAAAATCCACTGAAACACAAAGAAAACTACTCCCCAAGAGCAGTAGCATCCCCACATCAATGTCAGAATGAATAATATCATTGATAATGGATACCGGACTGATGCCAAATAACTTCAATCAGTTCTCTGTCAGAGGGGCAGAAACCCCTAATCTGTCTCTCAAGTACTCAAATGATTCTTTAGGCAAAGGTTTAGTGAAAATATTTGCAATATTCTCTTTAGTGTTCACATAAACTAGTCTAACTTCATTTCCTTCCACCTTCTCCTTCAAAAAGTTATACTTTATAGATATGTTCTTTGTCTTAGAGTGAAATATTGGATTCTTTGATATATCTATAGCAGTAGATTTATCACAGTGAATAACTACAGTCTAGTGCAATGCACTTTGATATCCTTCCAAATTTGCTTCATCCAGAGAACCTGTGTATAGTTAGTAGCAATTCAGTAGTAGATAAAGAAGTAAATCATTTCTTCTTGTTGATCCATGAAACCAACTTCTTTCCCAGAAAGAAAGCTCCACTGGAAGTACTTTTCCAATCATTTGATGGTATGATGAAAGAATAAGGATCTGGTCAATTACTGAGAGGGGGGTAAATCAGTAGATATAAAATTGATATAAGCTTTTACCAATCTCAAAATCAACCTCTCAAAGTAAACTCTAAACTGATAAGTTAAACCACTAAACTATAAATGCAATATCACTGTCAAGATAAACCGGTTGACTGTTAAAATAGATTAATAGTAAACAACTTTAAACTCACAAACATTCAAATACTTTACTGACATAAGTAAAACCTTATTTCATATTGTTGTCGGTTAACATAACATATCAAAGTGGATTAAACATAACCACAAAAACATTCACCGCTTGACACAATATTTTTGACGTGGAAACCCAAATGGGAAAAACCACGGTGGGAATGAATACCCACAAGTATTCTTAACTCTTTTGAAGCTTGCCCTGTTAGGAGCCAAGCCTGTTAAAGCTTTACAAAAGTCCTGTTAAGAACAGATCCTGTTACAGATCACCTGGTTAATGGATTGACTATAATGCCCTATTAGAAGCAATACCCTATGAGGAGTAACCTCGATAGCGGATTTGAAATCCAAGCTAATGGACCACCTAGTTAGAGGATTTGAACAACACGAAACTTGTTAGAGCTTACCCGGTTAGGGGATTTTATTGTTTTAATTGTTATAAAACAACAGGGGTTTGTTGATCTATTTGAATAGCACTACACTTGCTTGTTTAGATCCATTTCATGCTCCTATATGTCTTACACAAACTGCAAATACATCATCCGGTTTGGCAACCATACTCAACTAGAAATTTGCCAACTCTGAAACAAAACAACTCAGCGACCTTATAAACAAATCAATAGGTTGGTAACACAAAAAAAAACTAATTCTCTCATACATATTACAAACAAGTCAGTTCAAGTATGACTATCGGATTACATAACAATCTCTACACATCATTCAAGATAGCCTCGACCACTCCTTGATCACCGCTTCATCAAACTCAATAACTCATCATGCAGTTTGCATTACATGCAATATGCTTTCTCATTCCCAAGACAAAAATCATTATCTCAATGTACCAAAAACACTTTGAAGCTCTTCTCATACAATATGCATATGTGTCATAATCATTACCGCTCATCATCAAATCATAAACCAATATAAAAAATTCACCAAACTTAATCGGTTAGGGTTTATCATATTAATAGGTAGGGTTAACGGTTGATCTCACTTCTTCTTAGCAATACTGGTTCACTCCACAAACTCACCTATCGGTTGCAGTTCCCTTCACTAGCTCTTCCTACTAGTTACAAAACAACATTATAACATCAATAACATCATATTTTATTAATGCAATCTTCATGAAAATGCCAACAATCTCCCCCTTTGACATTGATGGCAATACAAATATCAATACCATTGATTGCTATGATTGTGAATAGGAATCTTGGTTAACATTTTACCATGTAGTCTCATTGCCTTTAGCTTGTAGTTGGCTATAGACCTTCTCTCTATCAATCATATAATTCTTCTCCCCATAATCATATAGCTCTTCTCCCCCTTTGAAAACAATGCCAAAGTGAAAGTAAAACATGCAATGTCAAACTTCACTGTTCAACATCAACAACTTGCAACTTGATACTCCCCATGTGGAATAACTCCACTCCTACACCAATCCTACTGTAAAATTCTGCAAGTAGCTCTGGGATTGATGTACTCTACATCATGCTCAATTAACCTCATGGAGGGGTACAACCCCTAGATAACTTCTAAGATACTCAAAAGTAGTCTTAGACAGATGTTTAGTAAAGATATATGCAAGCTTCTCCTTGGTAGAAACATGCTCCAATATCACATCTTTACTCTGTACTTTTTCCCTTAAGAAATGATACTTCAATTCAATATTCTTGGTTCGTGCATGCAAAATAGGGTTCTTGCACATATTTATGGCATTGTTATTGTCACATAAGATCTTTACAGGTTCTGTAAACTTCATCTTGAAACCTTCCAAAATGTGCCTCATCTAGATAGCCTGGGTACAATTCATATAAGCTGCCACATACTCAACTTTAGTAGTAGACTGTGATATACAACTTTGCTTCTTGCTACTCCATGAAACAAGTCTTCCTCCAAGAAATAATGCTCCACTAGTTGTGCTTTTCCTATCATCAACATTACCTACCCACTCTGCATCTGTATACACCTTCAAATCAAAGTTACCTGCATATGGATACAATAATCCATAGTCAATAGTACCTTTCAAATATATGAATATGCTCTTATTGCTATCAAATGTGTTTCCTTGGGATTCTTCTAAAATCTAGCAACTAGACCAACTGCATGAGCTATATTCGGTATGTTGTGAACAACATAGTACAATTTCCCAATCATTGACCTATACTCCTTTTCATCAATAGATGTGGCTTCATCTTCCTTAGACAATTTACATCCTGTAACCATTGGTGTCCCAATTGGTTTATAGTCACTCATTCCAAATGTCTTTAATACCTCTTTCACATAGTTAGACTATGTGATGAAAATACCACTCTTCATTTGTTGAATTTGTAAGCCTATGAGAAATTTTATCTCTCCCACTAGAGACATTCCAAACTCATTTTTCACTTCATTTGCAAAGTCATTGCTCATGCCAGCATTGCCTCTTAATATGATATCATCTACAAACACTTCACTAACCAATATCTTATCTCCTTCAGATTTGAGATATATGTTGTTGTCTTCATTGGTTCTCTGAAAACCTATCTTCATCACATGTGAATGAAGCCTTTCATACCATGCTCTTGGTGCTTTCTTTAACCCATATAGTGCCTTGTGCAATTTTCATACCATGTCTTTTCATCAGTCAAAGCATAACCATCTGGCTAGTCAATGTATACTTCTTCTTCCAGTATTCCATTCAAAAATGCTAACTTCACGTCCATCTGATATACTTTGAATCCCTTATGTGTTGCAAATGCAAGTAAAGTCTTGACACCTTCCAGTCTAGCAACTGGTGCAAAAGTCTCACCATAATCTTCTCCTTCTTATTGTGCATAACCTTTGCAAACCAATCTATCTTTGTTTTGGACTACTACACCATCTTCATTCAGTTTGTTCCTGAATACCCACTTAGTACCCATCACATTTTTATTCACCGATCTAGATACTAGGGTCCATGTATTGTTCTTCTGAATTTGATCAATCTCCTCCTCCATAGCTTTGACCCAATGATCATCTCCAAATGCTTCCTTAGCAGTTCTAATCTCAATAGTGGAGATCATGCAATAATTTTCTCTAATTTTTCTTCTGGTTAATACTCCAACATCCTTATCTCCAATAATCTATTCAGGATTATGATTGAGTCTCACATACATCAGAATAACATGATCATTATCTTCAGGTTCTTCTTCTTCATTATCATCATCTTCTTCTAACTCTACTAGTTCCGGTTGAACTGGCACAACAACATTCTCTTTACCAGTTTTAGGTTTCACCTGTTCTAGTTTCAAAAACAAAATGTAAGAATATTCATCCTTTTTCTCCACACTCGCTTCCCCTGAGACTTCAAGATACTCATCCACTCGAACATTAGCACTCTCAATGATTCTCTATGTTCGGTTGTTGTAACATTCGTTGGCCTTACTCTTGGTGGAGTAACCAATAAATATACCTTCATCACTTTTAGCCTCAAATTTACTAACATAGTCACCTCTCTTAATAAAACATTCACTACCAAATATCTTAAAATAACTGACATTAGGTGATCTACCATACCAATATTCATAAGGAGTCATACCCTTACCTCTTTTTACCAAAATTCGGTTCATAGTGTAGACAACTGTGCTGCCAACTTCTCTCTAGAAATTTTTTGCTACACCTCCTTGTATCAACATCATTCTAGCAGCTTCAACAACTAACCGGTTGTTCATCTTTGCAATACCATTCTGTTGCAGTGTCCCTTGTGTAGAAAGCTACCATTTGATACCGTTTTCTTCACAATATCTAGTGAATTTCTTAGAAGTAAATTCACCACCTTGATCGGTCCTTAGACACTTTATCTTCTTATGACTCTCCTTTTTAGCTAAGGCCCTGAATGCCTTGAACTTACTAAATGCTTATGTTTTATCCTTCAAGAATGTGATCCACATCATTCTTGAGCAATCATCAATGAAGATCATAAAATATCTATCACCTTGAATACTTTTGGTCCTTATTGGTCCACAGAAGTCTGTATGAACCAAATATTATAGATGTTCCGCTAAAAAATATTACCTATTACAAGTTGAGGATGTCATCTTTCCTAATTGACATTCCTTACATAAAGCATTAATTCGGTTTGTCCAACTGAGGCAAACCTCTCACTGTCTTGGACTTTCTCACTTTAACAACATAATCAAAATTTGTATGACAAAATCTTATATGCCAAAGCCAACTATCATCTACTTTAGCAATTAAACAGTTGTTGACTTTAGGATTTAGATGAAACAGGTTACCTTTAGTCTTCTTGTCGGTTGCAATCAATTCACCTTTTCTCTCATAGATTTTGCACATACCATTCTTAAACTCCAATGGATATCCTTTGTCATTGAGTTGAGAAACACTCAAAAGATTGTGTTTTAGTCCTTCAACCTGGTAGACATCATCTGCACTGCTCTTCCCATTAATAGAAATATTTCCCTTACCTTTTACCATGCAAGGTGAGTCATTACCAAATCTCACAACTCTGCCATCAAATTCCTTCAAAGAAAGAAATTTGCTCCGGACATGAGTCATGTGATGTTAACAACCACAATCAATTATCCAATCATCAAAATTATCCATGCGAGAAACTAAAGCCTTCTGATCAGATGTCTCCTCTTTAATGGCTACAAAGACAATGTCTTCATTAGCATCACCCTCAGATTCCTCATCAGTGATACCACCATCAATTGCAATAAAACTATCTCTTTTTCCTTTTCCTTTGCACTTCTTGAACTTCTCTCGCTTGTGCTCATTATCACCATTAGGACAATTAGCTGCAATGTGTCCAATCTTGTAGCATGCAAAACATTTTAAAGGTAATTTACCTCTGTATTTACTGGTACCTCTGGGCAATTGCTTGGCCAACAATGCTTCAAGCTCAACCAAACAGTCTTCATCATCAACTTCTCTATTGGATCTAGATTCATAACTGTGACTGAAAACTCTACTTTTCCCCAAAGATGGGTTAGAAACTGAAGCTCTAAATGCAGATTCAGATTTCTGAACACTACCATCATAACTATTTAATTCAAAAGCAGTAAGCTTACCAATGATGGAGTCAAGGGTTACCTTAGTTTTTTCAATTGATTTTATCTCCTGAATGGCTACAAATCAAATAATGTTGACCGGTAGAAGGGTTCTCAATACCTTACTAATTACTATGGCATCTTCCACTTTACCACCAACATTCTTGATCTCACCAACTATCTCTTTTATCCTCTGACCATACTATTGGATATTCTCACCTTCAGCCATATGCATGTCATCAAACTTTCCTCTTAGACTCTCTTCTTTGGAAATCTTCACATTTTCATCACTGCTATAAATATCTTCAAGTTTCTTCCATACCTCATGTGCAGTCTCCAGACCATGAACATCTACATACTCTGCATTAGACAAAGAAGTAATAATAGCCTCTAGTGATTGATTGTTTTCTTGTTTCTCTTTATTCTAATCATTAGTCATAATCCCACAAGGTGCAAGATATTGAGTACCAACATGTTCTCAGTATTGACTTCCTAGACTCTTAATATAAATTTGCATTCTATCATTCCATATTCTATAGTTCTCTCTATTAAACTTCAGACCTTCCTTCTACATCATGTTCTACAAGATCTTTACCTCAAGCTATTAGGCTTAGACCTTAGAGGACCTGAGAAGCTCTCATAACAATTGATGGTATGATGAAAGAATAAGGACCCAGTCAACTACTGAGAGGGGGGGTGCATTAGTAGATAGAAAACTTATATAAGCATTTACCAATCTCAAAATCAACCTCTCAAAGTAAACTCAGAACTGACAAGTTAAATCACTAAACTACAAATACAATATCACTATCAAGTTAAACCAGTCAACTGTTAAAACATATTAATAGTAAACAACTTGAAACTCACAAATATCCAAATACTTTACTGACATAAGTAAAACCTCATTTCATATTGTTGTAAGTTAACATGACATATCAAAGTGGATTAAGCAGTTAAGCAATTCAACCATAGTAAACATAACCACAAAAACATTCACCACTTGACACAATATTTTTGACATGGAAAACCAAATGAGAAAAACCAAGGTAAGGATGAATACCCACAAGTATTATGTGTTAGGCCCAATATGGAAAGCTAATGTACTGAGAGGGGAGGGGTGAATCAGTACTTCAAATCCTTTTCTCAACAATATCTTTACTATTATGCATAAACAGAATAGTGCAGTAACATAAAACAAAACTATAATCAACAAATAAAATTCATACATGATTCACTCCATAACACATATATTTTGATCACGCAAAAACTTTTGGTTAGAGAGAAAAACTGTGGTGGGGATGGCACCCACAACTTCACTATTGCAATAATAAAGAGTGCTCGGTTAGAGCTACATTTAGCTATTTCTCATAACTTACCCTGTTAGGAGTATTAAGATTAGTTAGATCTACCTTGCTAATGGATTTATACAACACTATATAAGTGTAGCACCTGGTTAAAGGATTTACAATTTATAGAATTGGTTAGAGTCTTTTACCCTGTTAAAGGTTTCTCTTACAACTTCAAAATATTACAATATAATCATTACAAATATCTAAAACTTTACATCTGAAATGCTATAGCAGATTCTATGTGCTCAAAATAAGATTACCTTGCCTATAGCATACATCGGTAACTCATAAAGTAACTCGGTAAACCCTTCTGTTTACTCTGTTCCTCCACTGTTCTCTGATAACCTTCTCAGTGACCTCTGTGTCTCTGTAATAGTCATAATACTCTGTGATTTCTCATGTATCACATAAGTCTTGCTTCATACACATATGCACACACATTTCTCACATTCACACCTTTTCTAACCCTAAATTCATGTTGTATAAATAGACTTCTTATGTTGGTGATCTGATTCATTGCTTCAATCTTACAAACATGATTTCTCGAATAAATCACCATGCAAAATATTTCATTGGTTAGATGACCTCAAAATTATACAAAATCTGTATGTGCAATTTCCAATGTGATAACGATTCTGTGTGCCTCAACCTTGTAACACGTTTTCAAATGTGTGTCCAAGTTCAATGAATCTGGTAACACATTTCACTTAGTGTATATCAACTCAGTGTATTATCTTTACTACTCAGTAGTCATGAAATAAGACTCGGTAGACAGCTCGGTGTATATTGGGCTTTGTGACTCTTTTCCTTCCGTAACCGACTAGGCTATTCATACCAACTAAATATTTCGGTAGTGGTAACCAACTAGAGTATATAGAATGACTTTGTATATAAAACTAATGGAAATTTGATAAGTAGTAACAATCTCCCCTTTTGACATTAGTTGAGATGTTTGACAAAACTACTTTCAAAGTCATTACTCAAAAATCTATATACTTTACAAAATTTGACTATACATGCAGTATATACATTAGTCATTGAAATAGTATAATCAAATATACTCCCCTTATCAATATGTTGTACAAAACTCTATAATCATTGTTCTTTCCTTTGTTCATTGCTTGGTTCACTCATTCTCTACTCAGTATACTCCCCCTGTATACTACACTCCGATTGTTTGATACTTTGAATACTATACACTCCTGATGATATACTTTGATATACTTTGATATACTCCCCCTTTTTGACAAACATCAAAATTTAGTTACCATTGGGAGGTGGCAACTGATCAAAAATGGATTTGTACTTTGTCTTGGCTTTGGTGAGAGGGACAAAGAGTGCATCCTTTACACTGTCCATTAAAGAATTTTGTGCATTAATATCAGCCAATAATGAAATTAAGCCATCTAAAGTGCTTCCCTCTTGTGTAGTAGAGAGATAAGTGGCTCGGTTTAGCTGTTCTTGAATGGATGAAAGATGAGGAACGAATAATGTTTGAAGTGTCATTATGTCCATCGTGATCTGGTGTTCTTCATTCCTCAGTTCCAATTGTTGAGCCATGAGATATTGTAGCTTAGTATAAAAATTCTGAACTGAATTGGGCTCGGGGGTCAACTTATTTGAGAGATTGATGATCTCTTTCTCAATTGCTTCTATTTTATTCTTAATGTCCTTAAGAAATAAAGAAAATGTGCAGAGTTTCTGAAATAATGAAAGAATGTGCTTGAGTTGAGGGGACAACTCAACAATAAATTTGATAAGTTTTACCTTGCCAACAACAATGGATTTCTGTACTTCCTCTATCATTTTAGCTGTTAGCTCCTTGTCTTTTAGTTTGCTCAAGTATTCGGATGCATCTACTCCAGATGTCTCAATCTGATTTAGGAGTTCATCTAGTTGAATATGGATGGCTGCATCAGTTGATACTGTAGTTGAAGGTAGCATATCTGATAGTAAGGTCTTTACCTTTTGAAGTACTTTATTCTTCTTTTGTATGGCCAATTGCTTCTCCTGTACGGCCTTTGCTTTGCATAGTTCACCGAATTCATTGAGTGCTTGCCCTTTCAATTTGGAGATGTCTACATTGGGCAACACTATCAGTTTTGATAAATCAATATTGAAACTATGCTTTTTCAACTTCTTTTCTTTACCTTTCACTGGGTGAACCACTACAATAGCTTGAGAGGCTTGAGAACCCTCGGTAGGTTGCTCGGTAGAGACAACACTTTTGTTGATTTCTTTAGCCTTGGTGGTGTCATGCGGTGTCTCGGTGCTTGGTGTCTCAGCTGTAACATTTTCCATGCTAGAAGGTGCTTGAGAGGTTTGTTCTTGTGAAGTACCTTCTGATGTAGACTTTTGACCTTCAGTGCCTTCACCTGTAGCCTGAGGAGATTCGGTTGTAGCAGGTTGATTGATCGATGGGTAAGGCTGAACTTGTTCCAAAATAGATTCACTGGAGACAAGTTTTGCATAAGCATTGCCTTCTATCATTTCTTGTTCAGGTGCCTCTGCATCCATGATATCTTCATCTATTTGAATGGTGATAGTAGGGTCTTGCTCGGTGACATCAGGCTCTTGGTCGGTGACATCATCTATTTCCACTGTAGGTTGTTCACCAACATTCTTTCTTCAAAAGATGGTCTTCCATTGCTCTTTTGTTTCCTTCTCCACTTCTATATGCAGGCCATTCATCAATTTCAAGGCCTTTTGTTTTACTGTAAATTGAGTTTGGTTGTTTGTTAGATGTTATTTTATTTCATCAACCGACATATCAGGAAAGAGATGCACCAAACTTCTTTCTCTGATTTGTTTCTCTGAGTCTAGGGCATATTGCCATCTGGTTTCAATATGTGCATATAATTCCATAGGAATAGAATTACATATTTCTAATGGGACCACTTGGAATTTGAGAAGTGTGCAAATGACAGCTTCTTCAATTTGCCTCTTTTCATCAGCAAATCTGGATTCATATTTGACAAATCTGAATCCACCAAATCCACCATATTCCTTTAGATTATTACAAAAAAATTCTACACTATGTACATCTACCTTCTTGCTTTTCACAATCTGAAATTTATTTGCATCTTCAGATTCGGTATCACTCGACTCTTTTGGCAAAATGAGTCTCCGAGTAGATTTCTTGTAAGTTCTAGTTACCTTAGGAATGACAACAGTCTTTTGTTTCTTACTCAGTGATGTAGCAGATGCCCTTGTGTTAGGTCTCTTTGTTGGAGGGGTCGGTAGGGCCATTGAAGTGTCCTGTTTCTTTCTCTTCAACACTTTTCCCTTGGGCAATTCGGTGCTAAGTGTTATGGCTGCTTCTTGGGCTTCTGTCTCCTCTTCAGTGATGGCTAGAACTCCTTTGACAGGTGTGGAGGAAGACTCTTCTCCAAATTTCTCAATTAATGCCTTAATCATCTTTGTAGCTTTTCTTGTAGCCTTAGGTACTACAATTCTCATTTTTACTTTTTCCTTCACCTCTTCATAGGTTGCATACCTCAGCTCGGTAGTATGCCTTAGCAATGATAGATAGGCATCAATTTGTTGTTGTGTGATATCGAAATCAATCTCGTAACCCATAGGGGACAAAGATTGAGTCCTTGGTTCCACAACATTCATATAACAGTAATCGGTGTTGACCTCAAAACATATTTCATCTTTGTATTTTTCTACCAGCTGTGGTGGAATCCGGTACCTGTTATGCATTTTCTCTTGGAACTTGCTGAAGTAATCATCCATTATATCATTAAAGTTATCACCTAACTTCTTGATGAAGTCATTGATCTGATGGGTGATTGGTCGGTGTAGTTCCCAAACAACTTTATCGACTGTTGGAAAAAACTTTTCAAAGTAGAAAGACATACATACAAGTAGTGATCCAAATTTTAGAGTATTTGCTGAGTTGTTCTTCTTCGGCTTCCTGATTGTGTTCAGATTTTCAAACAAGTTCTTCAGCAATACTTCACACAAGTCAATTTTCATGCCTTTCTTAACGATTTTGTATGCTAAGTCCATTGTTGCATAGGGTACACTGTTTTCCCTTGCCGATTGGAAGAAAAAATAACCAATTACTCTAATGGCAAATTTGAGTTCAGGATTAGTGACATTGTTCAACTTCAAACCTCTATAATCCGATTCAACTCCAGTTAAACTGATCAATTCCTTTTGTGATATCATTTTCTGTGCTTGGGCATGATCATAGATAGGGTAACCGGTGATCAAATGAATGATTTCTTTAGTGATCTTAAACAGTTTCTCTTGTAGCCACATGAAATCATCATGCACTCAGCTTAGTACAAACTTGACCCACTAGGGTTTGAACACACGGGGATAGGTTAGGGCTTCAGCCAATCCCTTGATTTTGATATGCTCATACTTGCTATCCATTTTACCATCTATGCACAATTCATCATATGCATCTTTGATCTCAACATGACCGAGTTCTTCAACACAGCATTTTGTGAAGAATCTCACATCCTCGACTAACAAGACTCGATCCGGGATGAGTGAAAAAGCAGTTTTGTCATCCGGTTCAGATGCAATTTTGGGAGTCAAAGAGTATTTTAATGAGGGGTTTTCTACATTTGTGACAACAATGGGGTCTTGGATCTTAGATGCCATTTTGATTTCAGATAAAAATTGACACAGGAACCTTGGGGTTTGAGAACTTAACAAATGGCAGATGCTTCACACTCAATAGATAATAACAACTTAATGAGTTCGATAAACCAGCTTAGCAATGCAATCAGATTCGATGTAAATACCTTAGATTTTGCTTTGAAGATGGTTTGATCACCTTGATTTGCTCTAATCTACTTCTCGAAAACTTAGTGAATGAAAATGACCGCGAAAAACCTTTTAAGTACTCAAAAATACCTTGTTGGGCTCCGTGCAAGTTAGGTTAAAGACATTAAATGCACTCGGTTCACTTAACTTTCTTTTCCTTTATTTTGCACTTTAACCGAGTAACCAGATTTCCTTCATATACCGACTTGACAAGCTTCCTGAATTCACCGACTTAACAGTTTTCCTGTAAAGTGCTCCAAAAGACTTTGATAGAATTTCAAACTTACTACTACATCTTACTATGCAGATTTTGAATTCAGTACATACTAAAATAGGAACTGTTTAAGATTTAACCTTGTGAGAATGTAGTCCCTTCATACCTTTACCAATTAATTTGGAGTGGGAGCACCTAACTTGGTAGGTAAGGTGCTTTCTTTATTTGACACAATTTCCTTCTTTCTCCAAATCATCTTTAATTTCTCTTTTATTTCCTCAGTGTCTTCTCTAGGTTGATCTTAGCAATCTCCAGCCAAGTGTCCAACTTTGTGACAATGAAAACATGCCATACCAGGATTTCTCCATGATCTTTGGTTATTCATTCCAAACCTTATAAAGCAGTTGACACTTATATGTCCATATCTTCCACAACATTCACACCATATCCTTGTATTGTAATCCCATGGTACTTCAGAATATTGTCGGTAAGGATCTGTGTGAGTTCGGTAACCTCTAGTATTTGCTCGGTGTGAAGACCACATGTGGTTCTTTTGCTTAAACCAACACTTCTCGATACTATGTCCATATCTATTGCAGTTTATACAAAACCCTTTGAATTTTGCCTTCTGATAATTGTTAACAGACTTTTTCCTACATTGATTAGATGTGTGACCATATTTATTGCAATTGTAACAATAACCATTGGTTTTAGTGGTATTCGGTTGCTTACCTTTTCTGATTTGACACATGTTGGCAGTATGACCTTGATTTCAATAGTAGTAGCAAATA
Organism: Cryptomeria japonica; assembly: GCF_030272615.1. NCBI lineage: Eukaryota > Viridiplantae > Streptophyta > Pinopsida > Cupressales > Cupressaceae > Cryptomeria > Cryptomeria japonica. Next base: position 167,048,685 of record NC_081411.1, on the reverse strand, counting down.
AGCTTCTTCCTTTTGATGTTATTCCTTCTTCCAGCTTATTTTGATGATTCTCCTCTCTCGATAGTGCAGATTCCCTTCTCGGTAGAGTCTTTTCCTTTGTAACCGAGTCCTCCTTCTTTGTAGGGTCATCTTGTGTTTAGTTTCTCATCCAACATCTTTGATGCTTCATAACTCTTCTTTAGTGTTTCCTTGGATTTCTTCTCTATTTCAAGTTCATTGCTCAACCTTGATACTTCAAGTTTCAATGCTTGATTCTCATCATCTTTTAGATTTGCTTCATGATGTGTATAACCTAGTTGATCTGTCAATTTTGTTGAATACCAGTTAGCCTTATGATTTCATCATTCTTATCAGATACTAAGACTTCAAGTTATTGTTTCTCTCTTTGTAGATCTCTTTCTTTATCCTCGGCTATCCTTAATGCATCTAGATTTTTAGTCATCTGTGTACTAAAATGTTCATGTTCTCTTTTCATTGTTTTTAGTTGATCAGCCAATGTTTTGTTCTTTTCTTTCAACATTCCAATCATTTCTTCAGTTTCTTTAGATATACTGTTCTCAGATGATGTCTTGATTTGTTCCACTAACTCTTTAGAATCCTACAAGTCATCAGATAATCTTCTCCTTACTTTCAGAGACTTTTGCATTTGCCTTTGCATGTCTGCAATCACTTGATTTTCATTATCTAGCTCTTCTTGTAGATACACAATCTTCCGAGATTGTTTATAGCCTTCCATTAATAAGATCTTTCTCTTTAGGTAGTTAAACCCTTTTCCAAGATTCAAGCTCTGATACCAATTGTTAGGCCCAGTATGGAAAGCTAATGTACTGAGAGGGGAGGGGTGAATCAGTACTCCAAATCCTTTTCTCAACAATATCTTTACTGTTATGCATAAACAGAATAGTGCAGTAACATAAAACAAAACTATAATCAACAGATAACATTCATACATGATTCACTCCATAACACATATATTTTGATCATGTAGAAACTCTTGGTTAGAGAGAAAAACTGCGGTCGGGATGGCACCCACAACTTCACTATTGCAATAATAAAGAGTGTTCGGTTAGAGCTACATTTAGCTATTTCTGATAGCTTATCCTGTTACGAGTATTAAGATCAGTTAGATCTACCTTGCTAAAGGATTTATACAACACTATATAAGTGTAGCACCTAGTTAAAGGATTTATAATTTATAGACTTGGTTAGAGTCTTTTACCTTGTTAAAGGTTTCTCTTACAAATTCAAAATATTACAATATAATCATTACAAATATCTGCAACTTTACATCTGAAATGTTGTAGCAAATTATATGTGCTCAAAATAAGATTACCTTGCCTATAGCATACCTCGGTAACTCATAAAGTAACCCGGTAAACCCTTTTGTTTACTCTGTTCCTCGACTGTTCTCTGATAACCTTCTTGATGACCTCTGTGTCTCTGTAACAGTCATAATACTCTATGATTTCTCATGTATCACATAAGTCTTGCTTCATACACATATGCACACACATTTCTCACATTCACACCTTTTCTAACCCTAAATTCATGCTGTATAAATAGACTTCTTATGTCGGTGATCTGATTCATTGCTTCGATCTTACAAACATGATTTCTTGAATAAATAACCATGCAAAATATTTCATTGGTTAGATGACCTCAAAATTATACAAAATCTGTATGTGCAATTTCCAATGTGATAACAATTCTGTGTGCCTCAATCTTGTAACACGTTTTCATATGTGTGTCCAGGTTCATTGAATCTGGTAACACGTTTCACTTGGTCTATATCAACTTGGTGTATTATCTTTACTACTCGGTAGTCATGAAATAACACTCGGTAGATAGCTCAGTGTATACTGGGCTTTGTGACTGTTTTCCTTCTATAACCGACTAGGCTGTTCATACCAACTAAATATTTCAATAGTGGTAACTGACTAGAGTATATAGAATGAATTTGTATATAAAACTAATGGCAATTTGATAAGTAGTAACATTATGAACTCTTCTGAAGTTTGCCTTGTTAGTAGCCAAGCCTGTTAAAGCTTTACAAAAGTCCTCTTAAGAATAGATCCTATTAGGGACCACCCGGTTAAAGGATTGACTATAATGCCCTATTAGAAGCAATACCTTGTGAGGAGTAACCTTGGTAGAGGATTTGAAATCCAAGCTAATGGACCACCTAATTAGAGGATTTGAATAACACTAAGCTTGTTAGAGCTTACCTGGTTAGGGGATTTTATTGTTGTAATTGTTAGCAAACAACGGGGGTTTGCTGACCTGTTTGAATAGCACTACACTTCCTTGTTCAAATCCTTTTCATGCTCCTATCTACCTTACACAAACTACAGATACATCAGCCAGTTCGGCAACCACACTCAACTATAAATTTCCCAACTCTGAAACAAAACAACTCATCAACCTTATAAACAAATCAATAGGTTGGTAACACAACAAAAACCTAATTCTCTCATAGAGATTACAAACAAGTCAGTTCAAGTATGACCATTGGATTACATAACAATCTCTACACATCATTCAAGATAGCCTTGACCGCTCCTTCATCACTGCTTCATCGAAATCAGTAACTCATCACGCGGTTTTCATTACATACAATATACTTGCTCATTCCCAAGACAAAAAACCGTTATCTCAATGCACCAAAAACACTTTGAAGCTCTTCTCATACAATATGCATATGTGTCATAATCATTACCACTCATCATCAGATCATAAACCAATATAACTAATTCATCAAACTTAATCGGTTAGGATTTATCATATCAACAGGTAGGGTTAACCGGTTGATCTCACTTGTTCTTAGCAATATTGGTTCACTCGGCAAACTCACCTACTAGTTGTTGTTCCCTTCACTAGTTATTCCTACCAGTTACAAAACAACATTATAACAACATCAATTACCAGTCACAATTGACATCAATAACAACATAACATTTCATTAATGTAATCTTCATGCAAATGCCAAAATCATCAACATCACTAGCTCAATCTACATCTGTATATGCACATGAAGTAAAGTCATCATCCTTAGGGTACCAAAAACCATATTCATATGTACCTTGAAAGTATCTAAAAATTATTTTTACCACTTCATGATTTTTTCTAGGATCACTCTGAAATCTAGATCCAATACAAACAACATTCATTATGTCGGGCCTAGTCTAAGTCAAATAGCAGACCTCCAATCATATATTTGTATCTTGTAGGATTTACCAGTGTAGAAACATCTTTCCTTGTTAATTTGTCACATGCAACCATAGGAGTACTTACCAATTTAGAATCTACCATACCAAATTTCTTCAACAATTCCTTAGCATACTTAGTTTGACAGATGAAAATACCTTTATCAGTCTGAGTAATCTGCAAACCTAAGAAAAATTTCATTTCCCCAATCATAGACATTTCAAATTCTATCTCCATACTCTTAGAAGATTCCATGCACAACTTATCTTTAGTGAAACCAATCTTCAAAATATATTTATCCAACCTATCATACCAATCTCTAGGTGCCTGTTTCAATCCATATAAAGCTTTCCTTAGCCTGCAAGCCATGTTTTTATCATCTAAAAGTGAAAATCCATCAGGTTGCTCAATATAAACTTCCTCATCAAGATCCTCATTCAAAAATGCACACTTGACATCCATTTGATAAACCTTATAGTTTTTATGTGCAGCATAGGCAAGAAATAATCTTATAGCTTCAATCCTAGCTACAAGTTCAAAAGTTTCACCATAATCAATTTCTTCCTTCTGATAATATCCTTTACAAACCAATCTAGCTTCCTTCCTTACAAGTTCTCCATCTCCATTTAGTTTATTCATAAAAACCCATTTAGTTCCAATAACATTCTTATTTTTAGGTCGGGGAACTAAAGTCCATGTGTTATTCTTTTCAATTTGATTTTATTCTTCTTCCATAGCTTTCAACCAACATTCATCTTTACATGCTTCAATTACTGATACCGGTTCAACTTGAGAAATTAAATATACCTCATTAGATGCAAATATCCTTCTTGTCATCACTCCATTGTTCTTATCCCCAATGATCTGATCTTCTAAATGATTCAATCTCACATATGTAGGAGTCTTCTGACTCTCCATTCCTCTTCCCGGATCTTCAGTTACTGTTGAATTTTCTGATACTGTCGGAGTAACTAGTTGAACACTATGCTCTAGTAAAGATGTTACTAGTTCATATATTATCATTTCCACTACCGGTTCTTGCTCATAAACTCTGATTTGACTTCTATTCATCTTATCCACCTTGGCATTAGCACTCTCCACAATTCTCTACAATCTCTTGTTATAACATCTATATGCCTTGCTTTCATTAGAATAACCAAGAAAATTCCTTCATCACATCTAGGATCAAATTTTCCAATGATATCATCTCTCCTAATATAACATTTACTGCCAAAGATTCTGAAATACTTAACTATAGGTGTATTGCCAAACTATAGTTCATAAGGTGTCTTACCGGTTTCTTCTTTGATATGTACTTTGTTGAATGTATAAACTATTGTTCTCACTGCCTCTCTCCAGTAGATATAAGGTAGACTAGCTTCCATCATCATTGTTCTAGCAGCATCCAAGATAGTTATGTTCTTCCTTTCCACAACTCTATTCTATTGAGGTGTTTGGGGAGCATAAAATTGTCTCCTTATACCATGCTTCTCACAAAAGTTATTAAACTCACTGGATGAAATATATTATCTTTTGTCTATGTACCAGTTGCAATCTCCAAACCAGGTCTGTTAATGATTTTACATTTTTCATCCTTGAACTGTAACTGAAATCCCTTATCCACCAATTGTCCTACACTCAAAAGATTATGCCTTAAACCTTCAACATAATAAACATTATCAGTATTGTGCTTACCATCCAATGATATAGATCATTATCCCTTGATCATACATGCTTTGTCATCTCCAAATCTAACTAGACCGCCATCACATTCTTGCAAAGATAGAAACTTCCCTTTATCTCTAGTCATATGATGTGAACATCCACTGTCAATTACCCTTTCATCCTTATCTTCAATTTTAGTAGCAAGTTCCTTCTCTTCAAGTATATTCTCTTCTAGTGCTGGAACATCTTCCTTGATAGCCAGGAACACCCATTCCTTTCCATTTCCGAAACAACTAGCAGAGTCTTATGTTGGTTCATCATTAGAATCAGTAACACCTTCCTCATCTGCTATGTAGCTTGATTTTTCTATGTTTTGTCTTTGTTTTTCCTCATCTGATATCTAGGGTTAGGATTAAAAGATCTTCTATCTCTTTCATCAAATCTTGAATTTCTTTCAAGACATATAGATGCAAAATGACCAATCTTATTACATGCAAAACATTTAAAAGGTGTTTTTCCTTCATACTTACTTCCTACCAGTCCTTTAGGTACTTTTCTAGCAAATAGAGCTTCAAGTTGCTCAAATTATTCATCTTCTCTTTTCATATCATCCAATTCCTTTGCATATAAAGCTCTCCAATCTTGCTTGTTGGTTGATGATGCAGAAGCATGAAAAGCAAGTTTAGACTTCACAACTCCAGAGGATCCCAATTCTTCAAGCTCAAAAGCAAATAATTTCCCAACCAAGGTATCTCTGATGACAGAAGTATTAGCCATTGTTCTCAATTAATTAATTGCAATATCCTTCATCTTATAAGCCAGTGGTAAAGCTCTCAAAACTTTATAAACTATTTCATCTTCACTCAGAATTCCATCACAACATTGAATTCCCATCACAATCTCATTTACCCTTTCCACAAATACAGTAATCCTTTCATCTTCTTCCATTTTTCAGGTTTTCATATCTCACCCAGTAACCATCAAGTTTAGCAATATTCACAATAAGGTCACCTTCATTAAGAGTCTCCAACGTGTCACATATAGCCTTTGCAGATGATTTGTCAGATAGTCTCATTATTTGTTGATCAGAAAGTGCACATAAGAGGGATTATTTTGTTTTACAATCATTCTCAAGCTCCTTATCCATTTTTTTCAAAGGAGGATTTCTAGATGTCAGATTATGAGGTGTAACACCATTCTGTGTGATCTCCCAAATCTCCTTACCAAGACATCTCATATCAGTCTCCATTAGAATCTTCCATACTCTATAATTTTTCCATCAAGTCTAGGAATATCTCTTTGAAATATAGCTCCAAATGAACTAGATGAACTTGAACTGTTAGATGCTATAGGATCTTCCTCAAGTGGTTAAGCTTCTATAGAGAGGACTAGAGCTCTGATACCATTTGTTAGACAGTTCAAATAACCGGAAGACAACTGAGAGCAGGGGGTGAATCAATTGTCATAGATTACCAGAACATTTAGGAATTAAAACTTAAATACTAGAACCCAAAAGATCAATACCAGAATTATTAAACCAAATACTGAAATAGAAGATAAACCAATTAAGCATAAACAATAATCAGAGAATAAATACCATCCACATGACAGCAATAAATATACGTGGAAAACCCGGTAAAGGGAAAAACCACAGTGGGAAGCCTACCTACAGTTAGATAATACTAATGCAGTAAGTATGTGATTTATAATTGAGGAGCTTGCACTTGCAAGAAGGCCAACATCCTAGAGTGCACTATTCATCACAAAAGGAGTCTCACTGACTACATAGAAATCCAAACTACAATCCGAAGAAATGAATGAACTGCAAAGGTAGCATCTCCTATGCCTGAATACAGTTTCGGTTAAGCTCAATATCGGAGGACTAAATCCTCTTACATAAACCCATCTCGATCACCAATGATCGATCAAATCCTCTTCCTGAATGATTATTACATTATTCGCTCCTATTACATTTCATATCACTTACACGTGATCTACAATGAGATCTTACATCATATATATACAAACCCTCGATCATAAACAATAAGGTCGGCCACCAGACAATTAGATAATTACATAATTACAAAACAAATTGGCCAGAGACCAAACAAATAATATCCAACTGATAAGACATCCCATAAACACATTGAGAGGTCCAATCCACATGTTACATTAAGCCGGTCCATAACCTAGATAACATTGGGACCCAATTTAGGTTCATACATGCTAAATTAATTATCCCAATCAACCAAGTCTCGAACATGATCACCATCAGCATCTTTAAACTCCACCAGAAGCCGCACCAACATCACTTAAATGCATATCATCAAATATCTTCATCAAAGCTTTGTCGGTGAAACCCTCGCCGAAACCACAAACCAATCTTTCTAGCAAACAGGATAGCATCTGATCACCAAAACAAAACCAACTAACTGAACATGAACATGAGTACATGAACATGAGTAGCATGAATAAGCCAATTCCATAACCCAAACATACCGAAGGATATTAGATCATGCCAGATCAAATCCAACCAGAAACCAAACATCCTACTGGGACCAAAAGGGTGTCGATAAATCATCCAAAACAGCTAGTGTTGACATCAATGACAAAATATCAATGCAACACATAATCAATTCCTCCAAATGGCCAACAGTTAGCAAATTATAGAACTTTAAGCATTAAAAAATTATTACTAGAATACATAAACCAAATACCAGAATAGAAGATATAACAGTTAATCACAAATATAATCCACATAATGTTTACCAACCATCCATGAAAGATAACACCAAGATTTGTACGTGGAAAACCCGGTAAAGGGAAAAACCATGGTGGGAAGCCTACCCATAGTCAGATAATATTTCTGAAGTAAGTATGTGATTACATAAAGAGGGGCCTGCACATGCAGGAAGGCCAACATCCTAGAGCGCACTTCTCATCACAAAAGGAGCCTCACTGACTACAAAATAAATCTACATTACAATCTGGAAAGAAGAATGAACTACAAGAATAGCATCTCCTATGCCTGAATATAGTTCTGGTTAAGCTCAGTACCGGAGGTCTTAAAACCTCTTTCACCAACCCAATTTGATCACCTATGATTGACCAAACCATCTGCATATGATTACAACCTTATTCACACACATATAAACCTATCTCCCAAAAATCCATGATCTACAAATAGATCTTACATCATATTTATACAAACCCGGGACCTAAATAATTAGGTGGGCCACCCAAAAGATAATACAATAAATTCATTACATAAACCCACAATCCAATGATCAACTAAGTTGGCCTAAGACCGAAACAACATAATCCAATCAATAGATCCAACAAGAAAGGCATCAAGATCATCCACCAACACATTATATAAATTGGTCTATAACCTAGCCGAATAAGATAGCATTAGGTCCAGACCCAGATCCAACACCACTAATCAATAGGAACATGAACAAGATAACCAACAACATCCTGAAAGCCATCTAGAAGCCATGTCAACACCACTTATCACGTGCATAAAAAGATCTTCTTCAAAGCTCTATCGGTAGAGCCCTTACCGGTGACCAAAAGGCTTACTAAAACAAATGATAGCTCCTGAGTCATCAAATCCCAAACCAACTGGTCATGATACACATCTAAATGGTATGAATGACATATCCAAACCAATTCCACAAACCAAAGCATACCTGATCAATATCATAATCCAACCGCTCTACTAGAACCTATCGTAAATCTGTAAACAACCAAAACATTTGGTGTTGCCATCACTGACAAAACATCAATACAACACATAGTCAATTCCTCCAATTTGCCAACAATCTCCCCCTTTGGAATTGATGGCAACACTATATGTGAAAAGACGTCCAAGTGCCAAGAAATGCCAAAAAAGTCTCCCTCAAAGGAAGACACCCAACAATCTCCCATAAGATGATATTACAATGAAGTTAACAAACTCCCCCTCTGAATGATATCCCTATTAAGCTCTATTTTTCACATATATCTCTCCCCCTTTAACATTAATGCCAAATATCTGACATGAACATCAAAGAAAAAATCATAAATCCACTGAACTACACAGCTGACTACTCCCTCTAAGTAGTAGCACCAACACATTAATCTAGAATGAATAGTAGCTCTGTAAATGCATATCAGACTAATGCCAATCAGCATCACTAGGTCTCTATCGGAGGGGCAAAAACCCCCAATTTGTCTCTGAAGTACTCAAATGATTCCGTAGGAAAAGGTTTAGTGAAGATATCTGCAATCTGCTCTTTAGTGTTCACATAAACTAGTCTGACTTCATTTGCTTCCACCTTCTCCTCAAAAATTTTTACTTGATAGATATGTGCTTTGACTTAGAATGAAATACCCAATTCTTTGATATGCCAATAGCAATAGAGTTATCATAGTGAATAACTACCGGTTCATTACAATCCACCCTTATATCCTTCAAAATTTGCTTCATCCATAGAAGTTGTGTACAGTTAGTAGCAACAACAACATACTCAGTTTCAATAGTAGATAAAGAGGTACATGACTACATCTCGATGATCCATGAAACAATTTTCTTTCCAAGAAAGAAAGCTCCACCAGATGTGCTCTACCAGTCATCAACATCTCTAGCCCAATCTGCATTTGTATATGCACATAGTGTAAAATCATCATTTTGAGGATACCACAAACTATATTCAGTTGTTCCTTGCAAATACATGAAAATCCTTTTCACTGCACTCTCCTGATTCTCTCTAGGATCACTTTGATATCTTTATACAATACAAATTGCATTAATTATATCTAGTCTAGTCTGAGTCGGATATAACAAACCTCCAATCATAGACTTGTACCTTGTAGGATTTATCGGTGTTGATGCATCTATCTTAGTCAATTTCTCACTTGTAACCATAGGTGTACAAACTGGTTTAGAATTTTCCATACCAAATTTTTTCAACAACTCTCTAGCATACTTAGTTTGATAGATGAAAATACCTTTATTAGTCTGAATGTTCTGCAAACCTAAGAAAAATTTCATCTCCCCAATCCTAGATATCTCAAATTCATTCTTCATATTATCAGAGAATTCCATACATAAATTATCCTCACCTCCAAAAATGATATCATCAATGAAGACTTCAACAATCAATATGTCATCATCAGTGATCTTATAATATAAATTACTATCAGTATTACCTTTAGTGAAACCAAGCTTCAAAAGATATTTACCCAATCTTGCATACCAAGCTCTAGGGGCTTGTTTCAATCCATAAAAAGCTTTCCTTAACCTACAAACCTTTTTTTTGTCATCTGAAAGTGAAAATCCATCAGGCTTCTCAATGTAAACTTTCTCTTCAAGATATCCATTCAGAAATGCACACTTAACATCCATTTGATAAACCTTATAGTTCTTATGGGCGGCATAAGCAAGAAATAATCTCGCAGCTTCAATCCTAGCTACCGGAGCAAAAGTCTCACCATAATCAATTCCTTTCTTTTGATAATATCCTTTACAAACCATGCTAGCCTTATTCCTCACAACTTTTCCATCTTCATTCAATTTATTTCTAAAAACCCATTTAGTCCCAATAACATACTTATTTTTTAGATTGAGGAACTAAATTTCATGTATTATTCTTCTCTATTTGATCTAATTCCTCTTCCATAGATTTTATCCAACATTCATCTTTACATGCTTCAATTACTGATATCGGTTCAATTTCAAAAATTAAACATACCTCATCAGCTGCCAACCTTCTTCTTGTCATCACTCCTTTATTCTTGTCTCCAATGATATGATCTTTTGAATGATTTAACCTAACATACTTAGGAGTCTTCTAATTTTTTGTTCCTCCACTTTGATCTTTAGTTATTGTTGAATTTTCTAATACTTCTAGAGTAACTGGTTCAACATTTTGTTCCGGTGTAGGTTCTACCAGTTCAATTGTGATCATTTCCACTACCGGTTCTCTCTCATAAGTATAGCTTTGCTTTCATTTGAATATTAGTGTTCTCCACATTTCTCTGCAATCTTTTATTATAACATCTATATGCTTTTCTTTCATTTGAATAACCAAGAAATATTCCTTCATTAGATCTAGGATCAAACTTTCTAATGGAATCATCTCTTTTGGTATAGCATTTACTACCAAAGATTCTAAAATACTTAACTATAGGTGTATGACCAAACCATAACTCATAAGGTGTCTTACCAATGTCTTCTTTGATATGAAATTTGCTGAATGTGTATACCATTGTGCTCATAACTTCTCTCTAGTAGATATGAGGTAGATTAGCTTCCATCATCATAGTTCTAACCTCATCCAAGATAGTTATGTTCTTCCTTTCCACAACTCTATTTTTTTGAGGTGTCTGGGGTGCAAATAAATGTCTCCTTATCCCATTCTTTTCATAATAACTATTAAATTCACCAGATGTGAATTCACCACCTTGATCAAAACTTAAGCATTTAATCTTCAATCCTGTCTCTGTCTCAACTTTAGCTTTAAAGATTTTAAAATTTCTAAATGCTTCAAATTTCTCCCTAAGAAAAGTAACCCGCATCATTCTAGAATAGTCATCAATGATTAGCATAAAATATCTATCACTTTGAAAACTCTTGATTATAGTAGGACCACATAGATCAATATCAATAAGATTAAGAACATCATTATATTTGTCTTATATACTCTTAAAATAAGTTCCAACTTGCTTTCCCATTTGACATTCCTTACATACTATTGGCAAATGCACACTCCAATGAGAAATTGTAGGTGATTGAAGGTATTATCATTGATGGAAACCTTGCAATCCTATGGCATCGGCAGGCACCGGCACCAACAGATAGTTTACCACTAGTGGCAAAGATGATTAATGGCACCCCAGCCGATAGGATTTTGTTTATTACATTCTATATTTAATTGTAATATCTTTTTGTAAGACAACAAGGCTAATTGTAATAGGACTCATATATAAGTATAAGATCTTGTAGATCATTTAGGATATGTGGAGATGGTCAAATTATTGCAGAAGTATTATGCAAATATTAAGGCAGATTTTGGAGTAAGGTTTATGGTTATTTTGTGAGCTTAAACTGGTACTGAACCTGGCATAGCAGATGTTGAACCAAAGAAGTACATGATATTGGATTTGCATAATCCAATTTTGTAAGTCAGTGAGACTTCCTTTTTGTAATTAAGTAGTGAGCTTTAGGCAGTTGGCCTTCCTACATGTGCAGGCCCCTATTGTAAGTAATATTCATTTATTGGCCAGTGAGTGAATATTGTGGGTCACAAATCCCACCGAGGTTTTTTCCACACCGTGTTTCCTCATTAAAACTATTGTGTTATGGTGTGTTTTCTATGTTGTGGTTATTGTTCTTATTTACTGCATTAATTCTTGTTTACCGGTACACTATTGTGGAATGCAATTTGTTTATTAAGATTAGAAAATCTATAAACCAGAAAGATAATGATTCACCCCCCCCCCTCTCGGTATCTTTGGGAATCCTAACAATTGGTATCAGAGCCTGGTCCTCTTTTTTCAAAAGCCTAATAGCTTGAGGAAGATTCTGACACTGGTACAGATGGAAAACTTGAGAAAGCAATTGGAAACAGCTCTTTCAAATTATGATATGGAAAAGTTGAAAAATATCAAACTTGAAGATGATCTGAAGACTGCACATGAAATCATTCAAGGACTTCAAGAAAATCTCACTATTTCTAGGAACAAAAGAAGAGAACTTCATGAGAAGATACAAAGTGATGATGGTGAAAAAGAAACTCTTAATGATCTTGTAAGAAAGATGAAGCAAGAAAACATGACCTTGAGGAATGAGATGCAAGATATGACTATGAGATTTTGTAAAGACATTGAAGATAGAAAGAAGAATGAAGATGACCTTACTAGGAGAATCAATGATGCTGGAAATGAAAATCTAAGACTCGGTCATGAAAATGACATGTTGAAGACATATATGATTCATTTGGAACATGATAAAACATAAATCATGAGACAGAAAGATTTCTTGGAAAATGAGTTGGCTACTACAAATCAACATAAGGATAAATTCAAGAAAAGTTCAGAAGAACTTGATGACATGCTGAAAAATCAAAAACTTAATGGAGATACTAATGGTCTTGGCTTTGAAGTTGGTGAAAGATCTGGTACTACAAACAATCATGATCATAGTAAACCGGTAAGACAACCTAATGCCTACAAATTTAATGGGAAATGCTTTAACTGTAACAAGTATGGTCATAGAGCAAATCAGTGTAGATCTAGAAACTATCAGAACACTAATGCACCCACCGGTCAATGTTCTAAATGCAACAAAATTGGTCACAATTCAGAAAATTGCAGAATGAATGTAAGATGCTATGTTTGTCGAAGATTTGGACACTTATCTAATCAATACAGAACACATATCGGCATAGGATATGGAAAAGCTATTCAGAAAAATAATGTGACTTGTTATTCTTGTAACAAGATTGGACATATTGCAAAATTTTGTAGAAGTAAGGCATCACTGGCAAATAACAAAGGACCTAGTTTGAAAGGTAAAGAGAAGGTTGATGAGGTAAAGCAAGAATTTTCAAAACAATGGATTAGAAAGTCATATCAAAATGTTAATGATGTTATTTCTTCACCGGTAGAACAGAGTATCACTCTACCGGCAAGAGATTCTTCATCTAACTGAAAAGAAATCCCTTGGGGGTATGGCAACAAATTGAAAACATGCTAGTTTACACTTGGTTGATGGTAAAAAGATGAAATGCTTCTTTACTGGCAGATGAGTTAAGTTTTCACTTAACCAGTAGGCATTTAGTGTGGTAGTTGAAGGAAATGACATTATAAAGCAAGTTTTTTTCACTCTTTCTCACTCACTGAGCATTCAAATTTTCCTTAGATCGTGAAAAACCCAAGCGAAGGCATCCACAGCGAAGTGAAGCAATCATTCAAGCATTCAAACCTAAAGGCATATTAAGGTATTTATACAATGGCTTCCTCCTCTGCACCTAAATTCATTGCAAACCCTACTCTAATTGAAGTGGTTAAACTCCCTAGGCCCGTATTTAAAATCATTCCCAAAGTAGCAGAGTAGGATGATACCCTAGGAGCATTTTCTAAAATACCCAAAGGAGGTTCTTATGTTGAAGACCCTGGGATTTACATACATTTTCATATTGAGGAACTTGGTGCTAATGAGATTATGAACATGTATAGGACTATAATCTATGATGAGAATGGTATTGTGAAACTGGAACACAAGATAATTGAGACCCTAGGTTTTGTGGAGATACTTAGCATTCCTGATTTTCTCAAGGAAGTTATAAGGATTGTATGTAGCAGAGTTCATGGGGAGTTCTTTTGGCTAGATTCCATCCATAAGATTACAAAAGAAGCAGTTAGGGAAGTGAATGGCTTACCTTCCACCGGTAGCAAACCAAAAAAAGGAAAGAAGGTCTCTAACGACACTGTGATGACCCTAACCAGTGCAACATATGACGGCAGATCCTTGAGAGTCAATGATGTGAAGGATATTAATATAAGATTAATTAGCATGATTCTAGGATATAAGACTACACATGCCAACAGACTAAACTTTGTTTCTAGTTTATGTATCAAAAGTGCTTATGACATGGTAAATAGTAATGCAAAAATTGACATATGTGAATGGCTGAAGGATGAACTAATTGACAATCTAAAGAAAATTAAGGGTGATAAGAAAGGCACATTCAGTTTTGGTAACTTACTTGTATGTCTATTGCTATACATCACTAAGGAAGCTCCCGGTATAGGTAGAAAATAATTTGGTTTTGACATACTGGTAGGAAACAACTTTTGGATATCTTTAGCAACATGGGAGATGACAGGGAGAAGAACATAATTGAACACTTTCAGGAACTAAAGGCTAGAATGAAGATTAGGGAAAGACTATCTCAATCCATAGTTGACAAATACCAAAAGGAAATATGCTACTGGATCCGCTGTACCCACCCCTGGAGGACTGCTGAGTCCCCGCCGGCTGTGTGTACTGCCCCTGTGCTCTCTGATCACGTTTCTGTCCCTGAGTCTGCCACTGCTTGGGCTTGGAGCCCTGCTGATACTGTGGAGGCTTCTGTTTCTGGTTCTGTGGTGTCTGTTGTGGAGGAGGGGGTTTGGAGAACCCCTGAGAATTTCGGTTGTTCCCCTTCCAATGTGGTTTCTGGAATCCATAAGTCTGCGGTTCGGGATTTCGATTTTGATACCGATCCCTATTGTCCTGTGGTCTAACCTGAATTTCCTCGGCAATCAGTGCCTTCTCTACAGCAACCTGAAGGCTCTCTGGAGCGGACATCCTAACAGGCCCGGCTATCCCGGCGTTCAATCCCCTGATGAAATGGTTTACAAGAAGTTTCTCATCCTTTAGATAATCTACATATGGCAACAACTCAAAGAATTTACTCTCATACTGGGTTACTGACAAGCCTTTTTGTTGGAGATCATGAAATTCGTCTATACGACGCTGCCTGAAGTGCTCTGATAGGTACCTCTCACGGAACCTCTCTGTGAATATCTCCCAAGTGAGTGTATCAGGAACTAATCCGCTTTTGTACTCTTCCTGTCTCCACCAGGTGGAGGTTGTCCCTATCAGAAGATGAACTGCAACACGTGCTTTCAAGTTGCTCTCATAAGAACGCAACGCAAAGCATCTTTCAAGACTCAGAAGCCATGCCTCGGCCTCTACTCCATCTGTAGAACCCCCGAAGGATGGTGGTTGGAGGCGCATGACCTCCCTGATGAGATCCCCTGGATCTCGACGACCTCTCTCAAAATAGACTGGTTCCACCGCAGGAGGTGGTCCTGGCATATGCACTGACTCTGGCTCATTACCACCCCGGCTCTCTACAGGAATCGGAGCTGGGCTCCTGCTTCGTTCTCTATCAACAGATCTATGACTCCCAGAGTCATGACTCCTAACCGGAGGGTTCTCTGCTGGAATCCTTTCCTGAACAATGCCAATAAGATTCTGAATGGCTGCTAGAAGGTCACGGTTAGGTTCATTTGGCTGTTCGGGAGGTGCTCCTGGGTTCTCCTCTGGAACCGATGCCTCCCTCTCTTCCTCATCGCGAGCTAGGTGCTCACGTCTAGGACCCCGTCCGCGCTTGCGAGCTTGTCGCGTCAACGGAGGCATCCTAAGAGGAAAATAAGACAAAACAATTAATTTATTTCTTATAGAATTAAATTTATTTAAATTCAGAATTCCATTAACAAAATAATTTAAAATATTCTAAGGCGAAACGTAAGTGAGTAAGGCTCCTAGTGTGGAAACCTTGCTCTGATACCAAAATGTCATGCCCAAAAATTAGGGCAAAAACGGAACAATTTTTTTTTTTAAAAGATACTAGTTTAATTAACAACACACTCTTGCGACAAGCGTTAAAGAAAATTTCATTATTAAATTCTGACTATTTTCGAACGAACTAAGCTTCGTTGAAATGTTATATTTTAATTGCGGAAAAGCCTACTGGTTTAGATTATGTTTCCAAAAGATATTTAGTTAATAGCTTTATTAAATTTATCAAACTAAAAGTATTAGGAGAGATATTTTAATTTATCCCCCACTATGACTATATAGTCTTAGCAAATCTTAATTAATTTCTTCTTTATAATTTTTCCCCAAATCAATATTGTGTACATATGAAATGTACATATATACATATTGATTATGCATATATTTGAATATCAATAATTTAATTTCTTAAATCAATAAAAACTCAAAAAAACATAAATATATATATACATATATATATTCCCATATATATATATATGGAAACATATATATTTATATATATATATTCTACTAATATACCATTATTTTAATCCAAACCTCCAAAATCCATTGCAACTTTCTAAATATTATCTCTTAATTTCCTCAACCCTAATTAGGGTTCTAATTTCTTATTTAACCATTACCTAAACCCGAAAAAACATATCTATTTTTTTATTTTTAAAACTAAACTTCCCTAGCCCCTTTCGGGCTAGGGTTTAACCCTTTTTTTGAACAGATGAAGATTCATGCTGGGCCGAAGACCCTACGGGCGGCCATGTCCAAATTTACTTGCAGGTCGCGGAGGTTGGAATACATATTGGGCCGCGCGCGCGCCACTGTGTGGGCGCACAGTGGGCGCCGCGGCACCACTGTGTGCCCACACAGTGGGCGCCGCTGGCGGCACCACTGTGTGGCCACACAGTGGCGGCCATGGCCGTCCACTGTGTGCCCACACAGTGGAAGCCGCAAGCGGCTCCACTGTGTTTGCACACAGTGGGCGCCGCGTGGTCGTCCACTGTGCGTACACACAGTGGAGCCCGCGGGGACCCCAACTTATATTTTTTTTTTAAAATTTTTTTTTTAAAAACAATTGCATTTAATAATATATATATATATATATAAATATATAAATATATAGATTTATATATATGTATGTATATATATATATGTGGTATTTACATAAATTAATAAGCATAGATAAAAAGATAATTTTAAATTCCAAATAAAATTTATATATATTTTAAAAGAGAATTTCTTTTTTTTTACATGTAAAATTTTAAGCAAATATAATAAAGGAAAAGATAACATTAAGTTAAATAAAAAATATAAATATATGTATATATATATATATATATATATATATATATATATATATATATATATATATATATATATATATATATATATATATATATATATATATATATATATATATATAAATTTAAATTCATCTATAAAATAAGCTTCTAAATCCATGTTAACAAAAATGCAATTTAAAGTATTTCACAAAGATGAATTATACGTTTCTTTTTTTTTTTAGTAATAAGAAATCCTTTAATATTTTTTTTTTATAAATAAAATATTCACATAAAACAACTTTTCTTTCCATCTAAAATACTTAAAAGCTTTCAGCTTA
This sequence comes from Cryptomeria japonica, assembly GCF_030272615.1. Lineage (NCBI taxonomy): Eukaryota > Viridiplantae > Streptophyta > Pinopsida > Cupressales > Cupressaceae > Cryptomeria > Cryptomeria japonica. Next base: position 167,030,869 of record NC_081411.1, on the reverse strand, counting down.
AATAACTTCTAATTTGACTCAATTAAAAATACAGGTAAAAATCTAAATGAAAACAGACTTTTTATTTCTTTCCATAATACAAGAAGCTTTTTACATGCAACACAATTTAACCTTTTTTGTAAAAAAAAAAAACCAGAAGTAGAAATAACAAGCTTTTCTTTCTTTAAAACATCTCTAAGATCTACTACCAAATTTACAGAATGTTTTCTCTTAACAGTCACAACAATAAGTCTTCAAATCTACTATTACAAATTTACAACTTGCTTCTCCTTTCTCTTGAATGAGGCATTTATTTACAACAACTTTAAAACAACATCTGCAACTGAATTCAATTATCTTCAAATACAATCTTCTGAATATCTTTCATGAATCCTATCCTTTTTCCTCTGTATTTCCTGCATAATAGAAAAAACACAAAACTGACCACGGAGTGCTCACCTCCCAGCCTAGGCTAACTGGTAGCCACCCCCGAGCTCGGAGAACCAATTCCTAGACGGGTAACAAACAGGCAAACACATAGAAAGCAATGCATACAGATATTCCTGACACATTCCCAACCTGGCTTTCACAGCACCACACTCTGGTGGTGAATATTTTCAAAAGGTGGTAGTGGACCAAATACCCTGAGGAGAATCTGCAAGTATGTAATAACAAGAAGCCACCTCATGGCACAAATAAAATATCAAGAACCTCAACCCCATGATCCTTATGCCCCCCAAAGGCATTCTAGCCTTATAACCCTCCTTATGACCCCCATTGCACAAACAGGCCATGCAGCAAGGGTCACACAAAGATCCCTTGTGATCGCTCTCCAAAGAGAGTCTCTCACTCGAGGGCTGTCACTGCTACCACCCTCAAGATCCTCTTCTCTCCCAAGAGAAAGAGATCTTGAGAAAACTCCCAAAACACATTCATTCATAAAACAAAACCAAAAGATTTTCAAACATCCATTTTCAAGAATACAGATTTTCTTATTCAACAACTTTCAGAAATAAACAAGAAAAAGACATTAAAAGTAAAAATTGAAACCAACCTTAATCTGCCCAAAGGTTATAATGATATCTGAAGAAGAGCTGCCCAATCCACAATCCTTTATTTTCCTTAATCAATTTCTTTATCCCATAACATTATTTTTTTCTTCCAAATTTTCTTCTGTCTCCAAAAATGGAGAGTGGGTGATTAACCAGCTATTCCCAAAAATCTTCCTTAAGAAGCTCACTCTCTGAGTTCTCACAGGATTCTAAAAAAAATCAACAAAAAGAAGGAAGAAAGCAAAAAAATGCAAAAAGACTTTCCTTCCAAGAGGGAAAATCGTGATTTGATTTCACTTCAATTTTCAATTTTCGCTCAACTCAAAAAAAGCCAATTTTTAAAGCGTTAAAAAGATCATTATAAAGTAGAAACTTGCCTAAAATTACCCCTAACCCCTAGGTATACCTTATGGGCTTCAGGAAACCCTAATAAACTACTCCTAGGTGTTCATTAACCCATTTTAAACCCCTCTGAAGTTTATTTTCGGGTCAAACATAAGTTGACCACTCCAAAATTATATTCCCAAAATATCTTTTTGACAACACATTATTTTATTTAAAATTAATTATAATTTACACTTTCCCATCAAGAGACAAAATAAAATATTTAAATTTAAATCCACACATGTGTCAAGTGACACTAATAAAATACTTTTACAAAAATAAACATGAAATTGTCTCTTGAGGGTTTTACACAATAAATTTAAATAACACATAACACACATGCAGCATATACTGATACGAATAAAATACAACACAAACGGGGTGTTGCCTCTCCAAATAGACAAACCCTGGCTTTACGAACATACATAATTCTAGGTTTGATTCTCCGTAATTTTCCATGGTCACATGGTAAATTTCCTGCACATCTCGATTTACACATTAGTACTTCCAAATATCCATATATAATATAATTCAATAATATAACAATACACATCATTACTTGCATACAATTTTCATCTGCACAGGTTGAATACATATTTTATCAAGCAATTTCACATAAGCAATTTCATCCCAATTCACATAAACTAAACATACATCATAGTTCTATATTCAGAGTAAAGTCCTGCAAATTCAATAACGACATCTATCATTGCAATATCATCCTATCTAACAATCATGTAGTGTTCTATCCCATAAAGCATGTAAGTAAATCATCAAATCATAGCAATGTTATCCAATATCCTGAAATCATATAAGTTCTAAGTCTCAAAATGCATCAAAACAAAGTATCCATAATAGTCTAAAATATAAAATCTACTGAATGTCAAACTGAGTCGAGGCGAGGCCTCACATCCTCCCCCTCTAGGCATGAACTTCCTCCTGGAGTTCATCAAAGAGGTGAGGGTACTCTGATCTCATACGTGCTGCGTCCTCCCATGAAGCTGTAAGCTCATCATAACAATCCCACTGGACCCTAACCTGGTCCAGCTCTCGACCTCGAAGGGCCAATGTCCGGCGTGCCAAAATGCGAATGGGCTCCAAAGCTAGCTGCCCGTCCGACTCCACCTGCAAGGCATCCCAATCTAAAATGTGAGACTCATCATAGATATATTTTCTCAAAACTGAAACATGAAACACATCGTGGATGCGTGACAGGCTAGGTGGCAAAGCTAAACGGTAGGCAACTGGGCCTATCCTCTCCAGAATCTCAAAAGGTCCTACAAAGAGAGGTGCGAGCTTAGAACCCTTTCCGTAACGGATCGGACTCTTATGCGGTCGCACTCTCAAGAAAACTCTGTCTCCAACCAAGTAACTACGATCAATCCTCTTTGCATCGGCATACTTCTTCTGTCTATCCTGTGCCTCTCTGAGACGCTACCTAATCAAATCCACCTGCTGTTCCATATCTCGAACTAACTCAGGACCAATAGCAACTCTATCCTCTATGCGATCCCAACTCAAGGGTGTCCTGCAAGGCCTGCCGTATAATGCCTGGTAGGGTGGCATCCCCAAAGAAGTGTGATGCCCATTGTTATAGGCAAACTCCACTAAGGGAAGATACTCCTCCCACCGGGTCTGATGATCCATGACGTACATACGAAGCATATCCTCTAACACCTGATTGACTCTCTCTGTCTGACCATCTATCTCCGGGTGCTAAGCTGTACTGAAATTGAGCTTTGTGCCCATAGCTACCTGTAATGACTTCCAAAAGGTAGAAGTGAAAAGAGAATCCCTGTCAGAAATAATCTTGCGGGGTACGCCATGAAGTCTAACAATGTCTCGCAAGAACACCTGTGCTACTGCAGGAGCTGTGAATGTAGTACGGACTGGTGAAAAGTGAGCTACTTTGGTCTGCTTGTCAACTGTCACCAAGATAGCATCATGGCGACGAGAAGACATAGGGAGACCAACGATGAAATCCTTGGATATAGTATCCCACTTCCACTCTGGTATAGCATGAGACTGAAGCAACCCACCTGGATGGCGGTGCTCCGCCTTTACCCTTTGACACTCGAGACACCGAGCTACTATCTCAGCAATGAGCTGCCGCATTCCCGGCCAATGATACAACTGCCTCAAGTCTGCATGCAACTTCTTAACCCCGGGATGCGCAGCATAAGGAGCTCTATGAGCTTCCGAGACAATGAACTCTCGCAACCCTCCGGAGGAAGGTACATAAATGCGCCCTCTGTGGCGTAACAGTCCATCGGACTCCAAAGAAAAATCCACATATTTCCCTTCTAGTGTAACCTGAGAACGTAACACCTGACAAACCTCTGCATACCATTCGTCCTCTGACAAGTGCCGAAGTATACGGTCCCTCAAGTCTGTGCCCATGGATATGGTGCAAACCTCATAACGTCTCCTACTCAAGGCATCTGCAACTACATTTTCCTTTCCCTTGATGTAGTGAACGTCAAAATCATATTCGCACAAAAACTCCATCCATCTCCTCTGACGTGCATTAAGGTTCGGCTGAGTGAAGATGTACTGAAGACTCTGATGATCTGAATGCAACTCAAAGTGATGTCCTAAAAGGAAGTGTCTCCACCTCACAAGTGCATGCACTACTGCTGCGAGCTCAAGGTTGTGAGTGGGATAATTAAGTTCATGAGTCTTAAGTTTCCTAGACTCGAAAGCTATGGCCCTACCACCTTGCATAAGAACTGCCCCTAAACCCTCTAAGGAAGCATCGGTACAAACCATGAAATCAGCTGAAGGATCTGGTACAACAAGGATAGGAGCGCTAGTAAGTGCCTTCTTGAGTTCCTGAAAGGCCTTCTCGCACTTCTCTGTCCACTCAAATTTCTTCCCTTTACGCTGAAGAGAGGTAATAGGGTGTGCGACTCTGGAGAAACCTTCGACAAAATGTCGGTAATATCCTGCTAAACCCATGAAACTCCTGACCTCTGTCACACTGGTAGGCGCTGGCCAATCCATTATAGCCCTAATCTTTGATGGGTCAACTGAGATCCCATCACCGGAAATAACGTGTCCAAGGTACTTGACCTCAGATCGAAAGAAAGCACACTTCGATAGGCTACCAAACAACTGGTTATCTCGCAAACACTGCAATACCTGTTTCAGGTGCTCCTCATGCTCCTTCTCATTCCAAGAATATATCAATATATCATCGAGGAACACAATAACAAAACGGTCCAGAAAGGTACGGAACACCCCATTCATGAGACTCATAAAAACTGCTAGGGCATTCGTAAGTCCAAAGGGGACTACGGTAAACTCATAGTGACCATATCTAGTGCGAAATGCGGTCTTGTGGATATCGCTTTCCACTATTCTCAACTGATGGTATCCTGACTTCAGATCTATTTTGGAAAAGACTTTGGCACCCTGAAGCTGGTCAAATAAATCATCAATTCTAGGCAAAGGATATCGGTTCTTGATGGTTACTTTATTTAGCTGCCGATAATCCATACACAATCGGAGAGATCCATCCTTCTTCTTAACGAAGATAACTGGTGCACCCCACGGGGATACGCTAGGACGGATATGACCTTTCTCAAGAAGTTCCTCAAGCTGAATTTTAAGTTCATTAAGCTCATTTGTGGTCATTCTATAAGGTGCTCTGGAAACTGGCTCAGCTCCTGGTACTAGATCTATATGAAAATCAATCTCTCTGCGGGGAGGCATTCCCGGCAACTCTGAAGGAAATACATCTGAATATCCCTGAAGGATAGGATGGTCATCGAGCGATGTTTCTTTTTCCTCCTCTTCTCCTCTGTCACTGATAGTGATAGCAAAAAGCTGACATCCCTTCCGCATGCTCCGCTTGAGCTGCATTGCGGAGATCATACGAAGAGACACGGGCCTCTGAATCCCGGTGATAACTATGGGCGAACCATGATCATCCTCACACTCGATCCTTTTCAGGCGGCAATCCATCTTGGCTCTGTGGGCATAAAGCCAATCCATGCCAAGTACGATTCCATAAGATCCAAGTGGAGTCACTCTAAGGTCTACTATAGTGGTGGTCTTGCCAATCTGCAACTGACATGCCCTAACCTCTGATTCCACTAACACTCTAGCCCCTGAAGCTAATTCCACTTCCCAACTAACATCCTGCCTAGTTGCCACTAGCCCGCAACGCTCCACAACCAATGGAGATATAAAGGAGTCAGTAGCTCCTGAATCAAACAAAATAGATACATTGTTACCTCTGATTATACCTGAAGATTCGATAACCGTGGCCTGATGATCGGCCTGGTGGTTGTCAACCGCCGCCAATACTCTATGGGACCTGCCCATATCACCAACTGTCGGCTCTGAAGCGGCCATCCGCTGACTCCCTGCTACCTGTCCCTGAGGGCAATCCCTCGCCAAGTGCCCCATGGCTCCACAAGTAAAGCAAGCACCCCGTGCCTGGAACTGGGCACCCTGAGGCCTAGAAAATCCCTGACCTCCTGTCCTACTGGATCCGCTGTACCCACCCCTCGAGGACTGCTGAGTCCCCGCCGGCTGTGTGTACTGCCCCTGTGCTCTCTGATCACGTTTCTGTCCCTGAGTCTGCCACTGCTTGGGCTTGGAGCCCTGCTGATACTGTGGAGGCTTCTGTTTCTGGTTCTGTGGTGTCTGTTGTGGAGGAGGGGGTTTGGAGAACCCCTGAGAATTTCGGTTGTTCCCCTTCCAATGTGGTTTCTGGAATCCATAAGTCTGCGGTGCGGGATTTCGATTCTGATACCGATCCCTATTGTCCTGTGGTCTAACCTGAATTTCCTCGGCAATCAGTGCCTTCTCTACAGCAACCCGAAGGCTCTCTGGAGCGGACATCCTAACAGGCCCGGCTATCCCGGCGTTCAATCCCCTGATGAAGCGGTTTACAAGAAGTTTCTCATCCTTTAGATAATCTACATATGGCAACAACTCAAAGAATTTACTCTCATATTGGGTTACTGACAAGCCTTTTTGTTGGAGATCATGAAATTCGTCTATACGACGCTGCCTGAAGTGCTCTGATAGGTACCTCTCACGGAACCTCTTTGTGAATATCTCCCAAGTGAGTGTATCAGGAACTAATCCGCTTTTGTACTCTTCCTGTCTCCACCAGGTGGAGGTTGTCCCTCTCAGAAGATGAACTGCAACACGTGCTTTCAAGTTGCTCTCATAAGAACGCAACGCAAAGCACCTTTCAAGACTCAGAAGCCATGCCTCGACCTCTACTCCATCTGTAGAACCCCCGAAGGATGGTGGTTGGAGGCGCATGACCTCCCTGATGAGATCCCCTAGATCTCGATGACCTCTCTCAAAATAGACTGGTTCCACCGCAGGAGGTGGTCCTGGCATATGCACTGACTCTGGCTCATTACCACCCTGGCTCTCTACAGGAATCGGAGCTGGGCTCCTGCTTCGTTCTCTATCAACAGATCTATGACTCCCAGAGTCATGACTCCTAACCGAAGGGTTCTCTGTTGGAATCCTTTCCTGAACAATGCCAATAAGATTCTGAATGGCTGCTAGAAGGTCACGGTTAGGTTCATTTGGCTGTTCGGGAGGTGCTCCTGGGTTCTCCTCTGGAATCGATGCCTCCCTCTCTTCCTCATCGCGAGCTAGGCGCTCACGTCTAGGACCCCATCCGCGCTTGCGAGCTTGTCGCGTCAACGGAGGCATCCTAAGAGGAAAATAAGACAAAACAATTAATTTATTTCTTATAGAATTAAATTTATTTAAATTCAGAATTCCATTAACAAAATAATTTAAAATATTCTAAGGCGAAACGTAAGTGAGTAAGGCTCCTAGTGTGGAAACCTTGCTCTGATACCAAAATGTCATGCCCAAAAATTAGGGCAAAAACGGAACAATTTTTTTTTTTAAAAGATACTAGTTTAATTAACAACACACTCTTGCGACAAGCGTTAAAGAAAATTTCATTATTAAATTCTGACTATTTTCGAATGAACTAAGCTTCGTTGAAATGTTATATTTTAATTGTGGAAAAGCCTACTGGTTTAGATTCTGTTTCCAAAAGATATTTAGTTAATAGCTTTATTAAATTTATCAAACTAAAAGTATTAGGAGAGATATTTTAATTTATCCCCCACTATGACTATATAGTCTTAGCAAATCTTAATTAATTTCTTCTTTATAATTTTTCCCCAAATCAATATTGTGTACATATGAAATGTACATATATACATATTGATTATGCATATATTTGAATATCAATAATTTAATTTCTTAAATCAATAAAAACTCAAAAAAACATACATATATATACATATATATATTCCCATATATATATATATGGAAACATATATATTTATATATATATATATTCTACTAATATACCATTATTTTAATCCAAACCTCCAAAATCCATTGCAACTTTCTAAATATTATCTCTTAATTTCCTCAACCCTAATTAGGGTTCTAATTTCTTATTTAACCATTACCTAAACCCGAAAAAACATATCTATTTTTTTATTTTCAAAACTAAACTTCCCTAGCCCCTTTCGGGCTAGGGTTTAACCCTTTTTTTGAACAGATGAAGATTCATGCTGGGCCGAAGACCCTACGGGCGGCCATGTCCAAATTTACTTGCAGGTCGCGGAGGTTGGAATACATATTGGGCCGCGCGCGCGCCACTGTGTGGGCGCACAGTGGGCGCCGCGGCACCACTGTGTGCCCACACAGTGGGCGCCGCTGGCGGCACCACTGTGTGGCCACACAGTGGCGGCCGTGGCCGTCCACTGTGTGCCCACACAGTGGAAGCCGCAAGCGGCTCCACTGTGTGTGCACACAGTGGGCGCCGCGCGGTCGTCCACTGTGCGTACACACAGTGGAGCCCGCGGGGACCCCAACTTATATTTTTTTTTTTTAAAATAATTACATTTAATAATATATATATATATATATAAATATATAAATATATAGATTTATATATATGTATGTATATATATATATGTGGTATTTACATAAATTAATAAGCATAGATAAAAGGATAATTTTAAATTCCAAATAAAATTTATATATATTTTAAAAGAGAATTTCTTTTTTTTTACATGTAAAATTTTAAGCAAATATAATAAAGGAAAAGATAACATTAAGTTAAATCAAAAATATAAATATATGTATATATATGTATATATATATATATATATATATATATATATATATATATTTAAATTTAAATTCATCTATAAAATAAGCTTCTAAATCCATGTTAACAAAAATGCAATTTAAAGTATTTCACAAAGATGCATTATACGTTTCTTTTTTTTTTTGGTAATAAGAAATCCTTTAATATTTTTTTTTTTTAAATAAAATATTCACATAAAACAACTTTTCTTTCCATCTAAAATACTTAAAAGCTTTCAGCTTAAATAACTTCTAATTTGACTCAATTAAAAATACAGGTAAAAATCTAAATGAAAACAGACTTTTTATTTCTTTCCATAATACAAGAAGCTTTTTACATGCAACACAATTTAACCTTTTTTTTTTATAAAAAAAACCAGAAGTAGAAATAACAAGCTTTTCTTTCTTTAAAACATCTCTAAGATCTACTACCAAATTTACAGAATGTTTTCTCTTAACAGTCACAACAATAAGTCTTCAAATCTACTATTACAAATTTACAACTTGCTTCTCCTTTCTCTTGAATGAGGCATTTATTTACAACAACTTTAAAACAACATCTGCAACTGAATTCAATTATCTTCAAATACAATCTTCTGAATATCTTTCATGAATCCTATCCTTTTTCCTCTGTATTTCCTGCATAATAGAAAAAACACAAAACTGACCACGGAGTGCTCACCTCCCAGCCTAGGCTAACTGGTAGCCACCCCCGAGCTCGGAGAACCAATTCCTAGACGGGTAACAAACAGGCAAACACATAGAAAGCAATGCATACAGATATTCCTGACACATTCCCAACCTGGCTTTCACAGCACCACACTCTGGTGGTGAATATTTTCAAAAGGTGGTAGTGGACCAAATACCCTGAGGAGAATCTGCAAGTATGTAATAACAAGAAGCCACCTCATGGCACAAATAAAATATCAAGAACCTCAACCCCATGATCCTTATGCCCCCCAAAGGCATTCTAGCCTTATAACCCTCCTTATGACCTCCATTGCACAAACAGGCCATGCAGCAAGGGTCACACAAAGATCCCTTGTGATCGCTCTCCAAAGAGAGTCTCTCACTCGAGGGCTGTCACTGCTACCACCCTCAAGATCCTCCTCTCCCAAGAGAAAGAGATCTTGAGAAAACTCCCAAAACACATTCATTCATAAAACAAAACCAAAAGATTTTCAAACATCCATTTTCAAGAATACAGATTTTCTTATTCAACAACTTTCAGAAATAAACAAGAAAAAGACATTAAAAGTAAAAATTGAAACCAACCTTAATCTGCCCAAAGGTTATAATGATATCTGAAGAAGAGCTGCCCAATCCACAATCCTTTATTTTCCTTAATCAATTTCTTTATCCCATAACATTATTTTTTTCTTCCAAATTTTCTTCTGTCTCCAAAAATGGAGAGTGGGTGATTAACCAGCTATTCCCAAAAATCTTCCTTAAGAAGCTCACTCTCTGAGTTCTCACAGGATTCTAAAAAAAGTCAACAAAAAGAAGGAAGAAAGCAAAAAAATGCAAAAAGACTTTCCTTCCAAGAGGGAAAATCGTGATTTGATTTCACTTCAATTTTCAATTTTCGCTCAACTCAAAAAAAGCCAATTTTTAAAGCGTTAAAAAGATCATTATAAAGTAGAAACTTGCCTAAAATTACCCCTAACCCCTAGGTACACCTTATGGGCTTCAGGAAACCCTAATAAACTACTCCTAGGTGTTCATTAACCCATTTTAAACCCCTCTGAAGTTTATTTTCGGGTCAAACATAAGTTGACCACTCCAAAATTATATTCCCAAAATATCTTTTTGACAACACATTATTTTATTTAAAATTAATTATAATTTACACTTTCCCATCAAGAGACAAAATAAAATATTTAAATTTAAATCCACACATGTGTCAAGTGACACTAATAAAATACTTTTACAAAAATAAACATGAAATTGTCTCTTGAGGTTTTTACACAATAAATTTAAATAACACATAACACACATGCAGCATATACTGATACGAATAAAATACAACACAAACGGGGTGTTGCCTCTCCAAATAGACAAACCCTGGCTTTACGAACATACATAATTCTAGGTTTGATTCTCCGTAATTTTCCATGGTCACATGGTAAATTTCCTGCGCATCTCGATTTACACATTAGTACTTCCAAATATCCATATATAATATAATTCAATAATATAACAATACACATCATTACTTGCATACAATTTTCATCTGCACAGGTTGAATACATATTTTATCAAGCAATTTCACATAAGCAATTTCATCCCAATTCACATAAACTAAACATACATCATAGTTCTATATTCAGAGTAAAGTCCTGCAAATTCAATAACGACATCTATCATTGCAATATCATCCTATCTAACAATCATGTAGTGTTCTATCCCATAAAGCATATAAGTAAATCATCAAATCATAGCAATGTTATCCAATATCCTGAAATCATATAAGTTCTAAGTCTCAAAATGCATCAAAACAAAGTATCCATAATAGTCTAAAATATAAAATCTACTGAATGTCAAACTGAGTCGAGGCGAGGCCTCACAGCTTTGTTATAAAGAAGGATGAAATTTGGATGGAGGCAGTGGTTCCAAGAACAATTTGAGCAACTAAAATGGGTTATGAGGTAGATGAGAACATATTAGAAACATATGCTAAAGCCTGAACTAGTAGAAGAAGTATTTGGAAATGCAAAAACTATTGAAAGCAAAGTTCAATCATAGAAATGAATAAAGAAAACAGAACAAACAATTAGAAAAGAAAAAAGACAAGCAAAAGTAATCAAGGAAGATTTGTTGAATATCACTGGTATCAAGGAGAGTGACTTGGAAGGGTTACAACCAGAAGCACATCTTTCACCGGTTGGTACCTCCTCTGACAGTGAAATACCAGCAGAGTTTCGAAGAGTAGAAAGAAAAAGGAAACCTTCACCGATACCCGCTCCTACACCCAAGAGAACAAGACAGAAACAATAGGCAGTAAGGCCTCCGACAAAGAAAATGACACCTAGGAAGAAGAAGGAAAAACAAGTTATTCCTCCACTTGAAAATCTTCTAAATGAAATTACTGAAGATGGAAACTTGTCAAATGTTAGCAAGTTGTATAACGCTTTCACTAATGAGGAAAAGGAAAGTATAGAAAATAGTGTTATTTTACACTTAGACATTTACAAGAAATTTTTGATAGAAGTTGTAGATGATCTACCAAGTGACTTGTACAGAAGATTAGATGCAAAAAGGTTAGCAATTGTGGAACTAGATAATAAGATTAAGGTAGAAAAACTACTTGCAGTTCACCCAGTAAAATCAAAAGAAGAAATTGATGAACTAATAAGTGAGGCAAACAAGACTGTATTTTCCACCGGTCACCGACATGTAGCTTTAATGGCTGGCAGAGTGAATGAGATCACTGAAGAAACAACAGAGAAATGGGATATTTTCTTTGTGGAAAAAGAAAAGCAAGAAGAGCTTAAAAGACCAAAGACGTTTAGAGTCTATCAAAAGGAAAAGGATAAAGGTAAAGGAAAGGTAGGTGGTCCTCCAAGCATAAAAGTAATAGATAACTTGCCCCCACCTCCTTCTGATACTCCACCAGTTGAAACTGTTGATACACCACTGCTAACAGATAATGTTGAGAGTATGGAGACAACGCATGAAGACACTAATCTTGATTCAAAGGTGTTATATACTATGAATATTGACACACAAGAAGTAAAAAATTGTGGTTGATAAGGAAACCATTGAGAAGAAAGATGTGGCAACTGAGCCATCGATAGAGAACATTGATGTAGAGACACATGTTGAGGATACAGTTGGAATTGTTGAGATTGGGATTGAAACACATACTGAACAATCCACTGATCCCCTGGATACTGGAAAGATAGATACCAGTGATGTACACACTGAAAACCCTACTGAGTTAGAGCAACCGACTACTGATAATACAATAAAATCTATTGAGATACAGACAATAGATAGTTTAGAGGTACATACAGAGAAACCAATAGATAATACTAAGACACAATCAGAGAAACTGGTAATGGAAAGCATAGAGAAACCAACTGACGTATATTTTGAGAAACATGAAGAGAAAAAGGTTCAAACAGAGACAATGCCATCGGCAATAGCTGAGAAACCCAAACCTTTGCTAGTTGAGATGCAGACTCAAACTGACCTACCTGAGGTCAACATAAGAAAAGAGGTTACTCACACTAGTGGATTGCAGATTGTTAAGGGAGTTGGGCAATCATCTGGTTCCTCCTTAACAGAATTCAGACCAACAAATGTAACAAAGGTATTACTGGATTCCATCAAGAAAATCACATAGTGTAATGCACAGGCGTATAAGGCAATTGATGACACCATCCCAATTTTGAAATTGATTGCACCCAAGTGCAATGTGGAAAATAATTTTTTTTTGAGCCAATTAGACACATTGTCTAAATACATAACTGGTAATCTTCTAACTATTGATCAAATTAATGAGGAGAGTTTCAATGAGAAAATGAATAAAGAGAAAGAAAATTCTTTGAAGAGTCAATAAAGAGATGCAAGGAACACATTGATACATTATTACTGGCACTAGGAAAAACAATAATGGACTTTAATAAGTTGTACAGGGATTCATGCAAGACAAACATTTTAACAGAGGACATAGATAAAGAGATCAGCAGAGCACAAAAGGAAATAAATGATATTGTTGATAATCTCATAGTTTCATCAAAACCCAAATCAGTAATAGAGCAGGAAATTGCAGGTTTTGAAGAGAAAATTGAAAATTTTGAAAAAGATAAGGAGAGATTAAAGTTTAAGGCTAAGGAACTCAAATGTAGATTAGGTCTGAAACTAGACATCCTCATCTCTTTGAGAAAAGAGATTTTTGAGGCACTTGTTCCAGGACTTAAGACATCAGAAGAGAAAATGCACATACTCATCGGTACCATCCAAAGGATAGAAGCAGCATTGAAGGATAGTGAAAATTCCAAAGGTTCACTAATAGCTTAAATTTTGCACTAGCAGATCTATATCAGATTGTAACCCACCGGTTACAAGGATCTAGCTGAGAACAACACTCAATTGACATTTTTGAAAACCTTTGTCATTGATGTCAAAGGGGGAGTAGTGGAGATGAGAAAAATAAATAACATAAGAGATCATCTACTCAGGGGGAGCACGCGGTATTGGAACACATAGTTTTGGTAAGACAATTTTGGTAAGATTTTTGGACAACACATTTTGGATACAATTTTGACTTTTTCTCATGAGTGTTGCCATCAATGCCAAAGGGGGAGATTGTTGGAAAATGCACACTCCAATGAGAAATTTTAGGTCATTGAAGGTATTATCATTGATGGCAACCTTGCAATCTTATGGTACCAACAGGTACCGGCACCGACAAATAGTTTATCGGCAACAACAAAGATGATTATCGGCACCCCAACTGACAAGATTTTGTTTATTATATTTTGTATTTAATTGTAATATCTTTTTGTAAGATGATGAGGAGAATTTTAATAGGACTCATATAAGTATGAGATCTTGTAGATCATTTAGGATATGTGGACATGGTCAGATTATTGCAGAAGTATTATGCGAATATTAAGGCAGATTTTGGAGTAAGGTTTATGGTTATTTTGTGAGCTTAAACCGGTGTTGAACCTGGCATAGTAGATGTTGAACCGAAGGAGTACATGATATTGGATTTGCATAATCCAATTTTATAATTCAGTGAGACTTCCCTTTTGTAATTAAGCAGTGAGCTTTAGGCAGTTGGTTTTCCTGCATGTGCAGACCCCTATTGTAAGTAATATTCATTTATTGACAAGTGAGTGAATATTGTGGGTCACTGGTGTAGGAGCACCCTTCCAAGCTCTCCCTCCTTCTTGTTTTGTTGGTATTATGCTTCTTATGAAGCCATTGTATATAAAATAATGAGCCAAGTGCTCATAGGTCCTAGTTAGGGTCCTAGAGGAGATCTTAGGGGTCATTAGTCAAGATTGTGATTTTCTTGAAAATGGAGGGTATGTGTGTCTTTGTGGTGTTTAGGGGTCCTTCATAACATGGTGGTGTCCTTAGGTTGGCCCAATGTGGGTTTAGGATTCATGAAAAGCAACATTGGGAAAGTTGCTCAAAAGTTGCAAAAGTTGCATGACAACTTTTAAAAGTTGTCAAGCAACTTTTCCACCAAGAGGTCTAGATCCTTAATTTGGTATGGACAACCCTGATATGGGCACACAAACCAAGGAAAAGGTGGTATAATTATTTGAAAAACCTAATTGGATGGGTTGGATGTCAGAGATTGTATGGCTCAGGCAAACTGAATTGACTGTGACCATTTTGTTGGTTACCAGTCAGTTTGAATGAAGCTACCGGGCAAGTTAATGGATTGATTTGCATGCAACACTGTGTGAAATGTCTTCTATGGTGTAAATACTTCCATTGTGAGTGATTAGATTAGATTTTTCTTTACGGGTTGAGTGTGTTTGTAAATAGTTTGTAAATTGTAGTCTCACTGTCTAGTTTTGGACTAGTTTGTGCAAATGAAGTCTTAACTCCATTCCCCGTTGTGGAATCTGATGCAGAGCATCATGAAAATCCATAAAACCTTCATTCAAGGGTAAACTTTAAACTTGAATCAAGAGACATATAAAAAGATAAATCACTCTTCTCAACTTCAAACCAATTTCAAAGGTTATATTACATCCTTAAAAACCTTCATTCAATATTTCAGATCATAACATTCACCATAACATGAGAGAACAAATTCTTTATTGCCATGGAATACCCTAGTTTAGGGTTTCATCCCTTAACAACTGTTTTCACCAAAATAATCACAAAATATTCAATTCTTAACCAAATAAAGTAAGAACAAAAGAAATGGAAAGAAGATTCAGAGACCTTTCTAACACATATATCCTTTCTTCAATATTATCCCTCACGTGACCACACCAAATGCTACAACCGGGTTGTTACTGCCTTCACCAATCTGCTTTTCACCATGAATTGTAACAAACAGTCATCAATAAAATTTTACATATTTCTCATAAAGACAATCGCTTCGGTAAGAATTTATATCACTGAGTTAAAAAAGTTCTCTCAAAATTTCAGCTAGATCCAACGGTTTAATAAAAAGATATAATCATTTTCCCAAAACTGGGTAACCCTTGGCAGGGTTTTGACAATTATTGAAAAATAAACATATCTTGCCAAATACTCCACAAAAATGCACAAGAAAGGATTCATCTGAAAGATATTTCATCAATATATCATTAAATAACATCTACATATAAAAATTACATCAAATGTGATCCTCCATGGATCTATGACAGCCATAGATTCCTTAAAACCTCATGACAGTTTGAGGGTTTGATGGATAATCTTTGTCAAATCCCCTCCAAACTGATCTCCCTTCTTGATTTCGACCAAACATGGTTTTATAAACCATTTCAAACTCCTTTCTAACTTCTCCAACCACCTCATAACCAATGGATTTCATTTTTATACTTTTGTTGCACTTTTGGCAATATTGCAACTTTGTAATTTTTACAATTTTTGACATAAATGACTCTAACTCTTACATTGACACTTTTAAAACTTCAATATGGACCAAATATGATATCTTTGGACAAAATGGCTCATTTAGCCTTACATATTATGATTTAATTGACTCAAATAACCTTAATACATTATGAATGACTCAAATACAATAAATTGTTCATATTATGACTTTTGACCTCCTGCTATGCTTGTGTGCTTAGGTGCCTCTGCACCAGAATCACCATGAAACCATGGGGAATGAGATTCAAGACCTTGTATCATAGTCCCATGCAAGTAGGGCCCTTGAAAATGCAAGGAAGCCATTTGAAGACCCATTCCTAGGTGAGACTGGACAGTGCCTGGTTAGGAATGGTTGTTGGTGCAGAGGTCTTGGAGAGAAAAGTTGGTTAGTGCAGAGTGCATCCTTTGGAGGAAGTGTAGAGGAGTGATTGAAGAATCATTGGTGTGAAGGAGGAGCCTCCACCAATCCAAACAAGGTGGCTAAAACTCAAAACACTCACTGTGACGCAGGCAGACCCTAAAAATCCTCACAAAAACCCTTAAAACCCTTAAAATCCATGTAGGATAGTGTACAGACACTTAGAGGCCTAAAACCTAGAAAATCCATGAGTCCTTGCCAAATGAATGGCAGTCCATTTTGGGAGTTTGGGTTGTTTGTGCATCGTTTGTGAGAGGGAGCCCTAAAGGACCAGATAGGAGGCATAATTGGTCCTAATCCTTGTAGCCCTATTTGAAGGCAAAAACACAAAATAGTGAAATCGATAAGGGGTTGAAGGCTTGAAACCTCTTGGGGGCTCATGAATGGGTGGAAAGATCATGAAATAGACCTAATACAACCTTTCTAAGACCTTGGAAGGTGTGGAACAAGCCTAGCCTTATTAGCCATAGTAAGGGGTTTTGAGTCTCATGAGTAGGTGAGACCTTAGGAGTAGCATTGCAACTCATTGGTGGGTGGATTGGGCAAGGTTAGGGGATTCCTCAAGAAAAGGGAAGTCCTAGAGACCCTAGGGTGTGTAGAGAACACTAGGTGATCCAAGGAAAGGATCCAAGAGCATAGACTAGGCTAGTCTATCCCTAACCCCATCCCATCAATCACAAATCCCACCGAGGTTTTTCCCACACTGGGTTTCCTCATTAAAAATATTGTGTTATGGTGTGCTTTCTATGTTGTGGTTATTGTTCTTATTTACTGCAGTAATTCTTGTTTACCGGTACACTATTTTGGAATGCAATTTGTTTAATAAGATTAGAAAATCTGTAAACTGACAAGATACTAATTCACCCCCCCCCCTCTCAGTATCTTTGGGAATCATAACACATACCAGATTATAGGGCTTCACAATCTTAGGTATATCTCTAACTGCCTTGGTAGAACTAATCTTTAAAATGCAATCAAAATTCACATGACACAACCTCTTATTCCATAGCCAACTCTCATCAATTCGTGCAATCAAACATGTCTTCTCACCGGAGTTCAAATGAAAGATGTTACCTTTAGTCTGAGTATCGGTTGCAATCTCCAATCCAGATCTATTGATAATATTGCATTTTTCATCCTTGAATTGTAACTAAAATCTCTTATCCACCAACTGTCCTACACTCAAAAGATTATGCCTTAAACTTTCAACATAATAAACATTATCCGTATCATGCTTACCATCCAATGATATAGTTCCTCTTTCCTTGACCATGCATGCTTTGTCATCTCCAAATATAACTAGACCGCCAACAAATTATTGCAAAGATAGAAACTTCCTTGTATCTCTAGTCATATGATGTGAACGTCCACTGTCTATCACCCATTCATGATCCTTGTCTTCCAATTTTTCAGCAAGGGCCTTTTCTTCAGGTACCAGATCATCTTCCTTGATAGCCAAGAATACCCATTCCTTTCAATTATCAGATCCACTAGCTAAATCATGTGTCGATTCATCATCAGAATCAATCACGCCTTCCTCATCCACATAGTAGCATGATTTGTCTTTGTTACTCTTGTACTTATACTTGTTTTGATAATCATGGTTAGGCCTAAAATATCTTCTCTCTCTTTCCCCAAATATTTAATTCCTTTCAGGACATCTACATGCAAAATGAACTATCTTATTACATGAGAAACATTTAAAAGGTGATTTTCCTTCATACTTACTTCCTATCGGACCTTTAGGTACTCTTCTAGCAAATAGGGCTTCAAGTTGCTCAAACCCTTCATCTTTTTTCTTCATTTCCTCTAGTTCCTTAGCAAATAAGGCTTTCCAATCACTCTTGCTGGCAGATGAGCTTGAACTATTAGATGTCATAGGATCTTCCTCAAGTGGTTAAGCTTCTTTGGAGAGGACCAGGATCTGATACCAAGCTTAGATAATTGGTGAGCAACTGAGAGGGGGTTTGAATCAGTTGTTAACAGATTATAGAACTTTAAGTATTAAAAACTTATTACCAGAATACATAAACTAAATATCAAAATAGAAGATATAACAATTAAGCACAAATATAATCCACAGAACATTTACCAACCATCCACAAAAGATAACACCAAGATTTGTAAGTGGAAAACCCAGTAAAGGGAAAAATCCCGATGGGAAGTCTACCCAAAGTCAAATAATATTTATGTAGTAAGTATGTGATTACATAAAGAGGGGCCTGCACATGCAAGAAGGCCAAAAACCTAGAGTGCACTTCTCATCACAAAAGGAGCCTCACTGACTATAAAATAAATCCAGACTACAATCCAGAAAGAAGAGTGAACTGTAAGAATAGCATCTCCTATGCCTGAATATAGTTTCAGTTTAGCTCAGTACCAGAGGTCTTAAACCTCTTTCACCAACCCAATTCGATCACCTATGATTGACCAAAACCTCTGCATACGATTAAAACCTTATTCACACAAAGACAAACCTATATCCCAAAAACCCATGATATACAGAGAGATCTTACATCATATTTATACCAACCCAAGACCTAAACAATTAGGTCGACCACCCAAAATATACTACAATAAATTCATAACATAAACCTGCAATCCAATGATCAACCAAGTCTGCCTAAGACCGAAACAACATAATCCAATCAAAAGATCCAACCGGAAACGCATCGGGATCATCCACCAACACATTACATAAATCAGTCCATAACCTAATGAATACTAAGAGGGGGGGATGAATTAGTATGCCAAAAATCTTTGCACTAAAACACTTACATAGTCTAAAGATAAACCAGTAAAGCAGTCTGACAATCAAACCGGTTATCACACATACAAACCAAAATGCAAATAAAACATTCACCCACAAAAGCAATACAACCATAACACAAGATATTTGACGTGGAAACCCAACTGGGAAAAACCATGGTGAGATGGAACTCACAAGTCACTATCTGTAGAATAGAAACCAGACTGGTTAAGGTCTTACAATGTTCTTCACCAGAATAGATCTTGTTAGGAATCTCAATCTCTGTTAGGAGATAAGTCTGATTAAAGACTACCTTGTTAGAGGATTTTAGATTCACATGTGTGAACCACCTTGTTAGAGGATTTTACAAAGGCTTTGAGGCCTACCTGGTTAAGGGTTACAGACTTGTCAAAGATGTGAGTAATCAACAAGTGTTTGATCTATCTACTAGCACAAATTGCTTGGTTAGATCCAGTATTCCTCACAGCTAATGCATTCTAGCATTACTTCAGTCTCCTCTATCTCTCTCAGTTACAACTTGATCTTCTCTAATAAGATCACTCTCCACTTTCACCTTAAACCCTAGCTCAACATAAACCCTATTTGCAACTTCTTCAACAACTTGAAAACCTAGACATGATGTCCTTTTAAAGGAATCTGATTTCATGTTGGTCCAATAGGATTAAATTACAATTTCCTAGGTTCAGTGAATCTAGACATACTCAATAACATGACACAAGAATCACCACCAATGTGTCGGCACCGTCAAACAATCGGTGGATTGGTAACTCATCACAAAATGTCGGTTGGTAACTCATCAGAGAGTGTTACCAGTTTATACAAAATGTCAGTTGCCAGTTTGACAAAGATGAAGACTGGTAAGAATGTGTTGTGCCGCTTTTCTTCCTTGTACCGCTTGTGATCTGTGAACCACTTGGGGTCGACATGCCGCTTCAGACCGGGAAACACATTCTGCAAAATCACCACTAGTCTAAAGACTAGAATACAACATACCGATTGGAACAAATACCGGTTGAGCATGAGCTCATGCATATAAAGGGGATCTCAATACAAGTGTGTGTCCATCAATGACAATCACAACACATCAAAAATACCAACAATCTCCCCCTTTGGCATTGATGGCAACACTTAGGAAAATAAAATTTTGACATCTAAGTGTTTTACAACAAAAGCTTGCCATTAACAAAATTGCTCCCCCTAAGCATATACACTATCCCTTAATCAACGGAGTGTATAGCAATTTTGCATTCAGAGCATAATTATCAGAGCATATAGCATATATCATAGCATATATCAAAACTTCAAAAACAGATACTTCTCCCTCTGATATACTTCTCCCCCTGATATATCAAAATTTCAAAATTTTAAAGACCATCAAAATTTTAAAACCTTATACTTCTCCCCCTTTGCCAACAATGACAAAGTACCACTGCAAAAACCTATATCCATATATATATATAAGAGTTTATGACAATAATGAATAATACTTGTCAAAAACCGCTTTGTAGTCTTGCAAAAATTGTTTCATGGAGAGAGACCAGGACTCAAGTAGGGAGGTTGCCACTTCCTTCTCTGTTTGCATTTGTGATACATGTTCCTCCATGGCATCGATTGTGCTCAGTTCTTGGGTGACTGTCAATGCTTCCAGGTTCAGATAGCATTTCTGGAGAATTTGCAGTCATGGAAGTAATACCAGTTGAAGTTCCTGCAAATCCCTAGACCTTGTGCTGATCTCTTGCTCTATCTTAGCTGACTGGATCTGGAACCGGTGAACGGTTTGTCCATATGCTGCAAAGGAGTTGTAAGGAGTCTTGAATGTGCTTAAGTAGGATTGTAAGTCCATTTGAAGCTGTTGCTTCTTGGCTAGCACATCATCACAGAACAGATGAGGTTGATAGATTTTGTTGAGTAGCAAGTTTCCCTCATCCAAAGCACTCCTTATGTCCTTTTGATCCTTTGACAGTTCAGTCCTAAGCTCATTCAGTTTCTTCACCAGAGCAACATTAAGAGCCTTTTGGTGCTCTTTCTTTACATTGGCCTCAACTTCTTCTTCTAGGCTCTGCACCTGATCATCCACTACAGTACACAGAAGTTTGAGTTGTGCTAGTGATGAATCGGTGTCAGGAAGATTAGTACCGAGGATTAAACCGGTAAGTGTGTCTACAGCTGCCTGAATGATGTCTTGTTCCTTTTTCCTACGAATAATCTCAAGGTGCTCTTGAGCAACCTTGATGCTCTGCATAAGCTCCGACTTGCTTGCAGATTGGAGATCGATAGGACTAGAAAGATCAACTAGTGAGGGTTGACTTCCGGTTGCCTTCGGAGTCTCCAACTAAGAGCTTTTTGCCGCTTCACGTTCCTTGGCTTCTTCAGCTTTCTTCTTTTCTGCTTCTCTTCTCTTCTCTTCTTCCTTGTCTTCTTCTGCCTTTTTCTTCTCCTCTGCTCTCCTCTTCTACTCTTCCTTTTCTTCTTCTTCCCTCTTCTTCTTCTCTTCCTCTTACTTTTTCTTCTTTTCTTCCTCTTCCTTCTTCTTTTCTTCCTCTTCCTTCTTCCTCTTCTCCTCTTCTTTCTTCTTCTTTTCTTCCTCTTCCTTCTTCCTATTTTCTTCTTCTTCTTTCTTCCTCTTTTCTTCTTCTTCCTTCTTCTTCTTTTCTTCCATGTCCTCTTCTTCTTTCTTTTTCCTTTCTTCTTCTTACTTCTTCTTTTCTTCATCTTTTCTTTTCTCCTCTTCCTCTTTCTTTTTCTCTTCCTCCTTTCTCTGTTTCTCATCTTCATCCTTCTTCTTTTTCTCTTCTTCCTTGTCTTTTTCCGCTTGCTATGTGTCCACAACTTGTTCACCACCCTGATCGGCCTGTTGCCCCTGTTCAGTTCCCTCAGAAGGTATGTCTTGAGTGACATCTTCTATATCCAGGGCATCGACATCTATGGTGTCGATTGGTTCCTCCACCAGGTTTCCTTCCTCATCAAAAACTTCATCCGGTTTGGAAATAACCGGTCCCTTTTCCACTTGGAGGTTGGCCATTCGAGCTTTGTGTGAGCTGATAGCATGGGCCATGTGTTGATGTGTATCCTTTTCTACATCATCAACTCTCCCTTCCAACAACCAGAGTCTTCTTCTCCTTGTGAAGAAGAGACCTTTATTTTGATCTAATACATCAAATAATTCTGAATTTGAGAGTTCGGGGAAGTAATGTGCAAAAACTTTCTCCCTAATCTCTTGTTCCTTTTCAATGGCAATGCGCCATTTGTTATCCAATGCTTTAAAAAATGAATCCGGTGTCTAAGATTTAATCTCTGATGGTGACCAGTCATTTTTGCATAAATAAAGAATGATTTCCTACAGTACTTCATCTTTTTCTTCACTATTGAAATCATCATAATAATCAATTAAATCATGAAGTAACTTTCTCCTAATATTCTTTACTGTTCTTTGACAATGTGTCAAAGGTTTGTAAGAGGAGATATCTATATTTACCGGTGCGGATGTTGTCGGTTCATTCTTCTTCACCTTCTTTGGCTGTTCATCAGACTCAGTTTCTTCGGAGTCCAATTCATTTGCCTTAGTCTTCCTCTTTCTTTCGAAGACTTTTTCCGGTGTTACCTCCAGTTTCTTATTTGTCGGTGACCGCTTGGTCACTCTTGGAGTCTCAATGGTAGCTGGTGTTGATGCCGCAGGCACTGCCTTAGCTTTCTTGGCTGCCGATTCTTTTCCCTTTTTCACCGATGGTTCTTCAACCGGTGCGATCCTCTACAAGTAGGTTCCGGTTCGCTTCACCTTTGGATCAAGAGGCGAGGCAATAAGGGTTGAAGCATACCCTTCCAGCATGTCAAACATGACCTCATAGCCCATAGGCTCCACTTCCTCCATTCTAGGCTCAACAGCCTCCATTAGACATTTGTCCACCTGAATAGTGAAATAGATGTCATCTTCATACTTTTTCACTATGTCACCTGAGATTCACATCCTCTGACTCATCTTTCTTTTGAACTCATCAAAGTATTTGTTCAGTATCTCAGGGTAGCCGGTTCCAATGGCTTGCACACTTTCCTTTATCTGCTTGGTTACCGGTTAGTCAGGGGCCCACTGGACATCTCCTACACCCGGAAAGTAGCCTTGGAAATAGAAAAACATCCCTACCAGTAGTTGTCCAAATTTAAATCTTAGTGAATTGTCCTTTTTGATTGCCTTGAGATTTAACAGGAGTTGCCTTTGCATACCAGTGCATAAGTCAAATGATTTATCTTCTATAATCATCCGGTAAGTGGCATTTACCACTGCAGCAGATACAGAATTAATCCTGTTGGCTGAGAATGTCATGTAGCCTATCACCATGCAGGCATATTTTACCAGTTCATCCTTGATAGGATTAACTGTCATACCTCATGAATCACTTGTCAAACCGGTGAGCTTGGTCATTTTCATTTTGCTTACCGTTCTCAGGGCTGGCACTTCCCTTGTGTTGCAGAAACTGTTGATTGCATGAATTGCCTTAGGCATGATACCATGCGTTCTCTCCAGGTACATCTTGTCACCATGGACTCTGCTCAAGATGATTCTGATGTGATCCTCTGTGAAATCTTCTAGAAAATACACCGTATTATGGAGTTTCTTCTTCTCTAAGATACTGAGCTCCGGTTTGATCCTTTTGTCCTTTTCGCAAAATAGACCTAATTGAGTATGAATGGCTAAGGGCCCTAGGTCTTCTATCTTGCAATCAATATAGTCTGAAATTCCTTCTTCGACTATGACTCCAGCTGGAACTTGTGACAAAGCATTATACTTGGACTTCCTCTGAATGAAATTTTCTGACTCAATGGATGTGCTTGAACTGGTATGAGATGCGGAAGCCATTGAAGAGTATTTCAAGAACACAAAAAAATACCTTTCAAACACAAATTTAGGGCTTCCTGATTCTACTTTACTTCGCTCTCCATCGGATGCCAAATCACCACTTTGAGTTCTCCACTACCGCTTGCAAACTATATTTGAATCTCTTTCAAAGCTCTCCAATCTCTCGAAATCTAAGCTCGAAATCGCCTTTTCTTTGCTCTGCACTTGAAAACTTTTCTTCGCTCAAAAAACAGATAGTGAGAAATGATTTGAAAATTACATTTATACATGTCTCTCACCTACCATCATTAATGCTCCTATATTAGGGCATAAACCCTAATTTGCCTCTTTACCGTTTCCGATCTTCTGCCAAGCGACAGGTGTAGCATACCGGTTAAGGTCTTTTATCGGTGTTAACCGGGGGTTTGAAAGCATTTTTCCATTTGCTCCCCCTAAGCCTTTGAGGCTTAGTTTGCCGGTTCAGATATTTCCACACTCGGTGCAGAAACCGGTTCCTCCTCTAATAATACTGATTTCTTCTTCCATATTTTCTTCATGTCTTCTTGAACATTTTCAACCTCTATTTCTCCTTCCTAAGTGACCGTTATATCATCAGATATTCTTTTTCTGCTTCTGCAGAATCTTGCAATGTGACCCGGTTTGTTGCAGTGATAGCAAACAAGTCCAGGTGCTTTCCAAGGTCCATTGTACATGTTTCCATTCTTCCTTCTGCATGTTGCAGCAGTGTGACCATGACCATGATAGATCATACAACTTTCTCTCCATCCGGTTGCCGCTTGCTGACCACCGCTTCTTGACTGATGATTGAAGACATTAAAGCGGTTGTGGTTCCGGTTCATAAAAGATTCAGGACCAGTTCCTTTGGTCCTCTGAGGATATCTTCCAGTGTTATCCATTACAAACCTGCATTCAAATTCTCTATGCCCAAACTTGTTGCATGTATAACAATGACCATTGAACTTATTGGATCTAGGTACATTGTTGATAAAATAAGGAAAATTATTGTAGGCTTTTCTCCTACATACATTGGCAGTGTGTCCTTCTTTAAGACAGTTAAAGCAAACAGGTTTGAATTTTTGTTTACCTTTTCCTTTGAGTGTCAGTTTCTTCTTTGATGCTTTAGCATTTTTTCCTGCGGATTCTCCTTCCTCATGTCCACAAAAACCAAGACCATTGGTATTCTTTGCCGGTCTAGATGACTCAAGCTTTTGCTCTAGCCTGACTATACTTTTGCCAAACTTAGCTAGTACTTCCTTTGATTCAAAGAGTTCTTTGGAAATAGCAGTGTTTGTCTCCATAAGACTTGCATTTTCAGAGATGGCAATGTTCAGTTCTCCTTGCATGTCTTCTTTTTCCATTTTACTCTCATGAAGGTGAACAGTTAGTGCACTAATCTCATGTTTCAACTTGGAGATCTCATGATCTCTGTCTTTTACCAGATCTTCATCTTTTCTCCGGTTCTCAAGCTCTTGGCTAAATCGAATAGTCAGTCCTTCCAACTCCTTTCTCAAATTAGAGTTTGAATCATTCAGCTTATTCACTTCAGCAATCATAGCTTCCATGTTAGCTTCATCTTCAGAACTACTTTCAGATAGTTCCATCAGCCTCTCTGCATGTTCTCTTCTTTTTGCTTGAGATGCCTTGTATTTGACCATAAGATCATCATAGGCTTGCTCAGACTTAGTGAGTCGTTGAGTAAGTTCCCTCAATGTGTATTCCCCCATATCTCTTTCCAAGTGGTTAAACTTATAGAAAGGTTGGGTCTGATACCAATTGATGAATACTAAGAGGGGGGGTGAATTAGTATGCCAAAAATCTTTGCACTAAAACACTTACATAGTCTAAAGATAAACCGGTAAAGCAGTCTTACAATCAAACCGGTTATCACACATACAAACCAAAATGTGAATAAAACATTCACCCACAAAAGCAATACAACCATAACACAAGATATTTGACGTGGAAACCTAGTTGGGAAAAACCACGGTGAGATGGAACTCACAAGTCACTATCTGCAGAATAGAAACTAGACCGGTTAAGGTCTTACAATGTTCTTCACCAGAACAGATCCTATTAGGAATCTCAATCTTTGTTAGGAGATAAGTCCGATTAAAGACTACCTTCTTAGAGGATTTTAGATTCACATGTGTGAACCACCATGTTAGAGGATTTTACAAAGGCTTTGAGGCCTACCCGGTTAAGGGTTACAGACTTGTCAAAGATATGAGTAATCAACAAGTGTTTGATCTATCTACTAGCACAAACTGCTTGGTTAGATCCAGTATTCCTCACAGCTAATGCATTCCAGCATTACTTCAGTCTCCTCTATCTCTCTCAGTTACAACTCGATCTTCTCTAATAAGATCGCTCTCCACTTTCACCTTAAACCCTAGCTCAACATAAACCCTATTCGCAACTTCTTCAACAACTTGAAAACCTAGACATGATTTCCTTTTAAAGGAATCTGATTTCATGTCGGTCCAATAGGATTACATTACAATTTCCTAGGTTCAGTGAATCTAGACATACTCAGTAACACGACACAAGAATCACCGTCAATGTGTCGGCACCGTCAAACAATCAGTGGATTGGTAACTCATCACAAATTGCTAGTTGGTAACTCATCACAGAGTGTTACCAGTTTATACAAAATGTCGGTTGCCAATTTGACAAAGATGAAGACTGGTAAGAATGTGTTGTGCTGCTTTGCTTCCTCTTACCGCTTGTGATCTGCGAACTGCTTGGGGTCGACATGCCGCTTCAAACCAAGAAACACATTCTGCAAAATCACCACTAGTCTAAAGACTAGAATACAACATACTAGTTGGAACAAATACCCGTTGAGCATGAGCTCATACATATAAAGGGGATCTCAATACAAGTGTGTGTCCATCAATGACAATCACAACACAAACATAAAAAATGCCAACATAACCTAGCCGAATAAGATAGTATTAGGTCCGGACCCAAATCCAACACCACCAATCAACAGGAACACAAACAAGATAACCAATAGCATCCCGAAAGCCATCTAGAAGTTGCACCAACACCACTTATCACGTGCATCAAAATATCTTCAACAAAGATCTTTCGATAGAACCCTTACTGGTGACCAAAAGGATTACTAGAACTAATGATCAATCCTGAGTCATCAAATTTTGAACCAACTGATCATGATACACATATGAATAGCATGAATAACAAATCCAAACTAATTTCACAAACTGAAGCATACTAGATCAATATCATAATCCAACCACTCTACCGGAAACCGGTAAACAACCTAAATAGTTGGTGTTGCCATCAATGACAAAACATCAAGGCAATACATAATAAATTCCTCCAATTTTCCAACACCATGGTCCTCTAAAAAATAGCCCAATTTAGGGCCTCATAATGATCACATAATTTTAGCAGGGACCTCAATCCCATGTCGACCTGTGTCAAAAATTCATATTGTTTTTTGACAAGCACGTATAGAAAGAGGTCTACCACTCTCATTTTTAACCTAATGAATTGAAATCAACATCTACACTCAATTAAATTCAAGTGAGCAAGCAATCAGTCTTTCATCAAGCATTGGAGAAAAACTGAAGTCAAGTTTCAAATATTGAAGATGACATCCATGATCGATGTTGTATGAAGATAACAAACATGAAACCCTAATTCCTTTGTGAAGGTCAAACAAAAATTCATTGAGGTATATCATTAGGTTTTCAATTATTTTCAGCCTTTCCCTCAAAAGGAAGTATTTAATTGGAGTCTTTCATTAAATTTATCAATTCAATTTCATTGTTAATTCTAAAATTAGGGTTTGACTTAAGGAAAACCCTTATTCCTGACAATATTCCCTCTCTCTCTCTCTCTACAAGAACATATACACAGCTATATTTTGGAGGATCGATAAAGTTCATAGAGATGAATAGGTTCACCTTTCAATAGCAGAAAATTTGGAGGACCATGGTGAATAGATACTATCTGGTTCAAAAAAATTAGGTCAAGCTTTTGAGAACATATTCTAGATAGCTTATTTTTTCCTAATCTATGTCACTAGCTCCATGGGACATTTGTAGCTTACTGTTTTTTGTCAAAATACTTCAATTGTCACCTATTTTTCCATAACCATCAACAATCAATTCAATTCAATCTACGAAGGAGAAAGGCCTTATCCAAAGAGCCTAGAATATGATCAGAATCTCAATCTTTTGAGATTTGATCTATTAGATTCCCTTTCCTTCCAAATTTAATTGTTAATTAGGTCATTCAATGGTTTTATTATCTTAATTGAAACGTACCCCTAATTTTACACCATTACAATGCTTACACATTTTTTACGTGGATAATACATCATATGTTTAAGTATATTGCATGACGTGTTTATAACATAAGATAATTATTCTACATATTATAGTTTGAATATACATATGACTTATGGTTCTTCATTTCTTAACTACCACTTTTAATGACTTAGTTATACCACCAAGTCATTTGCAAAATATGCATGCAACAACGGGGCATAATAAACATGCTCAATTTAAAAATAATTCCACCTACATCTCTCTAGGATATAATATCTTCGTATAAAACATAAAAGAATATCTTGAGGGATATTGGTATGCACACAATTATTGTATCCAATATCTCTTTTGAGTGAAAAGATTTTTCATTGAAACTAATACATCAAAACAGGACATAAATTATTTTACTCATCTTGAGTTGACATCTCCACATATTATTAAAGATTATATGTCACTATATATTATATTTAAGTACTTTTCGATATGATGTTTTATTGAGAACTACCAAAAAATCTATTTACATTAACTAGTTTTAGCAAGTATCTTCTAGATTTGATCTAAGTTTACTAGGTTGATCTCCCAAAATTTATGATAATTTACAAGGTTCACAATGTCATATGAGAATCCTTTGGATACTCACATTTTCTATTGCTTTAGGAATTTTTACTTTTAAAATTACTTTCCATGTGATAACTAGAACATTAGTCTATAATATTTGTTAACAACATCCATGGGTCCATATAGTTGATTTTTTTAGGTTTCTATACTCCATGAAAAAACCAAATGCATCCACCATAACAAGCAATGTGTAGTGATAGTTGATGAAAACCCATATAATTTTTTAAATAGTAAAAAGTTTACAATAGTACAATTAAAATGATTAATCATGTCTATAATTCCTTTAAAATATTCTTCTAATTTTCCTATGCATCATGCTAATCATGATGATGATTGTAATTCCATGGATTTTAGGACATCAAATCATAGAGACAAAGATTTAGATTCATCTTTTTTTATATATGTTCATATACACAATAAGTCACATTTCATTTCTCACATAGATATCCATTCTACTATGTGTGATATTTCTCATAGATACAAAAGTATTTATTATGGTGAATATCATTTATCCTTACCTAATATAGTTATCAATTATACAAATGGGAATAATACTTTCTAAAATCTTGAATACAACATAAGGGGGTTATTATTCTTGAATCAACAAGGTTGTTAAAAAAATCTAATAAAATCCCTAAGATGAGTAACACAAAGGAATGGAAATTTGCACACTATTATTATTGTCATCAATTTATCCATGTTTTATTTTGACTTGATCTATGATGATTGTATGGACACATTGAATCTAGGGTTAGACACATTTTCAATGTGAGATAAATATTTTGGCAAATATGCTCATAATTACTAGGTGACCCTTTCGATACCAAGTTGTCATGCAATATTTCATTGAATATCAAAACACCCACACAATTGGTGGTAAAATGATATCATGATGGATCAAAATAATAATGAAAAAATGTTTAAAACGCAATATTATCTAGGCTAATATGAAATGTAACATGACCATACTACTAGGAGAATTTGGAGATGAATTTAACCATGTCATGGTATGCATAGGATTGATAGTAACAATAACAATGCATAACATAGGCCTAGAACTCAATGCTAACCTTGTTAAGAAAAATATTGGAATAATGTATCATAAAATTGCATAAATAATTAAAAAATGAATTATAGAATATTTTGAATGTTAGGATATGGTATGATATTTAATTGTAATCCTATGTACACATCTATAACATTAGTGGGATAGGTAATTTGATGACTAGAGGGTGTTGATGATAAGTATTATTTATTATAATTATTCTCTATGGATGATGAAAATGTGAATCAAATAAAATTAAAACAATGCAATGCAAGATTCAAATACACACTCACACTCAATAAATCCTAAGATCTATGCATAAATCAAAGTTTGAATAATAATACCACGATAAAGACCTTATATTGCTCCATTGTTACTTGATAAAAATTTAATGTTGTGTTGGCAATATGTGTTGTCATTGATGTCAACTTGTTGTCTGACAATATATGTTGTCATTGATTGTTGTTGTCATTGATAGTATGGTTGGATATATAATTGTGGCAGTTGTTGAGGAAATGATGATGAAGTTTTTTGTTCATGTTTGTCAGTGAGGAGATTGTTGATAATTAATTGTCATTATTATTTGTATGACTAGTATGAATAGGTTGATATAGAGAATATATGAATATTGGTTACATATGGTACATGTGGATGTCCACCTTCTTGGTGTCTGATGTCTATGCTTAATAGGATATATTGGTACAATTGATGATGTTGACAATGTGGCTGATGAAAAAGATAAAATGATGAGATTTATATGGGTTTAGATATTAGGATGAGAATTAGATGTGTGACAATAGAATGGATATGTTGTATTGAATGAGAAGATGATGTTTTTGGGACATTTTGGTCCTTGGAAGGTTGATAAAGCAAGTTGGTGCAGAAGTATATATTGATGTCTGTTTGGAAGAATTCTCTACACTCCTCCACATTTGATGATATGGTTTTATAGACTTGAACATAATGTTTATACTTTGTAGAAATTGCACTCTTGTCTTCTCAGGTCCTTGGTATTATAGTTGATGAGGTTGGCAATTGAAGTTAGCTAATAGTTTGGTTGTCTATCACAATTGGTCTAAAAAAAATTTTACATTTCTTCACATTAATGTCTTAGGTGTTCTGGCTTGGAGGACATATTTATTATATTTGTGTTGTGTCTTGGTTAAACTTTTAGAAGTTTATGTGATCTTCAAGTAGTGATTATGTTACTTTAAGTATGGTTGGCTCTCTATAACAAAGTGATTTCTATCAACTGTGTTATGCCAATATGACCTTGATATGGAAAGAAGAGAAAAGTATTTGAGAATTTTGTTAGATGTTCAAGGAAAGTCCTAATGTACTCTACATAATGATAGATGGCATTTTTCATGGTGCATTATGACCAGAATATATGTTTCAAGGTAATTGTTATGGTCCAACTAGAAAAAGTTAATTTTCTAATAATGGTGAATCCTTGGGTGTATTTGCTTTATTTGAAGAATGTGTTGCATTGATTTTGGGTCCTACCTTGGTGTGTGGGAATCCACAATGGCCTTGTTCATCTAGAAGATATGTTTTGGGCCTACTACTGATGTGTTGCTTGGTGTATCCATATGTTACCTTGTTACCAACCTTGGAGGATGTGTGATAGTGTGTGAATTATTCTAAAATGCTTAGAAAGAAGTGATATGATATTTTCAATTTCTCTCTATCTCCTAGATTGAACTACATTCACCACATTTATGTTTTAGTAGCCGACTTGATAGAACCTATGTTTGTCCTCTGTTCTGGCTGAGCTAATTAATATTTGCAATAAAGAAGATAGTCTAAATAGAAGTCTAAATTGATGATGATGGTGTGGACAAGCATGCGAATAAATATGATTGTTGCGCTTACATGATTATATTATTTGCAAAGCTAGTAATGCAAAGTTGTGATAGAGGAAGTGTGTGGTGATTGTTGTGAGGTTGGTTGCTTGAGACAAAGATTCAAGGATAGCTTCATACTTGGAGATCGTTGGAGGCAGCATTTTTCAAGGCCTATTCATTTTGATTCATATGTTCATGCACCTTTCTTGGAAACAGTGTGTCTTCTCAGCTTGTTTTGTAACTTTCCTTCAGGTAGTACGTCTTAGCTTGCAAGTCCTTTTTATCTTGCCCTAGGATAGTGCATCTCAATGTGTAAGTCCTTCAAGAAACAGTGTGCATCCTTGGTAGTGATCCTAAAATTATTGTAATGTTTTTATATATTTTGAGTTGACTCTCATTGTGGCTTTTCCCAGTTTGGGTTTTCCATCTAAATCTAGTGTTCTCTTCTACATGGTGATTCATTATTTTTCTTTCATTGTTGTTGATAAGGTTAAGGTTAAATTGATAGTGAATTGTGAAATAAATTTTAATTATTTGGTCCAAAGTAATTCACCCCCCGCCCTCTCTTAGTCCTAAGGTGTGTTCAACAATTGGTCTCGGAGCCAAGCTCCTCTAGAAGAATCTTAACCACTTGAGGTAGGTCAAGGATGTCACAAGATTGAGAAAGTCACAATTGTAGTCTAATTTAGTACCTAGATCAAACTGGTTCATTTTTATAAATTCAAATACTATGTTCTCAATAGCCTATATCAACTATGGATGGGGAGTGGCACATCCCCTACCTCTACTCTATAAGTAATGAATGCATAAAGACTAATGAGGATTTAAATCTAATATGTCTCATTGTTAGGAATGGGAAATCTTGATCTAGTAATAACATCAAATTATAAAATTAAGTTGACTTTAAGTAGGAATAAGTTGAGTCATTAGGTACTAGAATGAAACCATGCATTTATTGTGTAACCTCAAAATCTATACAATATATTCTACAAACTTTTATTCTCACTTTACTTGATTCTCTTTGACTTCTTGTGTCTTTTAATATTTGGTCCACTAATGGTACTTATAAAAATTTCTTAAGGCTGTTGATATGTCACAAGGGGATATTTTCTCCTAGGTAAGCCCACATAAATGTGTAGGAATAATTCAAAAGAACAATCTTCAATCATGCTCCTTTGAATGCTCATATAATATTATATTCTTTCTAGTATACTAGTTGAAGTGTGTAATGTGAATTATAATCAAATAATACTTATAGTTAGGAGATTCTCTCATATATTTAATGAATGCATAGAATATCTATAAATACAAGGATATGGAAACATATCATACGAACATGTGTTTGGTCTACCGTAAGCAAGAAGGGTAGATGAAAGAGTTGAACAAACTTGAATTTGACTTTTAAAGCTACGATGAATTTGTGACCACAAGAACATCTTTACAACCACAAACTTATCTCTAAATATAAAAAAGGCTAAATCACAGTAAATAATGTTTGTTAGAAAGTACCTATATGCATAAATATGGAAAATAAAAAGATATGACATAAATATGAGAAAGTACAATCATATGAATAAAGATCATAATTTTACACAAAATTCTACCTTTTATAATATACTTGTATATCAAAATACTCTTCTAGACACAAAACTGAATGCGACGTGACACGAATATACAAATTCCATATCGAAGAAATTCTTCTTATTAACCCCAGCTTTCTAATCAACGTTATTTATAGTAAATAAGAACATGCTTAGTTTCAGCTGAAGTATGAGAAACGTCCAATCTAGAGGAATACCGTCGTCCTATCAAATCCATTTATTTTGCATCCCATTGATCATATAAACTCTTAGTGCTCAGCAAAGTTGACTTAAAAAAACATATATTTTTTGCAAGAACGATATTAGGGTTTACAACTGATATTTTTTGCAAGAACAATACTAGGGTTTACAATTGGTGTGCATATGCTCATACTATATCTCGATGAGATTTAGAAAAAAAATTTATTTATTTGTAAGAAAGGAAAAACATTACATCAAACTACAATTGCCCATCGAGAACATTCGATTGGAATTGGAAGGCCAAAAAAAGATCTTTACTATGAAAATGTCAAGATATACGACTCTTATATTATTTATTTATTTATTTGGAGCTTACTTAACATAAACCACAATTGCTAAATGCATATCAGATGCAAGAAACTTTTGTTCAGCGTGGAGGCCCTCCAAAAGGTGGACAGCAAAACGCACAGCATTCTTGAAGCAGGCAGCAGCAGCACAGAAAGTAGAGACTGCATCAAAAACAATAATCCCATGTCAAAACAAACTGTTTCCTTAATTAATCATGTCAAAACAAACTGTTTCCTTAATTAATCATATCAATTATAGATTCCCATAGATTCCGTGCTGATTTTTGCTACTGTTTTTAGATTGTGTGTTTTTTGTATCAACATTTTGGATCACACTCTATGATCTTTGAACTCTCTAACATCTCTATCGTATGACACAGATTGTGACATGAAATATTAATGTAACAAAATACACACAATCTAAACCAAAAATAACTGAAAGAAACTGTTTCCTTTTTTGAACATCCCAAATCCAAATAATAGCATACAACTACCATTTAAGAAAAGAAAAATCATCAAACTCAATGAATACATAAAAACCCATAACCCATATTCTGAAAACAATGTAGAAGAGCAAAAACTGAAAACATTATAGAAGAGCAAAAACTGAAAGTAAGATCACCATTGTTGAATGCAGCCACAAGGTCCATAACCAGGTCCCCATCCAGGTCCTCCCCCAGGAGGTCCCCAACCAGGCCCTCCTCCAGGTCCTCCACCAGGAGGCCCCCAACCAGGTCCTCCTCCTCCTCCTCCACCTCCACCTCCAGGCCCACCAGGTCCCATTGTTACAATTTAACTGATTCTCCAAAAGCAAAAAAAGATCACTCTGATACAGCAATTTCACAGAGCTTGATGAAAGAGATCAAACAATTTAGATGTTTTGAGGGAGTAGAACTTGCATTATATAGACACTCTTGGGTCTAAATAAGCTTGTCCATGATGAGTTAGTTAAAAAAAGAATAGGTTGCTTCGAGGTTAAGCTATGGTCGGCTATAGTACTTTTAAAGAATGGGCCAGGTCATGCCATTAGAGAAGTTGCTCAACTACCAGTCAATGAATCTTCCATTCAACCTCATGCCATTGACGTCAAAAACCTATTGACTTCCCTCGCCAGCTTGCTAACGATCAGGATACACACGCGTAGGCTAAATAATATCACCCAGAAAGAATGGGAAAACTACTAAATTGTGTCCTATTGACACCTGCACCTCGTGGATCATCAATCTCTGTGAGTCATGACCTTCTAGTAGTTATTTGAAAGGACTTCACTGTACTTAAGGTGGGATGTGGATATGATATTATTTTTTACATTTAGTTGTATATTGTGAGGTTAGGTTGTGGATATGGTATTATTTTTTATATTTGGTTTGTATATTGTGAAGTTGGGTTGTAGATATGTTATTATTCTTGACATTTAACTTTGTATTTTGTGTAGTGGAATATTTTATTAAATATTATTTGGTTTAAAAGTTATAATGGATATGGGAGAGGATTTATTGGTTGTGCATCTTAGTTTCATGTTTCTTGTGTGACAATTTCAAATCATTCTCAATTTTTTTATAGTTGAATTGCAAGTCTTTTGCTTATAACTAAGGTTTCAAGTCCACATCATAAAACATGATGCCACATCAGCATGTTTTTGGTTGAGGAGTCCAAAAATGACACCCCAAAATGGTTAGACCAATAGGTGTGCACTAAGTCATGTATATTGGTGCAATGATCCTTGCATTACATGATTTGTTGTTTTTTAGACATAAGGAATACATTTCATTCAATTATCAGTACTCATGATCAACACTAACAATTTTTAAGTCACAACTAATGGTGCTATAATTTTAAAATATTAAACATTAAATCAACAAATGTTATAATAACAATTGGAACCTGATCAACTAATAAGCCCTCTCCCTCGTATTTAAAAAAATAGTCTAATGGAATCCTTAGATAATTAAGATTTAATAAGATCATCATTAATGATTCATAAATGGACAAATTAAAATTAGTGTTGCATGTCCTTTAATTTGGTTTGTGTCATTCTCACTTTCCTTGGATACTTTATCTCATCATTTTAAATAAATCTTCCATTGTATTTAGAAATGAATCAACTCATTAGGTTCCAAACTCCCTATGAATAATGGTAACTCTATATTTGTTTATGCTTGATCTTGGAGATGCCTTTTAATAGTTTCCTTTTCTTGTATCCATTTTCATATTTGCATCTTCCTTTTCTTGTCTCACTACTTAAAATTCTTCTTCCCCTTCACTCTCACTATCATCTATTTCATGTGTGTGTCCTCTTCTCCTTTCCTCAAGCATTTTCACTCTACTCTGAACTCTCCTTCAGGTTTCTAATGTAATCCATCCATTGTTCATGCAACTTATATTATTCAAGTAACCTTTGCTACTCTTCTTCATGGAGGAGTCTTGTTGTCTTGACTATCCTCCCTTTTATTGCAACTTTATAATATAAATAAACCTACACAATGGTAGACACTCACACATAATTAGTCCCTATTCCACTTTATCCAACTTCAAACCAGGGAAAATATACTCCTTCCTAGAGATGTAGCCAACTTTGATACCATGTTGATAGTGCCACACTTTTAAATTTGCCTAGGGTTTGGCTCACAACCCACACACATGGCCAAGGGAGGTTGTGTTGATATAAAAAATACATGGAACACAAAATTTATGCCACATGTTTAAAATTGAGATGA
Organism: Cryptomeria japonica; assembly: GCF_030272615.1. Taxonomy (NCBI): domain Eukaryota; kingdom Viridiplantae; phylum Streptophyta; class Pinopsida; order Cupressales; family Cupressaceae; genus Cryptomeria; species Cryptomeria japonica. The sequence goes on along the minus strand of NC_081411.1, from coordinate 166,994,028 downwards.
CTACCTCTAGATGCTACTAGTAGATTCTCACCAATATAGATAAGCATCTTATTTTTTGGTTTACAACATAGATGCTATGAGTGACAACTCAATTGCTACTAGTGTAGCGAACATAATTGAAACTAATTATCATAGTTGCAAGAATAAAATCATCCCTTGTTGGTGTAAAATAGTGTATTTCCTATATGGTTTTCCCCTTTCTACCTAGTGAACAAGGCATATTACTTAACTAGTTTCTAGTTATGACCTTTTTCACACATGTCCACATGTTAAGTTTACTTGGGAAGGGTGATAGATAATTGATCATGTTGGTTCCCCAAAAGGGGTTTATATTGTAACGAGGTAGAGACCAAGATGATTCTTATAACTATATGTGGAGAAGCCAACTCTGACTATTCAAATCCTCAAGAGTTTGGACCAACAAGGGTATGCAAACCCTTCTGCACTTTGGGCCCTGTGAAACCTAGGAGGGTGATCCCTTAATGCATTTGCGACCTCTGCACCATTCTGGCAAATGATATTAAAATAAAGTAAAAAATCTCATTCAAAAAGGGCTCAACAAAGAGAGAGAATGCTACAGAATGGCTAGTTCTCAGTGATCCCCAACCATCTTTGGACCATGAGATGTCTTTAGTCAACCATAATATGTGTATTAATGAAAAGATACTCTGATATTTAGCAAATTAATAGAAAGTTGTCAGTGAGTTTTGAGCACAAAACTGACATAAAAAACATTTACTGGCCATGATTGTTGGCATTGCGTTGTCATTGATGTCAACCGGTATGGGATGTCTACCAATATGAGTAATGTAAGTGCAACACTGTTCAGGAGGACTACAAGATGTGATATCTTTGATATCACCTTGTGTTGCAAAACATCGGTAAAGGTTAGGAAGATGACCTCAAAGGTCATTAGTACACAAGTTAATGCCTAACTTGTGTGATGTGATAGAGAGGTGTTTTGAGTAGTTGTTTGTGATGAAGAGGCATAATGTTATCTAAATCACAACAACACTAGAAGAGAAGAATAAACTGGTATGATGTGAGGTTGCAGAATAGTAGGACTCCCACCAGATGAAGATGAAGTCATCATGAGAAGCAATGACTGATAGTGAATGTGCTCACATCCTATTATGCATTGACTGCATTATAGTATGGTGAGATAACAGTGAATAGGTAAATGCAAGTACTATAAACCAATGAAACAAAAGGAATGCCTCAAGTGAATGAAGTCAGAGCTATGCACTGGACCAACTGAGAAGGTACATTGAGATGCCAGTATAGAGGAAGTGTGAAGTGTTTGTCATCTTGACAAACCGGTTGTGATATGGTCAAAGATAATCAGGGAGAAGGCAAGGCTGAGTAGATGCAAACATAGGAATTTGACGTGACTGAAAGAAGATGGAGTCTTGTGAATGTTGATGACATGGTGTCATCATGAGTGGTAACCGGTATGTAAGTCTACCAGTTATATAAGCAAGGTGCAGATGCAAAAGACCTCCCACTTGTGAAAATGAGCATACTTTGGATTCACCTGTCGGGAGACCGGTTTGAGAGTTCCATCGACAGTTCAAGATAAATGCAGATATGATGAGGTAACCGGTACAGTGAGTGAGACTAGTTGGGTTAGCAAACCACAAGAGAAGAGGAACCAGTAGTGTGGTTGATCGGTGATCCTATTTGGATCGACTGAAAAAGTCAAGTTAACAAATGGTTGATGTGGATGCCACATTGGATCAAGGTGGCAAGCTCACAGAGGTTGGTGAAGTGTTGTGTGGAGTTAGGTATCTCGACAGGTGTGCACTAAAAGTGGATCTCGTGATTTGTGGATTGGGTCAAAAGCGTGTGGCTCGAGGAAGAATGAACAAACATAGAAGAATCAGGGAGTGGTTGGTGTCTGGATTGAATGAAGAAGATTAGGCTATTAGAAGACCTTGAGAAGGAAACAACAGAGCCATTAATGGTGATTGACCAAGATGTATACCAACAGATTGTTTAAAGGTTGTTGAAGATGGAAGGTGTCTTCTGGAAGGCACGCTGATGGCGTACTTGTGCAAATGGATGTCAAGAAGATTAGAACAAGCAAAGATCTGATTGGATTCAGTTTACCTTGAGGATGGTGAGGAAACTCTAACCACCCAGATTTTGAACTAGTTTTCGGCGGGAAATCTGGCTATAAGTATGAAGGCCAAAGAGATTGATTGTTGTTGCTGGAGAGAAGATCATTGTGCTAATGCGAAGCGGGATACTTCTGCAAGTAAGAGAAAATCAGCCAAGTGCTCAACGAGCATCTAAGAGAAGTGAGTGAGAGAGAGGGAGAACCTGGTTGAAGCTTTCAACCACTTGGAGAAAAGAACCAGTAGTGTTCATATCAGTCAAGCAGAAGTGAAGGAGGCTACAGAGAAGGTAGACAAAGAACCAATAGAGAAGTAGCAGGTGAAGAGCAGCAAGAAGAGTGAGTCGGTGTAGTAGAGAAGATATCTCACTAATAGAGAAAAATATATCATAAGGCTGCAAGATTCACTTGTAACAAGATAACTACTTTTGTATTTGATGTTTATATTGTGAACACTGAGTTGTAGCTCGGTGCAGAGGTTGTAGCTCCTTGGGTTGGTACCCTAAAGTTAAGGGTTGGTGATCCCTGGGTTGGTGCCCTAAAGACAGGGGTTGGTGCTCCTTTGGGATGTAGCCCATAAATCAGGTAGGGTTTGGTGCCCTAAAGTTAGGGGTTGGGGCTCCTTGGGTTGGTACCCTAAACTTTGTAATAGTGTTTTTCATTGTAAACCTAGATTGGAGCAGTAGTCTCCAGCAGCATTTCTCACCGAGGTTTTTCCCATCTTGGGTTTTCCTCATATATACTGGTGTTATGTGATATTCCCTTGTGAGTGTGTTTTTCTTTTAAGATTAGTCTCCTCCCTAACCAGTAAGTCTGCATTAAGTTAAATCTATCAATCGGTGTGCTCATAAAAGACTAAAGAAGAAAAGATATTAGAGAACCACTGATTTACCCCCTCCCCCTCTCAATGGTGCATTGTGTCTAACAATTGGTATTAGAGCCTAGGTTCCCAGCTAGACGAGTTTTCTCCAGCTTGGGTAGATTCCGACCTAAGAACACAATGGTTTGTTTAATGTCAATCCTTTCTCTAATGTTTGATGGTTCAAACTATACTATGTGGAGTTCCAGAATGGAAGTCTTCCTGTCCTCCCTAGGTTATGATGTCTGGATGGTGGTTGTAAATGGTCTCCCTAGGAATGTATGTCCCACCACTGGCACTAAAGAAGAAAGAAGATGGTTATGTAATGAATAAGTCATGAAAGCTATATTCAGTGGGCTCACCGATGATGTCTCCTCATAGGTGGACAGATGCAAAAGAGCAAAGAGTCTATGGGATAGACTGAAGATGCTTTATGGAAAGGAGCCATGCACTGCTGAAATGGATTTTGGAAGCATGAAGAACAACTATGTTGACACATGTGGAAGTGTTGAAAGCAGATCCATCAATTGCTACAGTTCTGATGAAGAGGAAAATCATCTCTTCATGGCACAAGAGATTGAAAGTGATGCACACACATCAGATTGTGACAAGGCTGATAGATCCCACTAGCAAGGTGTGTTTGGGAGTGATGATGAAGATGAAGCCAAAGTAGATCTTGAGTGTGAACTAGTAAGTGCACTAGATGAGCTGCAAAGTGTTAAAAAGGATTTTAAACATTACAAAATTTAGTTCATAATAAATGTAGCAGGTTGAGAATATGCCTTGAAGAATCAAATAAAAATATCTGCATATTGACATCTCAACTTGAAGAGGCAAAAGGATTGACTGGTAAGTTGAAATCAGCCTTCGATGATAAGGAAAGAAGATGTGAGGATATCCATCTAGAAGTGGAAACAAAGGACAAAGAGTGTCTGAAGCTAAAAGAAGAGATGGAAGTTGTGATGCTCTTCCTTCTTATTATGTTCCTCTGTGAGCTCCTCTTTCCATTTTCTCTGATCCTTGGCATGAAGGTTGGAGCTCCTCCTCTAGTTTAGGGGCGACTTTACTTCTTGTCAAGATCTAAGTTTCCTTTTGGAAGGGAAATTCTCTAGAAAGAAAAATCACACATCTCATGGTCCATTTGGAGGCATCAAGGGTGATAGTGGCACGAATCAAAGAATTTTGTTTCTACCAAAATGCAGTTAGGAATTTTGGTTTGACCTCATCATGAGCATTAGCATGGACAATTTTTTGCGAGATTTTGAAGAATATTTTGTAATAGAATCACAAGCAGTCTTATGGGCTTTTGAATGGTGTCTCCTCTAGCCCGAAGCTTGTTTTCTCCCTTGTTTCTATAAAATGGAATTCAAGGCCATGAGAAGAGGTCGAGAAAATTGGTCCAAAAAATTTGGTTCCAAATCCATGGTTATGTATAGTGAGTCTAGGTGAAATGAGCAAGCTGGAAAAGGTCATTTACAAAGAAAAATAAAAGGAGTATGGTGTCATATTTTATGCAGGTTCTTGAAGGAGTTATATGTGTAGACATCTAAAATTGTCCAGTCTAATTAAATAAATTATTTTATTTATTTAATTATTTTAGCCTAATTCATCTATTAGTTAAATAAATCTTTATTTATTTAATTAATTCATTTATCCTCTTCTAGCCTTATTTCTCATTTAAATAAATACATTTATTTATTTAAATTACCCTTTTCATAAATTAAATAAATATCTTATTTATTTAATTGATCCCACTTCTTCTATTAATTAAATAAATCTTTATTTATTTAATTAATTCATTAACCTTTTCTACCTATGACACATGTCATTCATCTCTTAATTCATACACTACCTACCCCTTTCATTATTTTATTATTTTCTTTACCTACCCTCTAATCATAGCCGACCTCTTTTACACCTCTCAATCTTATCCCTCCATTTCATATAGTTGCTTCTATATAAGGAGATGCTTCATTCATTATCAACCCTAATCATTCATTCTAATCAAACTATGCATTCAGCCCCGACTACGCTTTCAAACTTGCATATGCAATCAAGCCTACTTGCAACCACATTTCCGTTCTTTGTTGAGCTCTTGTGCACATAAAATCTAAGAGCAACTATATCAAGCAAGATAAATGGAGATAGGAAGAATGGAGATCCAAAACCCTATTGGACATGTGATGGTATAATCTTTGTGATTTCATTTGATTTGCATTGTCTTAGGTAATCTTCATATGTTATGGTGGATCTTTGTTGTTGTTAGGCTAGGGTTTTGTGGTTGAATTCATTTAGTCTTACAATATTGTTGTTTCCACTTTCACCATAAACAATATGTAAAATGTTATGTAACAGAGAGTAGCATATTAAGTAAATAAAAACATGTTCCAAACCCATTTCTCCAGTGTGTAATTCTATCATGTTTTGAGTGAGTGGAATCAAGGGTTTTCTCATTCATTGCACTATTGTGGTCTATGTATTTTCTATTCATTATTTGATCTAAGAGGTCAATTAAATGCTTGAGTGGAATTGTAAAGTGGTAGGGCTTATTCAGGGATTCAGATAAGCTATTTGGATTTGGATATGCATATGAGAAATATTATAAGGCAATATTTTCTTACATCTCATGCTATTAGATAAAATTCCATTACATTTTCATTTTATGTCTTGTAAATTCAAGTACCCAATGTAAAAGGTACTGGTCATTGTTAGACACAATGCACCACTGAGAGGGGGAGGAGGTGAATCAGTGGTTCTCTAATACCTTTTCTTCTTCAGTCATTTATGAGCACACCAGTTGATAGATTTAACTTAACGAAGACTTACCGGTTAGAGAGGAGACTAATATTAAAAGAAAAACACACTCACAAAGGGAATATCACATAACACCAGTATATACGAGGAAAACCCAAGATGGGAAAAACCTCAGTGAGTAATGCTACTAGAGACTACTACTCCAATCTAGCCTCACAATGAAAAATACTATTACAAAGTTTAGGGCACCAACCCCTACCTGATTTATGGGCTACAACCCAAAGGAGAACCAACCCCTATCTTTAGGGTACCAACCCAAGGAGAGCCAACCCTTAACTTTAGGGCACCAACCCAAGGAGCTACAACCCCTGCACCGAGCTACAACTCAATGTTTACAATATAAACATCAAATACAAAAGTAGTTATCTTGTTACAATTGAATCTTGCAACCTTATCATATATTTTTCTCTGTCAGTGAGATATCTTCTCTACTACACCGACTCACTCTTCTTGTTGCTCTTCACCTACTACTTCTTTGTCAGTTCTCTATCTACCTTCTCTGTAGCCTCCTTCACTTCTGCTCGACCGGTATGAACACTACCGGTTCTTTTCTCCAACTAGTTGAAAGCTTCAACCAGGTTCTCCCTCTCTCTCACTCACTTCTCTCAGATGCTCGTTGAGCACTTGGCTGATTTTCTATTACTTGCAGAAGTATCCCACTTTGCATTAGCACAATGATCTTCTCTCCAGTAGAAACAATCAATCTCTTTGGCCTTCATACTCATAGTTAGATTTCCCACCAAAAACCAATTCAAAATATGGGTGGTTAGGGTCTCCTCACCATCCTCGAGGTAAACCAAATCCAATCAGATCTTTTCTTATTCTGATCTTCCTAACATCCATCTGCACAAGCCCTCCATCAACACGCCTTCTAGAACACACCTTCCATCTTCAGTAACCTGCAAACAATCTGTCAGCATACATCTTAGTCAATCACCATTAATGCCTCTACTGTTTCCTTCTCAAGGTTTTCTAACAACTCGATCTTCTTCCTTCGATCCAGGTGCCAACCACTCCCTAATTCTTCTATGTTTGTTCATTATTCCTTGAGCCACACACTTCTGACCCGATCCACAAATCACAGGATCCACTTTTAGTACACACCTGTCAAGATACCTAACTCCACATGACACTTCACCAACCTCTGCAAGCTTGCCACCTTGATCCCATGTGGCATCCAGATCAACCATCTGTTAACTTGAATTTTTCAGTCAGTCCAGATAGGATCACCGATCAACTATGCTACTGGTTCCTCTTCTCTTTCAGTTTTCTAACGCAGCCAGTCTCACTCACTGTATCGGTTACCTCATCATATCTGCCTTTATCTTGAATTGTCGATGGAACTCTCAAATCGGTTTCCAGAAAGGTGAAACCAAAGTATTCTCATTTTCAAAAGTGGGAGGTCTTCTACATCTGTACCTTGCTTATATAAATGATGGACTTACATACCGGTTACCACTCTTGATGACACCATGTCATCAACCTTCACAATACTCCATCTTCTTTCAGCCAGGTCAGATTCCTATGTTTGCGTCTACTTGGACTTGCATTCTCCCTGATTAGCTTTGACCATATCACAACTAGTTTGTCAAGATGACAAACACTTCACACTTCCTCTATACTGACATCTCAACATGCCTTCTCAGTTGGTCCAGTGCATAGCTCTGACTTCATTCACTTGAGACATTCCTTTTGTTTCACCAGTTTCTAGTACTTGCCTTTACCTCTTCACTCTTATCTCACCAAACTATAATACACTCAATGCATAATAGGATGTGAGCACATTCACTGTCAGTCATTGCTTCTCATGATGACTGCATCTTCATCTGGTGGGAGTCCTACCGTTCTGCAACCTCACAACATACTAGTTCATTCTTCTCTTCCAGTGTTGATTTGATTCAGATAACATTCTGCCTCTTCATCACAAACAACCACATAAAACACCTCTCTATCACATCACAAAAGTCAGGCATTAAATTGTGTATTGATGACCTCTGAGGTCATCTTCCTTACCTTTATTGGTGTTCTACAACACAAGGTGATATGAAATATATCACATCTTATAATCCTCCTGGACAGTGTTGCACTTACATTACTCATACTGGTAGACATCCCATACCGGTTGACATCAATGACAACACAATGCCAACAATCTCCCCCTTTGACATTGATGTCAACACTTGTAGTATCTGGGATACTACAGAATCCTTCTCCCCCTTTGACAACAATGACAAAGGGCACTGTTAGTATATTATTTCTCTTTGTATGTATCGGTCATTGATAGAATACTTTCTCCCCCTTTGTCTTCATTTGATGTAACACTTCCTTTGATACCATTTGTTGATGTGTTAGGGAATACTACTCACCTGCCGGTCAAATTGCAACACCTCTGCAATTTCCATCTCCTGCAGTTTAGGCAGTCAATATCCTTGCAAGTTCAAGCAAGCCGACTCTTCATGATCAGCACTTGAACTCCCTCTAAGTCATACATCTCAGGTTCTTATCTTCGGTCAGGTACAGTACCGGGACTCCAATCTTCTCCATACATTGGTTCAACTGTGCATATGTGATCATCAGATGATCCTTCAACTACATTGTATCCACCACAACCTATGACATGATCCTAGATTTACACAATGCCAAACAATGTTATCATCATGCCAGAAATCAAACCAATTAGCCCAAAAGCATGCATGCCTTCATGAACAACCACGAGGCTAATATATGTCATTCAGGTCTTTTCCAATACCACCTAAGACATGAACTCCACATTCCATGCTACTGGGGTTATTGCAATGATTTCCAACTTTATTGTCTTACATAACCTATTTTGCATTCATGTTGGTAACATCCTGCACATACCGGTTAACATCTAATGCCAATTGTTAATCTCTACTTCTTGACACATGTAGTAGTGATCCATCACTGATTTGTAGGTGTGTAGTCAAGGAAGCCTCTCCACACACTTATCTTTTCATTTCCATCCTTCATACCGGCAACAACATGTTCTTCCATATTGCCTTCTTCACTAATGGGGTGAATGATAATTATAATGCACTACTCCCCCTAAGATCCTGCATCTCCTTTAGCCCTTAGGAGATATCACCTATGTATTAAATACAAATGTTGGTCCATGGTCCTATTCACCTGCTTCTTTCTCCATGTCTACCTAATCTCATTCCTCTTCCCATTTTTCAGGCTTGGGAGTAGGTCTCTCCTTCTGATTAGTTCTTCCATTTCCTGACTCTACATCACAACCAAAAGTAGTGCTATAGTAGCACACAACATCCATGCTAACCTCATGGCAAGGGAACCTTCTATTGTACCGGTTCGCTCTTCTTCGTCTTCTTGTCATGTCATTATGGTCATCTGTCGGTCTCCTAGGATACCTTGCTTGAGTAGGAACACCACTCATTATGTTTCATGTAGGTCTTTGTTGCTTGTATCCTCTATAACTTGTTCCATGCTGATCATGACTATTCCACCTGTTGTGGTAGGACTGCAAGTTCTTCCTCCTACAACCATAACTTCTATGGCCAGATCTATTGCAGTTAAAACATACAACATTAGCAATACTGGAAGAGGGGGTATGTATGCCTCTACCTCTAGATGCATTATTCTCATATGCATAAAATTTGTAGCCATCTGATTTATTATGCCTAGGAAGAACACTCTATCTATTCCTAGACCTCATTTTACATTCTTCTTCCCTATGGCCATAACCTTTGCATCCAAAACAATAACCGAAGAGAGGGGGCTTATTACTTACAAACTTATTCTGCCAAAATGAGGTGTTCTTACCAGTTTGGCATCTGCATTTTTCTTTCTCTGAGAATGGATCTGGGGTTGTCCATTCTCTGCATATCTTTCATCTATTTTCTTCTTCTGCCATTCTTGTTTTGACTTGGTGGTAGCATCATTTCTTTGTCTTCTACCGATAGGAGGTCTTTCCCTATTCATGCTACCGGTAACACTGTCTTCCCTCATCTTTCCTTTTCCTTTCAAATCTGCATTATTTCTCCATGTAGCATCATTCTTTATTCCCAACTTGAGTTCATCTTATCTAGCCTACCGCATCATATGATCACCATCGGTCAATTTGATATTGACCTTCCAATGTGGCAAGTGGGTTCATTGAAATCCTGACTAAGCATCATCAAATCATCTTCCAACTCAACTCTGTCAATGGCCCTACTATCGATCTTTATTGGTCTACCTGGGACATGTGGCATCATCTCGCAATGTCGCAATCCTTAACTTCCCTGCGTCTTCCTTTTGTTGGAATTATGTGAACCGGTATGAGGACATAATGACATTGTATGTTGTTAGTGATGTCAATATGCTGAAGAGGTGAGAACTGGCATATGTGAGAACCAGTATAACACTCTGAACCGGCATTTATGCCAAAGTGAAGCGGTGTGTTTGTTCAAGGTGAACCGGCATATGGTTATGGGAACTGGCCCATGGAAGTGCTATATGACTACTGGTTGGTAGTCTCAACTTCAGGGTTTCTGGTTGAAGTGCTTCAATCCTATGTGGCTCAACCAGTGACTTTGTGTGATGAGTTAGCATGGTAACAAAGAATAGATCGTGTTGCCATGTAAGCCTTGTGCATGTGAAGGATCTTGCATGAAGGAGATTGTTCATATCTACCTCGGGAATGTGCGAAGTTTGTAAACGGTGATAACGTATGATGGGTTATCAGCCGCTATGAAATCGATGGAAAATGGATGATGGAGATTGGATCAAGACTGTTGCATTTAATGCAGTGTGCTCAATGGTCAGGATTGAACAGTTTGAATTCTTTAATGTAACAGGTTTTAGGGTTTAGGGTTTATGCTACCGACCTATCTATTTTCCTATAAGGTCGATGTTGTGATTCTTTCTAAGGTTGTTGGCAAAAGTTGTGTGTGTGTATCCAAGAGAAGGGATACGTGATTCTTGCTAGACCAAAAGGAGAGGAGTGATACCTACAGAGTGTAAGTGTAGAAGGTGAAGATGAGCTTAAGCAGATCTACATTGGCATTGAGTGATGTTACCAGATCATTGTAATACCTGTTGATCTCTAACCACCTCAATAGCTGGAAAATCCCTTAACAGGGTAGCTTTAAACAACTTGCTGCAAATCCTTTAACAGGGTGACTCAAAACAATTGAGTTCTTGAAATCCTCTAACAAGGTAACCTTTAACAGGGTTTAACCCTTAATCGGGTGTTCTTGTCATCCCTTAATCGGATGATCCCTAATAGGATCGGTTCCTAATAGAACCTATCATATCAGTCTTTAACCGGACAAGGCTCCTAACAAAGCGGACTTCCAAAGAGTTCAAAAATCTTCATGTGATGCTTTGTTGTTTAATGTCAAGCGGTGAATCTTGTTGATCTAGTTGCTCATATGTATATATTTGATGGTAGATTACTTGTTCATGTATTAGGGTGAAATGGAAATGAAGTGTTAGAGTATATGATAAGATAGGTATTAACCGGTTTATGCTTGTCTCAGTTATTCTGGGTTTTTGCCGGTTGTACTCTGTTTTAGGACCTGTGTTACTGTTTGTCTATCAATGCACAATGTCTGTTGACAAATCAGTCTAAGGGTGTGTTTTTATCTGTACTAATTCACCCCCCCCCCCTCTCAGTACTGGTTTAGTACTATTCTTTCATCATTGAATTATCAATTGGTATCAAAGCATCCTCCAGGTCCTCTGTGCTTAACCGCTTGAGGTAAAGATCCTAGTCTAATGATGAAGAGGGAAGGTCCAAAGTTTAACAGAGAAAATTTTAGTATATGGAAAGACAGAATGAAGATATACATTAGAAGCATGGGTGCTCAACACTGGAGCTATGTTGAGAATGCCTATGTTGCCCCTATCGGTACTCTCACTGATGACCAAAAGAGAGAGATGCAAGAGAATGGGCAAGTCATGGAAGCCCTAATTAGTAGTTTATCTGACATTGAGTTTATTGATGTCCAAGATAAGGTAAATCCCAAAGAGGTATGGGATACTCTTGAAAATATCTATGGCAGTGATGAGCATGTAAAACAAGCTAAGGAAGAAATCCTTAGAGGGAAGTTTGAAGATATGCGGATGATTGAAGGTGAGAACATCCAACAGTATGGAATAAGAATCAAAATAGTTGTTGGAGATATCAAGAGTGCAGGTGGTAAAATAGAAGATTCCACTATGGTAAGCAAAGTCCTGAGATCCCTATTGTCGATCTATGCAATAAGGGTTGCTGCTATTCATGAGCTTAGATCAATAGACACAACTAAGGTATCCTTAGACTCTGCCATTGCAAAGTTGATAGCCTATGAGCTAAATAGTTTTGATGGCAGTGTTCAAAAGACTGAATCAGCTTTTAAAGCTTCTGTTGTACCATCCAGAAAAGGAAAATAAGCTAGCACTAGTGGTGAACCAAGACAGAGCAGAGAAATGGATGATGAGGAGATTCTGATGGCATTTGAAGCTCTCCTTGCTAGGAAACTTCCTAAAGGAACCGGCAAATACAGAGGTAAGCTACCTTTGAAATGCTTTTCTTGCAACCAGATAGGACATATTGCTGTAAACTGTCCTAATGGCGACAACAAAGACAAACTGGAAAGGTTTAAGAAATTCAAAGGAGGAAACTGGAGAAACTATTTTGTGGCAGTTGATGAAGGTGTCATAGATGAGGAATCAGAGGATGAAGAAAATGAAGATATTGTGTTTGTTGTTGTCAAGGAAGATGTGTCAGACAAGAAGGCTCTTGTCTCCCATTTTGATAATTCCAATGAGTGGATCATTGATAGTGGTTGTTCTCACCATATGACTGGTGACCGGAGCAAGTTTCTATCCTTGGAAGAGTATGATGGTGGTGTGGTTCTCTTTGGAAATGATGCACCATGCATGGTCAAAGGCAGAGGATCTATCTCTCTGAATGGAAAGAGTAGTGTTGACAATGTGTATTGGGTTGATGGTCTCAGACACAACCTTCTGAGTGTTGTCCAGCTAAATGACAGTGGCCTTAATCTAGAATTCAATAATAGAGTTTGCAGAATCAAAGGAAAGAATGGTGAATTGGTGGCCACCGACATATAGACCAAAGGTAACCTATTTCAGCTAAATCCAAATATAAGTGCATGTCTTATGGCTAAATTTGATGATAGCTAGATATGGCATAGGAGACTCTGCCATGTAAAATTTGATAACATGGTGAAGGCTAGTAAGATCAAGGTAGTTAGAGGGTTGTCGGTGCTAAGAAAATCGGATAATACCTTGTGCAGAGAGTGTCAATTGGGAAAAATGTCTTCCTCAACCTTTAAAGGTAAAACTTTCACTGCTGACAACTTGCTTGATCTTGTGCATACTTTTTTGTGTGGTCCTATGAAAACTAGAAGTGTGCAGGGTGATAGCTACTTCATGCTTCTCACTAATGACTGCTCAAGAATGATGTGGGTCACATTCTTGAAAGACAAGTCTGAAGCCTTTGTAAAGTTCATGGATTTCAGAGCATTAGTGGAGAAGGAAAGTAGTAAAAGGATCAAGTGCCTAAGAACTGATCAAGGAAGGGAATTCACTTCCAGTGAATTCAACAAGTACTATGAATTACATGGCATCAAGAGGCAACTGTCTGCCCCCCAGACTCCATAGCAGAATGGCCTAGCATAGAGGAATAACCAGACTATGGTTGAACTAGCTAGAACCATGTTGATTCAAGGAAAGGTAGCTAACACCTTTTGGAGAGAAGCGGTGAGCACTGCAGTCTACACAATGAACTGGGTACTCATCAAGAAAGGTAAGGATAAAAATTCTTATGAGTATTGGACCGGTAAGACACCTGTGGTTAGCTACTTTAGAGTGTTTGGTAGCAAATTTTATATCAAGAGGAGTGAACACCAGAGCAAATTTGAAGCGAGATGTGATGAGGGAATATTCCTAGGATATGCCACCAAGAGAAAAGCTCTCAAGTGTTTCAACAATAGGACTCAGAGAATTATCGAAAGCTTCAATGTAAGAGTTGATGAAACCTCTGAGAAAACTGAGGAAACTGGTAGTAAGAAAGCGGTAAATGAACCGATTATCAGTCAACCAAGTACCAGTAACAGTGTTCCTACATCAGTAGATGTAGATTCTGATACTGATGGAGATGAGGATGAAGAAGAAAAGCAAGAGGAATCCTTTAAGACGATTCCTCGGTATGTCAAGCTAAATCATGATCCTAAGCAGATCATAGGAGATAAGGATGCAGGAATCCTTATAAGAAGAAAGGTCAGAGAATTCTCATGTATGATCTCTGAATTTGAGCCTAAATATTCAAAGAGGCCCATAAAGATGAAAACTGGATCAAGGCAATGGAAGAGGAACTTGACCAGATAGAGAAAAATGGTACATGGTCCTTGGTACCCAGACTGGAGCATAAAAATGTCATTGGTACCAAATGGGTTTTCAGAAATAAGTTGAATGAGGATGGCATAGTGATTAGGAACAAAGCCAGATTGGTGTGCAAAGGATATGCTCAAGAAGAAGGAAAAGACTATGGAGAAACCTTTGCTCCTGTAGCCAGATTGGAAGGAGTTCGTATGCTTCTTGCATATGTAGCTTTTAAAGGTTTCAAAGTATATCAAATGGATGTAAAATCTGCATTCCTAAATGGTTTACTTGAAGAGGAGGTGTATATTGAGCAACCAGATGGGTTTGCCCTATCTAAAGACAGAGATATGGTATGTAGGCTATATAAAGCCTTATATGGTCTAAAGCAGGCACCTAGAGCATGGTATGAACGTCTGCATTCCCATCTTGTGAAGATTGGATTTGAGAGAACAAGTGAAGATAGCAATATCTACTTGAAGTCTAAAGGGGATCAGATCCTGATCTGTGAGGTATTTGTTGATGACATTATCTTTGGCTGAGATGACAAGATGAGTCATGAGTTTGCAGATGAGATGAAGAAAGAGTTTGAAATGTCACTCATAGGGGAGATTAAATTCTTCATTGGACTACAAATCCAGTAGATGAAAGAAGGAATCTTTATCACTCAGTCCAAGTATGTCAAAGAGGTGTTGAAGACCTTTGGCATAGAAGATAGCAAACTAGTTGGTACTCCGATGGTGACCGATTGTAAACTATCCAAAGAAGATGACTCAGCATTGGTTGATGAGAAGGAATACCAATCAATGATTGGTAAGTTGCATTATGTAGTGCATAGCAGACAATATATTGCACATGCAGTTGGCATTACTGGAAGATTCCAGAAAAGCCCAAGAGAATCCCACTTGGTTGCAGTCAAGCGGATTCTTAGGTATCTGAAGGGAACTGTTGACTATGGATTGTGGTATCCATATAACAAGGATTTCAACTTAAAAGTCTACACAGATGCTGATTGGGCAGGCAATATAGATGACTGGAAAAGCACAACCAGTGGCGCATTCTTTCTTGGTGGTAGATTGGTCTCATGGATGAGTAAGAAGCAGAGTTGTATCTCTCAGTCTACAGCAGAAGCAAAGTATGTTGCAGCTTTCATGAACTACACTCAGACAATTTTGATGAAGCATGTATTAAATGGCTTCAAATTTTCTGTATCTGAACTGATAAGTATATTTTGTGACAATACCAGTGCAATTAATATCTCCAAGAATCCGGTTTTACATTCTAGAACCAAGCACTTTGAGCTTAAGTATCATTTCTTGTGGGAAAAGGTTCAAAACAAAGAGATTGCACTGGAACATGTTTCCAGTCAGGATCAATTAGCAGACATATTCACCAAGCCTCTCCCAAAGGCTACATTTATGTACTTAAGAGGTGAATTAGGGGTGTTTCCCCTTCAGGAGATAAACTAAAGGTATATGCTCCACCTCAGTCAGGTATTGCATACTCAAATTTTTCTTCAGGATTGATGTGTTGAAGGATGCTACTCCTTAGGGGGAGCAGTATAATGGAGCAGGGAAGCTTGTGCCTCCACTTTGGCATTGTTGTCAAAGGGGGAGAAGATGAGAAGCAGAGAAGATATCTGCAGAAATTGGGGGAGAAGATGTGAAGCAAAGAGATATCTTTGTATATTGCCATCAATGCCAAAGCGGGAGATTATTGGCATTATGTGAACCGGTATGAGGATATAATGACATTGTATGTTGTCATTGATGTCAATATGTTGAAGAGGTGAGAACCAGCATATGTGAGAACCGGTATAACATTGTGAACCGACATTTGTGCCAAAGTGAAGTTTGTTCAAGGTGAACCAGCATATGGTTATGGGAACTAGCACATGGAAGTGTTGTATGACTATCGGTTGGTAGTCTCAACTTCAGGGATTTTGGTTGAAGTGCTTCAAGCCTGTGTGGCTCAACTAGTGACTTTGTGTGATGAATTAGCATGGTAATGAAGAATAGATCATGTTGCCACGTAAGCCTTGTGCGCGTGAAGGATCTTGCATGAAGGAGATTGTTCCTATCTACCTCGAGAATGTGCGAAATCTGTAAATGGTGATAACGTATGATGGGTTATCAGCCGCTATGAAATCGGTGGAAAATGGACAATGGAGATTGGATCAAGACTATTGCATTTAATGTAGTGTACTCAACGGTCAGGATTGAACTGTTTGAATTCCTTAACGTAACAAGTTTTAGGGTTTAGGGTTTATGCTACCGACCTATCTGTTTTCCTATAAGGTCGATGTTGTGATTCTTTCTGAGGTTGTTGGCAAAAGTTGTGTGTGTGTATCCAAGAGGAGGGATACGTGATTCTTGCTAGACCAAAAGGAGAGGAGTGATACCTGCAGAGTGTAAGTGCAGAAGGTGAAGATGATCTTAAGCGGATCTGCATTGGCATTGAGTGTTGTTACCAGATCATTGTAATACCTGTTGATCTCTAACCACCTCAACAATTGGAAAATCCCTTAACAGGGTAGCTTTAACCGGCTTGCTGCAAATTCTTTAACAGGGTGACTCAAAACAATTGAGTTCTTGAAATCCTCTAACAAGGTAACCTTTAACAGGGTTTAACCCTTAATCGGGTGATCCCTAACAGGATCGGTTCCTAACATAACCTATTATATCAGTCTTTAATCGGACAAGGCTCCTAACAGAGCAGACTTCTAAAGAGTTCAAAAACAAGCTTGTGGGTATTCATCCCCACCGTGGTTTTTCCCTATTGGGTTTCTACATGAAAACTATGTGTGTCATGTGTGATGTCTTCTTCATGTGATGCTTTGTTGTTTTCTGTCAAGCGATGAATCTTGTTGATCTAGTTGCTCATATGTATATATTTGATGGTAGATTACTTGTTCATGTATTAGGGTGAAATGGAAATGAAGTGTTAGAGTATATGATAAGATAGGTATTAATCGATTTATGCTTGTCTCAGTTATTCTGGGTTTTTGCCGGTTGTACTCTATTTTAGGACCTGTGTTACTGTTTGTCTGTTGACAAATCGGTATAAGATTATGTTTTTGTCTATACTGATTCACCCCCCCCTCTCAGTACCGGTTTGGTACTATTCTTTCATCATTGAGTTATCACCTTTGTGGGACTGTGAGGGCCATCAAATCTATTCACTCTCTACAAGCTAGCTATAATGACTTCTTAACATTGACCGCTAACCTTCATGCACCTTTCTGCTTGGGTTAAAACATCGTCATCCACTTGATGCATTTCCAAAATTATGAAACTTTTAGTAACCCAATAATTAATCATAGAGCCATCGGTCGAAATATTAAGGTTGGACTTAGGAAAATTTATCAGCACCCGCTAAAATATTAAAGAGGCCCAACCATAAGAAAAAGGACGCAGACTTAGGTTGGACTTATGAAAATGACCCTCACTTGTAAGTGAAAAAGGCAATGAAGAAACATAACAAGATTTGGGTTTTTAATAAAAGACCTACCCGGATGTACATAAACCTAAAACCCTAAACCCTAAGGGAAAGAACAGAGAGCATCATTAATTCAAAATGACTAGAACTCTGATAGGGACACTAAAAATTCTACATAGTCAATTTCGGGACTATCAAATCATCCTAATATCCATTGCTTAAAATGACAACTAATCATTGGGAGGGAGGAATTGTCATGTCCCCTTCATAAAATTAGTCATTTACTAAAATTAGTAATCCTAGATGTCCCAAAATAGAAAATCAACATCACTTGACAGTATGAAAAATATTATCAAATCCCTCATAAAACATATATAATTTAATAGTTTCCCTCTTTTGACATGGGGACTTGGCAAGCTTCATATGGCATGTTTTATTGCCATTTAGTGGTATTTGGTAGTGTGTTGAAGTTAGCATTTCATTATAAATTATATGTTTGAATACACTTCGAAAAAGGAGTTACATGAAAGATTCTTCTCTTTCAATGTGGGATTTGGGTGCTTGAATTGGGTGTCCAAATGTGGTCTTATATGTGGTTTTGGCTCCAAGTTTGATTATTCACTTTGTCATTTTCTAAACAAGCTATGTTGTTCTTTAGTGGTTGTCAATCCAATGGAGAAGGAGACTATAGAATACAATATTCAAGGTTTCAAGGTGATCTAAGGATGGGGTTTAGAGGGTTACCAAAGTGTATCTCATTTAGAGATTACCCATGTGCAAATCAAATTAGAATTCTTTTGATTTTATTTACAGTTTGTGTGAGGGATAGTTTCATTAGATTTAATGTAATTTGATTTTTTGAGTGTCCTAAGTGTTGCAAAAGTTTATGACACCCATGGTTCCACGGGTTTATGTTATTTATATGCATTTTTGCATCTATTTTGTCAATTACCACTGTGGTATGAATTTCAACAAGTTTTCTTGATAGTGGTGTAGTTGTGATGTGTGTTTGGACTTCATATTTATCTCTTGTTTTGATTTTAGTTGTAGAAAATATGTTATTCTATTGGCAATAGCATATGATGGAAAAAATGATGTAATTTATATTACAAATCTATAGAAAATTATTTAATATTAGTTTCTAAGAATTTTGTGCTAAAGGTTGGTATGTTACAAAGATCTTTCCTATTTACCTAATTTTTAATTTTTTTTGTTGCAAGTTTTACATCGAAAATTCTTTGAAAGGTTTGAAATTTGAAATTTTAATACACAAGGGACATTACAACAGTATCATAGTTGTGATATTGCTAGCCTAAGGGTTTCATTAATTGTATACATCTTAGTGAGATGGAAAGGAGGTATTTTTAGTGTGATAAAAACAAAAAATCATTAAGTTCATCTTTAGAAAAAAGTGAAGAAGAAATAAAGAGGAAAAAATTGGCTGACCTTAAAGAGATACACAAAAAGGAGAGTCAAAAGAACACTATAAAAGGTCTTGAAGAGACTAGAGAAATCATGAAGCTACTAGCAAAGAAACTACAAGGGATTGTGTCTACATAAGAAAAAGTTCTTTAGAGGTTTCCAAAGGTTCAAAGAAACTCTCACCCAAACTATTACAAAGTATTTTCTTTCATGTAGATGAAGCATCCACAATGAATCAAAACTAATAATTCTCTAGAAGAATTTGTAGAAAATTTAGTTGCAATTAGAGCCACCCATAATAGCCACGATGAAGAATTTAAAAATTTAGTTCCTTTCAAAGAATATGTGGATCTAATGAATACCTTGCTGCCAAGAAAAGGGTATAAGAAAGTGTAAAGTGGAAAATTGAACCCTAGTAATTCCCTACCTAGGAGAGAGAAAGGAAATCACTAGGATGATTTTCACTTGGGTAATACTTTACATTCAAAAGAGGGGTTGAATTCACTAGATCCAAACCCTAGAGTGAATAAGTATGTGAATGCCAAATGGATTGCATGTGTTGGAATGTAATTCACCCTCTTTTGTAAATAGATATGTTGACTTGTTGACTATGCAAAAAATAAAGACAAAATGGGTGAAATAAGGAGCTACTGATTCAGGATCGCATTGTAACTTCAGATCTGGGGCATTTAGATTGATATGGACCTACCCTGCAAATTTGGAGAAAATTCGTTAGGACCAAGTTGAAGTTGCACCTGGTCCTCTGAAAAATTTGCGCGTCGAAAAGGGTTTTTCCATCTCTGAAAATGAAGTATAAATCTGCAATTACAATTGCACACCTGCAACCTACACACAGAAAAGAAGAGAATAAGGGTTGTGGATAGGGGTTTTCCTTAGTTATACCTCAATTGAGGAATCAACCTTGAAAGAAAGTAATTTCAAATGCTTAAATGTAAATAATGGAAATGTATACCTTGTAGATCTAAAATTTGTTGATGATGGTTGCTTTGCTTCTTGAATGTAATCACAAATGTTGCATGAAATGACATGTAACATGACAAAACCCTAAGACACACACATGCTTGCAAATGAATGTTGCAATGTTACTCCAATGGATGAATAAAGAAGACACATGAAGAAGGAGACTTGATGGATGCTTGAAGACTTGAATGCTTGATGATGATAATGGAGACCTTCCACTTGTTTTCCCAATTTTCGCTTATCTACGCTTATTCTTGCATATGAAAATGAGAGGACTAAATCCCTTTTTATACTTGCCTAGGAGGATTAATTTTTCATCTCACTGAAGGCCGACATAGGGGAAATTAGATCCCGAAGAGAAAATTGGGTCCAAGGGTCAAATGGACCCATTTTAGGGCCACCCAAAGAGGGAGGATAGGGGTGTCACACCCTTGTCCTCCCCTATTTTGGTGCTTGGACAGGGTCATAAGGTGACACAAGGGTTGAAATGGGAGGAGATTTGGAAGAATGATGCAGAAAGGGGTCACAATTGAGTAGGAAGATGCAGTCGTCAAGGTGAGGTCCTAAACTGCAGTCAAAATTGCAAGGGTTGCAATTTTATGATGCTATAGAAAGAATAAAATTCAAGTGAGAAAGAGATCAAAAGAAATTTGAGTAAGATTTTATCTCCAACCTTTGACAAAAGTAATAAAATGTCAATGACTAATTGGTTATAGAAGCTCCAAACTTTCTTCACCCTCAATCCCATGAAGGAGAAAGATGCTATTCAATATGATACCTTGCATCTTGAAGGTGTTTCTTACAATTGGTGGTATCACGAGATGGCTACCCAAGGTCACAATACAGTAATTACTTAATTACTGTAGAAATTAAATAAACATTTATTTATTTAATCATTTTATCCTAAATTTTCTATTAATTAAATAAATCTTTATTTATTTAATTAACTCATTAATCCTCTTATAAGAATTTCCTCATTTAAATAAATACTTTTATTTATTTAATTGATCCCACTTCCTCTATTAATTAAATAAATCTTTTTTATTTAATTAATTCATTATCCTTTTCTACCCATGACACATGTCATTCATCTCTTAATTCTTCTCTTACCTACCCCCTTTATCATTTAATTATTTCCTCTACCTACCCTTTAATCCTAGCCGACCATTTAGCTTTACACCTCTTGATCTTATCCCTCCATTTCCTAAAGTGTCTTTTATATAAGAAGATACTCTCCTTCATTATGAACCCTAATCAAGGTGTTTAATCAATCTTATGCAATCAAGCCTTTTTGCAATCAAGCTATCAACCAGATTTATGTTCTTTATTGAGCTCTTGTGCACACATAAAATCTGAGAGCAAATATATCAAGCAAGATCAATAGAGATAGGAAGACAATGGAGATTGAAACCCTACTAAACATGTGAATGGTAATATTGCTTTATTTTTGTCGATTTACATGATCTTAGGTATCTCTACTGGTATTGGTGAATGCTTCATTGTAGGACTTAGATTGTTTGTGGTTGAATCTTTATCGTTTTACAAAAGTTTATCATCACTTTTCACCATACACATTTTGGCATGCCTAGTGGGAAATGGAATTTTGTTAGATATATGTTTTTTTCACATTTTTATAACCTATATTGTTTTTTTGTAAAACAATTTAGAGAATAACCTTGTGCAGCTAGGGTTTTGGACACAAGATTAAGATTTTGGAGAGATTTGATCAAATCTCACAAACGGATTGGAATTTTTTCACCAAATTGTTTTTGTAGGTTGGGGACAATATTAAGTGCTCTCAATCCAAAATTCAGATTTTTTGGAGCATATTTAAATTTTCTATGATTTTTTTATGATTTTTCATAAAAATTTAATTTTTGGAGCAAATTAGCGAATTTTTTGGATTTTCTTACATTTCTAGAAATTTATTATAATTATACAGTACAGGGGGTGTATTTTTTGTTATTTAATTTGGGTGCAAAATATGTCTTTAAAAATTATATTTTTAAAAATTAGGGTTTTGCAATATTTTGATCAGATCTCACAAACGACTTGGAATTTTTGTGTAAAAATTTTTTTTAGTAGTTTGAGAATAGTATCAAGAGTACTCAATAAAAAATTCACATTTTTTGGAGAATATTTGCATTTTCTATGATTTTTTATGATTTTTCATTAAAAAATAATAATTTTGAGAGCAAATTAATGATTTTTTTGGATTTTCTTACATTTTTAGAAAGTTATTAAAATTATACACAGGATCTGTTCTTTGTGATTTTAATTTTGATGAAAAATAGTTCGTGAAAAATCATATCTTTAAAAATTAGGGTTTTGTAATAGTTCAATCATATCTCACAAACTGCTTGGAATTTTTGCAAGATTTTTTTAAGGCAAGTTGGGAATGGTGTCAGACGTGCTCAGTAAAAAATTCATATTTTTTTTTATCAATGTTTCATTTTCTATGAAATTTTTATGATTTTTCATAAAAAAAATAATTTTTGAAGCAAATTAGCAATTTTTGGGGATTTTATTCCATTTCTGGAAATTTCTTGAAATTTTACAGGTGGTATTTTTTTTTATGATGCAAAATAACTCATACAAAATCAGATATTTGAATTTGTCAAAAAAATATCTTGTCGAAGGCCCCTATTTCACAAAGTCTTTTGGATCTAAAATTCACCTAACTTGTGTGCTTGTAGGAGGGGAATTATTTCAAAATTAGTAACAAGTTTTTTGTAGGACCTTTATAAAAGATTTGATTTTGAAACTATTTTCTTTTTCAATCTAGCAAAACACTTCAATTGGTGCTCTAAAATGTGTTGGAATCCAAGAACACGGAGAGGGGGGGTGAATCAGTGTTCTATCGAAATGATCAATTTTAACCTTATTAAAACATGCATTCACCAACCGGTATACCGGTACATATAGAATTGAAAGAAGTAAAGAAATCAATAAGCCAATCACACAAATGAATACCATAACACACAGAATTATACATGGAAAACCTCAAAGAGGAAAAACCACGATGGGATTTGTGACCCACAATATCAATCCACTAGCCATATGAAGAGATAATACAAAATATAGGGGCCTGCACTTGTAGGGAGGCTTATAGCCTAGAGCACATTTCTCAATCACAAAATGAGTTGCACTGACTACATATAAATCCAGACTACAATCTAGAGAAATGATTGAACTGCAATGATAGCATCTTCTATGCCTAGATACAGTTCTGGTTTAGCTCTGTTTGTTCTGATTTGAAGCCCTAAACCCTTACAGGAATACCCTCTTACATAAATGTCCTTACATACATGATCTCTCTCATATATCTCACATATCCTTCATTATTTCCTTCCTAATATATATTACAAAATGATCTAATCAACTGACATATGTACCCCTTTACAATCCATCATGCCTTATGTCAGCTTACAAAGATAATTATAATATGAATATACATGTCGGCCTGATAACATAAGTACATGAATATCAATAATAATTGTCGATGTTGGATCTCCCAAATGATATCGGCCTCCAATACCGATAACCTAAATATGAACCATGTTGGCCTGCAATGCTGGTAACCAAAGAATTCCTTCCAACCTACTAGTGTTGGTGTCGGTGTCGATGAAGTATCTGTCGATACACAACTAAACCAAAATATAAAGTCGGAGCATGTTTCCATCAATGACAACATATTGAAACCAACCAATTAAGTGTCAATTGCCAACAATCTCCCCCTTTGGCATTGATGGCAACACTCATGTGAAAAATGATCATGGTTTCCATCTGTCGGTTTGATCCTGAGCCTTCTCCGCCTAAGCTAAATATTCATCTATGATCATAATAAAAAATACTCCATACCTCCTGAATATTTTTACCTCTACTCCCCCTTTGACATCAATACCAAAAAATACCAAAAACCGGGACGAAGAATGAAATACTGTACAATGAATGTCCCAAAATACCTTACCAGAGCTTAATATATTTGAAAATATCTGGATAGGCCTTCTCCAAAATCTCTAGAGAAGTATCCCAACTAGATTTGAAACTGTCAGAAATAAATACAAGTCCATTTAGCATATGGGCATATGACTCTTTCTCATTAATCTCTACCGGTGTGGGCTTACCAACCATATCTATACACTCCTTATTATGTACACTTAATGAATCCAACCAAGGACTCACCAATCCTCTAAGACCTCTAGCTCTCCTTGTGATTTTATCTTTTTCCCTCTCAAGAGCTAAAACTTGGGCTTCCAAAACCAAAATTTGACCATCTATAGATGTAGTCAATGAGTGTGAACCATCAAAAGAATTGACTATACCTACGATCTCCTCTTGAATATCCTTAATCTTTTTATCAAAATCAGCTATAAGTAAACTTGTGTTACAATATACTCTATAAATATTAGTACACTGCCTTAAAGAGTTATCTATCAATTTCAACTTATCATTAATCTCCTTCCTCTTTGACTCAATCATCTAATCAAATGTATCTCTTTGCCTGTGTAAACATCTCCAGTGTTGTTAGTTTGATATTTGTTGTAAAGACTGAAAGTCCTTTAAATGTGCTTTGTGATTGTTTTAAGCTTGTCGGATGGGCTTGCTTCTTTGTCGAATTTACACTCTGAGACAAGTCTATGCAAAACAGTGATAGACTGATCAATAACCCCTTTATCCATAGATCTATCCATCATTTTATATGCAACCATCATCATGAGTTCAGTAGAACTCATCTTCGTTATTCTTTTCTTTTCAACCTGCAAGGTGTCAATTGACAACAATGATGGACTCACTACTGGTTCCCTACCAAATTCCCCTTTCTTCTTCTCTGATGGTTTAACTTTTATAGCTTCCTCACTTGCACTGGTGGCTTCGCCACTTGGTGCAGTCTCAGTTACTATCGGTTCCTCCTTAGGAATTGTGTCCTCATCCTATACATTCTGATCCAGAGGATTGTTGTCCTCAACATTAGTAACCTATACACTTGCAACCTTTACACTCTTTGTATCTATCGGTATCTCAACATTTGCATGTACATTAGTCTCTATTGGGGGCTCTATATCCAATATCTTAATATTTTTCAAAATTGAGGGTGAAGAACCCACAATACCTTTGCATTTCCCTTCAACCAGGATATTTGTAGTATCTGTCTTAGGCTCCGGTGAAGTATAAAAACCACAGTTTGCTTCAAATAACTTAGCCCATGCCTTGTGGGTCTCCTTGACTATCTCATTGACCCTACCTAATATAATACTTACTATTTTGTGCTTGTTGTAAAAAATCTTTTTATCTATAACCTTAAGTGTCATGTCCATCTTCTCTAGAGTAAAAGAAACACAAACATATAACAATTCCCAAATCTTTATATGCATGTCCTCTTCCATTGTTGATAATCTTCTAACATCTAAAATGAGATATAACTATGTCGGTATTTGGTTTTAAATTTCTAACAAGGCTTTCTTATAAATATCCAAATACAACAAAATTGATTCCTCAACTTCTCTTTGTTCATCATCATCCAAATGCTCATAATAAAATTGTACATTATTTAACATACCATCTTTAGTAATATCATCTACTAATTATGCACAAGTCTTGGATGGAATGATAGTTACTGTATATTGTGAAAATGGATAAAAATAATAACGATATTGAAAGGCTAAATGAATTCAACCACAAAACCCTAGCCTAACAACAACAAAGATCCACCATAACATATGAAGATTACCTAAGACAATGCAAATCAAATGAAATCACAAAGATTATACCATCACATGTCCAATAGGGTTTGGATCTCCATTCTTCCTATTTCCATTGATCTTGCTTGATATATTTGCTTTCAGATTTTATGTGTGCACAAGAGCTCAACAAAGAACGGAATGTGGTTGCAAGTAGGATCGTAGTGTAGTCAAGTGCATAAAAGATGATTAGGATGCATAAAATGATTAGGGTTTGATAATGAAGGAAACATCTCCTTATATAGAAGACACTATATGAAATGGAGGGATAAGATTGAGAGGTGTAAAAGGATGTCGGCTATGATTAGAGGGTAGGTAAAAGAAATAATAAATTAATGAAAGGGGTAGGTAGTGTATGAATTAAGAGATGAATGACATGTGTCATGGGTAGAAAAGGTTAATGAATTAATTAAATAAATAAAGATTTAATTAATTAATAGAAGAAGTGGGATCAATTAAATAAATAAGATATTTATTTAATTTAGGAAAAGGATTATTTAAATGAGAAATAAGGCTAGAAGAGGATAAATGAATTAATTAAATAAATAAGGATTTATTTAATTAATAGATGAATTAGGCTAAAGTGATTAAATAAATAAAGATATTTATTTAATTAGACATGACAATTTTAGGTGTCTACATTTTGCTCCTCTTTGAGACAATGCGGCTTGTCGCGTTGTTTCAAAGAAGATAAGATGAACTGATACAGAGTTGCCCCAAGATGGGAATGATATGCCCCCTCGAGAGATTGGATGAAAATGTCTGAAAAGATCGTAGACAATCTCTCGATAAGAAAGACGGGATAGAATGGACTGACCGGATAAAGTGACAAAGTCACAGGATAATGAAGACTGACTCAAGAAACGAGGGCTAGGGCAATCTATAAGATAGACCATGAGGGAAAATACATCCTCATTTTCATCCACACATCCAAGAGATCAGAGTGCAGAGAGAGAATAGAGCAGCAACAGTCAATAGTGATGGCATTGGTGCATAGATTCGATCACGTTTGCCAATTTTAGAGGCCAGCAGATGTAGGAGAGCCGGTAAGTACCACAAAACCTCCTTGTACTTTGTCGCAATAAATGTTGTCAAAAATGCATGTTAGGTAGGGTAATATGTCTTCAAGGCCAAATCGACAATTCTGTGATGAAGATACGTTGTCAATTGGATAAGCTGCTGAGAGGATACACTCAAGCAAGTCCTCTAGGGAAGACTAGAATAGATCGAGGAACTTTGTGATGAACAGTGAGTACCAAGACAAAGTACTTTGTGATAAATATGGAGTACTAAAAAAAAGAGCAGCACTTTGTGATGAACAGGGAGTGCAAATATGAGTAGCACTTTGTGATGAACAGGGAGTGCAAATATGAGCAGCACTTTGTGATGAACCGTGAGTGCAAAACACGTAGTATTTTGTGATGAACAGGGAGTACCACTAGGATAGAAGCAACACTTTGTGATGAACAGTGAGTGTCACTAGGACTGAGATGATTGATTTGTGTGACTGCAGGAGTATTTGCCTATGCTAGAGTCATGGGAGAGATTTCCATCGACTCAGAGGTTGCGACCTGAGCTAACATTCGAGGACCAAGCTGCTATTGAGGTTATGGGTCTAAGATACATTCTGTATGTGCCTAAGTTTCGAGCGAACATGGGATTGTTGACTGCACTGGCGAAGAGGTGGCACTTTGAGACTTGCACTTTTCATTTGTCGATGGGGGAGATGATAGTCACCCTGGAGGATGTATACAAGATTTTGCGGATACCGATCGACGGGGAGCTGATTCCATATGATCGAGATGGAGACAGGGATGCCCTCAGACGAGTGTTCTAGGATCCAGGACTGGAGATGAGGGTGGGACATGTGGCATGGGATACCATGACATGGACAGGATTAGCACTACCAACAGTGTTGGCAGGAGTTATCAGTGGGTTCCTCTATCTCGATAGGGCGACACGAGGGGTGGCTGCAAAGGACACAGGGGCCAGATATGCCTATGTTCTGCGGGCCAGGAAGGAGATTACATACTGGCGGGATCTCTATTATGGTGCAGTGCCAGTGGATCAGCGGGCGAGGAGCTTCCATAGACCATCGCGGACAGCGACAGCTATGGGAGGGAGCCGGAGGATGAGACAACTAGGCTCAGGAGACAGAGGGGACAGGATAGATGATCTTGGGGCGGGTCCTTCTAGGGCTCAGACTCTGTCGAGGCCAGCCGGCTCTGAGGGAGGGAGTTCATCGTAGTCATAGAGGGCTCCCTATGTATCAGTATTGTACCATTTTTGTATGATGATGTAGACACCTGCAGGTGATTGTAGCCATATGATTTTGACATCATTGTATCATGACACTTTATATATATATATATATATATGAGATGATTCATCTTTGCGGCAGCTATATGCATGTGTACCTATGTGATGAGATGTTCTTATGTGATGCTTATGGTATGGATGCAAATATGTATATGATGCAATGCAATATATTTTTTTGTTCTTTTATGTTTTATATGTGTATGCATGATGCAAATGAGAATGTATGTAATGCAGATGAATATGATAATGCAAATGTAAATTGTGCTAACATGTGTTGTGTGTAGGATGTGATGCAGTTGTGATATCTATATGTATGTATGAAATGCTTATATGTGGTAATGCAGCTGCAACTACATGAAATGCAAATGTTTTTGGTGTGTCATTATACTCAGTCATGTGATAGTAGGCAACACGGACTCAGGAAGGACGATGAAAGTCAATCAAGAAAGGGGGATGGAAGACAGAAGATATGAAAGTGAAAGAGCTTCTTGTGCGTTATCATCATTGAGCTTTATTATGGCAAGTAGGTTATGACAATCGAGGCATATGTTTGACCCAGAAAGTCATTGTACCTGTTTGCATGGAGATAAGACAGTCACAAACAAGGAATGCCCCAGTTCATACTAGACTCACAGTGTCCTCATATCCTTGGACAAGTCATAGCATTATTAAGAGACAATCCATAGACAGCAAATACAAATAGGTGACGATACCCCATCCTCGCCTTTCTAGTCAAAGACATCCTAGAGATAGAATCTCTAGTCAGAGACATCTTGGAAAAGCTAAAAGACATGTCACCAAAAGATAAAATGAAAAGAAAACCAAGACTCGACACCAACATCCACTGTAGTCCTCAAGTTTAGTCTCTTTTGTCACTTGTATAAGTCTTATTTGATTGTGGTCACAATGTTTACTTTCACAGAAAGGATAGATAGCACTGAACCATATGTTGTCTGAGTCTGTTGAAAGATTTGATTTGTTGAAGCCCATTGTTGCTGCTGTGTCTCATTTGAAACTGACTGAATCCATGAAACTGATACTTTATTGCAGAGAAGATGAAACTTTATTGCGGATCTATGATGCAAATGTTGCTTTATTGCGGATTATGCACGGATAGACTAAAGGAAGCTGGAAGAAACTGTACTCCTCGAAACATGTGATGTTCTCAGTTCCACACCCATCACTAGATGTAGGATTTTCCTTAGCCACAAATAGGATCTGATTTATTATGGATGGAAAGGGAGGTGAAAAGGGAGGTTTATTATGAATAGCGAACCAATCTTGGGTAGATCAATAACAAGCCATGATGGGAATGGGTAAGTTTATTATGAACGAATAGGTTGTGAGTGTGTGCAAAGTGAAAGGATGAAAGTGAATCCTAAAGGAGGGAGGAGCAATGTCTCTACGCATGGCGCTAGTGACCCAATTTTCACCATGGTACTTGCCTAGGGTGCCACCGAAGTGGTTTTCATCGTTGGACGAAATTATTTCTCTTTACTTTTTTTGATTTTTCAATGTTTTTTGTGTCACAAGGCACCTGTTTGCCAGGTTTTCACCAAGTCACAATTTTTTTATTTTTATGATTTTTTTTGTATTTTTGAAATTTTTGAATTTTTTTGTATTTCTGAAAATTTTGAAATTTTTTGTATTTTTTGAATTAGGATACTCTGAAGAGCTATGTGTAAAACCTACGAAGGTGCATGCTATTGATAGGATCCTCCAAAGGTTCACCTTCTGTAGTTGAGAGCTGATATGCCCTAGATCCATATGTTGTTGTGATGATGTAAGGATCAAGCCAATTTGGTTCGAACTTGCCCTTCTTCTCTCTATCTTGCTGATTTTTGGGGTTTTCTCTGAGAACTAAGTCCCCTACCTCAAATGTGCGAGGTTTGACTTTGTGATTGTAGTTGCATTGTTTCTTGACTGAATGATGTGTAGCTCGAGTGACTGTCTTCCTTGATAAAGGAATTGAGATAGAATTACTAGTGTGTGGACTACATAGGCCCATATGCATGTCACCTGAAGAAGTTTGGGCATCCCTGATAACAGAGTCCCTTGAGAAAGTTCCATTAAAGATCCATGATGTATCGCCAAAAGGAGATGGATGTGTGGAACAAGTGAATGAGTGATGAAGGCTTATGATTGCGAAAAGAAGTGAAAGTAGGATAGCATGATGGAGACTTAGGATCAACAAGTATTCTTTTTGCCTTGAAATTGTAGAACTTTTGCCCCCAGTTATTTTGATATTAGGGGAGATCAACTCTTTCTCTTTTTGCTTCACAGGATTTTTATCCTTGACTTTGATTTTTGCAGAGTCCAATAGCTTTTGATTTTGATTTGGACTAAAGGACTTTTCTTTAGTTTTGACTTTTAGATTTTTCTTTTCAAAACTTGATTTTTGATCCCCAATGAGTAAGGGCTTTTGTAATTCTTGTTGATCCAAGTCTGGAAGTAGAGTGGAAATGGAATGAATGGATGATATGGTAAAGCTATGTGAGTTCTCAAGAGGTCTGGTGATACGCTCAATAGATTCTTCGTTGGAACCGCTCTTAGGACTATTGATATCAAGAGTTGCTTGCACCACTAGAGGAGATTTGCATTTAGAATTAGTAGCCACAACACTAGGTGGTTCACACCCAATTCCTTGGCATTGCAAATTGTTTATAGATTGTTCCTGTCGACTGAATGTCTTAGGAGATAGTGGGAGTTGATCAACATGAAAGATATACTCACCACATCCCATGTCTTTAATCTTGAACTTTTCTTTTATCTCTGCTTGTTTTGATGTAGAAGCTTTCAATAATTCTGGATCCACATATGCTGATGAAGGAATAACTTCTTGATTGACCAGGATTGTTATTTCTAATCTAGGTCGCAGATTGTTGCAATATATGAATGGATTAGGATCAGCTTTGACGGTTACGTCAACTCCATTGTGTGGAAACTTGATACATCGATGATATGTAGATGGTACTGCGTTCATCTCATGAATCCATGGACATCCCAAGAGTATGTTGTATGTGAGATCAAGGTCTAGGACTTAACAAACCACATCCTTTGTAGTTGGCCCAACTCTGAGAGGTAAGGTTACTGTGCCTTTGGATGAGCTCTCTTCATCATCATATGCCTTGATGGTGATTTTTTTTGTAGAATTCACAACTTTATCAGAATATCCCAATTGTTTAATAGTGCTCAATGTACAAATGTTTAGACATGCTCCTCCATCTATTAGGACTCGTTTTATTCGATGTTTTTGTATGAAGGCTTCAATGTGTAATGGTGCATTATGTGGCTGACTTACAGAGGCGTCATCGGCTTCTATGAATGTAAGATAGTGTGGAATGGAAAGGTATCCCACCATGGCTTGAAACTGGTCCACATTCAGATGAGTAGGAACGAGGGTGTCTCTCAAGATTTTGTCAAGAATGGTTTTATGTGTGGGGGATATGCGTAAGAGCTCAAGGATGGAGATGAGCGCGGGTGTCTTCCCTAACTGTTCTACAAGGTTGTGTTCAGACTTAGTTGATGAAGAAGCGGTGTTCTTGGCTGGAGCACCTTGTAAAGTGATTTTACCTTGACGGGTTGTAACATGACATTCAGAGGTAGGTTCGGAAGAAGATCCAACACCTTTTAGGACAATCTTGGGTCTCCGGGTAGAATTCTCAGGGTTTTTGTCCTTGATGATAATGGTAGAGACGTAATTGTCCATTGGGATGTGATTGATAGTTGAATCATAGTTATTGAAGAGGGAAAAATAGATTTGAAAGGTAAACTGATCAAAACATAACGAAATAAACATGTAGAATGCTAAAATATCATAAAAAGACCATTTCACCTTGCTATTTTACCTTCTCCTTTGGATTGAGCTTGATGAAGTGAAGGTGCCCCTTGATAATGCTCCACTTGATGTGCTCCTTTGATTGTTGGATGTGGATGGCTCTCCAATATTGTGCACAAATGATAAGGATGAGATGATCAAGTTGCCAAGATGATTTCCTGGGCTCAAAAGGGCAGTATAAGCTTACTGAATTTCAAGATGATTTGAATGAAGGGATGGAACCCTATTTTATAGGAAGAGGAGAGGAAAACGGATGGCTAGGATGAATTTGAGATGAAGGGCTAAGATTTACTTATGAGGTCACACAAGGTCCAAGAGAGGGTGTGGAGACCAAGAAATATGCCTTAAAGGCATTTCGTATCTCCACACTCTACAAGATGCATTGGAGGAATTTAAAATTTTCCAAAAATGGATATTATGGGGATTAGAAAAATAAAAAGGAATTAAAAATTCCTTGGGAGAGGGAAATGCCTAGAGGAATGTAAGATTTCGAAAATCTTACATTCATCTAGAAAAAGAGCATTTAAAGCTAGTGGTTGGATGAAAGGACAAAGAGTTGACTTTGTGGCTAATCATGATGATTAGCCATTAATGACTCATTAGGAGAGGAATTAGAGGAAATGTTAGGTGGGATTTATATTTGTAGGAGAATTTGACTAAAAGAATAATGTTAAGTGAGTTTAGGGAGTTTCTAGAAGAATTTATTAGGTTAATGATGAATTAAGAAGATGATTTGTAGGAATCATGTAGGTTAACTAATTAATTGAAATTAATTAGCTAAGAGGAAGATTTGTAAGGATTTGATTTTTTAGAAGAATAAAGAAAGGGATTGATTTATTAAATAAATAAATCATATGCTATAGTGACAATATTAATTATATTTAATTAATATTGAGAAGAATTTTAATTAACATAATTAATTAATTAATTATGTGAGGAATTAAAAAATAATTAAAATAATTATTTTTAAGTTTCTACAGTTATAGGATGCTCTTGTATAGTTGGTTTGGTCATCTATGGATTTAGATTTTCCCTTGTCATGCTTTGGGAATGGTTCCTTAAACATCTCATGTTCTTGATTGGATGAGTGTCCCTCAATCTCAATATCACCCCTATCAATGAGATCTTGTATGATGTTCTTCAGCCGATGACAATTTCCTGTCTTATGACCTTTGCTCTTATGAAATTCACAATACTCATCATCATTCCACCAATTTGGTTTAACCTCTGGTTCATATGGAGGAAAATCTGGAATAGTGATTACCTTGTTTGCCACTAGCTTTTTAAAAACTGACTCAAGTGGTTCTCCCAATGGGGTGTACTTCCTTCGTGATCTAGAAGTTGTTTGAGTATTCACTTGATTGTTTGTAGAACTTGATCCTGAAAAGATGAATTTGGGTCACACTATGTTGGCATCAACAACACCATCATTGACTATGTTCTTGTTTTTATTCCAAAATCTTGGCTTGTCTTTTCCTTTAAAGTCATCTTTGTTTTCCTTGAATATCTTGATGACTCCTTGTTCAATTAGGACCTTTTCTATCGCTAAGCCTTTTTCAATAACGTCCTTGAAGGTGGACAAACAAGTTTTTCTTAGATCATAGCCAATGTCTTTGTTAACATTCTGGGTGAACATTTCTACCATTTATTTTTGTGGAATTTCACAAGAGCATCTGCTGGCTAGGATTCTCCATCTTTGTAAGAATGATGCAAAAGATTCTCCCTCTTTTTGCTTGGTGTTGCACAAAGTAGTGACTAATATGTCTGTCTCTATGTTGTAGGAGAAATGTTGGATAAATGCCTCTGCTAAGTCACCCCATGACTTAATACCAAGTGGAAGTTGGGAGAACCATTCCATAGCTTGATCACCTAGGCTTTGTGGGAATAATCTCATCAAATATGTCTCTTCTGCTACTACCTCAATGCAAGCTATGAAAAACTGTCTTATGTGTGCCTTAGGATCCCCTTTTCCTCTATACCTATCAAACTTAGGCGTCACAAAGTGTGTAGGAAATGGAGGCATTGGAATGCTCTTGTCAAATGGATAAGGACATATGTCTCTCATTGTGTATGTTGGCTTTGGTGTATTTATGTCCTCCATTTTCTTTTGTAAGTCCTTGATTTGTTGCTCCAAATTGCTCTTAGGTGGAGATCGACTTCTTAGACCATACCCCATGCTTGAGGCACCAATTGGAGGAGAAGCATGTTGCATATATGGATGATATTGATCATACACATGTTCATATGGAGGAGGTCTATAGTGATGCTACATATATGGACCACTTGGTATAGAGTCATGTTGAGGAATGAAATATCTATTTTGTCCATGTATACCATACTCTATAGGCATGTCATGTTCTAATGTGTTGCCCCCAAATTTGACACGGGGTTTCCTTATGTCCAAATTTTGAGCATGCCTTTGAATATCCAATTGCTTTGGTGGTTGATCCTTAGCATTGATATGTGATTGAGCATATTTCTCTGCATAAGACTTCCATAATGGTCTACAAAGATGAGTATCATATGCTTGACCATGTGTATGTGGGACCTCTGGTTTTTGAAACAAAGATGATGGTGATTGAGGCACAAGATGTGGTCTTCTATTGCCTCCACTATTAGGTCTCCTTTGATCCATGTTGGAGTGAGTTTGTTGCAAAGGTCGATTTTCCATTATTTGAGACATGTCAGAATCATGAGGTATCTTGGCTCCACTTTGTGCCATCATTTTTAAGAAGTATTGTCTATCCATCCTCATTATTTCCTCAATCAATCGATTGAAGCGGGGATCCATTATGGATTCTTCCACATCTGCTGAATGTACTGAAAAGTTGTCCAGATCATCATTATGTGTATCATTGTTGTTTGTAGTGTCCATGTTCTCAACATTTGGAATGTTTCTATAGGCATCCATGTCAGGTAATGTAGTATGATCAGAATTGAAAAAGATATCATTGTCATACTCATAAGAACTCATGTTTGCGAACTCTTGAGCCTCTTTAGTTTCTCTCCTATATTTTTGAAGGCGGGTTTCAACCATGAACTAGGTATTGACCAAGATGTGTGAGACTAGATGAAAATGGAAAGAGTATGGAAGACTAAGAGTTGGATGGAATGTAAATGAATCTGAAGTGTACTTGCAATATCCAAAGTGTAAGACCAAGTATGTATGTAGTAGAGTAGGTGTGGCTTCCAAAGAGAGGATAGTTTCTCTTGATGAGGTAAGTTGACCTTGACTCTAAGTAAGACCAAATGAGACCCAAAGGTGATAGACCTTTATGACGGACCACTTAGCAAAATGTTGTTGTATGTAGTGTGTTGACAAAGTATGATGAGGACAAGCAAGTAACCTTTTGACTCAAGTTTAGACAAATGTGAATGTAATGTAAGGTGTAAAGTAATGATGGATTTTGTGAGACCCAAAGACAAGTTGAATGCTAGATGAAAACCTGGAGAAACAACCTAGGAAGCTCAAGAATTCTGAAACTAATTGCTCTTATTTGCTGGACTGTAAAATTTTTCCAATTTGTGAAGTTGTTGGTTGTGACCAAATCTGAATGTTTGACTATTTTTCATGACAAGAGGACACAATGTTGATGAGGACTCAATGTTTGCAAGTGTTTAGACTCAAAATGACTCCAAGAAAAGTGTGTTGTTTGATGTAAAAATGTTTTGCATACACTTGAAGACACAAAAGACACAATGTTTTGTTGTTTGGTCTTGAATGTTTGAATGTTTAAAATAAGTCAAGCACAATTCTTATGGCTGGCCAAGACAATAGTTGTTGATCCCACATGGGGTTTTACCCCTGAGGCTACGCTATTCAGAGCGAATACTTAGATGTTTGACCTCACTGGCTCCACCCTTGGCACTCACTTCTCAGGTCAGCCAAGCATCAGTCCCCACGAAAACTCCCCGTGGTGAACTTTGTATCTCTACTAAGAACCGTATGTGTGTGGGCCGCTACTAGAGGTCCGACCTCTTGCCTCAACAACTAGAAGGATTTTGGCTTCTAAAACAAAAAGGTGCTAGTAAGGGCATCCGCTCATGTGGCCATACATGCAACACTTTCAGCTTTGTAAATACAGAAGGCTCCCAGCCGGTAGGGGTTACGCCCTACAACTGATCAAATAAATTTGATCAAACGGGTTTATGGAGAGACATAGTGTTGGTATGAACTAATCAGCACACGTTATCCATAGTTTTCACCATGAATACAGTTGTTTATAGTGGTTCGGAAGAGGTGGGTTTTTCTCGCTACCAATTGGGTCGTTCTCTTCTCACTAGTAGTCCTAATGACCACACGGGAAGACAGGCCCTCTAAAGATTAAACAAAAAGAGCCTATTGCTCAAGACACAAAAGACAATGATTCAATTTTAGTGCACCAATTGAAGTGTTTTCTAGTCTATGAAAACAAGGCACACAATAAAAATCCAAAAACCCTTGCCAAGGACCTGCAACAAAGATTTATTAGTAGTTTGGATTGTTTCAAATGATCACCCCTTCCTGCAAGCACACAAATTAGGTAAATTTTAGATCCAAAAGACTTTGTGAAATAGGGGCCTTCAACAATGCGTTTTGTTGACCAATTAAAAGATCTGATTCATCATAAAAAAAACCACCTGTAAAATTTCAAGAGATTTCCAGAAACGTAAGAAAATCCAAAAAAATTGCTAATTTTCTCCAAAACTTAATTTTTTATGAAAAATCATAAAAAATTCATATAAAATGCAAAATCGATCCAAAAAATCTAAAATTTTTACTGGAGAGTCCTGATGGTCTTCCAAACCTGCACAAAAGCATTTTTGCAACAAATCCAAGCAGTTTGTGAGATATGAGTAAAATAATGCAAAACCCTAATTTTCCAAGATCTGATTTTTGAAGAATAATTTTGCATCAAATTTAAAATCACAAAGAACAGATCCTATGTATAATTATGAGATATTTCCAAAAATGTAAGAAAATCTAAAAAATTCGCTAATTTGCTCTCAAAACTAATTTTTTATGAAAAATCATAAAAAATTCATATAAATTGACAAAATGATCCAAAAAATATGAAATGTTTACTGAATTCTTCTAATACTTTTTTTGACCTGCACAAAAAATTTGATGTCAAAATTCAAAGCCGTTTGTGAGATCTAATCAAAATAAGGAAAAACCCTAATTTTTAAAGATCCGATTTTTAGGGAAATATTTTGCATCAAAATTAAAATCACAAAGAATAGATCCTATGTATAATTATGAGAGATTTTCAAAAATGTAAGAAAATCCAAAAAATTCTCTCATTTGCTCTCAAAATTAATTTTTTATGAAAAATCAATAAAAATTCATAGAAAATGAAAATATGCTCCAAAAATTCTGAATTTTGGATTGAAAGCTCCTGATTCTTTCTTCAACCTGCAAAAAGAAATTTGGTGAAAAATTTCCTATCCGTTTGTGAGATATGATCGAATCTCTCCAAGATCTTGATTTTGTGTCCAAAACCCTAGCTGCACAAGATTATTCTCCAAATTGTTTTACAAAACAGCAATATAGGGTTAGAAAAATCTGCAAAAAACATAGATCTAACAAAAATCCATGTCCCACGGGGCGTGCCAAAATGTATATGGTGAAAATGGATATAACAATAATAATGATATTGAATGGCTAAATGAATTCAACCACAAAACCCTAGCCTAACAACAACAAAGATCCACCATAACATATGAAGATTACCTAAGACAATGCAAATCAAATGAAATCACAAAGATTATACCATCACATGTCCAATAGGGTTTGGATCTCCATTCTTCCTATCTCCATTGATCTTGCTTGATATATTTGCTCTCAGATTTTATGTGTGCACAAGAGCTCAACAAAGAACAGAATGTGGTTGCAAGTAGGATCGTAGTGTAGTCAAGTGCATAAAAGATGATTAGGATGCATAGAACGATTAGGGTTTGATAATGAAGGAAGCATCTCCTTATATAGAAGACACTATATGAAATGGAGGGATAAGATTGAGAGGTGTAAAAGGAGGTCGGCTATGATTAGAGGGTAGGTAAAAGAAATAATAAAATAATGAAAGGGGTAGGTAGTGTATGAATTAAGAGATGAATGACATGTGTCATGGGTAGAAAAGGTTAATGAATTAATTAAATAAATAAAGATTTATTTAATTAATAGAAGAAGTGGGATCAATTAAATAAATAAGATATTTATTTAATTTAGGAAAAGGATTATTTAAATGAGAAATAAGGCTAGAAGAGGATAAATGAATTAATTAAATAAATAAGGATTTATTTAATTAATAGATGAATTAGGCTAAAGTAATTAAATAAATAAAGATATTTATTTAATTAGACATGACAATTTTAGGTGTCTATAGTTACATTACTAGATACAAGTGCAAGATCAATGTCATCCTTCTTCTTTCTTCTTCTAGTACTAGATGGGGCAGAAGGTATTTCTTTTAGTGCTCTTTTCTGTGCCGGTACCCTGATAGTAACTTTCCTAACTGATTTCTTCTTTTCTTCCACCTTAGTCTCTTTGATTTTCTTCCTTAATACCCTCTTGAATGTTAAGGGTGTGTCATCATCAGATCCAAACTCTGCTGCAATTGGCTCAATGAACATTTCTGGTTCTTTCCTTTTTCTCCCTTTTTTTGGAACATCATCAATCAATGCCTTGATATCCTGTGAAACCTTTTCAAAAAATCTACTTGCCTTGCCCTCCTTCTTCTCCCTCTTCTTTGGGTTGAACTCAGTTTCAACCTCTTGCTTCTTCTACTTAGAAGTACCAAAGGTTTTTACAATTTCATCAATAGGTGCATCAATTAGCATTTGTGCATAAGTGTCTAGAATCTGTGCATCAACTTCATAACCCATTTCCTCAATCCAAATATTCTGGGGCTTGACTGCTTCCATCAAAGTTTCATCTTTCTTGACCATGAAGCATATCTCGGTTGAGTACTTCTCAACAATGTTCTTTGGAACCCTCTCCCTAGAATTCATACCCTTCTGAAATGCTTTAAAGTAACCCCACACTTTGTCATCTCTCTGACTACCCAATGTAGCAATTGATTGTTTTAGTTACCTCCCTACTAGGATATCAAATGCCCATTGTCTCTTCCCAAAACTAGGAGTCTCATTGATGAAAAATAGTATTAAATAGATAATTAGTTTTCCATATTGGAATGTTCCCTTCTTCTCTCCTTTGATCTTTCCTTGGTTAATCAACAGTTCATCCAACATCCAACCACATAGATATAAATTCTCATTTTCCCTCATCATTTTATGAGCTGCATAAATGCAAGAGCTAGAAATAGAATTCAATTGATTTGATTGAGTTACCTTGTAACCAATGATCATGCTTTCGAATCTGATATCTTTGTCAATGATAGTGCTAATCCTCATTAATCACTTGTCCAATATTGCATCGGTGATCTTGTTGACCTAATCATTAGAAACCTTCTTCTCAAGACGTTCTCCAACCTGTGGTAAATTGGTGATGGCCCTGATGGCCTCCTTCAAAATCTTATACGGTCTATCCAACTAGATAAATTCTCCATGCACTCTGCTCAAAACATATCTAACAATCTCATCTTCAAATTCTAGAATATCTAGAATGTCAGTAAACCCTAGATCCAATATGCTAGTACTCGGGCTTAATCTTTCCAAAATCTCTCTTTAACTCATTCATGTACATTCTCTTAATATCACTCATTCCTAAATCCTCAATATGGTAGTGAATGTAAGCTCTGACATCTTCAACATACAAAACTCCTTTCGAGGCATGGGAAAATGTGCCAATCGAATCATCTAGGGTAGCAATATGCGGATATCGATTGAAAATAGGCCTAGGATGGTCCTTGACCTCAACAATAGTAGGATTTGCAATAAACATAGGTAGAGATGGTGATCCCACTTCCATGATGAAAGATAAATACCTGTGAATAGCTGCTGGTGAAAAACCATAAAGAACTCTTCCCATCGCTGGTGAAATCACTCAATATGATATCGATTACACTGAATCACCTTAGACTTCCTCTGAATTGCTCTGAATCACTCTGAATGCAAAGTGATCAGAAATAAAGTGAATTCATCATTTTAACCTCCAAGAAACCCTAATCTATCATTGATATGAATGACTTCCGATGGAAGATATCGCATCTCAAATAAACATCTCCCTACTGGATAAGCATCTCCAATGTCTAGAACATCTTCTAGAACATCTTCCCAGGGCATATGCACTATCTTCATGAATTTTTCCTACCCCTAAGGCATTTTCTTTAGTTACCAAATGAGCTTCTTATTGGTGTAGGAGCAACCTCCTCTATCAGTTGAGTAACCAGTGCATTTCCATCTACTGATTGTTCTTCTAACTTCCTAACCCATCTCTGGGTATGATCTTGCCGGATTTCATTTACCTTATCTTTCCCTTTCTCATTCGATCCATCATTACCAACCGGTGGATTTTTCTTCTATAGAACTTAGAAATATGTCCAACCTTATTACATGCATAGCATGTAACATTGTTCTTCTTAATTTCTTTGCTAAAACCGGTGTAATTGCTTGACCTACACTGATTAGCCATATGTCCAAATTTTCCACATGCATAACATTTAATATTCATTCTTTAATCTTTTTTCTTATGACCATACTTATTGCATTTATAACATTGACCGGGAGCAGAATCAAGGTTCTGATTTTCTCTATTTCTACATTGCCTAGCCATGTGACCAAATTTATTATAAACAAACCATCTACCATTAAATTTATAATCATTAAGCTACCTTACCAATGCCTTATGGTTTTGATCTTCATTTGTAGTATCAGAACTCTATCCTTGATCAAATCCAAGTCCGATGGAATCTCCATTCTGCATTTGTCTTTTCAATAACTCATCTAGTTGCACTGAACTAATCTTGAATTTTTCTTTATACTCACTTGCAATAGTCAGATCATCTCTCAAATTATAATTTGTCTCTAAAGTTCTTGTTCATTGCTCTGGGATTTCACTAAATCAATTCTCAACATATCATTTTCATGAACCAACCTTCTACATTCTTCAAAAAAAATTTCAAAGATACAACAAAATTTTCTTTCATTTTCTTCCAGTCCTCAATCTCTTTAGACATCATCATAGTTATAGCTTGCATTTCATTCCTCATAACCATGTTCTCCTGACTCAGTGTCGGACAACTCTCATCAAGTGCATCTTTCTCTTCATTATCCTTATTCTGCAAAAATTCCTTCCTCCTGGCTTGAACAAATGACAGTCTCTCCTATAGGACAAGAATGAATTTCTGAGCATAATTCAATTCATCTTGTAACTTCAAGTTATTCATCCTTTCAGAATCATAATCTTCAAGTGCTACCTCAAGTTGCTTCTCCAAACTCATATCCATAGATTCTAGATTCTGGATTTAGTATCTTCCTCATGTTGTTGAACTTCCTCTGAGGCATAAGGCTCTGATACCAATTATTGGAATCCAAGAACAATGAGAGGGGGGGTGAATCAATGTTCTACCAGAATGATCAATTTTCACCTTATTAAAACATGCATTCACCAACCGGTATACTAGTACATATAGAATTGAAAGAAGTAAAGAAACCAATAAGCCAATCACACAAATAAATACCATAACACACAGAATTATACATGAAAAAACTCAAAGAGAAAAAACCACGGTGGGATTTGTGACCCACAATATCAATCCACTCGCCATATGAAGAGATTTAAAAAAATATAGGGGCTTGCACTTGTAGGAAGTCTTACATCCTAGAGCACACTACTCAATTACAAAAGGAGCCTCACTGACTACATACAAATCTAGACTATAATCCAAAGAAATGATTGAAATGTAATGATAGCATCTTCAATGCCTGAATACAGTTCTAGTTAAGCTCTGTTTGTTCTAGTTTGAAACCCTGTGTTAGGAACCGGAAGGCAACTGAGAGGGGGGGTGAATCAATTGTCTATGAATTTGAACCCAATTAATTACTTAATCAAAACTTGAAACTTAATACCGGTAAACCAAAGTTAATGTCGGTTAATAGATTAACAATTAATATCAATACCAGTGAAACTTAATGCATGAAACAGAAAGAGAAACAACATCTGCAACACATAACACGAAGATTTTAATGTGGAAACCCTGTAAGGGGAAAAACCACGGTGGGAAACCTTACCCACAATCAGATGATACTACTATAAATATTATGTGTATACAAATGGGGTCTGCACATGTAGAAAGGTCAACCGCCTAGAGAACACTTCTCAAATGGGAGTCGCAATGACTAGAGTAATATGGTTAAATCATAGAATAATGTATTGCTCAAAATAACATCTTCAATGTTGGATTCAATACTGGTTAAGCTCTGATAATCACCTTCAAACCTTCCTTGAATCTTCTCTATGGTCTTCTCATATGATCCTCAATATTCTCAAATACCATGTTACAATACCATACCATAACCTTACATACCATATCCCCTCTTCCATCTCACAAATGAGATCTTACATATATTCAAAACCTAAGACCAAATGTGTAGGTCGGCCCACTAAGAATATTACAATTAAATCAATTACAAACAAGTCTAGATGTGATGCGTCATGTCATCTCAATACATTTACAACAATATCCAATCAATAAATCATTTCCATAACTTGTCGTGCTGATCTGGAATAGATAACGCATACCGGTCCATAACCTAGACAAATCTGTCGGTAACAAAATATGTCAACCCGATTAGACCAATAACCAAAATACCAAAAAAAAAATCCAAACCATGTCTTTGACATAATTAAGTGATCTCTCAATGATAAAAAGTCATCCTCAGTGTCGGTGAACAATATAACCTGTCGGTAAAAAATATACCGATGTATGTGCATAAGTCACTGACCTTTCCAGTGAACATAATGTGCCAGTTCAATAGTAAACTAATATAACCATAGTGTCAAATCAACAATATAGATTTCTAGAAGGATAAGTGTTGACATCAATGACAAAACTAATGCAACACATCCATAATACCAACAATCTCCCCCTTTGGCATTGATGGCAACACAAGATGGAAAAACATCTAAGTGCCAAAACAGAATGCCAAAAACCAAAAACCAATAATCTCCAAAATAGATCAATACCAGAAATCAAAATCAAAATACAAAGAGTATATATCTCTCCCCCAATGAATGTTGTCTCATAGATCTCTCTCCCAAGAATGTTTTTCCATACTTTCTCTCTCCCCCTTTGACATCAAATGCCAAAGAAAATAAATACCAAAACATATGACCAACTAATATGACCAATTACTCCCCCTGTGAAGTAGCTCTCCTCCATCAAAGCTGAAAAA
The DNA here is from genome assembly GCF_030272615.1 of Cryptomeria japonica. Lineage (NCBI taxonomy): Eukaryota > Viridiplantae > Streptophyta > Pinopsida > Cupressales > Cupressaceae > Cryptomeria > Cryptomeria japonica. The sequence continues at coordinate 166,950,820 of NC_081411.1, read as the reverse complement.
AGGTTTCTCTGTTAGATTATGTCGGTTGGATGCCAATCTTCAACTGTCTAAATCCCTATTGGTGGGGGTATTACCCCAAGCTTCTCTCTGAGATACTCAAAAGTTTCCTTAGGAAAAGGATTAGTAAGGATATCTGCAATCTATTATTTAGTATTCACATAAACTAATCTTACTTATTTTTCTTGAACATTCTCTTTTAGAAAATTATATTTGATAGAAACATTCTTAGTCTTAGAGTGAAACACTGGATTCTATGATATATCATTTTTTCTTGAATTATCACAATAAAAGATTATAGATTCTTTGCATTTTACCTTTATGTCCTTCAACATTTGCTTAATCCATAATACCTAAGTACATTTAGTTATTGTTGCAACATATTCTGATTTTGTTGTTGATAATGATGTACGACTCTACTTCTTGCTCAACCATGAAATCAATCTGCTACCAAGAAAGAATGCTCTGCCAGTGGTGCTCTTTCTGCCATCTACATCTCCTGCCCAATTTGCATCGGTGTATCCACATAAATCAAAATTTTCATCTTTAGGATACCATAAACCAAGATTTGTTGTGCCTTGTAGATACCGAAAAATCCTTTTTACTATTGATTCATGAATTTCTTTAGGATTACTTTGAAATATTGAAACAATACATTGTTACTACTTATCAAGTTGCCATTAGTTTTTATATTCAAAGTCATACTATATACTTTAGTCGGTTAACACTACCAAATCATGCAGTTGGTATACACAGAGAAGTCGGTATTCACAGTCTAGTCGGTTACAGAAGAAAGCAGTTACAGAACGCAGTACACACCAAGCTGTCTACCGAGTATCTTTTTATAGCTATCGAGCAGCAAAGATGACACAACGAGTGAAACGTGTTACCAGATACATTGAACCTGGACATGCATATGAAAATGTGTTACAAGATCGAGGCACATCTAACCGTTATCACATTGGAAATTGCACTAGAAGATTGTGTATGATTTTAAGATCAATCTAACCAATGAAATATTTTGTATAGTTATTCATTCGAGGAATCTTGTTTGTAAGATCGAAGCAATGAAGTAGATCACCGTCTTAAGAGATCTATTTATACAGCATGAGTTAAGGGTGTATGTATGAAAGTAAGAAGACTATTACAGAGACACAAAGGTCATTGAGAAGGTTTTCAGAGAACAGTCGAAGAGAAAAGTAAACAGAAGGGTTTACCGAGTTACTATATGGGTTACCGAGGTATGCTATAAGCAAGGTAATCTATTCTGAGCACATAGAATCTGCTATAACATTTCAGATGTAAAGTTGTAGATATTTGTAATAATTTTATTGTAATATTGTGAAGTTGTAAGAGAAACCTTTAACAAGGTAAAAGACTCTAATCAAGTCTATAAATTGTAAAGCCTCTAACTAGGTGCAGCATTCAAAATAAATGTTGTAAAATCCTTTAGCAAGGTAGATCTAACAGATCTTGTTATTCCTAACAGGGTACGCTATCAGAAATAGCTAATATGTAGCTCTAATCGAGCACTCTTTATTATTGCAGTAGTGAAGTTGTGGGTGCCATCCCCACCGCAGTTTTTCTCTCTAACCAAGAGTTTTTGCATAACCAAAATATATGTGTTATGGAGTGAATCATGTATGATTGTTATCTATTTGTTTTAACTTTATTTTATGTTACTGCACTATTCTGTTTATGCATAACAATAAATTTATTATTCAAGAAAAGTTTTGGAGTACTAATTCATCCCTCCCCTCTCAGTACATTAGCTTTTCATATTGGGCCTAACAATTGGTATCAGAGCTTGAATCTTGGAAAAGGGTTTAACTACCTAAAGAGAAAGATCTTATCAATGGAAGGCTACAAACAATCTCGGAGGATTGTGTATCTGCAAGAAGAGCTGGATCATGCTAATCAAGTGATTGTAGACATGCAAAGGCAAATGCAAAAATCTCTAAAAGTAAGAAGAAGATTATCTGATGACTTGTAGGATTCTCAAGAGTTAGTGGAACAAATTGAGACATCATCTCAGAACAATCTATCTAAAGAGACTGAAGAAATGATTGGGGTATTGAAAGAAAAGAACAAAGCATTGGCTAATCAACTAAAAGCAATGAAAAGAGAACATGAACATTTCAGCACACAGATGACTAAAAATCTAGATGCATTAAGGATAGTTGAGGATAAAATAAGAGATCTAGAAAGAGAGAAACAACAACTTGAAGTCTTAGTATTTGATAAGAATGATGAAATCATAAGGTTGACTGGGATTCAACAAAATATGACATATCAACTAGCTTATGCACATCATGAAGCAATTCTGAAGAATGATGAAAATCAAGCATTGAAACTCGAAGTATCAAGGTTGACCAATGAACTTGAAACAGAGAAGAAATCCAAAGAAGCACTGAAGAAGAGTTATGAAGCATCAAAGATGTTGGATGAGCAATTGAATACAAGAAGACCCAACAGAGATGCAGGACTCAGTTACAAAGGAAAAGACTCTACTGAGAAAGGAATTCATACCACTAAGAGAGGAGAATCATCAAAGCAAGCTAGAAATAGGAATAACATCAAACGAAAGAAGCCTATTTGCTACTACTATGAAAATCAAGGTCATACTGCCAACATGTGCCAAAACAGAAAAGGTAAGCAATCAAATGTCACTAAGTCCAATGGTTATTGTTACAATTGCAATAAATATGGTCACACATCTAACCAATGTAGGACAAAGTCTGTTAACAACTATCAGAAGGCAAAATACAAAGGGTTTTGTAGAAACTGCAATAGATATGGACATAGTACTTAGAAGTGATGGCTTAAGCAAAAGAACTACCTATGGTCCGCACACCGAGCAAACACTAGAGGTTACTGAACTTACACAGATCCTTACCAACAATATGCAGCAGTACCATGGGATTACAATACAAGGATATGGTGCGAATGTTGTGGAAGATATGGACATATTAGTGCCAACTGTTTTATAAGGTTTGGAATGAACAACTGAAGATCATGGAGAAATCCTGGTATGGGATGTTTTCATTGTCACAAAGTTGGACATTTAGCTGGAGATTGCAGAGATCAACCTAGAGGAGACACTGAAGAAATAAAAGAGAAATAAAAGATGATTTGGAAAAAGAAGGAAATCATGTCAAATGAAGAAAGCACCTTACCTACCAAGTTAGGTGCACCTATTCCAAATTAATCGGAAAAGGTATTAAGGAACTACATTCTCTGAAGGTTAAAATCATAACAGTTCCTATTCTATTATCTACTAAATTCAAAATCTGCATAGTCAAGATGCATTAGTAAGTTTGATATTCTATCAAAAGTACTTTACAGGAAACCTATCAAGTCGGTGAATACAGGAAGCCTGTCAAGTCGGTAAATGAAGGAAATTTGGTTACTTGTTTAAAATGAAAAAAAAAAGAGTAAATTGGTTAAAGGTGAACCGAGCGCATTTAATGTTTTTAACCTATCCTGTATGGAGCCCAATAAGGTATTTTGTGTACTTAAAAGTATTTTCGTGGTCATTTACACTTACCAAGTTTTTGAAAGAGCAGAGAAGAGCGAATCAAGGTGATCAAACCTCATTCAAAGTGAATTCAAGGTATTTACATCAAATCTCATTGCATTGTTAAGCTAGCTTAGCGATCTTATCAAATTTAACCTATCCCGCACAGAGCCCGATAAGGTATTTTGTGTACTTAAAAGTATTTTTGTGGTCATTTACACTTACCAAGTTTTTGAAAGAGCAGAGCAGAGTGAATCAAGGTCATCAAACCTCATTCAAAGCGAATTCAAGGTATTTACATCAAATCTCATCGCATTGTTAAGCTAGCTTAGCGATCTTATCAAATTGTTATTATCTGCTGAGTGTGAAGCATCTGCCATATGTAAACCGTCAAACCCTAAGGATAGTTTGCTAAGTTTTTACCTAAAATCTTCAATGGCGCCCAAGATCCAAGATCCCATAGTTGTCAAGAATGTAGAGAAGCCCTCACTGAAACACTCTTTGACTCCTAAAGTTGCCTACGAACTAGATGACAAAACCGCCTTTTCACTCATCCCAGATCGAGTCTTGTTAGTCGAAGATGTGAGATTCTTCACCAAATGTCGTGTTGAAGAACTCGGTCATGTCGAAATCAGAGACACCTATGATGAACTATGTACCGATGGTGTATTAAATAGCAAGTATGAACACATCAAAATCAAAGGATTGACTAAAGCCCTAACCTATCCTCGTGTGTTCAAGCCCCAATGGGTCAAGTTTGTTTTGAGCAGAGTTCATGATGATTTCATGTGGCTAGAAGAGAAACCATTTAAAATCACCAAGGAAATCATTCATGTGATCACCAGTTATCCTATCTATGATCATGCACGAGCTCAAAAGATGATATCACAGAAGGAATTAATCAGTTTAACCAAAGTAGAATCTGATTACAGAGGACTGAAACTGAACAATGTCACTGATGCAGAACTTAAGTTTGCCATTAGAGTAATCAGTTACTGTTTCTTCCAATCAGCAAGGGAAAATAGTGTACCCTATGCAGCAGTTGACTTAGCTTATAAAATTGTGAAAAAGGGAATGAAAGTTGACTTATGTGAAGTGTTACTGAAGAACCTGTTTGAGAATCTAAACATAATAAGGAAGCCGAAGAAGAACAACTCGGCAAATACACTAAAGTTTGGTTCACTTCTTGTATGCATGTTTTTCTACTTTGAAAAATTATTTCCATCAGTCGGTAAAGTATTTTGGGAGCTACACCGACCAATCACCCATCAGATTAACAACTTTATCAAGAAACTAGGTGATAATTTCAATGATATAATGGATGATTATTTCAGTAAATTTCAGGAGAAAATGCACAACAGGTACCGAATTCCACCCCAGCTAGTGGAGAAATATAAAGATGACATATGCTTTGAGGTAGACACCGATTACTGTTATGTGAATGCTATGGAACCAAGAACTCAATCTTTGCCACCTATGGGTTACAAGATTGACTTTGATATCACACAATAGAAAATTGATGCATATCTTACATTACCAAGGCATGCTACCGAGCGAAGGTATGGAACCTATGAAGAGGTGAAGGGAAAAGTAAAAATGAGCATTGTAGTACCCAAAGCTACAAGAAAAGAAACAAAGATCATAAAGGTTTTAATGGAGAAATTCAGAGAAGATTCTTCCTCCACACCTGTCAAAGGCACTCTTGCCATCACCGAAGAGGAATCAAAAGCTCAAGAGGCAGTTATAACATTGAGCATCGAATTTCCTAAGGGTAAAGTGTTGAAAAGAAAGAAACTGGACACTTCAAAGGCCCTACTAACTCCTCCAACAAAGAGACCTAATACAAGAGCATCAGCAGCATCACCGAGTAAGAAACAAAAGAGTATTACTGTTCCCAAGGTAACCAAGACATACAAGAAATCTACTCGAAGACTCATTTTGGCAAAAGGGTCTAGTGATATAGAATCTGAGGATGTCAACAAATTCTAGATTGTCAAGAGCAAGAAGGTAAATATACATAGTGTTGAAAACTTCTGTGCCAATCTGAAAGAATATGGCAGATTTGGTTCATTTAGATATGTAAAGTATGAAACTAGAAATAATGATGAGAAGAGACGGATTGAAGAAGTTGTCATCTGTACACTTCTAAAGTTTCGGTTAGCTCCATTGGGACTAGTAAAGTCACTTCCAAATGAACTTTACTTACATATTGATAATAGGTGGAAGTATGCAATGGACTCAGAGAAACAAATCAGAGAAAGAAGTCTAGTCCATCTATTTCCTGATATGTCTGTAGCAGAAATAAAGGACCATTTGACAACCTACAATTCAAAAAAATTTGTCAAACAGAAAGCCTTAAAACTGATGAATGGGCTATATATTGATGTAGCAAATGAGACAGAAGCAAAATGGCAGGAAATCTTCAAAACTAAAGCTACCGGTGAACAATCTACAGTTGAAATCATTGATGTCACAGAGCAAGGTCCTGATGTTACCGAACAAGACCTGGCTGACACTATTCAAATAGATGAACATGTCATGGATATAGAGGAACCAAAGCAGGAAATGATAGAAGGCACTACATATGCAAAACTTGTATCTAGTGAATCCGTTTTAGAACAAGTTCAGCCTTATCTACCGATCAATCCACCTGTCTCTACTGAAGCTCCTCGGGATATAGCACAAGGCACCGAAGGTCACAAGTCTACAACAGGAGAAGATACTACTCTAGAACAGACCTCTCAAGCACCTTCGAGCACCGAAAATGTCGCAGCTGAGACACCCAGTACCAAGGCACCAAAACACACCACAGCAGCTGCAAAAACTGACCAAAGTGTTGCCTCTACCGAGCAACCTATCGAGGGTTAGCAAGCCTCTCAAGCTATTGTCTTAGTCCAACTGACCAAAGGTAAAGAGAAGAAAGTGAAAAAGCATAGTTTCAAAGTTGATTTATCTAAACCAATAGTGTTGCCCAATGTGGATATATCAAAATTAAAGGGGCAAGCACTCATTGATTTCGGTGAACTATGCAAAGCAAAGGCCGAACAAGAAAAGCAGATGGCCATACAAAAGAAGAATAAAGTACTTCAGAAGGTGAAGACACTGCTATCAGATATGCTACCTACAGCTACAGTGTCAACCGATGCAGCCATCCACATTCAACTGGATGAACTCCTTAATCAAATCAAAACATCTAGAGTTGATGCATCTGAGTATTTGAACAAGCTAAAAGACAAGGAGCTTACTGCAAAAATGATAGAAGAGGTATAGAAAGCTCTCGCTATTGGCAAAGTCAAACTTGTCAAATTCATTGTTGAGTTGTCCCCTCAACTCAAGCATATTCTTTATTTATTTCGGAAACTTTGTATATTTTCTATATCATTAAAGATATCAAGAATAAAACTGATGCAATTGAGAAAAAGATCACCGATCTCTCAAATAAGTTGACTCTAGAGACCAATTCAGTTCAGAATTTTTATACCAAGCTTCAACAGCTCATGGCTCAACAATTGGAACTAAGAAATGAAGAACATAAGATCAAGATGGATATAATGACACTCTAGACATTATTCCTTCCTCATCTTTCATCAGTTCAAGAACAGATTAACTGAGCCACACACCTATCTACTACACAAGAGGGAAACACTCTTGATGGCTTAATATCCCTATTGGCTAATATTCAAGCACAAAATTCTTTAATGGAAAGTGTAAAAGATGCCCTCTCTGTCCCACTCACCGATGCCAAGACAAAGTATAAATCTATTTTTGACCAATTACCGCCCCCGGATGGAAATTAAGTTTTTGATGTTTGTCAAAAAGGGGGAGTAATATGATAATCTTGAGAGTGATACAATATATTTGGGGAGTGATACAGTTTTGATATAGTATTCGAAGTATTGTATACAGGGGGAGTATACCGAGCAGCGTATGCAGAGTAAGCAGAGCACACAAGCATAGAACCGAGCATGCAAAATCAGAGTTATGTATAGTATAATGATAAGGGGAGTATATCTGAATATACTATTTCATTGACTATTGTATATACTGTCAAGTATAGTCATTTTGCAAAGTATATAGATTTTTGAGTTATGACTTTGAAAGTAGTTTTTGTCAAACATCTCAACTAATGTAAAAATGGGAGATTGTTACTACTTATCAAGTTGCCATTAGTTTTTATATTCAAAGTCATACTATATACTTTAGTCAGTTAACACTACCGAATCTTGCAGTCGGTATACACTGAGAAGTCGGTATGCACAGTCTAGTCAGTTATAGAAGAAAGCAATCACAGAATGCAATACACACCGAGTTGTCTATCAAGTATCTTTTTATAGCTACCGAGCAGCAAAGATGACACACCGAGCTGATATACACCGAGTGAAACATGTTACCAGATACATTGAACCTAGACATGCATATAAAAACATGTTACAAGATTGAGGCACATCTAACTGTTATCACATTGGAAATTGCACTAGAAGATTGTGTATGATTTTGAGATCAATCTAACCAATGAAATATTTTGTATAGTTATTCATTTGAGGAATCTTGTTTGTAAGATCGAAGCAATGAAGTAGATCACCGTCTTAAGAGATCTATTTATACAGCATGAGTTAAGGGTGTATGTATGAAAGTAAGAAGACTATTACAGAGACATAGAGGTCACCGAGAAGGTTTTCAGAGAACAGTCGAAGAACAGAGTAAACAGAAGGGTTTATCGAGTTACTATATGGGTTACTGAGGTATGCTATAAGAAAGGTAATCTATTCTGAACACATAGAATCTGCTATAACATTTCAGATGTAAAGTTGCAGATATTTGTAATAATTTTATTGTAATATTGTGAAGTTGTAAGAGAAACCTTTAACAGGGTAAAAGACTCTAATCAAGTCTATAAATTGTAAAGCCTCTAACCAAGTGCAACATTCAGAATAAATGTTGTAAAATCCTCTAGCAAGGTAGATCTAACAGATCTTGTTACTCCTAATAGGGTAAGCTATCAGAAATAGCTAATATGTAGCTCTAACCGAGCACTCTTTATTATTGCAGTAGTGAAGTTGTGGGTGCCATCCCCACCGCAGTTTTTCTCTCTAACCAAGAGTTTCTGCATAACCAAAATATATGTGTTATGGAATGAATCATGTATGATTATTATCTATTTGTTTTAACTTTATTTTATGTTACTTCACTATTCTGTTTATGCATAACAGTAAATTTATTATTCAAGAAAAGTTTTGGAGTACTGATTCACCCCTCCCCTCTCAATACATTAGCTTTCCATATTGGGCCTAACATACATACTGCATTCATTATATCAAGTCTTGTTTGTGTCAAATATAGTAAACCTCCAATCATAGATTTGTATCTTGTTGGATTAGCAGGAGCTAAATCATCCTTCAATGTCAATTTATCAGTTGTAGTCGTAGGAGTACTTACCGGTTTAGAGTTTTCCATACCAAATTTCTTCAGTAGTTCCTTCAAGTATTTTGTTTGGCATATGAATATACCTTTATCAATTTGTGAAATCTGCAATCCTAAAAAGAATTGTATCTCCCCAATCACAGACATTTCAAATTTTTCCTACATCTTGTTTAGCAAAGTCTTTACACAATCCATCTTCTCCTCTGAAAATAATATCATCAACAAAAACTTCAATAACCAAGATGTCATCATTAGTCACTTTGAAATATAATTTTTGTCAGCATTACCTTTAGTGTAACCAAGATTCAAAAGATATTTGTCCAATCTAGCATACCAGGCTCTAGGAGCTTGCTTCAATCCATACAAAGCTTTCCTTAATCTACAAACCATATCCTTAACATTTTTCAATAAAAATCCATCAGGTTGTTCAATGTAAACTTCACCTTCAAGATCACCATTTAGAAATGCACATTTTACATCCATCTAATATACTTTATAGTTCTTATGAGCTGCAAATGCAAGAAATAATCTTACTGCCTCAATTCTAGCTACCGGTGCAAAGGTTTCATTATAATCAATTCCCTCTTTCTGTGAATATCTTTTACACACTTATGCCATAACCAACTTTCATCAATATGTGCAATCAAGGATGTCTTATCACTGTTGTTCAAATGAAAGATATTACCTTTAGTCTGATTACCGGTTGCAATCTCCAATCCAATTTTGTTTCTGATTTTGCATTTACCATTCTTGAATTGTAACTAAAATCTCTTTTCAACTAATTGACCAACACTCAAAAGATTTTTCTTCAAACCTTCAAAATAATAAACATTGTCATTATTGTGCTTACCATCCAAAGATATAGTGCTTTTTCCTTTGATTAAACAAGCTTTATCATCGCCAAATCTTACTAGACCTCCACTATATTCCTGAAAAGATAAAAAATTACTTTTATCACTAATCATATGATGTGAACATCCAAAATATATGATCCATTCATCATTTTCTTCAATTTTAGCTGCTAGGGCCTGCTCTACCAATGGAACGGTAGGTGTCAGTTGATCTTCTTTTATTGCAACAAAATCTCATCCATTGTATGTCGGTTCTTCATCAGAATCATTAGTCACTCCTTCATCAGCATAGTAACAAGATTTATCTATGTTCTTAAATCTGCATCTCTGATATTCAAGGTTAGGCTTATATGTTCTTTTTGCTTCATCTCTCAGTCTTGCATGTCTATCAGGACATCTAGATGTCATATGACCAATTTTATTGCAATTAAAATATTAAAATGGTGCTTTACCTTCATACATACTTCCAACTGGACCTTTAGGCATTTTCCTTGCAAATAGTGCTTCAAGTTCTTCCAATTCTTCATTTTCCCTTCTGATATCTTCAAGTTCTTTTTCATACAGTTCTTTAAAATCAGATTTGTCAAAGGATGATTATGATGATGATGATGATGATGATGATGATGATGATGATCTAAAGGCTAAATTTGTCTTAATTGTAGCAACAGGACCAAATTCCTCAAGCACAAATGCTGAAATTTTTCCAACCAAGATATCTCTAGATACTGATGTATTGGGAATTGTTAAAAACTCATTAATAGAAGATACTTTCATTTTGTATGCTGGTGGAAATTCTCTTAAAACTTTAGAAATAATTTCATCCTCACTTAAGGATCCTCCACAACATTGTATTCCTAAAACAATTTCATTAACTCTTTCCATAAAGCAAAAATTATTTCATCTTCTTCCATTTTCAAATTTTCATACTTGACTCGAAAACATTCCAGTTTTGTAATTTTGATAGTGGTATCTCCTTCATTCAATGTCTCTCATTTATCCCAAATAGCTTTAGCATTAGATCAGTCTGATAATGCCATGATTTGCTGATCTGATAATACGCTCAAAAGTTCTTCTCTTGCTTTGCAATCATTTTCTTGATCTTTACGCAACGTTGGTGGATTAGGTTGATTCGGTGTAGGACCAACATATTTATTCTTTGTAACTTCCCATATGTCTCTTCCAATGCAATTCAAATGTGTCTCCATTCTGATCTTCCATATACCATAGTTAGTTCCATCAAGTTTCGGACTATCCTTCCTAAATATGTTTGTTGCCATGGGATCTCCTCAAGCTGTTAGGCTTCTAGAAAAAGAGGACTTAGCTTTGATACCAATTGTTAGGAACTGGAAGGCAACTAAGAGGGGGGTGGTGAATCAGTTGTCTATGAATTTGAACCCAATTATTACTTAATCAAACTTGATACTTAATACCGGTAAATCAAACTTAATGTCGGTTAACAGATTAACAGTTAATATCAATACCGGTGAAACTTAATGCATGAAACAGAAAGAGAAACAACATCCACAACACATAACATGAATATTTTAACATGGAAACCCTATAAGGGGAAAAACCATGGTGGGAAACCTTACCCACAATCAGATGATACTCCTGTAGATACTTTATGTATACAAATGGGGTCTGCACATGCAGAAAAGCCAACTGCCTAGAGCAAACTGCTCAAATGGGAGTTGCAATGACTACAGTAGGATGGTTAAATCCTAGAATAATATACTGCTCAAAATAGCATCTCCAATGTTGGATTTAGTACCAATTAATCTTTGATAATCACCTTCAAAGCTTCCTTGAACCTTCTCTATGTTGTGCTCATATGATCTTCAATATTTGCACATACCATGTTACAATACCATACCATATCCCCTCTTCCATCTCACAAATGAGATCTTACATATATACAAAACCTAAGACCAAATGTGTAGGTCGGCTTACTAAGAATATTATAATTAAATCAATTACAAACAAGTCTAGATGCGATGTATCATGTCAGATCAATTCATTTACAACAATATCATCTCCAATGTTGGATTTAGTACCGATTAATCTTTGATAATCACCTTCAAAGCTTCCTTGAACCTTCTCTATGTTCTGCTCATATGATCTTCAATATTTTCACATACCATGTTACAAGACAAAGGAGGCCTAATAGTGGTGGTAAGAAAGAGTGTCTCATGCTTGAGTCACCTGATATTCCAAACACATACACTCATCCTCATGCCAGTTATGATAGAACCTCTCATGAACAACCCTGCAGTCATCCTTTCCCATGGAGAAGAAGTACCACCATGCATGACCATGATGATAGCCAAGATAATACCAATGCGTACAATTACACTCAATTAAACATTAAAAATCATGACATGAGGAGCCACCATCTCAAACTTGGGGGAAATATCTAAGATCATTCTTAGGACACCTCCTATCCTCATGGTCATGACATGTATCGACCTAAACCTAGTGCTCCTCACTATAACACCATACCAAGTGGTCAATATGCAAGTTATAACTATGTCCCTCCTCCATATGAACACATATATGATCAATACCATCCATATATACATTATATCCCTCCTCCTCCTCCTGGTGGCTTAGGAATGGGACTAGCTCAAAGAGAAAAGACACCACCCAAGAATGACTTGCAACAGTAGATAAAAGACTTACAAAGGAAAATGGCAGACATGAATACACCAAAGAAACAATACACAATGAGAGATATATGTCCTTACCCATTTGATAGAAGCATTCCAATGCCTCCATTCCCTCCACATTTTGTAACACCAATTTTTGATAAATACAAAGGAAAAGGGGATCCTAAGGCACACATAAGACAATTTTTCACAGCTTGCATTGAGGTAGCAGCGGAAGAAATATACTTAATGAAATTGTTCCCAAAAATCTTAGGTGAACAAGCTATGGAATGATTCACCCAACTTCCACCTAGAATTAAGTCATGGGGTGATCTAGTAGAGGCTTTCATACAACATTGAAATAGATGTGTCAGTAGCTACCTTATGTAATACTAAGAAGAAAAATGGGAAATATTTTGCTTCATTTTTACAGCAATGGTTGAAGCTCTTGTGATATACCACAAAAGCAAATGGTAAAAATTTTCACTCAAAACGTCAACAAGGATATCAAATATGAGCTAAGAAAAGCTTGTTTGTCTACCTTCAAAGAGGTCATTGAGAAAGGAATGGTGATAGAAAAGGTCCTTATTGAACAAGGTATCATCAAGACATTCAAATAAAATAAAGAGGAATCAAATGGGAAAGACAGACCCCACTTTTGGTATGGTTTTGTCATTGATGTCAACACCTTCTAAAACACTAGCACTTTGGAGATCCAGCAGCATTCACCGGCAAGCAAGTAACTATTGCATAGTTACCAGTATATGGTACACCAGCAGGATTTAATGATCACCAACACTTGGAATGGCATGGAAGACACTTGGTAATATTGAAGACATCGTGTGGACATCTTGTCTTGAAGAATTGGTTATTGACATATTCATATTTGCATATTTGCTCTCACCAGCAAATAGGTCCAGGGTTATCCAGGGTTACACTGGCAGGTTTATTTTTTCCAAATCAACATGGCACACTATGGAGATGATTAATTATTGTTGTAAATGCATTAAGCTAACATGTTCAATCGGTTATTACATTGGATATTGTATTGTTTTTAAAATAATTTTATTGCAATATCTTGTAGAGCCAACCTACTAAAATTGGTCTTAGGTTATGGTATAAATGTAAGATTAAGTGTGGAATGTGAAGAAGCTTTTTGTGAAGGTATATGCAAGATTAAGCAAGCTATACACGCAGACATCATTTGAAGGTGAAGCTAGGTTTTTGTGAAAGCATATCAGCATTACATCGGTACTGAATCCAACATATGAAGATGCTATTTTGAGCAGTACATTCTTATTGGATTTAGCCATCCAATTGTAGTAAGTGTGACTCCCATTTGTGTTTGAGCAGTGAGCTCTAGGCGCTTGGCCTTTCTGCATGTGCAGACCCCATTTATGTACACTTACTATCTGTAGTAGTATCATCTGATTGTGGGTAAGCTTTCCCACTGTGGTTTTTCCCCTTACAAGGTTTCCACATACAAACATTGGTGTTATGTGTTGTGGATGAATTTGTCTTTTATTTTCATGCATTAATCTTTACCAGTATTGCATTTATTTGTTAATCTGTCCACTGGTATAACAAACTGTCTTACCGATACTAAGCAGTAAATTGTTTAAGTTGTTTTTGGTTTAAAATTATTAGACAACTGATTCACCCCCCCCCCAGGACCTAACAATTGGTATCAGAGCTGAGTCCTCTTTTACAGAAGTTTAACAACTTGAGGAGATCCAATGTCTACTAACTATTTTAGGAAGGACAATCCTAAACTTGATGGAACCAACTATGGGATATGGAAGATCAGAATGGAGACACATCTGAATTGAATTGGGAAGGATATTTGGGATGTTACAAAGAATGGCTATACTGTTGCCACTGCCACTCAGCCTAATCCACCTAACTTGACTAAAGATGAGGAGAATGATTGCAAAGCAAGAGAAGCACTTTTGAGCGCACTAACAGATCAGCAAATCATGGGATTATCAGATAGATCAACTGCTAAAGCTATTTGGGATCATTTGGAAACACTAAATGTAAGAGATTCCACAGTCAAAATTGCAAAACTTGAAAGCTTCCGAGTCAGGTATGAAAATCTAAAAATGGAAGAAGATGAAAGGATTTCTGCTTTTATGGAAAGAGTAAATGAAATTGTTTTGGGTATTAAATGTTGTGGAGGAACCTTAAGTGAAGATGAAATTATTTCAAAAATTTTAAGAGGATTTCCACCGGTATACAAAATGAAGGTTACAGCTATAAATGAATCAAGAACAATGCCTAATACATCAATAACTAGGGATACATTGATTGGAAAAATTTCAGCTTTTGAAATTGAAGAATTTGGACCTGTTGCTACTATAAAGACAAATTTATCTTTCAAAGAATCAACATCATCTGCATCATCATTTGATAAATCTGATTGGAAAGCCTTTTATGCAAGAGAACTTGAGGAAAGTAGGAAAGAACTTGAAGAACTTGAGGAACTTGAAGCACTATTTGCAAGAAAAATGCCTAAAGGTCCAGTTGGAAGTAAGTATGAAGGTAAAGCACCCTTTAAATGTTTTAACTGCAATAAGATTGGTCATATGGCTTCTAGATGCCCTGATAGACATGCCAGACTAATAGAAGAAGCTAGAAGGACATATAGGCCTAATCCTGAATATCAGAGATACAAATTTTTAAAAAATAAGGACAAATCTTGTTATGTTGTTGATGAAGGAGTGACTGATGATTCTAATGAAGATCCAGTAGACAATGGATGGGTTTTTGTTGCTATAATAGAAGATCAACTAGCACCTGTAGTGCAACCGGTAGAACAAGCCCTAGCAGCTAAAATTGAAGCAAAGGATGAATGGATCATTGATTCTGGATGCTCACATCATATGACTAGAGACAAAGGTAAATTCATGAACTTTCAAGAATATAATGGCGGTTTAGTAAGATTTGGAAATGACAAAGCTTGTCAGATCAAAGGTAAGGGTTCAATATCTCTTGATGGTAAGCATAACTCTGACAATGTCTACTATGTAGAAGGTTTAAAGCATAATCTTTTGAGTGTTGGTCAATTAGTTGAGAAAGGATTTTAGTAACAATTTAAGAATGGAAAATGCATAATCATGAATAGAACTGGTTTAGAAATTGCCACCGGTAATCAGACTAGAGGTAATATCTTTCATTTGAATAACAGTGAGAAGACATGCTTGATTGCACATATAGATGAAAGTTGGCTATGGCATAAGAGACTCTATCATGTAAACTTTGATTGCATGGTAAAAATTAGTACTACTAAGGCAGTTAGAGATTTACCTAAAATTGTCAAACCTCACAATACAGTATGTAAGGAATGTCAATTTGGAAAACAGGTTAGAGCTAGTTTCAAAAGTATTCCAAAAAAATCTAATAATTCTCTTGATTTAATTCATACTGATTTATGTGGTCCAGCTAGAACTAAAAGCTTACAAGGTGATAGATATTTCATTCTAATCATTGATGACTATTCTAGAATGTGTTGTGTTACTTTTCTCAGAGAAAAATCAGAAGCACTTGGAAAGTTCAAACTGTTCAAAGCAATGGTTGAAAATGAAACCGGTAAGAAAATCAAATGTTTGAGATTAGACCAAGGAGGTGAATTTACATCTAGGGAATTTAATACATTCTGTGAAGTAAATGGAATTAAAAGACAGTTATTAGCACCTCAGACACCTCAGCAGAATGGAGTTGTTGAAAGGAAAAACATAACCATCTTGGATGCAGCTAGAAGTATGTTATCAGAAGCAAATCTACCACATATAT
The DNA here is from genome assembly GCF_030272615.1 of Cryptomeria japonica. Classification (NCBI taxonomy): domain Eukaryota; kingdom Viridiplantae; phylum Streptophyta; class Pinopsida; order Cupressales; family Cupressaceae; genus Cryptomeria; species Cryptomeria japonica. Next base: position 166,934,597 of record NC_081411.1, on the reverse strand, counting down.
ATTGGAGAGAAGCAGTAAGTATAGCAGTCTATACATTCAACAAAGTTCACATCAAAGGTGAAACCGGTAAGACCCCTCATGAACTATGGTTTGGTATTACTCCCACTCTTAAATATTTCAGAATGTTTGGAAGCAAATGTTACATTAGAAGATATGAGTATATTGGAAAATTTGATCCTAGAAGTGATGAAGGAATATTTCTTGGTTATTCATCTAAGAGCAAAGCATATAGATGTTTTAACAAAAGATTGCAAAAAATTGTTGAGAGTACAAATGTAAAGATTGATAAACAATTCAGAGGAACTTCAAGGTATATAGATTTTGAACCGGTAAAAGAAATTCTAACAAATGAACCTACACTAAATCCACTGATATAGAGTGAAGATCCAGTTACACCGGTATCATCTGAAACTTCCACTATGACTGAGAAACAATAGCAAACAAAGACACCTTGGTATGTAAGATTGAATCATTCTGAAGATCAGATAATTGGAAATAAGTACAAAGGAGTTATGACAAGAGGAAGATTGGCAAATGAAGAGGTATTTCTTATTTCTCAAATTAAACCATCATCAATTAATGAGGCATGTATAAGTATTGGACTAAAGCTATGGAAGAAGAATTAGAACAAATTGAGAAAAATAACACTTGGACATTAGTTCCCTGGCCTAAAGATAAAAATGTAATTGGAACAAAATGGGTATTTAGAAATAAACTTAATGAAGATGGTAAGGTTATCAGAAATAAAGCAAGACAAGTGTGTAAGGGATATTCTCAAAAAGAAGGAGTTGACTATAATGAAACATTTGCATCGGTAGCCAAAATTGAGGTAGTTAGATTGTTTATGGCCTTTTCAGCACATAAGAACTACAAAGTATATCAAATGGATATTAAATGTGCATTTCTGAATGGAGATCTTGAGGAGGAAGTTTACATTGAACAACCTGATGGATTTTATTTAACAGATGACAAAGATATGGTTTGTAGGTTAAAGAAAGCTTTGTATGGATTGAAGCAAGCTCCAAGAGCTTCGTATGCTAGATTGGATAAGTATCTTTTAAAAATTGGTTTTTCTAAAGGTAATGTTGACAATAATTTATACTATAAAGTAACTAATGATGACATCTTGGCTATAGAATTTTTTGTTGATGATATAATATTTGGAGGAGAAGATGGATTTTGTAAAGACTTTTCTATCAAAATGCAACAAGAATTTGAAATGTGTATGATTGGTGAGATAAGATTCTTTTTAGGATTGCAGATTTCACAAACTGACAAAGGTATATTCTTGAGTCAATCAAAATACTTAAAAGAGTTACTTAAGAAATTTGGGATGGAGAACTCTAAACTGGTAAGCACACCTATGACTACAAATGACAAACTATCTTTAAGAGATGAATCTACTCATGTTAATCCAACAAGGTACAAATCTATGATAGGAGGTTTACTGTATTTAACACAAACAAGACTTGATATTATGAATGCAGTATGTATTGTTTCAAGATTTCAGAGTAATCCTAGAGAAAACCATGAATCAACAGTAAAAAAGATTTTCTGGTACTTACAAGGCACTACAAATCTTGGATTATGGTATCCTAGAGATGAAAATTTTGATCTATGTGCATACACAGATGCAAATTGGGCAGGAGATGTGGATGACAGAAAAAGCACCACCAGCGAAGCATTCTTTCTAGGAAACAAATTAGTTTCTTGGTTGAGTAAGAAACAGAGTTGTACATCTTTATCAATAGCAGAATCAGAATATGTTGTAGTAGAAACTAACTGTACACAGGTACTTTGGCTTAAACAAATGTTGAAAGATTTAAAGGTAAAATGCAAGGAACCTATGACTATCTATTGTGATAACACAACAGCAATTGATATATCTAAGAATCCAGTACTACATTCTAAAACAAAACATGTTTCTATCAAATTGAATTTTCTAAGGGAAAAAGTTGAAGCAAAAGAAATAAAACTGGTTTATGTGAATACTAAAGAACAGCTTGCAGATATTTTTAAAAAACCTCTACCTAAGGAGACTTTTGAATATCTTAGAGAATAGCTTGGGGTCGTACCCTCACCGGTAGATACTTAGAAATTTGATGTCTGTCATCAACCAACAAAATTAACAGAGATATATTTTTAACTCTGGCTTTGATGAGGAAGCTACTTCTCAGGGGGAGTAGTTGGTTTATTGTAATAGGTTGGTATTTTGTATATGTATCTAACAATTGGTATTTTGTTGTAACTTTGGCATTTGATGTCAAAGGGGGAGAGATGTCTATGGAAAAACAAAAACACATTATCTTTTGGGAAGAGATTGGTACAGAAAAACATAAGGAAACTCATGTTACTCTCAGGGGGAGAGATTGTTACTTTAGGGAGATTATTGGTTTTATACTTGGCATTTTTGTTTTGGCACTTTGATGGTTTTTCCATCTTGTGTTGCCATCAATGTCAAAGGGGGAGATTGTTGGTATTTTGGTATGGTTTTGTCATTGATGTCAACACCTACTAAAACACTAGCACTTTGGAGATCCAGCAGCATTCACCAGCAAGCAAGTAACTATTGCATAGTTACTAGTATATGGTACACCGGCAGGATATAATGATCACCAACACTTGGAATGGCATGGAAGACACTTGGTAATATCGAAGACATCATGTGGACATCTTGTCTTGAAGAATTGGTTATTGACATATTCATATTTGCATATTTTCTCTCACCGGCAAATAGGTCCAGGGTTATCCAGGGTTACACCGGTAGGTTTATCTTTTCCAGATCAACATGGCACGCTATGGAGATGATTAATTATTGTTGTAAATGCATTAAGCCAACATGTTCAATCAGTTATTGCATCGAATATTGTATTGTTTGTAAAATGATTTTATTGTAATATCTTGTAGAGCCGACCTACTAAAATTGGTCTTAGGTTATGGTATAAATGTAAGATCAAGTGTGGAATGCAAAGAAGGTTTTTGTGAAGGTATATGCGAGATTAAGTAGAGCTATACACACAGACATCATTTGAAGGTGAAGCTAGGTTTTTGTTAAAGCATATCAGCATTACACTGGTACTGAATCCAGCATATGAAGATGCTATTTTGAGCAGTACATTCTTATTGGATTTAGCCATCCAATTGTAGTCAATGTGACTCCCATTTGTGTTTGAGCAGTGAGCTCTAGGTGCTTGGCCTTTCTGCATGTCCAGACCCCATTTATGTACACTTACTATCTGCAGTAGTATCATCTGATTATGGGTAAGGTTTCCCACTGTGGTTTTTCCATTTATAGGGTTTCCATGTACAAACATTAGTGTTATGTGTTGTGGATGACTTTGTCTTTTATTTTCATGCATCAATCTTTACCAGTATTGCATTTATCTATTAATTTGTCCAGTGGTATAACAGACTGTCTCACCGGTACTAAGCGATAAATTGTTTAAGTTGTTTTTGGTTTAAAATTATTAGACAACTGATTCACCCCCCCCCCCTCTCAGTTGTCCCCGGGACCTAACAAAAAATTCCTTATTGAACAAGGTATCATCAAGATATTCAAATAAAATAATGAGGAATCAAATGGGAAAGACAGGCCCCACTTTTGGAACAAGAATAAGAATATAGTCAATGATGGGGTAGTAGATGCAAATATTGTGAAACCTAAGATAACTTTCCCTGATGCAAGTTCTTCTAACTCAAACAATCAAGTGAACAATCAAAGGTAATCAAAACCTCGAAGAAAATACACCATGTTGGGAGAATTAATTGAAACCGTATTCAAGAAGTTAGTGGCAAACAAGCTCATAACACTACCAGATAATCCACCATATGAGCCAAAGGTAAAACCAAATTGGTGGAATGATGATGAATATTGTGAATATCATAAGAGTAAACAGTATTTAACTAGCAATTGTCACATGTTGAAGAATATTATTTAGTATCTCATTGACAGAGGTGACATAGAGGTGGATGGTCATACCTCCAATGAAGAGCACGCGATGTTCAAGGAACCATTTCCTAAACATGAAAAGGGAAAATCCAAAATCAATAATCAAGATAATTATGCTAAGATTCCTTATGATTATAATTCCACTATTAATCATATTTCAATGGACAATCGTGTTTCTACTATCATTATAAAGGACAAAATTCTTGAAGGTCCTACCCAAAGGAGTAAAGTCATTTTGAAAGGAATTGGACTATCTTCCTCATCTTCTAAAATTGAAACCTCTGAATGTAATCTCACAACCCATCGATGTAAATTCACCTTGAAAGGCATTCCAGGCAATCCCACAACCTCTTCATCCATAAAGAATGAGTATAACCTTGTAGATCAATTAGGGAATACACTCGCCCTCATTTCCATCCTTGAACTTTTACGCATATCTCGTATACATAAGGCCATCCTTGATAAAACTTTGAGAGAGACCTCCGTACCCACTAATCTAAACATGGACAAGTTTCAAGATATGGTGGGATACCTTTCTATTCCACATACCCTCACATTTAAAGAAGCTAATGATGCCTCCATAACCCAGCCACATAATGCACCTCTACATATTAAATCCTTTATCTAAAAAAACCGCATCGAACGAGTCCTAATACATGGAGGAGCAGGTCTGAACATTTGTACATTGAACACTATTAAACAATTGGGCTATTCTAAAAAGGTTGTGAATTCTACACATGCAATCACCATTAAATCATATGATGACGAAGCGTACTCATCCAAGGGCACGGTCACCTTACCTCTCAAAGTTGGGCCTGTTACAAAGGATGTGGTATTTCAAGTCCTTGATTTAGAGCTCACATATAATATACTCTTGGGATGCCCATAGATTCATGAAATGAGAATTGTTCCCTCAACATATCATCGATGTATCAAGTTTCAACTCAATTGAGTTGAAGTGACCATCAAAGATGATCCAAATTTGTTCATATATTGCAATAACCTATGAGAAAGATCAGAAATAACAATCCTTGTCAATCAAGAAGTTGTTCCATCTTTAGCATATGTTGATCTTGAATCCTTAAAAGCTTCTAAATCAAAACAAACAGAGATCAAAGAAAAGTTCAAGATTAAAGACTTGGGGTGTGGTGAATATATATTTCATGTTGATAAACTCCCACTATCTCCTAAGAGATTTAGTCAACGGGAACAACCTAAAAATAATTTGCAATATCAAGGAATTGGGTGTTAATCACCTAGTGTTGTGGCTACTAAGTCTGAATGCAAATCTCCTCTATTGGTGCAAGCAGCTCTTGATATCAATAGTCCTAAGAGTGGTTCCAACAAAGAATCTATTGAACATAACACCAACCCTCTTGAGAAATCATATAACCTTACCATTTCATCTATTCATTCCATTTCTACTCCTCTCCTAGACTTGGATCAACAAGAATCACAAAATCCCTTACTAATTGGGGAACAAAAATCAAGCCTTGAAAAGAAAAATCTAAAAGTCAAAAATAAAGAAAAGGCCTTTAGTCCAAATCAAAATCAAAAGCTATTGGACTATGCAAAATCAAGGTCAATGATAAAAATTCTAAGAAGAAAAAAGAACAAGAGTTGATCTCCCCTAATATCAAAATAACTCGGGTGGAAAAGTTCTAAAATTTCAAGTCAAAAATAATACTTGTTGATCCTAAGTTTCCATCCTGCCATCCTACTTTCACTTCTTTTTGCAATCATAAGCCTTCAATCCTCATCCACTTGTTCCACACATCCATCCTCTTTTGGCGATACATCACATCAATAGACCTTTAATGGAACTTCCTCAAAGGACTTTGTTGTCAAGGATGTCCAAAATTCTTTAGGTGACATGCATATGGGCCTATGTAGTCCACATGCTAGTAATTCTATCTCAGGTCCTTTATCAAGGAAGATAGTCACTCGAGCTACACATCATTTGTTCAAGCAAAAATGAAGTTACAATCATAAGGTAAAGCCTCGTACATTTGAGGTGGGTGACTTAGTATTGAGAGAGAATCCTAAAAATTAGCAAGATAGAGAGAAGAAAGGAAAATTTGAGCCCGACTAGCTTGGTCCTTATGTCCTCACAACAGTTTATGGATTAGGTGCATATCATCTCTCAACACTATATGGGGAACCTTTGGAAGATCCTATCAATAGCATGTACCTTCGCAGGTTTTACACATATATTTTCAGGATATCCTAATATCAAAAAAAATATATAAAAAAATGTCAAAAATACAAAAGAAATAAATCATAAAAATAGAAATCGGTTCTTGGTGAAAACCTGGCAAACAGGCGCCTTGTGGCACAAAACAAATTTGAAAAATAAAAAATAAAAATAAAGAGAAACCAATCCGTCCAATGGTGAAAACCACTTCAGTGGTGCCCTGGGAAAGTACCATGGTGAGAACCAAGTTACTGGTGCCATGTGTAGAGACATTGCTCCTCCCTCCTTCAGGATTAAATATTATCCTCTCACTTTGCACACACTCACAACCTATCCATCCATTATAAACTTACCCATTCCCATCATGGCTTGTTATTGATCTACCTAAGAATGGTTAGCCATTCATAATAAATCCTCTCTTTTCACCCCTTTCTATCCATAATAAATCAGGTCTAATCTATAACTAGGGCAAAATCCTAAATCTAGTGATGGAAGTGGTACCCTAAGCATCACATGTTTTGAGGAGCATTGTCTTTTCATTTCTCCTTTTCACGCACAACTTGCAATAAAATATCCTTTGCATCGTCAATCCATAATAAATTTTCATTCTTCTTGGCAATAAAGTATCAGTTTCATGGATTCAGTCAGTTTCAAATGAGACACAATCAGCAGTGGGCTTTCAACAAATCAAATATTTCAGCAAACATTAGCAACTACATGGTTTTCAACATGATTTATCCTTTATCGGGATGACAACATTATGACCAAATCAAACATGTTAACATATGTGGCAAGAAACACAAATAACTTGAAGATTCCACTGTGTCTTGGTGTCAAGTCTTGGTTTTCTTTTGATTTTATCTTTTGGTGGCATGTCTTTTAGCTTTTTTGGGATTTCTCTGACTAGAGATTATATCTCTAGGATGTCTTTGACTAAAAAGGAGAGGATGGGATATGTTCACCTATTGTTTTATTGTCTATGGATTGTCTCTTAGTAATGCTATGACTTGTCCAAGGATATGAGGACATTGTGAGTCTAGTATGAACTAGGGCATTCCTTGTTTGCAATTATCTGATCTCCATGCAAACGGGTACAATGACTTTCTGGGTGAAACCTATAGCTTGATTGTCATAACCTATTTGCCATAATAAATCTCAATGATGATAAAGCACAAGAATCTCTTTCACTTTCATATCATCTACCATCCATTTCCCTTTCATGATTGAACTCCATTGCCCTTCCTTGAGTCTATGTAGCCCATTATCAAATGACTAAGTAATAATGACACACCAAAAATATTTGCATTTCGTGTAGATTGCACCTGCATCATCACATGATAGCATATCTTATTTCATACATACATATAGATATCACAATTATATTACATCCTACATATATCATTGGTTAGTATCTGCATTCTCATATACAACATAAAATGCCAAAATAATGACACATCATGCATCTCGTCTTGTAAATAATCATATCATATCATTATCATACATCCATTTGCATTTATTAAATTCACATTTGTATTATAAAAATAGAAATTGAACAAAATTATATTGTATTTCCTCATGTACATATTTGCATTCATAACATAAGATCATCATCATAAGCATCATAAAATCATATAAAGTATATAGAAGCATCACATACGAAAACATGCATATAGCTACCACAAGGAAAAATAATCTCATATATATATCAAAAAATAATGCGTCATGATACAATGATGTCAAAATTATATGGCTACAAAATCAGCCAAAGGTGTCTACATCATCATACAAAAACTAATACAACCTATATTAGCTTGTTTTCCCCCTCTTGTGGACCCTCTGGGACCATCTTTTCACCAAAGAAGTTAACGGTCTTGTTGATAGACTTATAAAGCACTGAGAGGGGGGCTGAATTAGTGATAGAAAAAACAATACTACTTTAAACACTGACCGATATATATACTTAATAAGTTTACTAAACATTATGCATGCAATCCAAAATGATATTAATGCATCGACAATAAGTAAAATATCCACCATAACACAAGTGTTTATACGTGGAAAACCCAAATGGGAAAAACCATAATGAGATGGGACACACAAGTTAACTATATGTAGTAATAGGTAACTGACCGGTTAAGGTCTACAAAAGTGCTCTACTAGGAGCGAATCTTGTTAAATATCCCAGAGCTCTATTAGGAGCTATACCCTATTAAAGGTAGTACCCTATTAGGAGTAACCTCGGTAGAGGATTTTTGAATCCCAACTAATGGATCACCTTGTTAAAGGATTTGTACAATGAAGCTTGTTAGAGCTTACCCGGTTAGGGGATTTGACTATTGTAGTGATTAGAAAACAACAGGTGGTGTGATCTAAAAGTAGCACAACTTGCTTGAATACATCCTCTTCTATGCACTCAAAACTGCATCACCAACATATTTTGTAATGCCTTCAACAACTTAACACTTCTATCTTCACAGCAAATCATCTCATAAAAAATAGTTCATCATAATGTCATTATATAGACATTTAGATTTCATGTCGGCTTAGAAATCATATCACAATTTCCTAGGTGCAGCGTATCTGCACAATCAAACATAACTCATCACAAATTACCACCAAAATTGTCAGTTAGGGTAACTCATCACGACTAGTGATAACTCATCACACAATCAATGAATACTGGTTGGAACAACGATACCAGTTAGAGTTAACCACTATCAACATGTAAACTGATTGTCCTCCATTGCTTCTTTGATGGTCTCCACTGAATCTTCAAGTTGGTGTCAAGTCATTCCTGAATATACCAGTTGTCTACATGTACTGGTTTGACACTCTCTAAACCATCATAAACTAAACTTCCAATACCGATTGTAATACAAGTAACTTTAGAATTAATATCGGTAGACAATGTGAACATATAAATGTGAATACATATTCCATCAATGACAACACATGAAGTCATTAATTACAATCCTCATCAAGCCAACAATCTCCCCCTTTAGCATTGATGGAAACACATAGAAAATTTTACAACTTTACAACTAAGTGTGCTTACAAAAATTGAACAAACATATTTCTGCTCCCCTTAAGAATACATACAAAATTTTCACAACACATACATATTTCTACTCCCCCTTTGACAACAATGCCAAATTGAAAAGTAAAATACATATATATAGAGAGCAAAATTTGCATCAAATGTTTACATAGACAAAAACTTAAAAGTATGTATCAAGGAGTGTTCACTTCAATTTGCAAGAAAATTTCACTAAAAGTAATCTTCATCTAAGGAAAATTGTTTTCCCATGTTTCCAATAATGTTTCAGTGATCTCAATGGTTGTCATAATTTGTGCAGAAAATTCTTCCATTGCATCATTTGTACTCATCTCTGGAGTTGCCAAAACCTCTTCTGCATCCTTGTATGCTCTTTGTAAGATGTCCACTTTAGGTCATAACTGTTTCTTTAGTTATTTCAAGGATCGGAGTCTCTTAACATGTTCATAATCATAGACATCTAATTGGTTTTGCAAATCATCCATAGATTTGCCAAAAGCTAAGACTGAATCCTGTAAAGGTATGTAGGTAGTACATATATTTTCCAGTTCCAGTTTTGTCTCTGTTCGCTTCTTAACTAAATCAACATAGAAAAATGAAACATTATATGTGTAGGATAGAATTCTACCTCCTGTCTCAATAGCTTTTCTCAAAAGATCTTTATTCAGGGATAAAGAAATCATCCCTGTATCAATATCTTTCATTATTTGTTCTCCTCTTTTCTTCCTATAGTTTTTCTCATCCATAGTTTGATTTTCTTCCTCAAGGGACTTGAGTTGGTCAGAAGCATCAGAAACCAACTGGCCAAGCTTGTCAATAGGAGTTGACAAGTTCCCTATAGAAGTATCTGATAGAAGACTTGACAAAATATCCACAGTAGTTTGGATGGTTTCTGCTTCCTTCGTTTGTTCCTTAAGCCTCTTCTTCTATGCTCTAGATTGCATCACAGTTACAATCTCCAATAATCCCGATGCACTCATATTGTCAACATCTATAGGCCCTTTGATTCCAAATGATTCATCATCATCATCATCATTATGTTTCTTGACTAATGCCTTTTTTGGTTTAGCAAATTTCTCCTTCTCAATTTTCTCTTCCTCTTGTTCTTTCTCCTTTTCCTGTTTAGAGGACTTCTCTGCAACTCTTTCTACAAGTTTCTCTTGGGTAGCTTTTGAAATCGGTGGCAGTTGTGATTTCACTAGTTGATCTTTTACCAGTGGGGGTGGAATATCCACACTTGGTTAAGTTTCTGGTATATCCACTGCATTAACCTATGAATTAGTAATAACCGGTGGCTACATTTCTGGTTCAATAATGTTCCTAGATAGATCAATGGTATCCTATATTTCATCAACAAAGATCACTAGTTGGAAAGTAGTGTCATCCTTTTTCTTGATAGGATAGACAATATCATCTTACACTATTTCTTCCTCATCCATTTTCAGTCGTACTTCAGGCTCTATTTGCTCATCATTATAATACTTCAAATGCTTATGAATCCATTGAACATTTTGAGCTATCGAGTGAGTTTCAACTTCAACAAATTGAGCTTTCCCATTTAATAACTTCAATATTCTTTCCTTCGAAATAAATTGTCCTTTTTTAATTATCAAGTAAGGCAACTAATTCATTTCTAGATAATTCAGGAAATATTGAATAAATACATTATCAATAATTTCTTGATCTTTGTCAACAACAATTTGCCACTTATTTGCAAGAATAGAGTACAAAGAATCGGAAATATCATCTTTAAGGTCCTGAGGTAATCGATTGTATTGACATAAATAGTTGATTACTTGTTAAACAATTTGTTCCTTATAGTCTTCATCAAATGAATCAAAATATTTTTTGACATTATCAAATCTATTCCTCCCTAATGTTTTCAATGTCTTTTCAAAATCAGTCATAGGCTTGTAAGATAAGACATTAATAGGAATACTTGCCTTTGGTACTTCTTGTACTGGTTTATCTACTTTACCAGTTGCTTTCTTTTTCTTGGGTTCCTCCTTAGTGTCAGTATCATCATATTTTGCTTGAAGAATTAGTTGATGGCCTCTCTTCTTTGTTGCAGTCTACTTGTAGCATTTACTTTGGGTACATGTTCCTTTTTTACTTGGACACTTCATGTCACTCTTTTATTAGCAGGTACAGAAGGTGTTGAAGGTGCTTTCTCAACCTTCTTCTTCTTTCCTTTAACATTATTAGGTTGAGCACTACTGGTTTCAGCTTTTGTAGTTTGCTCCTCGACAGTATCCAGTCTTTTCTTCTTCTTGTCTACTGGAGATGCCAATAGGTTATTGGCATAACTCCTCAGGTAGCCTTACCCTCATACTCATTTTATTCTGAAATTCATTGTACTTGTTCATTGCAGTAGAGAAAGTGTTCTTAATAGCCTTAATGTTGTTCTTTATCTGAGCGGTTACCTGTAGGTCTTTAGACCATTCAATGTCTCCAATTCCCAGTAGGAAATTCTGAAAGTAAAAGAATAAACCAATCAATAACTGACCAAATTTGAACTTTTGACTATTTTCCTTCTTAATTGACTATAGATTCAACATCAATTGACTCTTTATGGCCTCACATAAGTCATAATATGTTTTCTCAGCAATCATTTTATAGGTTGTATGCACTGTTGCATATGGCACATTGTTCATTCTACTAGAATAGAATATCCTATAGCCTATAATCATAATAGCCAGTTTAACCATTGGGTCCTTACTATTATTAACAGAAAATGCATGCCCATAAGAGGTAGATGAGGCTAAAGTGGTTACAGTCTCTTTAGAAATTTGCCTCATCTTGGGAACTTCATCAGTTGACCAAAAACAAGTCATAGCATGGATAGCTTCCTTGGTTATAGTGTGTGTCCTTTCCAGATACATGTTTTCACCATGAACACGACTTAGAATGATTCTAATGTGTTCCTCTTCAAAATCCTCAAGAAAATAAGTTGCATTATGAAAACCCTTCTCATAAACCCAGATATACTCGGGTTGGATCTTTCAGCTCTTATTGCAAAGGGATTTCAATTGAGAATAAATTGAAAATGATCCTAAATCTTCGATTTTACAATCAATATAACTAGACAAATCACCTCTTATAATAATACCATCAGGAATTTGAGATAAAGCATTGTAAGACACTATTCATTTCGATTTCACAACCTCCATAGGTTCTGATGTGATCATTAGCCTCTCTACTTGCTTAGATGACGAAGCCATTCAGATAAACTTGATTCAAAAAGCGATTTACAAAGAAATACCTTAATTCTCATGTTTTGCCTCAGTTACCAGTTGATTACTTAAATGCACACCAGTTCCACCTTCACTAATCTTCGAATCATCTTCAATCATGCAATTCATGACACAAATTCATCTAGGACTAGCTAGAAAATTTATTTTCGCTCTGCAAGTGCTCAAGAATTCTCTTTCGAATGCATTTAGGGTAAAAATAACATAGTAAAACTTGCTTTTATCCTTTTTTACCAACTACATTAAATGCTCGAACGCTAGGGTTACAATCCCTAATACACCGCTTGATGATACATTCAATATTAACAGGTGTAAAACCAGTTGATAAACTTTCAAAAAACTGATAAACAAAGATATCAATATTTCACACATAATAACTCAAAATGCAAACTCTCTTACCACTCATCTTTCAAGGGGTCTAGAAGTATATTTACCACTATGCTCCCCATAGCCCTGTTGAAAGGCTCAATTCACCGGTGTAGGATTCTCCACTTCTGCGGGTATATCATCACTCTTCTTTTTCTAGATTTAGTTCATCTCTTCTCTATTTTCCTCAATATTTACCTTATGCTTACCTTTCTAATCTACAAAATGATTAACCAGTTTGTTCTTTCTGGTTCTACAGAACTTCGCCATGTGTCTCGGTTTATGACAATGATAGCAAGCCATTCTAGATAATCTCCAAGGTCCTGCATTGCCTCTTCCAATTCTTCTTCTACAATTCATAGCCACATGACCATAATTGTTACAAATGGTGCAAATGACATTAGTTACCTTTTCCATCTCAAATGGACTAAATCGGTTGACATAGGGTTTCTACCAGTTCATGTTACCCCAGTTGTCATAGGTTCTCCTCTAGTTACTATAGACACCTAAAATTGTCCAGTCTAATTAAATAAATATCTTTATTTATTTAATTACTTTATCCTAATTCTTCTATTAATTAAATAAATCTTTATTTATTTAATTCATTCATTTATCCTCTTCTATCCTTATTTCTCATTTAAATAAATACATTTATTTATTTAAATTATCCTTTTCCTAAATTAAATAAATATCTTATTTATTTAATTGGTCCCACCTCCTCTATTAATTAAATAAATCTTTATTTATTTAATTCATTAGCCTTTTCTACCCATGACACATGTCATTCATCTCTTAATTCCTACACTACCTACCCTCTTATTATTTTCTTATTTTCTCTACCTACCCTCTAATCATAGCCGGCCATTTATCTTTTACACCTCTCAATATTATCCTTCCATTTCTTATAGTGTCTTCTATATAAGGAGACGATTCCTTCATTTATCAACTCTATGCATTCCAATCAAGTATCCTAACATTCAAACTTTCATATGCGATCCTACTTGCAACCACATTTTCGTTCTTTGTTGAGCTCTTTGCACACATAAAATATGAGAGCAAATATATCAAGAAAGATCAATGGAGATAGGAAGAATGGAGATCCAAACCCTATTGGACATGTGATGGTATAATCTTTGTGATTTCATTTGATTTGCATTGTTTTAGGTAATCTTCATATGTTATGGTGGATCTTTGTTGCTATTAGGATAGGGTTTTGTGGTTGGATTCATTTAGCCTTTCAATATTGTTTTATCCACTTTCACCATATACATTTTGGCATGACTAGTGGGACTCTTATCCCTTTTTGCATTTCACATCTTTTGTTGCAGATTTTGTGTTTTTGAAGTTGCAGATCTGACATTTCCGACAACATTTTGACAATTTCCGCGTTTGTGCATTTTGAGATCGCGTTTTTTATTTTCTGTCGCGTCTGTGAACCTCTGAATCGTGTTTGTGTTTCTGACAGTATTTTTCATTTTCCAGATTGCAGGTTTTCATTATAGGCATGCCTGTGGGCAGTTTAATCACGTCTGAGAGATTTAGTTGCGTCTATGATCACTCTAATCGTGTTTGTTTTTTGCAGATTTTACTCTTTTACTTTTTTTTGTAGAAACGTATCTGTGTGGAGTTGAAACACGTCTATGTTCTAGAATCACATCTGTGTAAGGTAAAATCGTGTCTGTGTATCAGCTTTTGTATTTCAGGCTTTTATCCAGTTTTAGGGTTTTGCTTCGTTATTCGGATTCTAGATCTAGTTTATTTTGAGCTAACATCTTCAGATCTAGCTAACGAAATTGGTGCAGCTTGTCTTGAAAGCAAAATCGTTTTGTCGAAGGCCCATATTTCACAAAGTCTTTTGGATCTAAAATTTACCTAACTTGTGTGCTTGCAGGAAGGGGTGATCATTTGAAACAATCCAAACTACTAACAGATCTTTGTTGCAGGACCTTGGCAATTGCTTTTGATCTTTATTATGTGCCTTGTTTTCATAGATTATCAAACACTTCAATGTGTGCACTAAAATTGAACCAGTGTCTTTTGTGTCTTGAGCAATAGGCTCTTCTTGTTTAATCTTTAGAGGGTCTGTCTCCCCGTGTGGTCATTAGGACTACTAGTGGGGAGAGAATGACCCAAGTGGTAGTGAGGAAAAGCTATCCTCTTCCGAACCACTATAAACAACTGTATTCATGGTGAAAGCTATGGATAACATGTGCTGATTATTTCATACTGACAGTATGTCTCCCCAAAAACCCATTTGATCAAATTTATTTGATCATTTGTAGGGTGTAACCCCTACCAGCTGGGAACCTTTTGTATTTATAGAGCTGAAAGTGTTGCATATATGGCCACACGAGTGGATGCCCTTACTAGCACACTTTTTTTTTAGAAGCCAAAATCCTTCTAGTTGTTGGGGCAGGAGGTCGGACCTCTGGAGCGGCCCACACACATATGGTTCTTAGTAGAGATACAAAGTTTGCCACAGGGAGTTTTCGTGGGGAATTATGCTTGGCTGCCCCAAGAAGTGAGTGCCAAGGGTGGAGCCAGTGGGGTCAAGCATCTACGTATTCGCTCTGAATAGCATAGCCTTATGTGGAATCAACAACTATTGTCCTGGCCAGCCATAAGAATTGTGCTTGTCTTATTTTGAACACTCAAACATTCAAGACCAAACATCAAAACATTGTGTCTTTTGTGTCTTCAAGTGTATGCAAAACATTTTTTACATCAAACAACACACTTTTCTTTGAGTTATTTTGAGTCTAAACACTTGCAAACATTGAGTCTTCATCAACATTGTATCCTCTTGTGATGAAAAATAGTCAAAAATTCAGATTGGGTCACAACAAAACAACTTCACAAAATTGGAAAAATTGCACTAAGTTTCGGAAATGTGTTTGTGACTGATAGAATAGTGTCTGTGTTATTGAAGTGCGTCTGTGTTCTTTTGGGTAACTTTCATTTACAAAACTTTATAAACGCATCTGTGTCTACCATAATAGCGTCTGTGTCATTGAATCGCGTCTGTGAAGGGCAGAAACGCTTTTGTGTTCTTTTGAGCAACTTTCATTTACAAAATTTCAAAAATGCATATGTGTCTGATAGAACCATGTCTATGTCATTTAAGCGTGTTTGTGAAGTATACATGCACGTCTATGTTCAGAATTGAAAAACTTTTACAGTCTAGCAAACAAGAACAGTTAGTTTCAGACTTATTGAGCTTCCTAGGTTATCTCTCCATATTTTCATTCAGCATTCAACCTATCTTTCGGTCTCACAAAGTCCATCATTGCTTTACATCTTGCATTATATTCACATTTGTCTAAACTTGAGTCAAAAGATCACTTGCTTGTCCTCATCATACTTTGTCAACACACTACATACAACAACATTTTGCTAAGTGGTCCCTCATCAAGGTCTATCACCTTTGGGTCTCATTTGGTCTTACTTAGAGTCAAGGTCAACTTACCTCATCAAGAGAAACTAACATCTCTTTGGAAGCCATACCTACTCTACTACATACATACTTGGTCTTACACTTTGGACATTGCAAGTACACTTCAGATTCCTTTACATTCCATCCAACTCTTGGTCTTTCATATCTTTCCATTTTCATCTAGTCTCACACATCTTGGTCAATACCTAGTTCATGGTTGAAATCCGTTCCCAAAAATCTAGGAGAGAAACTAAAGAGGCTCAAGAGTCTGCAAACATGAGTTCCTATGAGTATGATAATGATGTCTTTTTCAATTCTGATCATACCACATTACCTAAAATGGATGCCTATAAAAACATCCCAAATGTTGAGCACATCGACACTACAAACAAGAATGATACACACAATAACAATATGGACAACATTTTAGTACATTCAGCAGAAGTGGAAGACTCCATTATGGATCCCCATTTCAATCAATTGGTAGAGGAAATAATGATGAGAGATAGGCAATACTTCTTACAAGTGATGGCACAAAGTGGAGCAAAGATCCCTCATGATTTTGACATGTCTCAAATAATGGAAAATCAACCTTTGCAACAACCTCACCTCAACATGGATCAAAGGAGGCCTAATAGTGGAGGCAATAGAGGACCACATATGGTGCCTAAATCACCATCATCTTTGTTTCAAAAACCTAAGGTCCCATACACACATGGTCAAGCATATGATACTCACCTTTGCAGACATTATGAAAGTCTTATGCAGAAAAATATACTCAATCACATGCCAATGCTAAGGACCAAACACCAAAGCAATTGGATATCCAAAGGCATGTTCAAAATTTGGACACAAGGAAACCCCGTGTCAAATTTAGGGGCAACACATTAGAACAAAATCATGACATTCCTATAGAGTATGGTATACATGGACAAAGCAGATATTCCATTCCTCACCATGACTCTATACTAAGTGGTCCATATACGCAGCATCATTATAGACCTCCTCCATATGAACATGTGTATGATCAATATCATCCATACATGCAACATGTTCCTCCTCCACCTGATGCCTCAAGCATGGGGTATGGTCCAAGAAGTCGGTCTCCACCTAAAAACAATTTGTAACAGCAAATCAAGGACTTACAAAAGAAAATGGAGGATATAAATGCACCAAAGCCAACTTACACAATGAGAGACATATATCCTTATCCGTTTGACAAAATCATTCCAATGCCTCCATTTCCTACACACTTTGTGACACCTAAGTTTGATAAGTACTGAGGCAAAGGAGATCCTAAGGCACATATAAGACAGTTTTTTATAGCTTGCATTGAGGTAGTAGCAAAAGAGACATATTTGATGAGATTATTCCCACAAATCTTAGGTGATCAAGCTATGGAATGGTTCCGCCAACTCCCACCTAGAATTAAGTCATGGGGTGACTTAGCAGAGGCATTTATCCAACATTTTTCATACAACATAGAGACAAAAATATCAGTCACCACTTTGTGCAACACCAAGCAAAAGGATGGAGAATCTTTTTCATCATTTTTACAAAGATGGAGAAATCTAGCCAACAGATGCTCTTGTGAAATTCCACAAAAACAAATGGTAGAGATGTTCACCCAAAATGTTAACAAAGACATTGGTTATGATCTAAGAAAAGCTTGTTTGTCCACCTTCAAAGATGTCATTGAAAAAAGCTTGGCAATAGAGAAGGTCCTAATGGAACAAGGAATCATTAAAATATTCAAAGAAAACAAAGAGGACTTTAAAGGAAAAGACAAGCCAAGATTTTGGAACAAAAACAAGAACATAGTCAATGATGGTGTTGTGGATGCCAATACAGTGCAACCCAAAATCATTTTTTTTGGATCAAGCTCTACAAATAATCCAAGTCCAAATGACACGAGTACACAAAGCAGATATTAAAGTTCTAAATATATTATTATGTATAAATATGATTTTTACAATTGGTAGAGGCACCAACCCATCATTCACTATGTGAGGGGTTGGTGCCTCTAGTGAGAACCAACTCATTAGAGGCACCAACCCCTCATTCAAAAATTGCATTCATAAGAGTTATAACTCCCTCATAAGACAGGAAATTGCCATCGACTGAAGAACATCATACAAGATCTCATTGATAGAGGTGACATTGAGATTCAAGGACACTCATCCAATCAAGAACATGAAAATTTTAAGGAACCATTCCCAAAACATGACAAGGGAAAAGCTAAAGCCATAGATGACTAGACCAGCTATACCAGAGCATCCTATAACTATGATTCAACTATCAATCACATTTCGATGGACAATTATGTCTCTACCATTATCATCAAGGACAAAACGCCTGAGACTTCTACCCAAAGACCCAAGATTGTCCTAAAAGGCATCGAATCTTCTTCCAAACATACCTCTGAATGTAATGTTACAACTCATCGAGGTAACTTTACTTTGCAAGGTGCTCCAGCTAAAAACACCGCTTCCTCATCAACCAAGCCTGAGTATGACCTTGTAGAACAGTTAGGGAAGACACCCACGCTCATCTCCATCCTTGATCTCTTACGCATATCCCCCGCACATAAAGCTATTCTTGAAAATATCTTGAGAGACACTTATGTCCCCACTGATCTGAACGTGGACCAATTTCAATCCATGGTGGGCTACCTTTCCATTCCACACTCTCTTACATTCACAGAAGCTGATGACACCTCTGTAAGCCAACCACATAATGCACCTTTACACATTGAAGCCTTCCTACACAAACATCAAATAAAATGAGTCTTGATAGATGGAGGAGCAGGTCTAAACATTTGTACTTTGAGCACTATTAAACAATTGGGATATTTAGATAAAGTTATGAATTCTACAAAAAAAATTACCATTAAAGCATATGATGATGAAGAGCGCTCATCTATGGGAAAAGTCACTTTACCTCTCAGAGTTGGGCCAGTTACAAAAGATGTGGTTTGTCAAGTCCTAGACCTAGATCTCACATACAACATATTGCTAGGACGTCCTTGGATTCATGAGATGAGAGCAGTCCCATCTACATGCCACCAATGAATTAAGTTTCCTCACAATGGAGTTGAAGTGACCATCAAAGGTGATTTGAATCCATTCATATATTGCAACAATCTACGACCTAAATCGGAAATAAAAATCCTAGTCAATCGAGAAGTTATTCCATCTTCAGCATATGTAGATCCAAAATCATTGAAAGCTTCTACATCAAAACAAGCAGAGATAAAGAAAAATTCAAGTTTAAAGACATGGGATGTGGTGTGTATATCTTCCATGTTGATCAACTCCCACTATCTTCTAAGATATTTAGTCAACATGAAAAACCTACAAACAACTTGCAATGTCAAGGAATTGGGTGTGAACCACCTAGTGTTGTGGCTACTAAGTCTGAATGCAAATATCCTCTAGTGTTGCAAGCAGCTCTTGATATCAATAGTCCTAAGGGTGGTTCCAACAAAGAATCTATTGAGCGTATCGCCAACCCTCTTGAGAACTCACAAAGCCTTACTATGTCATTCACTCCTTCCATTTCCACTCCACTTCTAGACTTGGATCAACAATAATTACAAAAGCCCTTACTAATTGGGGATGAAAAATCAAGCTTTGAAAAGAAAAATCTAAAATTCAAAAATAAAGAAAAGTCCTTTAGTCCAAATCAAAATCAAAAGCTATTGGACTCAGAAAAAATCAAGGTCAAGAATAAAAATCCTATGAAAGAAAAAGAGAAAGATTTCATCTCCCCTAATATCAAAGTAACTGGGGGCAAAATTTCTAAAATTTTAAGTCAAAAAGAATACTCGTTGATCCTAAGTCTCCATCATGCTATCCTACTTTCATTTCTTTTCACAATCATAAGCCTTCATAACTCATCCACTTGTTCCACACATCCTTTCCCTTCTGGAGATACATCATGGACCTTTAATGGAGCTTCCTCGAAGGAATTTGTTATTAGGGGTGCCCAAACTTCTTCAGGTGACACACATATGGGCCTGTGTATTCCACACATTAGTAATTCTATCTCAGTTCCATTATCAAGGAAGACAGTCGCTCGGGCTACACATAATTCAGTCAAGGAACATTGTAGCTACTATCATAAGGTAAAGTCTCTCACATTTGAGATGGGTGACTTAGTTCTCAGAGAAAATCCTCAAAATCAGTGAGACAGACAGAAGAAAGGCAAATTCAAACCAAATTGGCTTGGTCCTTACATCATTACAATAGCCTATGGATCCGGTGCATATCAGCTTTCAACTCTAGATGGCGAACCTTTGGAAGATCCTATCAAAAACGTGCACCTTCCCAAGTTTTACACATAGCTCTTCAGAGTATCCTAATTCAAAAATACAAAAAAGAATCAAAAAAATTCAAAAATAAAAATAAAAAATCATAAAAATAAAAAATTGTTACTTGGTGAAAACCTGGCAAATAGGTGCCTTGTGACACAAAAAAGTTGAAAAATCTAAAAAAGTAAAGAGAAATAAATTCATCCAATGGTGAAAACCACTTCAGTGGCACCCTGGGCAAGTACCATGGTGAAAATTGGGTCCCCGGAACCATGTGTAGAGACATTGCTCCTCCCTCCTTTAGGATTCCATTTCATCCTTTCACTTTGCAACACACTCACAGCCTATTCATTCATAACAAGCTTACCCATTCCCATCATGGCTTGTTATTGATCTACCTAATATTGGTTAGCCATTCATAATAAACATTCATTTTCATCCCTTTCCATTCATAATAAATCAGCTCCTATATGTGGCTAAGGCAAATCCTACGTCTAGTGATGGGTGTGGAACTGCGAGCATCACATGTTCTGAGGAGTACAGTTTCTTCCAGTTTTCTTCAGTCTATCTGTGCACAATCCATAATAAAGCAACACTTGCATCACCAATCCATAATGAAGTTCCATCTTTTCCACAATAAAGTATCAGCTTCATGGATTCAGTCAGTTTCAAATAAGACACAACAGCAATGGGCTTCAACAAATCAAATCTTTCAACAGACTCAGACAACATTATGGTTCAGTGTTATCTATCCTTTTGTGAAAGAAAACATTGTGACCACAATCAAATAAGACTTATACAAGTGACAAGAGACACTAAACTTGAGGACTACAATGGATGTTGATGTTGAGTCTTGGTTTTCTTTTGATTTTATCTTTCTGGTGACATGTCTTTTAGCTTTTCCAGGATGTCTTTGACTAGAGATTCTATCTCCAGGATGTCTTTGACTAGAAAGGCGAGGATGGGGTATCATCACCTATTTTTCTTTGATGTCTGTGGATTGTCTCTTAGTAATTCTATGACTTGTCCAAGGATATGAAGACACTGTGAGTCTAGTATGAACTGGGGCATTCCTTGTTTGCGACTGTCTTATCTCCATGCAAATGGGTAAAATGACTTTATGGGTCAAGCATATATCTGGATTGTCACAACCTACTTGCCATAATAAATCTCAATGATGATAACGCACAAGAAGCTCTTTCACTTTCATATCTTCTATCTTCCATCCCCCTTTCTTGATTGACCTTCATCATCCTTCCTAAGTTTGTGTAGTCCATTATCACACGACTGAGTATAATGACATGCCAAAAATATTTGCATTTCATGTAGTTGCACCTGCATTACCACATATAAGCATTTCATACATACATATAGATATCACAATTGCATCACTTTCTGCACACAACACATGTTAGTACATCTTACATTTTTATCATGTAAATAGTTATTTGCATTATCATATTCATCTGCATTTCATACATTCACATTTGCATTGGCATAACATAGAAAAGATTAAAAGAATAAAAATATTGCATTTCATTATGTACATATTTGCATCCATATCATAACCATCACATAGAAACATACATCATGAAACATCTCATCACATAGGTACATATGCATATAGCTGCCACAAGGATGAATCTCATATATATATAATCATAAGTGTCATGATACAATGATGTCAAAATCATATGGCTACAATCACCCGAAGGTGTCATCATACAAAATGGTACAACACTGGTACATAGGGAGCCCTCTAGGCTATGATGAACTCCCTCCCTCGGAGCTGCCTGGCCTCGATGGAGTTTGAGCCCTGGGAGGACCCACCCCAGGATCATCTCTCTTGTCCCCTCTATCTAGTGGTGGTGGAGGACCCATGACCCCACTGCTCAATGTCTGTCTCTTGTCCCTCCCTCCAGTGGTCGTCGCTGTCTATGATGGTCTACAAAAGCTCCTATCTCGACTATCTCCTCCCCGGCCCACAGAACATAGGTGTATCTAGCTCTTGTGTCCTTTGCTGCCTATCTCCCTACCCTCAGTGTTGTCTTAGCCTCTATATAATGTTGGATGGTGTAATCCCTCTCCCACTTCATATCCCTTAGCTGTCTCCTGAGCCTATCTCTCTCCCGCTCAAGATCCTGGATCTCATCTGCCTGTCCTTGGCAGATCTCCCTCAACTCCAGCAACTCATCCTCCTCCTCTCCCCCCTCACCCTATGGTTTCTCTTGTGGCTTCCCCTATCCCTATCCATGTACCTATCTGGGACCCTGTACTACTAGCACCTATAAAGGCAATCCACCTCTGCCCCTCACCATGTGAGCCTGCCAAGCCTGCCTCTCCTCTCCACCCTCCCTCTATGGAGCCACTCTCCTCTCTCCTACCATACCCCACCTCCTCAACCGACCTCTACCTTAGTCATCTCCATCATCATCCCCATCACCTCCGCCATCTCCACCTATCAACTCCCCAAGATCTATCAGCCATGGAAATGAATACTCAGCCCAATATGCAGTATACTCTGCATCCTTCCCTACATCCTCTATCTCTGGCCACATATCCCAAGGCAAGGGAACCATCTCTACCAGCTGCATCACTGCCTGATCATATGATAATAATGGCCCAAAGTGTGCCTGATCCCTCACTATCTGGCATACATCCCAAAACCCTGTGGCATCTATTGTATCCTGTCGAACTGCCTGCCCACCCTGTCCACCAACTGCCTCTCCATCACATATAGGTCCACCCAATCAGATACCTGCTCCAAAATGTATATGGTAGCTCCACTGCATCATCCTCCCACTCCTTACACTCTCGGTATGACCTCCATACTACACGGTCAATCTCATAGATGACTCGGTGCCAGTACTCTAATCTCTCGATCTGTGGCTGAGATGTAATCATATCATATAAATGCATAAAACTGTGCCCATGGCCCCTACCTTTGAAATGAATCAGTCGGGTAACCGATAGATGCTCATAAGCCCACACCTACAACAATGTCACTCCGTAGCCCAATCCTACTAATCCATGGTATACAAACTGATGGAGCTCATAATACAGATGTGCTAGCAGACATGGTCCCCATGCAAATCTGGTGTGTTGTGTCACCAGTGTCTCCAATGTGCTACCCCAGCCCATAGCCAGTCCTTGTGCCGCCCTATCCAGACATAGGAACCCACTAATCACTCATGCCAGTACTACTGGTAATGCTAATCTAGTCCATGTCATTGTGTCCCATGCCACATGTCCAGCTCTCATCTCTAGTCCCGGATCCTAAAACACTCGTGTCAGTGCATCCATGTCTCCGTCTCGATCATAAGGAACGAACTCCCCATTGACCGGTATCCTTAGAATCCTACACACATCCTCTAAGGTGACTCTCATCTCATCCATCAGCAAACGAAAACTGCAAGTCACTGACTTCCATCTCTTAACAAGCATAGTCAGCAACCCCATGTTCGCCCAAAACTCGGGCACATACAAAATATGTCGCAGGCCCATAGCCTGAACCGCTGCTCTCTCCTCAACTGTTAGCTCTGCTCGCAAACTCTGAGTCGATGGGAATCTCTCTCGTGACTCTAGCATAGGTAGGTACTCCTATAATCAAGCAAATCAACTGTGTCAGTCATAGTGGCATTCCCTGTTCATCACAAAATGTTGCTTTTTATCCTAGTGCTTATGGTATTCTATCCTAGTGACACTCCCTATTCATCACAAAGTGTTTCTTTTTATCCTAGTGGTACTCCCTATTCATCACAAAGTACTACATGTTTGCACTTCCTATTCATCACAAAGTGCTGCTCACTTTTAGCACTCCTTGTTCATCACAAAGTGCTGTTCATTTTAGTACTCCATGTTCATCACAAAGTACTATGTCTTGGTACTCCTTGTTCATCACAAAGTGCCTCGATCTATCCTATCCTAGGGTCTCTGCTTGAGCATATCCTCTTGAGTAGTTTCCTAATTGGCAACGTATGTTCTAGCACAAAATTATCAATCCTGGCCCTATCTGCTATCCTAGTCTTCCGTAGAGGACCTGCTTGAGTGTATCCTCGTAGCAGCTTATCCAATCGATAGCGTATGTTCATCACAAAACTATCGATTCGACCTAAAAGACATAAACGCACATTTTTGACATAAACGCGCTTGCATACTGCACGTACACATCTTCACTGCATAGACGCGACTGAAATACATAGACGTGCCTCTCATCTGCAAAGACATGCCCATACAACACAAACGCACCTACACAACACAGACGCACTCGCATTTGGCACAAATGCCTTTTCATTCGCAGACACGCTTGGCACAAACATAGATGTGCCTAGCTTACCCAGATGCACTTGGCACCAACATAGATGTGCCTTAGCATTTTTTCGCCTTGTTTGACATTCCTAAGCGTGCATTTATTTCCCTACCTAGCATGCATTAATGACAATATTTATTGCACCAAAGTACAAGGAGATTTTGTGGTACTCACCGGCTCTCCTGCATCTACTAGCCTCTGAAATCGGTGAACGTGATCGAATCTGTGAACCAATGCTATCATTGCTAACTACTGCTACTTTGTTCTCTCTCTGCACTCTAATCTCTTGGATGTGTGGATGACAATGAGGATGTTTTCCCCTCGCAGTCTATCTTATAGGCTACCCTATCCCTAGCCCTCGTTTCCTGAGTCAGTCTTCTTTATCTCGTGACTCTATCACTCTATCCTATCCAGTCAGTCCATTCTAGCCTTTCTCTCTTATCCAATCTCTCGAGGGGGCATATCATTCCCATCTTGGGGCAACTTTGTATTAGTTCATCTTATCTTCTTTGAAACAACGCGACAAGCTTTATTGTCTCAAAGAGGGGCAAAATGTAGACACCTAAATTTGTCCAGTCTAAGTAAATAAATATCTTTATTTATTTAATTAATTTAGCCTAATTCTTCTATTAATTAAATAAATATTTATTTATTTAATTAATTCATTTATCCTCTTCTAGCCTTATTTCTCATTTAAATAAATACATTTATTTATTTAAATTATCCTTTTCCTAAATTAAGTAAATATCTTATTTATTTAATTGGTCCCACTTCCTCTATTAATTAAATAAATCTTTATTTATTTAATTAATTCATTATCCTTTTCTACCCATGACACATGTCATTCATCTCTTAATTCCTACACTACCTACCCTCTTATTATTTTCTTACCTACCCTCTAATCATAGCCGACCATTTATCTTTTACACCTCTCAATCTTATCCTTCCATTTCTTATAGTGTCTTCTATATAAGGAGATGCTTCCTTCATTTATCAACCCTATGCATTCCAATCAAGTATCCTAACATTCAAACTTTCATATGTGATCCTACTTGCAACCACATTTCTATTCTTTGTTGAGCTATTGTGCACACATAAAATCTGAGAGCAAATATATCAAGCAAGATCAATGGAGATAGGAAGAATGGAGATCCAAACCCTATTAGACATGTGATGGTATAATATTTGTGATTTCATTTGATTTGTATTGTTTTAGGTAATCTCCATATGTTATGGTGGATCTTTGTTGTTGTTAGGCTAGGGTTGTGTGGTTGAATTCATTTAGTCTTTCAATATTGTTATTTCCATTTTCACCGTATACAGTTACCAGTAGGTCTTGGATTCATGTGAGATACTGGATTATTTGCTCCATATTTGCAGTCAACTAATCTATGCCCATACATGTTGCATTTAAAATAATGACCTTCAATTCTCTTAGATGCATACCTAGTATTTGTATTGTAGCTTGTATTTTCATTAGGTTTGTTTCTACGTACATTCACAGTATGTCCAAGTTTATGACAAACAAAGCAAACGGGTTTAAAAACTTTCTTACTGGTAGGCTTGATATCCTTAGGAGCAGTTTTGTCCTTGTGAATGTTGCTCTTTGTTCCAAAAGACTCTCCTTTCTCATATGTGTTAAAGCCTAGTTCATGTGTATCACCTTTCATCCTTTGTGATTGGATATGTTCATCCAACATAGAAGAACTTTTATTGAACTTTTCCAACTTTCCATTAGCCTCGGTGAGTTCTCTTATAAGATCTTCATTGTGTTTTGTAAGAGTCTCTCTTAGGGATAATGCCATTTCAAGATCTACCTACAAAGACTCTTTTTCTTCTTTTTCTGCATGTCAATTCTCATGCAAAGTTGCATTCTCTTGTTTGATCTTAGCAATCTTATGATCTCTTTCTTTGACAAGGTTTTCAGCTACCCTCCTAGCTTCTAGTTCTTGACTCATGCAGATAGTTAGGGCTTCTAATTCTCTTCTCAGATTGAGCTTTTCACCATTCAGTTTTTCAACTTCTTCAGCTAATGCATCAATTTTAGCTTCATCTAAAGAACTATTATCATATATTTCTAATAGTTGTTCAATTGGCTCTCTTCTTTTGACTTGTGAAGCTTTAAATCTGATACTTAGGGTTTCAAGCTCTTCCTTGGTAGCTTCAAGCACTCTAGCCATATCAAAGTAGCTCATATCCCCCATAGTGGCTTTAGGGTTTCCTTCCAAGCGATTAAGACTTAAAGAGGTTAGGCTCTGATACCAATTGATAGACTTATAAAGCACTAAGAGGGGGGGTGAATTAGTGACAACAAAAACAATACTACTTTAAACACTGACCAGTAGATATATAATAAGTTTAATAAACACTATGCATGCAATCCAAAATGATATTAAAGCATCCACAATAAGTAAAACATCCACCATAACACGAGTGTGTATACATGGAAAACCCAAATGGGAAAAACCACAGTGAGATGGGACTCACAAGTTAACTATCTGCAGTAATAGGTAACTGACCAGTTAAGGTCTACAAAAGTGCTCTGCTAGGAGCGAATCCTGTTAAAGATCCCAGAGCTTTGTTAGGGGCTATACCCTATTAAAGGTAGTACCCCGTTAGGAATAACCTCAGTAGAGGATTTTTTAATCTAAACTAATGGATCACCTTGTTAAAGGATTTGTACAATGAAGCTTGTTAGAGCTTACCTGATTAGGGGATTTGACTATTGTAATGATTAGAAAACAATAGGTGGTGTGATCTAAAAATAGCACAACTTTCTTAAATAGATCCTCTTCTGCGCACTCAAAACTGCATCACCAACATATTCTATAATTCCTTCAACAACTTAGCACTTCTATCTTTGCATCAAACCATCTCATAAAAAATAGTTCATCATAATGTCATTATATAGAAATTTAGATTTCATGTCGGCTTAAAAATCATATCACAATTTCCTAGGTGCAGTGTATTTGGACAATTAAACATAACTCATAACAAATTACTACCAAAATTATCGGTTAGGGTAACTCATCATAGAATCAATGAATACCGGTTGGAACACCGATACCGGTTAGAGTTAACCACTGTCAACATGTAAACCGATTATGCTTGATTGCTTCTTTGACGGTCTCCGCTGAATCTCCAAGTTGGTGTCAAGTCAGTCTTGCATATACCAGTTGTCTACATGTATCGGTTTGACACTCTCTAAACCATCATAAACTAAACTTCCAATACCGGTTGCAATACAAGTAACTTTAGAAGTAATACCGGTAGACAATATGAACATATGTGTGTGGATACACATCAATGACAACACATGAAGTCATTCATTACAATCATCATCAAGCCAACACGTGTTTTTGCCCAAATATCAGGCATATAAATAATGTATCTCAATCCCATCACCTTGATCATGGTATGGTCCTTAGCATTCAAATATGTTCCTAACTATTGTGTCATAGGGAATCACTCTCTAGATTCAATATGGGGTAAATACTCCTGCATCCAATCAAATCAATTGTGTCAATCTTGGTGGTACTCATGTTTATCACATAGTGCTACTTCTATCCTAGTGCTTATGTTTATCACATTGCACTATATCCTATCTTGCTAGAGCGCTCACCGGATTTTATCTATTCGACAACTTACCCTACACTCATCTTAGCAAACCTACTTGTTTTAGGAAACCTATTGAGTAAATCATCTCAACAGCTTATCCAATTGGCAACATATGTTTATCACAGAATTGTCAATTCTAGCCTTGTTTTCATTTATCTTCCTTAGGGCACCTGTTTGAGTGAATCCTCTTAGTAGCTTATCCATATAATAGTGTATGTTCATCACATAACTATCAATTTTGGCATTTTAAGACATAGATGTTGGTATTTTGATGATGTTTAGTTGTGATTGTCATTGATGGAC
Source organism: Cryptomeria japonica (assembly GCF_030272615.1). Taxonomy (NCBI): domain Eukaryota; kingdom Viridiplantae; phylum Streptophyta; class Pinopsida; order Cupressales; family Cupressaceae; genus Cryptomeria; species Cryptomeria japonica. Next base: position 166,905,807 of record NC_081411.1, on the reverse strand, counting down.
ACACACTTATTTGATGTATGAGTTATTCTCAACTGGTAGTTGTTTCAACTAGTAGTGTATGTCATTAAATGTATAGTCTTTGTTTGCAGAACACTATCAGTGTTTTGTTGAAGATGCTTACTGGCCATAGCATGACCGAAGACCTCAAGCAATATGAAGATGAAGACCCCAAGCGGCAGTTAATCTTTTGATCAGAACACTATGTTCCAGTTTTCCAATCTTCATTTGTTAACCAGTAATCGGTATATTATGTTAAACCAGTATAATTGTAAAGTGTGATGAGTTATCATCCACTGACATTTTGGTAGTGTTTCTGTGTCGTGTTACCAAATGTGTCTAGATGCATTGTACCTAGGAAATTGTAGTCTAATCTTATTGAACCGACATGAAATCAGATTCCTATATGAGGACATCATGTTTAGGTTTTTAGATGTTGATGAAATGTGCAAGTGTTGTAGAAAAGATTAGGTTTGTGCGAGAAAAGGCATCTCATGACAGAGATTGAGAGTGCAAAATATGATAACTCAATGATGAATGAATAGTACCAAACTGGTACTAAGAGGGGGGCATGAATTAGTACAGACAAAAACACACTCTCAAACCAGTTTGTCTGCAGACACTGTGCATTGATAGACAAACGGTAACACCGGTCCTTAAACAGAGTACAACTGGCAAAACCTAGAATAACTGAGACAAGCATAAACCAGTTGACACTTATCTTCTCATACAATCTAACACTTCATTTCCATTTCACCCTAATGCATGAACAAGTAATCTACCATCAAAGATATACATATAAGCAACTAGATCAACATGATTCACCGCTTGATAGAAAACAACAAAGCATCACATGAAGAAGACATCACACATGACACACATATTTTTCACGTGGAAACCCAACTGGGAAAAACCACGGTGGGGATGAATACCCACAAGCTTGTTTTTGAACTCTTTAGAAGTCCGCTCTATTAGGAGCCTTATCCGGTTAAAGATTGATACAATAGGTTCTGTTAGGAACCGATCCTGTTAGGGATCACCCGGTTAAGGGATGGCTAGAATACTTGGTTAAGGGTTAAACCCTGTTAAAGGTTACCTTGTTAGAGGATCAACAAGTATTACAATGATCTGGTAATAGCACTCAATGCCAATGCAGATCTACTTAAGCTCCTCTTCACCTTCTGCACTTACACTCTACAGGTATCACTTCTCTCCTCTGGTCTGGCAAGAAGCACGTATCTCTTCTCTTGGATACACAAACACAAATTTTTCCAACAACCCTAGAAAGAATCACAACATCGACCTTATAGGAAAATAGATAGGTCGGTAGCATAAACCCTAAACCCTAAACCTGTTAGGTTAAGGAATTCAAACGGTTCAATCCTGACCGTTGAGCACACTGCATTAATCTTCATCATTCATTTTCCACCGATTTCATGGCGGCTGATAACCCATCACACATTATCACCATGCACAAACTTTGCACATTCCCGAGGTAGATACGAACAATCTCCTTCATGTAAGATCCTTCACGCACACAAGGCTCATGTGGCAACATGATCTGTTCTTCATTATCATGCTAACTCATCACACAAAGTCACCGGTTGAGCCACACAGGCTTGAAGCAATTCAACCGGAAACCCTAAAGTTGAGAATACCAACCGGTAATCATACAACGCTTCCATGTGTTGGTTCCCATAACCATATTTCAGTTCACCTTGAACAAACACACTGCTTCACTTTGGCACAAATGTCGGTTCACAGTGTTATACTGGTTCTCTTCTCGTCATCATATTGACATCAATGACAACACATAATGTCATTATGTCCTCATACCAGTTCACATAATGCCAATAGAATGCCAACAAAATATAGAAGACTAAAGTATTGCTGGAATGCATTAATAGGGAGTTGTCAAGGATCTAATCAAGCATTATGTGCTATTGTCTAGATCGTTCACTTGTTGATTACTAATATCTTCGACAAGTCTGAAACCCTTAACCGAGTAGGCCTAGCCAATCCTATTGTAAATCCTCTAACAAGGTGGTTCATAGTTGTGGATCTGAAATCCTCTAATAGGGTAGTCTTTAATAGGACTTATCTCCTAACAGAGATCTGGATTCCTAACAAGATCTGTTTTGATGAAGAACATTGTAAGTCCTTAACTGGTCTGGTTACTATTATGTAGATAATTGACTTGTGAGTCTTACTCACCATGGTTTTTCCCATTTGGGTTTCCACATCAAAACATCTTGTGCTATGATGATTGTGCTTCTGTGGGTGAATGCTTTTTTTGCTATTTGGCTTGTTTGTGTTTTAACCAGTTTATTGTTTAATCATCTATATCGGTTTGCATTTAAATTGCTTAAGAGTTTGGTTAAGTTTTTGGGTATACTAATTCACCCCACCTCTTAGTATTCATCAATTGGTATTAGAGCCAACATTTCTATAATTCTAACCACTTGGAAGGAGATATGGGGGAATACAGCATGAGGAAACTCACTCACCGTCTAAATGAGTCTGAGAGAGCCTATGATGAACTCAAAATCAAGTATAAAGCCTCTTTAGCCAAGAGAAGAGAACTTGTTGAGAAATTGATGGAATTTACTGAAAATAGCTCTTCTGATGAAGCAGACATGGAGGCCCTAGTCGGAGAAGTGGAGAAACTAAATGAATCCAAAAATAACCTAAGGAGGGAGTTGGAAGGATTGACTATTAGGATGAGTCAGGAGCTAGAAAATAGAAGAAAAGTTGAGGATTTAGTGAAGGATAAGGAGCATGAGATCTCTAAGTTGAAACAAGAGATTGGAACCATCACCGCTAATCTGCAAGAGGGTAATGTAGAGAAAGAAGAAATACAAGTAGGCCTAAATGCTACTATCTCTCAGAATGAAATCTTGATGAAAACCAATGATGCTCTTGCTAAGGAACTTGCTGAATCGAAGGAGATACTTGCAAAGTTCAACCAGAGTGCTGCTAAGTTGGAACAAAAGCTAGAATTGGTGAAGCCATCAAAGGATACCACTAGACTTGGTTTCTCTGGATATAAGGAAGGTGAGACCTCTAGAACCAAGAGTGATGCACCAAAGGAGCAATTGGCACCTAAGAACAATAGCAAGAGTAAAGGTGAGAAAAAGTTTAAACCTGTTTGCTTTAACTATCTTAAGGAAGGACATACTGCCAATGTATGTAGGAGAAAGGCTTACAATAACTTTCCTTACATACAAAAAAATGTTGCTAGAACTAGTAGATTTAATAGTCACTGTTATGAATGCAACAAGTTTGGGCATAGAGCTTTTCAGTGTAGGTCGATTATGAACAACTCTGGAAGTTATGCACCAAGATCTAAAGGAGTTGTCTCAGAACCTCCTATGAACCGGAACCCAAACCGGTACATAACCTATGACCATCAGTCAAATGGTTATGGAGAAGCAACCAGTTGGAGAGCAACCTATTTGATCTATCGTGGTAGTGGTCACACTGCTGCAACATGCAAAAGGAAGAAGGGAAATGTGAACACGGGACCATGGAGAACACCTGGAATGGTGTGCTATCATTGCAACAAACTGGGACACACTACCAGAGCATGCAAACTGAGAAAGAATCCATCGGGAGACATACCGATCAACCCAGAAGGGAAGATTGATGTTGAAACCATTTAGGCAGATATGGATAAAACTTGGAAAATAAAATCTAAAGGGAAGCCACAAGATGTACCAGTTTCCACACCCAGTGTGGAGGCTCCTGAACTGGCAAACTGAGATTCGAAAAGCTTAGGGGGAACATATCGTTAAAATGTTTCAAACCCCTGGAGTATATTAGTAAAGTACCTTTATCACTATTTGTTAAATGTCAATTGATAGAAGAAATGAAGCAGTAAAAGGAAAAATTAGGGTTTGAGCCTTAATGGTGATGCATTTATTATGGTAGGTGGGAACATGTTTAAAAGTGACTTTTGTCATCATTTTTACTTACCTATTTTCAGAGAAGAATTTTTATATCCTGATCAGCACAACCAAAATGATTCATCTTGCATTTGAAAGAATTCAGAAAGGAATCTTGCACAAGATCTTGTAGCCACTTCAAGATATCAGTGTGGAAGTCAAAGTGGTAAACAAGCTTCTGAAGAGGTGTGTTGTTCTCAACATCGGCAAACCCTAGTTCGAAGTGTGAAGGTATTTCTCATTGATACATTCTTGTCATTTGGAATCTTCTAGATATGGATTTTGTATCTAAAATTCCTTCTAGTTCTACTGAATGATGTAGAGAATCATGAAAATCCAATCAAGAACCTCAAATCATTCATGAATTTCAATCATCAACACAAATCTTCCAACATGTTAGAGGCATTGTCATATATTTCCCAACAAAATCATCAATCAAATAATCATTATCAAATATTCTCCATAGATATCAATCCATCATGATTGTAGATCCATATATTATGAATTAAACCTAAATCATTTAAACCTTTCATCTATTCATTTCTTGCAAATGAAAACCAAGAATTTTCCCAAACTATGAAATTTACTCTATTCTGGTCATGAAATTACAGTCATGAACAATCATTAATAACTCCTAAAATATTGATCACCAGGATAATATCTCTAGTCTGATTCTATAAATTCTAGTTATAAAACTTTCCTCCAAATTATAGAAATATCCAATAGTTAAATCAAAAGTTATGATTATTTTTCCAAAACTGGTCGTCGTGAATCAGGGTTTTGGGTAGTTCCAAATGGTTTTCACCAAAACTCTCATAACTTTCTCAAAAATGCATGAAATCAACTCAAACAAAAAGAAATGGAAATATTATTCAATATACTACACTATCATGATATAAATACACTTGTTTCTAGGTTTTACATCGCCTCACAGGGCCTAGAAACAAGAGGAAAACTTTCAAGACCACAAAACAAGAGATTGAAACAATGAAAATATGATACCAAAATGTTTCCAATGCTTTCCAATTCCTTCTCAAAGTTTTACACCCTCTTATGAAAAACCATTATAGAGGTTTTATAGCCTTTTCATCTCCACATAAAAATTACAACTATCCAACTTCCTCTTATGACCATACAACTTCCCATTTTGATCTTTTTACAACTTTTGAAAAGTTGCATTTTACAACTTTTACAACTTTTGATTCAGATGACTTTAAACCTTCAAAAGAACCTTCAAAACATATTATGATGGAATAATAATGTATTTTTGTTACCATTTTACCCCTCAAAGGTTATTTAATACAAGTTTTACCAAATGACTAATTCAAGACCTTATTAGGACAACTTGGACAACTCATTACAAAGGGCTCTTTTAGCCTTACATATTGATTCATATTGACTCAAAATGACATTACAAATAAAAATGTAATTGAATATACTTATGAATTGATCTTTATCCTTTTATAGACTCCTTTTGTGCCTTTGTGTTAGGTGCTCCTGCACCACTAAACCTAAGGAATCACCTAATTTTCTTCAAAAGAAGATGAAATATAATGCCCTATCTCAAATTCCCATCGGAGTCATTGTCGAAGGCGATGTTTCAGGATATATTGATTGCAAAATAGAATACCTAGGGTCTCTAGTGATTCACTCCTAGCTGAGTTTGTTCTATGGAGATGATAAGAAGATTAACCTTAATACAGCATAATAGAGAAGAAGAAATTACATAATGTAGTATATTTTCTCGAAGAATTTATAGAAGAACACATCAGGATTATCCTTAGTAGGGTTCATGGTGATAAGATGTATCTTGAGAAAACCCATGATATTACACTAGAGGCAATTCATGTCGTGACCAATTTCTGCAATGTTGGGGAAGTCCCCGTTCTTCGCAAGATCACCAAAACCAAAGTGACAAAGCTCACCACTTCCATGAGTGACCAATGGGAAATGACTATTAACACCATTTAAGATGACTTGGTAAAATATGCATGCATGGTAATCGGGTATAGAGTATTCTGTGCTAGCAGAATGAATTTTGTTCCTACAGCTGTGGTGCATGCCACTTATAGGATGATCAAAGAGAATGCAGAATGTGACTTATGTACTTGCATGTAGAAACAACTCATGGAGAACCTGAAGTCCATCAAATTGGACAAAACTCTGAGGTTTAAGTTTGGTCAACTGCTTGTCGATTTATTTTTCTACTTTCAAGGATATTTTCTTGGAGTAGGTGATGTTCAATGGTCGAGTGACCTACCGATTTCTAGACAAATAAAGGAGAGTCTAGAAGTAGTGGGAACTACATATCCGGAGACTTTGAATAGGTATTTTGATGAGTTCAGACTAAAAACGAACTAGAGAATGAGAATATCTGGTGATCTAGTTAAGAAATATGAAGATGACATTTGTTTCATAATCAAAACAGATCACTACATAATGGAAGTGGTCAAACCCAGAGAAAATGTAGTTGATCCTATGGGCTATGAAGTGGTAAATGATATATTGATAGGGTATGCCTCTACCCTACTTGCTTCACCACTAGATCCCAAGATGAAGAGGACTGGCACTTACTTAGAAAGGATCAAACCTATTGAGCTACCGAAGCAGAAAAAGAGTAAAGCAGTACCATCGACATCAGCATCAGTTACATCAAATGCCAATCCTAAAGTGACCAAAAGGTCACCAGCCAAAAAGAAGCAAGAGGCTATTCCACCAAAGGTATTAGAAAGGAAATGGAAAACCAGGAATAACTCACCAGATTCAGAAGGCACTGAACTAGAGGTAGAAATGAAGAAGACAAGGCAATCAAGCATGAAGATGAAGTCAACCGGTAATGTACCAGCAACCTCTGAACTGGTAAATATAGATATTTCCTCTTACAAGCCTATGACACATTGTCAAAGGACCATAAAGAATATTAGAAGGAAAGTTCTTGATGATTTAAAAGAATATTTTGATGATTTCAATGATAGTGAAAAGGAGGATGTTGAACAAGAACTTATTAAATATTTATGTATTAATGATTGGTCACCTTCAGATATTAAGTCAGTTACTTCTAAATCTTTGTATGATTCTTTGGACAATAAACGGCCCATTGCCATTGAAAAGGAAAAAGACATCATGGAGAAAAAAAATTCTCAATATTTTCCAGATGCCTCAAATTCAGAATTGTTTGAGATTATTGATAAGTACAAAGGCATCTTCTTCATGAGAAGAAGAAGACTTCAGCTACTCGAAGGCAAAACTTCTAAAGTGGAAAAAGACACCCATATGCAGGTTAAGGTAGATGTCAAAATGCAAAAAGTATCTGAAGCTAATCGACTGGTTGAGAAAGAGCCTGACCTATCTTCAGCCAAACCGGATGAAGTCGTTGACAATCTAGGTGAAAGAGCAGCAGAACAAAATGACCCCATTGATGTTGATGCACTAGAGGATATCACTCTAGATAAGGAGAAAGTTGAAAAGGAGAGAATGGAGAAAGAAAAGTATGAGCAAGCAGAGAAAGAAAAGTATGAGCAAGCAGAGAAAGCGAGACAGGAGGAAGAGAAGAAGAAGAAGGAAGAAGAGAAGAAGAGGAAGGAAGAAGGGAAGAAATAGGAGGAAGCAGAGAAGAAAAAGAGGGAAGAAGAGTGGAAGAAAGAAGAAGAGAAGAGGAGAGTGGAAGAGGAGAAAGAGAAGGCCGCCAAGGTAGCCCAAGAAAAAGAAGAGAAGAAAAGACAAGCGGAGATCAAGGAAAAGGAAGGAGGACAAACTCCTAAGGAAACTGGAGATCAAGCCAAGTAGGTTGATCCCATCAGTCACACCAATTTGACTCTTCCCTATCCGACTCAATCAGTTGATGAGACTGAGCTACTATAGAGAATTCAACTAGCGCAAGAGAAATTGGAAGAACTGAGGAAAAAGAAAGAAAAGGATGTCATTCAGTTTGTTGTTGACACCCTTTCCAATCTAATCCCTGGTACTAACCTCCCCAGTACTGATTCCTCGCTAGCCAAGCTCAAACTTCTTTGCATAGTAGTGGATGATCAGGTACAATGTTTGGAAGATGTTGCCCAAGCCACTGCAAGGAAAACCCATGAAAAGGCCCTCAAAGTTGCCTTAGTAAAGCAAATTGAGGATGACAGGGCAAAAATGCTTAAGCAAAAGGATGATATAAGTTCAGCTATGGGTGAAGGTAACCTACTCTTGAGTAAAATCTGCCAACCTCACCTATTTTGTGAAGATGTTCTAAAATAGAAGTCTCAACTCCAATCGGAGTTACAAAAGTATATCAGCACCTTCAAACTGCCCTATGATCTGTTCATAGTATATGGACAGACTGTTCATACTCACCAGCATCAGATTGCAAAGCTTGACTCAGAGATTTGCAATTGGACTCAAGATCTGCAGAAGCTCTAGTTGCTCCTATTACCAAAATTGCAGGTTCTTCAGAAGTGCTTCCTGAACTTGGAGGTTATTACTGTAACACAGGAGATGAGCACCATCGATGCAATGGAAGAATTAGCCTTCCAGATGAAGACCGAGACTAAAATTGCTGCCTCACTTCTTGAGTCATGGTCTTCAGACATGAAGAATTTTATGCAAAACTTTAAATCTCTTTTTGAGAAGTTTTACTCTTTATTGTCATGAACTTATACTCTATTTTTATGTTATGCAAAAAGAAATATTTTGCACTATTTTGTCATTGTTGGCAAAGGGGGAGTAGTGTATATTAAAATTTTGGGGAGTAGCATTGAAAATATCATGCACATACTTGTAATCTTTGCAAAGGGAGTGGTGTATATGCTTAGGGGGAGTAATTTTTATTATGGCATCTATTTTTGTTTTGTAAAATACCTAGATGTCAAAAATTTTCCTAAGTGTTACCATCAATGCCAAAGGGGGATATTATTGGTATTTTGATGATGTTTAGTTGTGATTGTCAGTGATAGACACACACTTATTTGATGTACGAGTTATTCTCAACCAGTAGTTGTTTCAACCGGTATTGTATGTTATTAAATATATAGTCTTTGTTTGCAAAAGATTATCGGTGTTTTGCAAAAGATGCTTACTAGCCAAAGCATGACCAAAGACCCCGAGCGACAATTAATCTTTTGATCGGAACACTATGTTCCAGTTTTCCAGTCTTCATTTGTTAACCGATAATCGGTATATTGTGTTAAACTAGTATAATTGTAAAGTGTGATGAGTTATCATCCACTGACACTTTGGCGGTGTTTTTGTGTCATGTTACCAAATATGTCTAGATGTACTGTACCTAGGAAATTGTAGTCTAATCTTTTTGGACCGACATGAAATCAGATTCCTATATGAGGACATCATGTCTAGGGTTTTAGATTTTGATGAAATGTGCGAGTGTTGTAGAAAAGATCAGGTCTATGTGAGAAAAGGCATCTCACAACAGAGATTGAGAGTGCAAAATATAGAAGACTGAAGTAATGCTGGAATGCATTAACAAGGAGTTGTCAAGGATCTAACCAAGCATTTTGTGCTACTGTCTAGATCATTCACTTGTTGATTACTAATATCTTCAAAAAGTCTGAAACCCTTAATCGGGTAGGCCCAACCAAGCCTATTGTAAATCCTCTAACAAGGTGGTTCACAGTTGTGGATCTAAAATCCTCTAACAGGGTTGTCTTTAATAGGACTTATCTCCTAACAGAGATCTAGATTCCTAACAAGATCTGTTCTGGTGAAGAACATTGTAAGGCCTTAACCGGTCTAGTTACTATTCTGTAGATAGTTGACTTGTGAGCCTTACTCACCGTGGTTTTTCCCATTTGGGTTTCCATGTCAAAACATCTTGTGTTATGGTGATTGTACTTCTATGGGTGAATGCTTTATTTGCTATTTGGCTTGTTTGTGTTTTAAGCAGTTTATTGCTTAATTTGCTATATCGGTCTGCAGTTAAACTGCTTAAGAGTTTGGTTAAGTTTTTGGGTATACTAATTCACCCCCCCCCCCCCCCTCCCCCCGCCTTAGTATTCATCAATAGACACAATTTTTTTGATTCCTTTTGAGTCAGTCTTTTTCCTGTGTGACCTTGTCACCCTATCTTGTAAATCCTTTCTAGCATTTCTTTCTTATCGATAGATTGTCTGCGATCTTTTCAAACATTTCCATCTAATCTCTTGAGGGGGAATATCTTTCCCGTCATGTGGAAACTTTCTATCATTTTATCTTATCTTCTTTGAGCCAACGTGACAAGATGCATTGTCTCAAAGAGGGGCAAAATGTAGACACCTAAAATTGTCCTGTTTAATTAAATAATTTTTTATTTATTTAATTATTTTATCATAAATCTTGTATTAATTAAATAAATCTTCTAAGCCTTTCCTCATTTAAATAAATACTTTTATTTATTTAAATTGTCTTTTTCTTAAATTAAATAAATATTTTATTTATTTAATTGATCCCACTTCCTCTATTCATTAAATAAATCTCTATTTATTTAATTAATTCATTAGCCTTTTCTACCCTTGACACATGGCATTCATCTCTTAATTATTCTCTTACCTACCCCTTTTATCATTTAATTATTTCCTCTACCTACCCTTTAATCCTAGCCGACTATTTATCTTTACACCTCTTAATCTTATCCCTCCATTTCCTAAAGTGTCTTCTATGTACGAGGATACTCTCCTTCATTATCAACCCTAATCAAGGTGTATAGTCAATCTTATGCAACCAAGCCTTTTTGTGATCAAGTTATCAACCACATTTCCATTTTTTGTTGAGCTCTTATGCACACATAAAATCTGAGAGCAAATATATCAAGCAAGATCAATGGAGATAGGAATACAATGGAGATTGAAACCCTACTAGACATGTGAATGGTAATATTGCTTTATTTTTGTTGATTTACATGATCTTAGGTATCTCTATTGGTATTTCTCAATGTTTCATCCTAGGACTTAGATTATTTGTGGCTGAATCTTTATGGCTTTACAATAGTTTATCATCACTTTTCACCATACACAATTACTTTTTATGAATTTAGTCAAAGGTTGTTGGATAGATTTGAATTGAAAGATAGTACAAGATTGTTGGATAGATTTGAATTGAAAGATAAAGAATAATATTTTAAGTAGTTGTCAAAGTTGAAGAAAACAAGAACTATTAATTCTTATGTACTAGATGATTCTCTTTTTTTCCTTGCATCATCTAGCTGATTGCGACATTCTTTGACTCTTTGAAGGTGTTGTCTTGCTTGGGAAACAAGCATCTTTTCTTGGGTATCTCTATATTGTAAGGAAGTTAAATAGCAAAATAACTTCCTACACTAACCTTGAGAAGAGGGTAATGCAAAAACTTTTATAGATCATCACAATAGTTATAGGAAACAAAAATACTCATAAATAACATTCATACCACAACATAGTTATTTATGTGGGGAAAACCTTTCCGGGAGAAAAACCCCACACTCCGAAAGCCACCCAATATATTATTTAGCAATCAAAACATATTACAATATACTTGCAGAGCAAGCTCTTCACAGGAATACAATCTACTCCTGAAGCAGAGTACATTGTTGCTACTAGTAATTGCACTCAGATAGTATGGATGAAGTGAATGTTGAAAGACATCAAAGTTATTTATGATGAGCCTACTATTATAACCTGTGATAATTTTAGTGCTATAAACATGTCTAAGAATCTGGTGCAACATTCAAAGACTAAGCATATACTAATCAAATACAACTACTTGAGAGAGCAAATTGGTGATCAAAAGGTGAAGCTGGAATATGTATCTACAAAGGAACAAATTGCTGAGATTTTTACTAAGCCATTTCTTGCAAATACATTTGTCTATTTGAGAGACAAGTTAGGGGTCTACACCCCTCCTGATGAGAACTAGATGCATTGAGTTGTATCGATCTAGTGGAATTCAAAGCCTTACTCTTTTATCCAGATTGATGAGTTGATACTACTCCTTTGTAGGAGTAGTTTGTTCTTTGGAGAGAGATTTATGAGATTTCTATTGATTTGGTTGTATATCCCAGGGGGAGAGAGTTTATGGTTCTATTTTGGGTGAGAGATTCATGCTTCTATGTTTTAGGGAGATAGAGTTTCATTTTCTATTTTGGCAATCTTTGGCATTGCTTTCAAATGGAGAGAGAGATCATGTGAAAAACAGCTTTATCTATCTTGATCTTAGGGGGAGTATCCTAGTGATATCTTCTTTCTTTGCATTGATTGTTTTTCACATTCATATGTTGCCATCAATGCCAAAGGGGGAGATTGTTTGATTTGGTTGGTCATTGTTTCTGAGCTAAGATATATTTTTGTCATTGATGTTAACATATTCTTGTGAATTATTCCGATGAGTTTGGGAATATTTTATGATCCAGTTTACAATTCTTTGTTTTACCAGTTTTTATCGGTATTCCCTCCGATATATTCCAATGTGATCAGATCTTGTGTGTCTTTATTTCAGATGGTTTGTGATTTGGCTCACCGCAAGTTATCTTTCTTCAAGACAGTTGCTAATTGGTTGTGTTCTTGAGCCTTGCAAAGTTGACCGATGAAGATTTGAAAACATAGATTTGTGCAACTGTTTTGAATGATTCTAATGTTCTTGATGGTGTTTCTAATCGTTTCCTATTTGTTTTGGTGATCCACATTGATCATTGAGTGATTTTTTGGTGATTTATTTGAACTAGTGATAATTTGTGTGTTATGTAGTATTTTCGGTGGTGTAGCATGTTGTGGGTGATCTTGGCAGGATTTTCGATGGATGTAATCATTTAGAAATTTGAATTAAGTTCATGCTATGTAATGTAAATCATAATAGTGGTCTAGTTGTCAATCTTTGTATCGTGTAATGTAATTTTTTTAATTATGAGTTAAGGGTTAAGGGTTTAGCCGACCTTGTTATCAAGGTTGATGATTTGTATATATAGGTGAGATGCTTATGTAATTTAGGTGTCAGTATTGTGTCTACATTATAAGAGAGAGGCAAATGTATGAATAAGGATATATCATTCAACGAAGTGTTATGGTGATTTTGGTGTTGCAGGGTAGACAACTGTGCTTAACCGAAACTATCATAAGGCATTTGTAGATGCTAATATTACAGTTCATTTCTTCCGTATTGTATTCTGAATCATTTTTGTAAGTCAGTGAGGCTTCCTTGAGGGTTGTAGCCTTTTGGGCATATATCTTTTGAGCGGTGAGCTCTAGACAGCGTACTTGAATGCATGTGCATTCCCCTTTGTAATATTTTCACATACTACTATAGAGTATCATCTTACTGTGGGTAGGTTCCCATCATGGTTTTTCATGGTTTTTCCCTTGACCGAGTTTTCCACATCAAAAATCTAGGTGTTATGTATTGTGTTGTTAACTTGCTTATTTGTTATTGTTGTAGTTTATTAGTTTATGTTTTGGAAGTTTAATTTGTTGTGCATCCAAAGAAGACTGATTCACCCCCTGCCTCTTAGTCTTCCTTCTTGATTGTTGCTAATAGAAAGATCTTGGTGCAGTGAAACACATTCTTGGGATGGAAATTAGAAGATATAGAGTGAACAGAAAGCTATGGCTAGGCCAGAGTAAGTATGTGAATTCAATGTTATAGAGGTTCAACATGTAGGATTGTAGACCATTATGTGTTCCTTTTATAGTTGGAATGAGATTATATACCATAGATTTTCCTTCATCCCCATCAAAGATAGAAGACATGAGTAGAGTGCCTTACCAAAATGTAGATGGAAGTTTGATGTATGCTATGGTCTATACTAGACAAGACATTTCCCAAGTAGTGGTATTTTTGTCCATATATATGTCTAATCTTGGTAGAGTTCATTGGGATGTAGTCAAAAGAGTCTTAAAATATTTGAAGGGTACTTGAGAGTATTCTTTGTGTTATCATGGTAATTCAATTGGAGACGTGATTTCCCTTGATATTCATGGTTATGTGGATTCAGACTGGGTAGGTGACATTAATAAAAGAAGATCCACCAGTGCTTATGTGTTCTGAATGATTCTAATGTTCTTGATGGTGTTTCTAATCGTGTCCTATTTGTTTTGGTGATCCACATTGATCATTGAGCAAGTTTTTGGTGATTTATTTGAACTAGTAGTACTCTTCTGATCATCAACATCACTTTCCCAATATGTGTCAGTATAAGAACATAACATGAAATCATCATTCTTTGGATACCATAAACTATAATCTTCAATTCCCTTTAGATATCTGAATATCCTTTTAATAGCAGTAACATGACTCTCCTTCATATCGACTTGATATCTAGTTGTCATACACACAACATGCATAATGCCAGGCCTAGTTTGAGTAAGATATAACAGTCCACCAACCATAGATCTATGTAAACTCTGATTAGCTTTAGGAGATTCATCATTTTTAGATAATTTACAACCAATCACCATAGGAATCCCAACCAGTTTGGAATCATCTAATCCAAATTTATTCAACAATTCCCTCACATACTTTGTTTGAGATATAAAGATACATTTTCTTGTTTGTACAATCTACAACCCTAATAAAAATTTGATCTCACCAATCATAGACATATCAAATTATTTTCGCATATCATAGGAAAATTTCAAGCTCATATCATCATCACCACTAAAAATAATGTCATCAACAAAGACTTAAACAATCAAAATGTTATCATTTTCAATTTTGAAGTACAAATTACTATTAGCAGCACCTTTGACAAATCCCAATTTAAGCAAGTATTTGTCTAATCTAGCATACTAGGCTCTAGGGGCTTATTTTAATCCATAAAGTGATTTCTTTAACTTACATACCATATCTCCATAATCTAGCAGTCAAAATCCATCGAGTTGTTCAGTATAAACTTCTTCCAAATCACTATTTCAAAATGCAGATTTGACATCCATTTAATATACCTTGTGTAGACACCTAAAATTGTCATGTCTAATTAAATAAATATTTTATTTATTTAATTATCTAAGCTTAATTCTTCTATTAATTAAATAAATCTTTATTTATTTAATTAATTCATTTATCCTCTTCTAGTCTTATTTCTCATTTAAATAAATACATTTATTTATTTAAATTATCCTTTTCCTAAATTAAATAAATATTTTATTTATTTAATTGATCCCACTTCTTCTATTAATTAAATAAATCTTTATTTATTTAATTAATTCATTAACCTTTTCTACCCATGACACATGTCATTCATCTCTTAATTCATACACTACCTACCCCTTTCATTATTTTATTATTTCTTTTACCTACCCTCTAATCATAGCCGACCTCCTTTTTACACCTCTCAATCTTATCCCTCCATTTCATATTGTGTCTTCTATTTAAGGAGATGCTTCCTTCATTATCAAACCCTAATCACTCAGGCTAATCAACAGTTTGGAGGACTCAACTACACTACGATCCTACTTGCAACCACATTCTGTTCTTTGTTGAGCTCTTGTGCATATAAAATCTGAGAGCAAATATATCAAGCAAGATCAATGGAGATAGGAAGAATGGAGATCAAAACCCTATTGGACATGTGATGGTATAATCTTTGTGATTTCATGTGATTTGCATTGTCTTAGGTAATCTTCATATGTTATGGTGGATCTTTGTTGATTGTTAGGCTAGGGTTTTGTGGTTGAATTCATTTAGCCTTTCAATATTGTTATTATTGTTATCCATTTTCACCATATACATTTTGGCACGCCCAGTGGGACACTTGTCCCTTTGCATCTAACCTCCTTGTTGTAGATTTTGCATTTTTTTGAAGTTGCAGATCGGACATTTTTCGACAGCATTTTAATTTTTTTTTCCACGTCTGTGAACTTTCCGATCGCGTCTTTGATTTTCTGGCGTGTTTATGGTATCTGGAATCGTGCCTGTGTTTTTGACAAATTTTATTTTGCAGGTTTCAGAAAGGGGTGTCTGTGTTTCAAAAATGCGTCTGTGTTATTTCTACCGGCGTCTGTGTCGGAAAGGAGCGTCTGTGATTTTTAGGCGCGTCTGTGCATCACAGAACCACGTCTGTGTTATCCAGACACGTCTGTGTTGAGGGTAACAGCGTCTGTGTATTTACTGTTTCAGAATTTTGAAGTTTTCATTGATTCAATTTTCAGATTTTGTACTTAGGGTTTCAGATCTGGTTTATTTTCGGACTAACACTTTCAGATCTAGCTAACTAAATTGGTGCAGCTTGTCTTGGAAGCAAAACGTTTTGTTGAAGGCCCCTATGTCACAAAGTCTTTTGGGTTTTTAAAATGTACCTAACTTGTATGTTTGCAGGAAGGGGTGATTATGTCAAACAACCCAAACTACTAACAACTTTTGTGGTAGGTTCTTGGCTAGGGTTTTGAATTTTTATTATGTGCCTTGTTTTCATAGACTAGCAAACACTTCCATTGGTGCACTAAAATTGAATCATTGTCTTTTGTGTCTGGAGAAATAGGCTCTTTTTGTTTAATCTTTAGAGGGCCTGTCTTCCCGTGTGGTCATTAGGACTACTAGTGAGAAGAGGACGACCCAAGTGGTAGCGAGGAAAACCCACCTCATCCGAACCACTATAATCAAATGTATTCATGGTGAAAACTATGGATAATGTGTGCTGATTAGTTCATACCGACACTATGTCTCCCCATAAACCCGTTTGATCAAATTTATTTGATCATTTGTAGGGCGTAACCCCTACCGGTTGGGAGCCTTCTGTATTTACAGAGCTGAAAGTGCCGCATGTATGGCCACACAAGCGGATGCCCTTAC
Source organism: Cryptomeria japonica (assembly GCF_030272615.1). NCBI lineage: Eukaryota > Viridiplantae > Streptophyta > Pinopsida > Cupressales > Cupressaceae > Cryptomeria > Cryptomeria japonica. The sequence goes on along the minus strand of NC_081411.1, from coordinate 166,889,140 downwards.
TAGCACCATTTTGTTTTAGATGCCCAAATCCTTCTAGTTGTTGGGGCAGGAGGTCGGACCTCTGGTAGCGGCCCACACACATACGGTTCTTAGTAGAGATACAAAGTTCACCATGGGGAGTTTTCATAGGGACTGATGCTTGGCTGACCCGAGAAGTGAGTGCCGAGGGTGGAGCCAGTGAGGTCAAGCATCTAAGTATCCGCTCTGAATAGCGTAGCCTCGGGGGTAAAACCCCATGTGGGATCAATAACTATTGTCTTGGCCAGCCATAAGAATTGTGCTTGACTTATGTTAAACATTCAAAACATTCAAGACCAAACAGCAAAGCATTGTGTCTTTTGTGTCTTCAAGTGTATGCAAAACATTTTACATCAAACAACACACTTTTCTTAGAGTCATTGTCAGTCTAAACACTTGCAAACATTGGGTCCTCATCAACATTGTGTCCTCTTGTCACGAAAAATAGTCAAACAGTCAGATTTGGTCACAACAAAATGACTTCACAGATTGGAAAAAATTGCACAAATTTTACAGAAACGCATCTGTGTCTGTTTTAACCGCATCTGGGTCATATAAACACGTCTGTGAAGGGCAGAATAGCGTCTGTGTTTATAACAGCGTCTGTGTTGAATATAAACCCGTTTGTCTTGGATAACAGCATCTGTGCAGTATACAGTCGCGTATGTGTCCAGAATTGCAAAAATCTTTACAGTCCAGCAAACATAAACAAGAAAATCGTAGAAGCGCGTCTGGGTTAAACAGAGTAGCGTCTGTGTCCGGAAACCGCGTCTGTGAAGTATACAGTCGCGTCTGTGTTCAAAATTGCAAGAAAAATTTCACAGTCCAGCAAACAAAAGAAATCAGTTTCGGAATACTTGAGCTTCCTAGGTTGTTTCTTTAGGTTTCATCTAGCATTCAACCTATCCTTGGGTCTCACAAAGTCCATCATTGCTTCACATCTCACATTACATTCACATTTGTCTAAACTTGAGTCAAAAGGTCACTTGCTTGTCCTCATCATACTTTGTCAACACACTACATACAACAACACTTTTCTAAGTGGTCCCTTATCAAGGTTTCTTACCTTTGGGTCTCATGTGGTCTTACTTAGAGTCAAGGTCAACTTACCTCATCAAGAGAAACTATCCTCTCTTTGGAAGTCACACCTACTCTACTACATACATACTTGGTCTTACACTTTGGACATTGCAAGTACACTTCAGACTCATTTACATTTCATCCAACTCTTGGTCTTCCATACTCTTTCCATTTTTCATCTAGTCTCACACATCTTGGTCAATACCTAGTTCATGGTTGAAACCCGTCTTCAAAAATCTAGGAGAGAGACTAAAGAAGCTCAAGAGTCCGCAAACATGAGTTCTTATGAGTATGACAATGATTTATTTTTCAATACTGATCACACTACATTGCCGGACATGGAGGCTTATAGAAACATCCCAAATGTTGAGAACATGGACACTCTAAACAACAATGCTACACACAATGACAATTTGGACAACTTATCAATACATTCGGCAGATGTGGAAGAATCCATTATGAATCCCCATTTCAATCGATTGGTTGAGGAAATAATGAGGAGAGATAGACAATACTTCTTACATATGATGGCACAAAGTGGAGCCAAGATACCTCATGATTTTGACATGTCTCAAATAATGGAACATAGATCTTTGCAACAACCTCACTCCAACATGGATCAAAGGAGACCTAATAGTGGAGGAAATAGAGGACCACACATGGTACCTGAATCACCATCAGCTTTGCTTCAAAAACCAGAGGTCCCACATACACATGGTCAAACATATGATACTCACCTTCGCAGACCATTATGGAAGTCTTATGGAGAAAAATATGCTCAATCACATATCAATGCTAAGGATCAACCACCAAAGCAATGGGATATTCCAAGGCATGCTCAAAATTTGGACATAAGGAAACCTCATGTCAAATTTGGGGGCAATACAATAGAACATGACATGCCTGTAGAGTATGGTATACATGCACAAAATAGATATGGTGTTCCTCAACATGAATCTATACCAAGTGGTCCATATACGCAGCATCACTATAGACCTCCTCCATATGAACATGTGTATGATCAATATCATCCATATATGCAACATGCTCTTCCTCCAATGGGTACCTCAAACATAGGATATGGTCCAAGAAGTCGATCTCCACCTAAGAGCAATTTGGAGCAACAAATCAGGGACTTACAAAAGAAAATGGAGGACATAAATACACCGAAGCCAACATACACAATGAGAGACATATGTCCTTATTCATTTGACAAGAGCATTCCAATGCCTCCTTTTCCTACACACTTTGTGACGCCTAAATTTGACAAGTATAGAGGAAAAGGGGATCCTAAGGCACACATAAGACAATTTTTTCTAGCTTGCATTGAGGTAGCAGCAGAAGAGACATATTTGATGAGATTATTCCCACAAAGCTTAGGCGATCAAGCTATGGAATGGTTCTCCCAACTCCCACCTGGTATTAAGTCATGGGGTGATCTAGCAGAGGAATTTATTCAACATTTCTCCTACAATATAGAGACAGACATATCAGTCACTACTTTGTGCAACACTAAGCAAAAAGAGGGAGAATCTTTTGCATCATTTTTACAAAGATGGAGAAATCTAGCCAGCAGATGCTCTTGTGAAATTCCACAAAAACAAATGGTAGAAATGTTCACCCAGAATGTTAATAAAGACATTGGCTATGATCTAAGGAAAGCTTGTTTGTCCACCTTCAAGGACGTCACTGAAAAAGGCTTAGCAACAGAGAAGGTTCTAATTGAACAAGGAGTCATTAAGATATTTAAGGAAAACAAAGATGACTTTAAAGGAAAAGACAAGCCAAGATTTTGGAATAAAAACAAGAACACAGTCAATGATGGTGTTGTTGATGCCAATACAGTGCGACCCAAATTCATCTTTTCAGGATCAAGTTCTACAAACAATCAAGTGAATACTCAAACAACTTCCAGATCACGAAGGAAGTACACTCCATTGGGAGAACCACTTGAGTCAGTCTTCAAAAAGCTGGTGGCAAACAAGGTGATCACAATTCCAGATTTCCCACCATATGAACCAAAGGTCAAACCAAATTGGTGGAATGATGATGAGTATTGTGAATTTCATAAAAGCAAGGGTCATAAAATAGGTAATTGTCATCGACTGAAGAACATTGTGCAAGATCTCATTGATAGAGGTGACATTGAGATTGGGGGACACTCATCCAATCAAGAACATGAGATGTTTAAGGAACCATTCCCAAAGCACGACAATGGAAAAGATAAAGTCACAGATGATCAAGCCAACTATACTAGAGCACCTTACAACTATGATTCAACTATCAATCATATCTCGATGGATAATCATATCTCTACTATTACCATCAAGAACAAAAACCCTGAGAATCCTCCTCAGCGACCCAAGATTGTCCTAAGAGGTGTTGGATCTTCTTCCGAGCCTACCTCTGAATGTCATGTTACAACTCGTCGAGGTAAAATTACTTTGCCAGGTGCTTCAAATAAAAACACCGCTTCTTCATCTACCAAACTTGAGTATGACCTTGTAGAACAGTTAGGGAAGACACCCGCGCTCATCTCCATCCTTGAGCTCTTACGCATATCCCCCGCTCATAAAGCTATTTTTGACAAAATCTTGAGAGACACCGCCATTCCTACTGATCTGAACGTGGACCAGTTTCAAGCCATGGTGGGATACCTTTCCATTCCACATTCCCTTACATTCACAAAAGCCGATGACGCCTCCGTAAGTTAGCCACATAATGCACCATTACATATTGAAGCCTTCATACACAAACATCGAATAAAATGAGTCCTGATAGATGGAGGAGCTGGTCTAAATATCTGCACATTGAGCACCATTAAACAATTGGGATATTCCGATAAAGCTGTGAATTCAAAAAATCAAATCACCATCAAGGCATATGATGATGAAGAGCGCTCATCCAAGGGCACAGTCACCTTACCTCTAAGAATTGGGCCAGTTACAAAGGATGTGGTTTGTCAAGTCCTGGATTTAGATCTCACTTATAATAAATTGCTAGGATGTCCTTGGATTCATGAAATGAGGGCAGTCCCATCGACATATCACCAATGCATTAAGTTTCCTCACAATGGAGTCAAGGTAACAGTTAACGGCAATCCTAATCCGTTCATATATTGCAATAACTTGAGATCACATACTGAGACCATCATTCCCAGTAATCGTGAAGCTATTCCTTCTTCGGCATACATTGACCCTGAGTCGTTAAAACCTTCGACATCAAAACAAGGTGAACTTAAAGGCAAATTTCAGGACAAAGGCATGGGAGAATACACTTTAAATCAGACCATGTATTTACGACAAGTCATGAACTCTCCAAAAGAATATGGAAGGCCACATCCTAACAAGCAAATATCCATCATGGTATTCAAATGGGATCCTACTACCTTTCAAAGATGGGGCGAACTGGAAGAGGAAGGTTTATACAAAATGCTCTACAAAGACATTGAAGATGACACACAAGATCAGATCAATATACCCTGTGAGAAATATGGCAAAGGCTTCAAGATTCTACAAAAATTCGGGTATGATGGAAAAAGCCCTCTTGGGTTACGAAAAGAAGGCGTTATGGAGCCCTTACAACCTGAATTGACTGTAAAAAGGGAATGCTCGAAGGGACTTGGTTTTCTGACTTCCAAGATCCACACTAAAAGGATAGAAGAAGCATCACAAATCAAAATTGCCAAAATTCAACAAGAGGATCGCTATTCCACAGACTCCAACGAATGGGAATGGGGTTCAGACAAATCCTCCAGTGACTATGAGCTCACCAAGACATTCAGAGAGCCAGATGAACCCACAGAAGAGGAGGAATTTTATAACAAATTCAGAGTTGGTCAAGAAACAACCCATGAGGAGTCTATACAGTCCTTGTCTCAAGGTTCTAGGTTGAAATCACATAGGATGAGAACACCTGTTTCGGAATGCGCTACTAGTGATGATAATTTGGATTCGTTCGCGATCGAGACTGATGAAGAGAGTGCCATCGATGACCTTGATAATTACCTTGACATACCTGAATATAACCACATCTTCACTCTTAGCCCCGCTAACTTCGAAGACATTAACGGTCTTCCCCTTATTCATCACCAACTCATTGACTGGGATAATGAAGGACCTGCACAGTTGGATACATTCCAAAACGATGAAGCTTTTATTGATTATCTAGGCATATGAGATGATCTTCCCCCTGGAGACCATAAAGCGGGATACACCATAGAACTCAATAGCGTGGCATATTTTGGTGAGGGTGTCGGACCTTCCAGTCGCAAAAATGTGAAAATAAGAACAAATCAAGGGTCTTATGGCGAAAACCACATTGTGGCGCTATCTGATCCCAAAAAAGTAAAAAGAAAGGACGTATCTGAGGGTGAAAACCTCTCTGAAGCGCCCGAAGATGGAAGGCTCGACATTCTCCCAGCATCATATGAGAAAAAATCATCCATGTTGGTAGAGGAGACTATCAAAACAAACATCGGTACAGAAGAGGTTCCACACAACATATTCCTAGCTCAATCACTGACAGAGTCTGAAAGGTCAAAATTCATAAGTTTCTTCAAAGAGCGACAAATCAACTTCGCCTGGTCATACGCTGATATGCCTGGATTGGATCCAGATTTGGTAATGCATCATCTGACAATTAAACCGAGGGCAAAACCAGTAAAACAGAAATTGAGAAAAATGCATCCACAAGTGGCATTACTAGTCAAAGCAGAACTTGAGAAATTACTCGATGTCGGATTCATACGTCCAATTGATTATCCTGAATGGATCTCTAACTTGGTACCTGTCAGTAAACCAGACCGCAGCATCAGAATTTGCACAGATTTTAGAGACATTAACAAAGCTTGTCCAAAGGATGACTTCCCATTACCAAACATTGACTTGATTATTGATCTCACAGCAGGTCATGAAATGCTATCATTAATGGATGGATTCTCTGGCTATAATCAAATAAGAATTGCACCCGAGGATCAACATAAAACAACATTTACTTGTCCGTGGGGAACTTTCTGCTAGAATGTCATGCCTTTCGGGTTAAAGAATGTAGGTGCTACATATCAAAGAGCTATGACTACTATCTTTCATGACCTCATGCATGTAACTGTGGAAGATTATGTTGACGACCTCCTCATCAAATCAATAGACAGAAATACACATTTGGACATACTTTCAATTGCCTTTGATTGGTTGGAAAAATACAAAGTAAGATTAAACCCCAAGAAATGTGTCTTTGGAGTAACCTCCAGGAAGCTCCTAGGATTCATTGTGTCCAAAAGAGGAATCGAAGCCGATCCAGCAAAAGTCAAGGCTATCTTGGACATGCCACCACCAAGAAATATCAGTCAACTTTGATCCTTACAAGGCAGACTCCAGTCCATACGAAGATTCATAGCACAACTGGCAGATAAGTGTAATCCTTTTCAGCACCTGCTACATAAAAACATCAAATTCAAATGGGATGACAACTGTCAACAGGCTTTCCAGACACTCAAAGACTATCTCCTAAATCCACTGATTCTGATGCCACCAGTTCCAGATCAACCACTGCTACTATACATATCAGCTACTCCAATAGCACTGGGGGCACTCTTAGCACAACAAATTGCTGGGGGCAAGGAAAAAGCAGTATACTATATCAGTTGCACATTGGTGGGATAGGAGCTAAACTACACACCAATTGAGCGCGCATGTCTTGTTGTGGTCTTTGCTTCATAGAAATTATGACATTACATGCTCACTCATAAAACTAAGTTGGTTGCAAGAATTGATCCATTAAAATACCTTCTCAATAAGGCAACGCTTACTGGGTGACTAGCCAAATGGGTAATGATCCTTAGTGAATTCGACATTGAGTATGTGGATAGAAAAGCAATAAAAGGACAAGCCATCGCGGATCAATTAGCAGATGCCCCCATGATTGATGATGTTCCTCTAAATTTAGAATTTCCAGATGAATCCATTTTAACAATATCACATACAAGGCCATGGCAACTATATTTTGATGGCTCATACACACAGCATGGGGCAGGAGCTGGCATCCTCTTTATAACTCCTCAAGGGGATTCTATACCCAAATCATACCGCTTATCATTTTCTTGCACTATCAATATAGCGGAATATGAGGCATTAACAACAGGATTATGAATTACAGTTCAATGGAAGATCCAGGAACTTCGTGTTTTTGGAGATTCCCAACTTGTTATCCATCAAGCAACTAGTGATTATCAAACAAAAGATGAAAAGTTAATGCCTTATAAACAAATGGTGGAGGATCTGAAACAACACTTCACAAAGATAGATTTTGAGTAGATACCAAGAGAGCAGAATCGAGCCGCAGATGCCATGGCTACAATTGCTTCATTGATTGATCTACCTCCAAACGAGATCCGCTATGAGTTCTTGGTGGATAACCTTTTGGTCCCTTCATACGAGATCACTCCTACTGAGATGATATGTGTTGTCGGTCCCGAATCCCAGTTATATGGTTCCATCTTCACATACCTTCGCAACAATATCCTACCTCCTGATCTATCAAATAACCAACGCCGCACCTTCATTCGCCAATCCTCTCGATATGTCATTGTAGCGTAGAAATTAGGAATCATCAAAAGATAAGTAGATCAATCAAAACACAAGACATGATAGCTCAATCAAAAGAAAACTCATTGAAATGAACCTAATTCTAAGTACATTCAATAGAGGTATGAAAACAAAGCATTTAAAAGAAAATATCATGCAAACCATATGCTTCTTCCATGTGGCTCCATTGTTGTTCTTTCCTCTTCAATGGGTTTGTGGATCTCACCTACAAGTGCTCACACAATTGAAAGCAAGATTGATGAAAAGCTCAAGAGTACTAGAAATGTAAGTTTGGTAGTTTGACAGAAATTCGGGATTCATGAAGGATTTGAAGGGATTTGATTGAAAAAAACATCCAATTTATAGAAGAATTGGATAAATGACAAGATTAGCATGATGCAATTCAAATGGAAATTGCAAATCAATATGTCAATTATGACAAATTATGCACTTTCCATGCACAATTTAATTGATTGATAATTGATGAGAAATTATGACACATTTCATGTCAAAATTGATTGATTATCAATTATGACAATTTCATGACAAATTGAAATGTCACTCCCATAGAATTAGGAGATGAATTAGGAGGGAAAAGGAATTAGAAATTTGAAAAATTAGGAAATTGAAATTGATGACAAATTAGGAATTAGAAATTGATAGAAATTAGAATTTAGGAATTAGTGAATTAATTAATAATTTTTCATTTATTAATCAATTCACAAGAGGAATAATTAGCCAATTTAATAGAGATTTAATTGTAATAAGAAGACTTAGGATTAATAAATAATTTAGTAATCCTAGAGGAAGAAATGGCAAATTAGGTTCAATGACTAAATCATAAAACCCTAGAAGACGAATTAGAAATGCGAAAATGACAATTAGGTCTTGATTGAAGATAATTAATATCATGATTTTGAATTGATAAATGACCAATGCGACAAAATGATTTGATTGGTAAATGCGCCAATTGACGAGGAACAATGACAAATTGATCCAAATTGACATAATTGAGATAGACAATGATCGATAGCGAAATGATCGCAAAATGACAAAATTGACAAGAGGACGAGGATCGATGATAAAATAGGTTGCAAGATGACAAGATTGGAAATGACCACGATCAATGACAAATCGATCGCAAATGACAAGATCGAACATGACAACGATCGATGACAAATCGATCGCGTGATGACAAGACTGAAAAGAGGACAAAACCCTAATTAGGATTGACAATGTCCAAAATGATGACATTGATGATACGATTGATAAGATTGATAGGATTGATAGGAGGACAAAACCCTAATTAGGATTGACGATGTCCAAAATGATGACAAATTAGCACGCACATTGATGCAACAAGATAAGCTCGATCAAAATCATGATTGGATAATGTTGTCGACAAGACCAAATTTGAGGACGAGATGATTGAAGAATGTAGAAGAATGATTCGATGTTCGCAAATGATAAAGACCAAGTGCGTGACATAGGAGAAATGTTAATGCGACGCAAAAACCTAAAATGAGGCAATGCGCAATTGTTAAAGTATGACTTCGCAAGCGTTGACCATTTTTGGGTGTCTACAGTCATTTTAGCTGATACCCTATACCGGCGAGGTCTAGATGGCACTCTTCTTAGATGTCTAGAAAGTGACGAAGCTCAGATTGCGTTACGTGAAGTGCATGAAGGGATATGTGGTCCACATGCTAGTGGTCCTACCTTGGCCAAGAAACTCATTAGGACTGGATATTACTGGCCCAATATGGAAAAAGACTCATATCAGTTTGTCAAGAAATGTAAGCAATGTCAAATTCATGGAGACCTCATACATGCGCCAGCACAAGAACTACAACCACTTGCGTCTCCTTGGCCCTTTTGTCAGTGGGGACTCGATCTCATAGGCAAGATTCACCCTCCTTCCTCCAATGGTCATAAATTCATTATCACTGCCACAGAGTATTTTACAAAATGGATTGAAGCCGTGCCTCTCACACAAGTTACTGGAAAACAAATTGCTACATTCATCCTTAACTATATCATTTGCCGATACGGTATTCCTGTTTCCATTATTTCTGATAATGGGCGTCCCTTCAAAAATCAAGATATTTGTGAACTCTATGATCGCTTCCATATTTCTCATCATTTCTCCACACCGTACTACCCCCAAGGTAATGGCCAAGCTGAGGCGTCTAATAAAACAATCCTTAAAATCCTCAAAAAGACAGTTGACGACGCTGGCCGTAATTGGCATATCCAACTCAATCCTGCACTTTGGGCCTACCGCACAAGTGTCTGCACACCTATAGGAGCTACACCCTATTCACTTGTTTATGGTTCTGAAGCCATCTTGCCTATTGAGGTCGAGTTACCCTCTTTATGGGTCTCTTTGCAAAACATCATCACTGATGAAGACTACAGGGTCTCTCGCTTACAGGAACTAGAACTGCTGGATGAACGGAGACAAACTACTTTTAATCATCTCAAGGCTTACCAACAACGAATGAGTCGCAGCTACAATCACAAGGTCAAGCCTCACACATTTGAGGTAGGTGACTTGGTTCTCAGAGAAAACCCCAAGAATCAGCAAGATAGAGAGAAGAAGGGCAAGTTCGAACCAAACTGGCTTGGTCCTTACATCATCACAACAGTATATGGCTCTGGGGCATATCAGCTCTCAACTACAGAAGGTGAACCTTTGGAGGATCCTATCAACAACATGCACCTTCGCAGGTTCTACACATAGCTCGTCGGAATATCCTAATTCAAAAATACAAAAAAAAAAAAAAAAAAAATCAAAAATACAAAAAAATTTATAAAACAAAAAAATCGTTACTTGCTGAAAACCTGGCAAACAGGCGCCTTGTGACACAAAAAACATTGAAAAATTGAAAAAAGTAAAGAAAAATAATTTCGTCCAACGGTGAAAACCACTTCGGTGGCGCCCTGGGCAAGTACCATGGTGAAAACTGGGTCACCAGCGCCATGCGTAGAGACATTGCTCCTCCCTCCTTCAGGATTCACTTTCATCATTTCACTTTGCACACACTCACAACCTATTCATCCATAATAAACTTACTCAGTCCCATCATGGCTTGTTATTGATCTACCTAAGATTGGCTAGCCATTCATAATAAACCTCCCTTTTCACATTCCTTTCCATCCATAACAAATCAGACCCTATCTGTGGCTATGGCAAATCCTACGTCTAGTGATGGGTGTGGAACTGAGAACATCACATGTTTCAAGGAGTAAAGTTTCTTCCACCTTTCTTCAGTCTATTCGTGCACAATCCGCAATAAAGCAACATCTGCATCATAGATCCATAATAAAGTTTCATCTTCTCCGCAATAAAGTATCAGTTTCATGGATTCAGTCAGTTTTAGATGAGACACGGTAGCAACAATGGGCTTCAACAAATCAAATATTTTAACAGACTTAGACAACATTATGGTTCAGTGCTATCTATCCTTTCTGTGAAAGTAAACATTGTGACCACAATCAAATAAGACTTATACAAGTGACAAGAGACACTAAACTTGAGGACTACAGTGGATGTTGGTGTCGAGTCTTGGTTTTCTTTTGATTTATCTTTTTGGTGACATGTCTTTTAGCTTTTACAGGATGTCTCTGACTAGAGATTCTATCTCCAAGATGTCTTTGACTAGAAAGGCGAGGATGGGGTATCGTCACCTATTTTCTTTTGCTGTCTTTCGATTGTCTCTTAGTAATGCTATGACTTGTCCAAGGATATGAGGACACTATGAGTCTAGTATGAACTAGGGCATTCCTTGTTTGTGACTGTCTTATCTCCATGTAAACAGGTACAATGACTTTCTGGGTCGAACATATGCCTCGATTGTCATAACCTACTTGTCATAATAAAGCTCAATGATGATAACGCACAAGAAGCTCTTTCACTTTCATATCTTCTGTCTTCCATCCCCCTTTCTTGATTGACTTCCATCATCCTTCTCGAGTCCATGTAGCCTGCTATCACATGACTGAGTATAATGACACACCAAAAACATTTGCATTTGATGTAGTTGCACCTGCATTACCACATATAAGTATTTCATACATACATATAGATATCACAACTGCATCACATCCTGCACACAACACCTATTAGCACAATTTACATTTGCATTATCATATTCATATGCATTATATACATTTACATTTGCATGGGCATAACATTTTAAAACATAAAAGAACAAAATATTGCATTACATACATATTTGCATCCATATCATAAGCATCACATAAGAACATCTCATCACATAGGTACACATGCATATAGCTGCCGCAAAGATGAATCATCTCATATATATATAAAATGTCATGATACAATGATGTCAAAATCATATGGCTACAATCACCCGCAGGTGTCTACAATACAAAAGAATGGTACAACACTGATACAATGGGAGCCCTCTAAGGCTATGATGAACTCCCTCCCTCAGAGCCGCCTGGCCTCGATGGAATCTAAGCCCCTAAAGGACCTGCCCCAGGATCATCCCGCCTGCCCCCTCTATCTGGTGGTGGTGGAGGACCCATGACCCCACCGCTAGATGCCTGCCTCCTCCGACTCCCTCCCATAGCTGTCGTTGTACGTGACAGTCTATGGAAGCTCCTCGCCCGCTGATCTGCTGGCACTGCACCGTAGTAGAGGTCCCTCCAGTACCCTATCTCCTCTCTGGCCTGCAGGACATATGCATAGCCTACCCCTGTGTCCTCCGCCGCCTGCCTCCCTACCCTCAGCGTTGTCTCAGCCTCTGTGTAGCACTGAATCGCCTGATCTCTCTCCCGCTCAGTATCCCTGAGCCTCATCTTGAGTCGGTCTCTCTCCCTCTCCAACTCCTGTATCTCATCTGCCTGGCCCTGGCAGATCTCCCTGAGCTCAATCAGCTCATCCTCCTCTGGATCCCCACCCTCTGCCTCTGCCTGTGGCTCCTCCTCTGCGGGTGCCTATCCCTGTACCTGTACCTATACTGGCACCTGTCCCTATACCTGTCCCTATACCTGTCCCTGTCCCTGTCTCTGTACCTGCCTGGGACCCTATGCTACTGGTACCTGTAGGGGCAATCCGTTGTGACCCCTCACCACCCGAGCCTGCCTCTCCTCCCCACCCTCCCTCTGAGGTGCAACTCGCCTCTCTCCCACTAATCCCCTCCACCTCCGTCGGCCTCTACCCCCATCACCTCCACCATCATCATCATCATCTCCTCCTCCATCTCCCTCCAACAGCTCCCCTGGATCTGTCAATCGTGGGAATGGATGCTCCGTCCAATATGTTGAATACTCAGCATCCATCCCGGCATCCTCGACCTCTGGCCACATGTCCCAGGGTAGGGGTACCATCTTTGCCAGCTATGTGACCGCCTGATCATATGACAATAAAGGCCCAAAATGCGTCTGATCCCTAACTGTACGAGCATACATACCCGAGCCCCGTGGCAACTCTGTATCAGTTCATCTTATCTTCTTTGAAACAACGCGACAAGCTGCATTGTCTCAAAGAAGGGCAAAATGTAGACACCTAAAATTGTCATGTCTAATTAAATAAATATTTTATTTATTTAATTATCTAAGCTTAATTCTTCTATTAATTAAATAAATCTTTATTTATTTAATTAATTCATTTATCCTCTTCTAGCCTTATTTCTCATTTAAATAAATACATTTATTTATTTAAATTATCCTTTTCCTAAATTAAATAAATATTTTATTTATTTAATTGATCCCACTTCTTCTATTAATTAAATAAATCTTTATTTATTTAATTAATTCATTAACCTTTTCTACCCATGACACATGTCATTCATCTCTTAATTCATACACTACCTACCCCTTTCATTATTTTATTATTTCTTTTACCTACCCTCTAATCATAGCTGACCTCCTTTTTACACCTCTCAATCTTATCCCTCCATTTCATATTGTGTCTTCTATTTAAGGAGATGCTTCCTTCATTATCAAACCCTAATCACTCAGGCTAATCAATAGTTTGGAGGACTCAACTACACTACGATCCTACTTGCAACCACATTCCATTCTTTGTTGAGCTCTTGTGCATATAAAATTTGAGAGCAAATATATCAAGCAAGATCAATGGAGATAGGAAGAATGGAGATCAAAACCCTATTGGACATGTGATGGTATAATCTATGTGATTTCATGTGATTTGCATTGTCTTAGGTAATCTTCATATGTTATGGTGGATCTTTGTTGATTGTTAGGCTAGGGTTTTGTGGTTGAATTCATTTAGTCTTTCAATATTGTTATTATTGTTATCCATTTTCACCATATACACCTTGAAATCTTTATAAGAAGCATAAGCAAGTAACAGTCTAACAACTCCAATTTTGGCAACCAGAGAAAAAATTTATTCATAATCAATCCCTTCTTGTTTTGAATAACCTTTGCAGACCATTCTAGCTTTATTTCTAACTACTTCACCGACTTCATTCAATTTTTTCCTAAAAACCCATTTAGTACCAATAACATTTTTGTCCTTATGTCTAGCCATAAGTTCCCAAGTGTTGTTTTTTTTCAATCTGATCTAACTCTTCTTCCATGGCTCTAATCCAATTATCATCTTTACAAGATTCAACAACATCTTTAGGTTCAACTTTATAAATAAAACATATCTCTTCTACAACTAACCTTCTTCTAGTCATCACACCTTTATTCTTATCACCAATAATATGATTCTCAGAATGATTCAATTTTGCATACCTCGAAGTCTTCTAATTGTTCTGATTTTCGAACTTAGGCTCATGAACATCCTCACCCATAGAAGAAACAATATTTGTCTCTACCAGATCATTCTACTTAGGTTCTTCAGGTTGAATAGGAGCTAAAATAGCATGTTGATTTTCATCATAGGCTTTGATCTCCTTCCCAAGATTTTCATACACCTTCACACTTGCACTCTCAACTATCTTTCTTAGTCTCTTGTTATAATACCAGTAGGCTTTTCTATTTGTAGAATATCCCAAGAAGATACCTTCATCACTTCTAGCATCAAACTTTCCAATATCCTCATCTCTCTTGATATAACATTTGCTACCAAAGACTTTGAAATATTTCATAGTAGAAACATGACCAAACCAAATCTCATAAGGATTCTTACTAGTGTCACCTTTGATATGAACTCTATTGAATGTATAGACTATTTTTCTATAGTTTCTCTCCAATAGACCTTTGGAACATTTCCTTCAATCAGCATGGTTCTTGCGGCATCTAAAATAGTATGGTTCTTTCTTTCAACAATCCCAAACTGTTATGGGGTCCTAGGAACAAATATCTATCTTATGATTCCATGCATCTCACAGAAATAATTGAACTCACCAGAATAGAATTATCCACCTCTATTAGATCTCAGACACTTCAACTTCAATCCAGACTCAGTTTCAACTTTAGCGTTGAATATCTTGAATTTATCAAATGCTTCTGATTTTTCCTTCAAAAAGACAACTCACACCATTCTAGAGTAATTATCAATTAGTAACATAAAGTATCTATCACCCTGCACAATTCTAACATTTGTAAGCCCACATGGGTCAATATGCACAAGATCTAACAATCCATCTGATGTGTACCATTTACCTTTGAAATAAATTCTTGTTTGATTACCCAACTAGGATTCCTTACATACCAGATTAAGAGGTTTAACAATCTTAGGAAAATCTCTAATAGCTTGAGTAGAACTAATCTTGATCAATGAATCAAAGTTTAAATGAAACACCCTTCTATGCCATAACCAACTCTCATCTATCTCAGCAACCAAACAACGTTTCTCACTAGCATTCAAATAAAAAATATTACCTTTAGTCTTAGTTCCAAATGCAATCTCTATACTGGATGCATTCAAGATCTTGCATTTACCATCTTTGAAATGTAGAGCATAACCCTTATCAACCATCTGTCCAACGCTCAAAAGATTATGCTTTAAACCTTCAACATACAAAACATCATCAATGTTATGCTTACCATCAAAAGAAATAGAACATCTCCCATGGATTACATAGGCTTTGTCATCTCCAAATCTAACTATTCCACCATCATACCTTTCCATGCTTACAAATTTTCTTTTGTCACCGGTCATATGGTGTGAACAACCATTGTTAATCACCCATTCACCTTTTTCTTCTACCTTAGTAGCCAAAGCCTTCTCCTCAATAGAACAAAGAGTTGAATCAATAGGACGGGACTATCTTCTTTAATAGCAATAAACACGACTTTGTCTTCTTCTAATTCCTCATCTGTAACACCTTCATCTGCAACATAATAACAACTCTTCTGATTCCTAAACTTTTGATTAGACTTATAAGACTTATCATACTTCTCATGCTTCTCATATATATCATTGCTATCAAAATTATCAAACTTATCATGTTTGTCATACTTAGTCATTCTCTCTAGACATCTAGAAGCAAAATGTCCTATCTTATTACAAGAAAAATATTTTAAGGGCAACTTTACATCATACTTATTGGCACCTTTAGGTAATCTCTAGGCAATCAATGCTTCAAGCTCATCAAGCTCTCTCTCTCTTTTTTTTCTATCTCTCTCCTTTCTCTTTCATATCTAGATATCCTGCACTCATCAAAATCATATTTTTGCTTACCTAATACAGATGCTAATGCTTTGAATGTAGTTTCAAAATTTCCATGTGATTCACCAAATTCACTCAACTCAAATGCAGAAATTTTTCCAACTAATACATCTCTTGTTA
The DNA here is from genome assembly GCF_030272615.1 of Cryptomeria japonica. NCBI lineage: Eukaryota > Viridiplantae > Streptophyta > Pinopsida > Cupressales > Cupressaceae > Cryptomeria > Cryptomeria japonica. The sequence goes on along the minus strand of NC_081411.1, from coordinate 166,872,718 downwards.
CAATAGTTACACTTTGAATCTCATCAATAGCGGCAAAATTATGTTTATAGGTAGGAGGCAAAGATTATAATACCTTAGCAATAATCTCATCTCCTCCAATCTTTCCACCAGCAGATTTGATACCAAGGACAAGCTCACTCACCTTAGCCATGTATGTGTGTATGTTCTCATCATCTCCCATCTTCAATGTCTCATACTTCTCTTTTAAACTCTATAACTTGGCAACTTTCACTTTACTATCACCTTCATATAGGATCTCAAGCTTCACCCAGATCTCATGTGCAGTCTGAAATTCCATAACATTTGTCATTTCAAAATTAGTCAGGGCATTGAGCAATTCTTCCTTCACTCTATTGTTATATTCAGCTTCCTTAACCTCATCAGGAGTGGATGGTCCATTTTGAGGAACATAAGAATTCTTAGTAATCTTCCAATAATCTTCTCCAAGACATTTCAAATGCACCTCCATCCATTTCTTCCATACAATGTAGTCGTTTCCATCAAACCTCAGATTGTCCTTCTTGAATTATTGAAAAGAATACCTTGAGTTTCCGTCCTGGATATCCTCAACCTATTAAGCTTCTAGCGGAGGATCTAGCTCTAATACCAATTGTTAGCAGCAATCAAGAAGAAAGACTGAGAGGGGGGGTGAATCATTCTTCACTAGATGCACAACAAATTAAACTTCCAAAACATAAAATAATAAACCACAACAATAATAGATAATAAAGTTAATAGCACAACAAATAACACAAAGATTTTGACGTGGAAAACTCGGTCAAGGGAAAAACCAGGGTGGGAACCTACCCATAGTAAGATGATACTCTACAGTAGTATGTGAAAATATTACAAAGGGGAATGCACATGCATTCGGGAACACTACTTGGAGCTCACTGTTCAAAATATATATGCCTAGAAGGCTACAACCCTCAGGAAAGTCTCACTGACTCACAAAAATAATTCAAACTACAATCCGAAATAAATGAACTACAATAATAGCATCTACAAATGCCTGATGACAATTCTGGTCAAGCATAGTTGTATGTCTTACAACACCATAATCACCATAACACTTCATTGAATGATATATCCTTATTCATACATTTGCCTCTCTCCTATAATGTAGACACAATACTGACACCTAAATTACATAAGCATCTCACCTATATATACAAATCATCAACCTTGATAACAAGGTCAGCTAAACCCTTAACCCTTAACTCATAATTAAAAAAATTACATTACACGATACAAAGATTGACAATCAAACCAATATTTTGATTTACATTACATAGCATGGACCTAATTCAAAATTCCAAATAATTTCATCCACCGAAAATCCCGCCAAGATGACCGACAACACGCTACACCACCGAAAATACCACATAACACACATATTATCACCGGTTCAAATAAATCACCAAAAAATCACTCAACAATCAATGTAGATCACCAAAAAAAATAGGACATGATTAGGAAACACCATCAAGCATGTTAGAATCATCTAGAACAGTTGCACCAACATATCTTTTCAAGTCTTCATCGATCAACATCTCAAGGCTCAAGAACACAACCAATTAGCAACTGTCATGAAGAAAGATAACTTGTGGTGTGACAAATAATAAACCATCTAAAATGAAGATACACAAGATCATCCCAAAAAATAATCCAAAATATCAGCACAAGATCTAAGCACACTGGAATATACCGGACGGAATACCGACAAAAACCAGTAAAACAAAGAACTGTAAACCGGATCAGAAAATCTTTCCAAACTCACCAGAATAACTAACAGGAATATGTTGACAAGAATGAAAACAACATATCCTAATAGAAGCAATGAAAAACCAAATCAAACAATCTCACAAATAATCCAACACTTTCATTTCAAATTTAGCAGCGAGCTGAGACTTTAGTTTTGAAATCATACCTTTCCCTTTACCAATGAATAACATATCATCAACATACAATGCAATATACAGGAAATGATCACCATTAGTTTTATAATAAATACAGTGATTTGATTTACAATTCTCAAATCCCAAACTCAACACATATGCATCAAATTTCTAGTACCACATCCTAGGACTCTATTTGAGGCCATACAAGGATTTCTTTAATTTACAGACCAAATTACTTTTACCTTTCACCACATAGTGCTATGGCTGTGTCATATAAATATCCTCCTCCAAATCACCATGAAGGTAAGTTGTTTTCACATCCATTTGCTCAACCTCTAAATCATAAGCAGCAGCAATAGAAAGCAAAAATCTAATGGATGTCATTTTGGCAATAGGAGAAAATACCTCACCATAATCAACATCCTCAACATGAGAGTAGCCTTTTGCAACCAACCTTTATTTATACTTCTCAATGATTTCATCTAAACCAATCATTTTTCTTCAACACCCATTTGCAACCAGTAGGATTTTGTCCTTCAAACAATGGCACAAGATTCCATGTATCATTCTTTTTCAAAGCTATCATTTCTTCTTTCATAGCAATCTTCCAGGATTCTACATCATTCATACCTAGTGCCTCTTCTATATGTTATTTGTGAGGATATAGTAATTACTGAGAGGGGGGTGAATCATTAATTACAATAAAATTTAAAACTTAATCAATCAGTAAAAACTTCTTTCAAAACAACTCATAAACAGTATTGGTAATAACTAAAATCATACTACTAATCATATTTATCAAACTGTTCATCAATTTGCATGTAATAGAAAGATATAAACTCAAGATAGAAGAAATCAATCAACACATGAACACCAAGATTATCACATGGAAACCCAAATGGGAAAAACCACAATGGGAATTGGTACACACAATTTTTTTTACTCTTTTAGAATGTGCCCTATTAGGAGTCCCTCAGTTAAGGGATTTAAACCTCAGCCATGTTAGGAGCTTTACTCTATTAGGAGTAACCTTGTGAAAGGATTTAGAACCCAAGCTAATGAGTCACCCGGTGAAGGGATTTTTACAATTAGGCATGTTAGGACCTCCCTGGTTAAGGGATTTTGAGTCTACTACAACTATTAGGGAACAAAAGATGTATGATCTGAAAATAGCACTCTCTGCTTGCTTGTACAGATACTTTTCATCTATAATCTACTGTAGACGTATAAAAATGACCATATTCCTAAATGAATATTTTATGTTCATTTCTCTATTTAATTAAATCCAATTTAATTAAATTATCCACATTCTTCTATTTTATTAAATAAATTATTCAATTTATTTAAATAAAATTCACTATACCATTTAATGAATAAATCATTTTATTCAATTAAATTCCCCCTATCCACTTTTAATTAAATTCAAATTTAATTAAATAGTTATCCTAAATTGAATAAATCTAATTTATTTAATTTCTCCAAATTGCAACCAAATTGAATTAAATCATTTATTTCAATTAAATCCTATTATCCCTTCATCCACTCGCAAAATCTCAAACCCCTTCCTAATCCCTTCTAGAATCTTCTAAACGCTTCTAATTAACCTAACCCTCCTCTAAACTTTGTCACATCCCTAAGCAAAGGGAAGTCACTTCTCAAAAACCTTAAAGTCTTTGATAACCATTGAAGGTTTTCAACCTTCAACCACTAAAACCCTTAAAGTCTTTAAAAACCATTAAAGGCTTCCAATCTTCAACCATTTAATCCCCAAAGTCTCCAATAACCATTAATGGTTAATTCAAACCCTCCCACATGGTTAAAACATTTGTTTTGACTCAACCTCTATCCAACCCAAGGGTCTCATCAGGCCATTAATGCTTTGACCATGATTATCTCTTAATCATTTGCACAAAGGTTTATCTTTGGATTAACGCTTAATCCAGTGGGTAAGCCTAACCTAGACCTGACCCTTAGCCTTTAGATAACCATGAGGTCTTCTCAGGCCTTTAATGCCTCCAACCTCTTCTTTCAACCCAATTCTATGTTGACACTTGTCACCATTTCATTGGTACAAATTGTGCACATGGATCCCCAACTTTCAAACTTAGCCCTTGATTAAACCTTTCAATCTTGACCATCTATTGCCCTGTTTGTGCTATAAATAGAGCTCTCATTCCTCCATTCTTAACAATCATCTTTCAAATTTGAAGCATCACACTTATCCTCAAATACTTTCAAGCTTTTTCATCATCTTTATGCTCTTCATTTAGCCTCTTTTAGATCATAAATTAGACTAATATGCATGCTTAGATTACTTTCTTTATCATTTTAGTTCAATTATAGACTAAATATAGTATGCTAGGATAGTATTCATACTAACCTCGTCATCTTATCATTTAGTTTATTGCATTTTTAGCACCATACATAGCTTCATATCTATTTTATACTAAATCAATCAAAAGCATCTCTCGTTCTCATATTTGCCATCCCTAAACCATTTTGCTCAGTGATCTGAGAGCAAAAATGTTGGTTTGAGGGACATTGTGAGATAGAGAACCATGGGACCCTCCTTGGGAAGCTGAGTAACACTACGTTACTCCATAGCTTGCATCAAGAAGTCCTCTGTGTGTGTGTGGACTAGTTTCTAACAATATTTTCACATATTAAGTTTTATTCGCCCACTTTTTCCGCATACATTTCTGGTGCCCACCGTGGGGCTCGAACCCCAATAACACATCATTTTTTGAAATTGATCATTATTGCAGGTCCGCGGGAAACGAGAATCAGCGCGTCGAAAAGATAAATTAGCGCATCTGCCTAACAGTTTAGCGCTTCTAGCCTACTGTTTAGCGCGTGGGTTGTCTGTCTTAGCGCGTGAACACTTTTCCTCAGCGCATGATCCTATTTAACAAATTTTTCTGTAGGTGTCGACGCGGGCAAAACACATAATAGCGCATATACCTAACAGATTAGCACATCCGCTCAACCTTTTAGCGCTTGTAATACATCTTCCAGCGCGTTTAAGCCAAAAATTAGCGCATCAGATTCAAACTTTTCCAGCATAACTGACTGCGGGAAAAAGCAAAACATAGAGTAGCACTTACGACACATAGAGTAACGCATCCGGGTAACAGAATAGCACAGAGAAAAGAAACTATAGCGCATCTGGAGCATATTGTAGTGCGTACAGTTTGTTCTGTAGCGCATCACAGACAAAACAAAAAAAAATAAAAATTATTGTAACCAAATTAAAATTCTAGACTTGTAGAAGTCCCCCAAATCAACTGATCATCTTATCGTTTTGTTTATTTGCAGGGTTTTAACAGTTTCTTGCAGGTAAAGTGAGGAAATTTACTTTTACAGAAAAACGATTTTCTTTTGTTGACCTTCAAAAACATTGAATTTGCTTTGTTGACTATTTCTTTTTCATAGATCAGATAATCATTGCTTTGAAAGATTAAAAAGAACATCATATTTTTGTGGAGCAACATCTCTGCATAGATTTTAGCAAATCACTGCTTTAAAAGGATAAAATAAGACCTCATTGTTTGCTTTGTCTCGAAAGTGGAAGGTATATGCTCTCCCCTTAACTGGGTGATCAAAAAGCCAAACCACTCTTACGCTTTCAGTACTTCACGCATTTAAATCCTTTAGTAGGTCTGCCTTCCCGAGGAGTTGCAATCAACTCTTAAAGCCGTTTATGGCCGGTGTGAAGGGAACGACCTAAGTGGAAAACGGCTTTGACGCCAAGAATTCTAACCCACTATAATCAAATGTGGAAAGTGACGAAAGTCTTTTTCAACGGTTGCGCGCAGTGATTAGCCTTCCCCCAGTATCCTCGAGATACATAAAGCCTTTGTTCTAAAGGTTGGGAAGCCTCCTGAGGGAGTTTATCACTAACGGCTGAACGGGAAGCCTGATTACGAACCATAGAATTAGAAACTTTGAGCCGAGTCAGTAACCAAACATTGTAACATCATAGTGCAAGGGTGGGGAAGAATCCGCCCCCAAGATTACTCACCATATATCTCCCAAGATAACTACTCAATTGTGAAGCAATTCACTTTGGATTAACTTCTGGCAAAAGGCAAAAAAATGGGCGCCCCTTAGGGGGTGACACGGCTGTTTGAGCTGACGGAGTATCGAGACTAGTGGGCTATGATGTTATTAATGACCCTTGAATAAAGAGTCTTTCTGAAGTGTTTTATTTTGTATCCAACCTGTTAAAACATTGGGGATTTGAACACATCCTCGCAGAACATACACTTTCTGTTAGATTAGGCAAAATGACTGTACTTTGTGTGTCGTGCTTGCATTTTTTATTTCAGAAAATCATCCATCATACTTGAAAATTTTCTCAACAAAATTCAGAATCCTCACAAAAACACAAAAAAAAAATAAAAAAATATCAGGGTCGTCTAGTGCATAAGAGCAACATCTTAGCACGTGTAACAGTTTTATTAGCGCATTCAAACATAAAATTAGCGCGTACAACTAAAACAGTAGCGTTTCAATCCTAAGGCAAAATAGTGAACAATCCTTTAGCGCATCCAAACCACATTCTAGCGCATATCAGAAACATATTAGCGCGTAGGTATCCACAGTTAGCGCATAAAACAAAACAGTTAGCGCGTATCAGGCCTAGTGTAGCGCGTCGATTTTTTGAAACAAATTCCACAACATTTTCACAGTCCTAGTTTAGCGCGTAGCAGCTACATCTTAGCGCGTGGAATATATATATTAGCGCATTCGTCAAAACAGTTAGTGCATCTAAAGCTCAGTATAGCGCGTAGCTTTTCCAAACAAACTTAAACAGCAAATTTCAACAACGTGAGTTTTAGTGCGTGAGACAAATAGCTTAGCGCGTGGAAACCATATTTTAGCGCATTAACCGAAACAGTTAGCACTTGTCAATCCTAGTCTAGCGCATAAATTATTCACCCGCTAGAGCAAATTTTTTCCAAAAATAATATTTTAGCGCGTAATTAGGGGCAGATTAGCGCGTGTGCTGATTATTTTAGCGCATTAAGGAAATTCAGTAGCGCATTCAACTTATGTTCTAGCGCGTGATCCAAAACCAGAAAACAGAGAGTTACAAACTGAAAAATTTTGAAAAATTCAAAAACATTTTAGAGGACCTTTTCGTCAAAAAATCATCTTCTATCAAACCAGAGTGACAAAAACAAACCGTTAAAAACTTTTCTCAAGTTCAATTTGTGTCAAACAAAGTTGTCAGAATCTGAAAAATGAATCAAGCAATAGAGGACGTCTCTCCTATCATAATCCGAAAAATTTTCATCATCAGTATCAATCAAATCCTTTAACATCTTACGGATTTTATCTCCAAAACACTTGTCTAAAAATTTTCAAATTGTCAAATCCAGTTTCCAGACCAGGAAACTTCTTATCAATATCATTTGACACACTTTATCGTGAAGAGATATCTAAACCTTCATTCTGATAAAGTAAAATTTAAAATTTTCAAAACAAGAATCAACTAAATCCAAACAAATCAAAGGAAATCATTGATCATTCATGCATGACTAATCCCCTTATTCTGAGAAGAAAGAACCTCTATCGTAATATCACGTTGAAGAAACAACAACCTAGCTTTTCCAAATTCATCAAGCGAAACAAGTTTTTATACATCAATCGTCAACTCTTCAAATCTCATCGGGTATTTCTTCATCACGTCAAACGTTATATCCAAAACAAATCTAGCGAATTTGATAGAGAACCCCTGAAAACAAGAGCATACTGTCAAAAGTCTGCTTTTAATCAAAAGATAAACCGAGGTGGGAAAATCAATCCAGCATTCTTACCCGACGAGTGCATCACATGTAACACATCTAGACCAGAACCACCAACGCCCGAACAACACATCGAAGAGGCTTTTGTTCCTTTCATCACTGAAAGCTTCTACTAAAATGCTTGTTACTCGCTCTCAACGAGACAAACAAAGCGAGGCACACACAGAATCAAGTATGAATCGAAGATTATCAAATCCTTTTGAAGTTCCACCCGTAGAAGAACCTGAAATTACCGACACCCTTCTTAGAGAATGTCAAGTAAATCCCGCCTTCCAAAAACTTGTCGAAAAGATCATAGAAAATGACAAGGAAAAATATTGGTTGATGCTCACAAGCAAGGGCGTTAAACTTTCGAAAGATTTCGACCCAAATCTTTTTCAAACCGAATCCCGGCAATATGCATCTCAAGAACAAAACCAAGAAGAAGAAACTCACATACCTGAACAACATAACTTTGAACAACACATTCTAGAACAACGCATACCAGAAATGCATATACCTGAACTAGAAACACCAGAGCAACATATACCATTTACCACTCCCTTTCAGCTGAGAGCCAATACAAGGCAAGAACTTTTTCCTCGGCAAGACAATGCACCCTTGATTGCTCTTACTCAACAAATGCAAATGTTACAAAGGCAAATACAGGATATGCAACAAGGGACAACAGTGCAGTACTCTTTAAACGAAATTTGTCCTTATCCATTTGACAGAAGCTTGAACATGGTACCTTTTCCTCCAAACTCAGACGTTCCCAAATTTGATAAATATGATGGGAAAGGTGATCCTCGGAATCATGTTCGAGAATTTTGCACTATGAGTCTTGAATTTGCTCATGATGACACTTATCTAATGAGGTTGTTCCCAAGAAGCCTGGGAGGACAAACAATGGAATGGTTATCTAAGATTACACCACCTGTCAGATCATTTGACGACTTGGTTAACAAATTCATCACCCACTATTCTTACAACATCCAACATGCCATAACCATGCTAGATGTTTGCAACACCAAACAAAAGAACAATGAAACATTCATGTTATTCCTTCAGCGTTGGCGACGCATGGTATCCAGATATCCTCGCGATATTCCTAAAAAGGAGAAAATGGAAATCTTCATTGATAACTTGAATGGAGAGATGAGTTACAGACTCAAACTTCAATGCATACCATCCTTTGCCAAATTGATTGAAAATGGCATTCAAGTAGAGGAAGCTTGTGTCAAAAAGGGAACACTCAAATTCTACAAGGAAGGAACAAATTCATCAAACTACAATAACCAAAACAACACCAACTTTGACAAATCTAGATTTTGGACTCGAAACAAAAATGAAAGCAATAATGAACCACATGATCCTAAATCGAAACAACCAGTACTTGCATTATCTGGAAATCCTCAGAACACGAAAAATGCTAAAAATGCTACTCCCAGTGCTAATACGTATGCGCAAAACACTAATCAAGGACAAATCAACACCAACAACACCAACGATAATCGAGGCAAAAATATGAATCCAGGACCTAACAACAATCCACGCAACAATACAAACAATTTCCAAAAGCGTATCTTCACACCACTGAGACAATCACTAGAATCCGCATTCAGAGAACTTTTGGCAAACAAGGTTCTTTCCTTACCACCACTCAACAATTATGAACCCCTAGTCAAACCACCTTGGTGGAATGATTCACACTATTGTGATTTCCACCGCAACAAGGGTCATAGAACAAACGAGTGCATGAGATTGAAACACATAATCCAGGACATGATTGATTGAGGTGACTTAACAGTAGATGGTCTCAAAACAAATAATGATCACGACGCCTTCAAAAATCCTCTCCCAAATTACAACAAAGATGGAGCATCAACTTCAAATGATACACGCGGAGCTCGTATTAATCACATTTACGATAACACTATCAATCATATATCAGCTGAAGATCATCAAGTAAATGTCATCACCATCCGAGATCAGCGTGATCATGAATCTGTCAATGTAACAACCCGCACTCAGAAATATGTCTTGAAGGGACATACTGCACCTACAACCACCACACCTAAAATCCAATATGACTTGGTTAACCAACTACGCAAGACTCCAGCTCAGATATCTATCCTAGAATTATTAAAACTATCACCCAAGCACAAAGACATATTGGAGCAAGCATTATTGGAAACAAATGTACCTCAAAATCTGGATATAGACAGATTTCAAGCCATGGTCGCCCATATGACAGAATCTCATAACCTCACCTTCTCAGATCATGACAATACCTCATTGAGTCATCCGCATAATACCCCTCTCCATATTGAAGTCATTGTTTGCAAACACTGAGTCAAGAGAGTCCTAATAGATGGAGGAGCCGGCCTTAATATCTGTACTTTAAAACTTATCCGTGCATTAGACTTCTCAGAAGAATCTATTGATCCTTGCAAAAAGATTACCATAAAAGCATATGATGATGAGGAACGGTCCTCTAAAGGCACAGTCATATTACCTATTCAAGTAGGCCCAGTACAAAAGGATACTATTTGTCAAGTCTTAGATATTGATCTAACCTACAATATTTTGTTAGGACGACCCTAGATACATGAAATGCAAGCAGTCCCTTCTACATATCACCAGTGTGTCAAGTTTCCTTATGATGGACAAGAAATCTCCATATCTGCTGATCATAATCCATTTCAACATTGCAATGCAATGGGGGCAGCCCAGGACAGTTTGGTTCCTCATAATAGAGAAAAGCAGCAATCTTCAACATCAGATCCATATATAGCAAAATCCAACTCCTTATGGGGAGACTTCAAGCAAAAAACGCAAATCAAAGACCAAGGCATGGGAGAATACTCTTTGGAGCCTTTATGTTTGGCAAAATTGCCCACCTCACCTAGATCGCATGGTTTGCCTACTACATCAACACAACTGGCTACTCAGCCCATCACTAAATTTGATGGTACTTTCATCCAATTGGGTACTCTAGCACATGAATCAGAAGACAAAGATATTCTTAGCTAGTTATACAAAGATGAAGAAGAAAATCATAGAGCTGCTGCTTTGGACATTATGCTACCAACACACATGTATGGAAAAGGCTACTTAATCATGAAGCAAATGGAATATGACGGTAAAGGACCTATTGGCAAACGCAAAGAGGGAGTTACTAAATCTATCGATCTTCCTTCACAACCTAGCAGAAACAAAGAAGGATTGGGCTCTAAACTCACGTTCCTATTAAAGCGGCTGCCTCACCTACCTATCAAACCTCAATGGAAGGAAAAGAAGTACAAAGAAGAATCCTGGCAGGAAGCACTTTTTGAATCAGCAGAAACAATCCGCAAGGCACGGGAACGTCAAGATCAGAAGTTACATCAGGAAAAACTTCTAAGTCATAAGAAGGCCCTATCTACAGCAGTAGCTCATATTCAAACACCAATATCTCAAGAACAAATCAGGACATCTTCAAATACCGTTATTACTTCCCGAAGAAGCACAGTCTATGAACAAATCCAGCAAGTAGAAGATGGATCTGATATAGAATCAACACAAAATATCAAAATAGTATCTATCATCAAAGATTTGTTTTCACCGTACAACACACCTGTTTACAGCACAGATAGAATCTGGGATGATGCCTATGAAACAGATTCCAATGAATATGAATGGGGTACCTGCTCCAATGCTACTACTGATATCCTAGATGATACTGATTCTATATCCCTTTCTCCGGAAGAACATAACGCAGAGGATAGACCTCTTGAATTTGGACCACAACATATCTATGATGCTCTGGAAAGTGAACAGAAACATTATGAACAAATCTATGTGGAAGACGATACCATCGAGGACCTTGACGCAATCCTAAATTTCTTTAAACCACAAACCCAGCACGATGCAAATTCTATCCTAACACTTACGGTAGCCGAACTTGATCCACCCAACGATTCCTTACCACTTGTCTTTCCTGACCTCATCGACTGGGACGAACCTGAAACAAGTGATATACCTATTTTCCTAGATGATGCATCTATTGTCCATTACCTATGTACCGTAAATCCGGAAACAGGCTCTACCAGTGAATGAAATAATGATATCTGTCAATCAAGGAGTGCCAAGTCTCTCAGTCGCAAAAATGCATCAAATAATGAATCTAATGCTGAAAACCAGTCAATGGCAGCTCTAGATCATAAAAAGGTAAAAATAAAGGACGCATCGGAGGGTGAAAACCTTTTTAAGGCACCTAACGATGGGAGACTTGACACCCTTCCTAAGAACTTTCATGAGCGATCACCCATATTGATTGAGCCCACTCAATCAATCAACATTGGTACCACAGAAGCAGCTAGAAATATACATCTTGCAGAATCTCTAACAGAGGAAGAAAGATTGGCATTCATCATCTTCTTTAAAGAACAGCAAATCAACTTTGCTTGGTCATATGCTGATATGCCCGGAGTAGATCCACACTTAATCATGCATCACTTGTCCATCTCTACTGGAGTTAAGCCAGTCAAGCAAAAGCTACGAAAGATGAATCCACAGGTGGTACTCATGGTCAAAACTGAACTAAAAAAATTATTAGACGTCGGATTCATCCGACCCATTGACTATGCAGAGTGGATATCCAATATCGTTCCAGTATCAAAACCGGATGGTAGTATCAGAATATGCACTGACTTCAGAGACGTTAACAAAGCTTGTCCAAAAGATGACTTTCCTCTGCCAAGTATCGACATAATTGTAGATCTCACAGCAGGCCATGCAATGCTCTCACTAATGGATGGTTTCTCAGGTTATAACCAAATTAAGATAGCTCCTGAAGATCAAGATAAAACAGCATTCACCTGTCCTTGGGGGACGTACTGTTGGAATGTCATGCCTTTTGGCTTGAAAAATGCGGGAGCCACTTATCAAAGAGCAATGACAACCATCTTCCATAATATGATGCACACATTTATGGAAGACTATGTGGATGATTTACTAGCAAAATCCTTTACCAGAGCTGAACATCTCGGCATCCTAACAAAGATCTTTGCTCGATTGCAAAAATTCCAAGTCTGACTCAACCCTAAGAAGTGTGTCTTCGGGGTTACATCAGGTAAGTTACTAGGCTACATAGTATCAGCTAAAGGTATTGAAGTTGATCCAGCAAAGGTACAAGCCATCATGGAAATGCCACCACCACGAAATATCAGTCAACTCAGATCTCTACAGGGACGACTTCAATCAATCCGGCGATTCATCGCTCAGCTAGCAGATAAAAGTCTACCATTTAACCATTTGCTACACAAAAATGTACCATTCAAATGGGAGGCTAAGTGTGCAGAATCTTTTTATCAAATCAAACAGTACCTGATGAATCCACCAGTTCTAGTACCACCAGTTGCCAAAAAACCACTTATTCTATATATCTCAACAACAGATATTTCACTAGGGGGATTATTGGCACAAGAAGATCAACAAGGAAAGGAACGTGCCATATACTACATCAATAGAACATTGAATGGCTATGAGCTCAACTATACATTTATTGAAAAGGCTTGCCTAACAGTAGTCTTTGCATCTCAGAAGTTCCGACATTACATGCTAGCACACACCATAAAGCTAGTTGCAAAAATTGATCCTCTCAAATATCTACTCAGCAAAGCTGCTCTTATAGGCTGATTGGCTAAATGGGTCATGATTCTCAGTGAATTCGACATCCAATACATAGAAAGACGAGCCATCAAAGGACAAGCAATTGCAGATCAGTTGGCCGAAGCACCGCTACCAGGCAAACAAACCATGGAGGTTGAATTTCCAGACAGGGATGTACTCGCTCTTTCTACTAAACAATGGACCCTATACTTTGACGGATCCTATACTCAACATGGTTCAGGTGCCGGCATTCTGTTCATCACTCCTGAAGGACACACTATGCCAAAATCATACAGACTTATGTTTCCATGCACAAATAATGTGGTTGAATATGAAGCACTGGTCATCGGCATCAAAATGGCCGTAGAATGGAAAATCACAGAGTTGAAAGTCTATGGAGACTCACAACTGGTCATTAATCAAATTAATAACAACTATCAGACAAAGGACGACAAGCTACTACCTTACAAATGAATGGTGGATGACTTCAAATAGTATTTTGTGCACATCACCTTCGAGCAAATACCAGGGTTGAACAACAAAGCAGCCGATGCAATGGCTACAATCGCTTCGCTACTACAAATTCCTGAGCAACAGAGTCGTTATGAGTTCCTGGTAGAGCAACTATTCTCCCCCGCCTATGACCACTCCGAATCCCATGTTATCTATGCCTTGACTGGTTCCGATTCTCCGCTATATGGACCGATATACGACTACCTCAAGCATAATATCTTACCCATTGACCAATCCCATAACCAAAAACGTAACTTTATCTGACAAGCTGCCCGTTACACCCTTACCGCTGATACTCTATATCGTCGAGGTCTCGATGGTACTCTTCTTCGTTGTCTTGATCGTAATGATTCCGATTCATCTTTACACGAGCTTCATGAAGGTATTTGTGGCACACATTCAAGTGGCACTACTCTTGCTAAAAAGCTTCTAAGAATGGGATACTACTGGCCTACAATGGAGAAAGATTCATATCACTTTGCCAAGAAATGTCCTAAATGCCAAATCCATGGTAATCTGATACATGAACCAGCATAGGAACTACAACCCTTTACAACATCATGGCCCTTTTGTCAGTGGGGACTGGACCTAGTTGGCAAAATTCATCCGTCCTCTTCAAATGGACACAAGTTCATTATAACAGCAACAGAATACTTTACCAAATGGATCGAAGCGGTTCCCATGACCACAGTGACTGGGAAACAAATTGCCTCTTTTATCCTGAATTATCTGATCTGCAGATATGGTATTCCAAGTTCAATCATCACAGATAATGGACGGCCCTTCAAAAATCAAGATGTCCAAGAACTATGTGAAAAATTCAAAATCCAACATCGGTTTTCTACACCATACTACCCACAGGGAAATGGTCAAGCAGAAGCATCTAACAAGACAATCCTAAAAATCCTCAAGAAAATAGTGAATGATGCAGGCAAAGATTGGCATGTACAACTCAATCCAGCACTTTGGGCATACAGGACCAGCATCCGCACGCCTATAGGGGCAACACCATATTCATTGGTATATGGATCCGAGGCTATTTTACCCTTAGAGGTAGAAATTCCATCTCTTAGAGTCTCTTTGAAAGGTTTAATCCCTGATGAAGAGTATCGAGTTAACCGACTGCAAGAACTGGAACTATTAGATGAAAGACGCCAACATGCTTATACTCATCTCAAAGCATATCAACAGCGCATGTGCAGGAGCTACAATCACAAGGTCATTCCTCGCAACTTCAAGGTTGGTGATCTAGTCCTCAAAGAAAATCCAAGAAATCAGCAGGATCGAGAAAAGAAAGGGAAATTTGAACCTAACTGGTTGGGTCCCTATGTCATCATATCAATCTATGGATCAGGTGCCTATCAACTAACAAATTCTGAAGGAGATGTGCTCGATGATCCAATTAACAGCATTCATCTGAAGAAGTACTATACTTAAGGTAGCCTAGTGCACGAAAAAAAAAAAAACAATCCAGAAAAAGCAAAAATACCAAGTACAATAAAAACAAACGGTGAAAACCTGGTAAACAGGCACCCTTATGAAAGACCGGCTTCTTTATCTATATCCATGCCATTTTATCCATCAAAACACTATCGGCCATCGCCCGACACTTAGCATATCTCCATTCAGGACATACTTAGCATAGTCACTATCCTGGGTTATCCATCTGTATCTATTTTCTTATCGCATACCACCATGACTTGAAATCACTGTATGTATTCACAATCAAGAGGCACACTCAGCTAGGGGCATGTAAATCGTATCAATCTTGCAAACATTCAAGACATCAAGACTAGATGCAAAACTCGACAGCATGACATCCAACAAGCACAACTACGCTTCATCACAACAACCAAAACACAAACAATACACAAGAATCTCAAGGATGGATGATTTTCTGAAGTACTAAATGTTGCATTATAGCATCAATGTCTTGATTATTTTGCATTTTGAACTTTTTAAATTATTGGAATCTTCTCCTTATCTCATAAAAAGCTTCAAAGCTGGAGATCATGAGGAACTTCCAATATTTTCTTAGTCTTCTGTCTGGGAGGCGATCACTTGTACTGTGTGAATACATGCCTCGCGACGTGATCCATCGAATATCACTGAAGGCTTGATTCCACTTCACGCATACAAATGATCAAATCTTGTCTGTTTACGCAATACGCACTCAGGTCATCCTGGTTCAATTATACCTTGACGCTTGTGCTATCTTGCAAAATTAAATATCATGTAAATTTTTCTCAGGTCATTATGGTTCAATTATACCATTATGCTTGTATAAATTTTCAACATACCCAAAATCAATAAATGCTCCATGATGATATTTACAAAGAAAGCAAATAAATGGTTATATCGGACGGCGAATATCGAATGAGAGATGCTCCAAAAACAATTAGTTGCATATCATTTACAATTAGTTGCATATCATAGTTGCATATCATTTTACAATTAGTTGCATATCATTTTACAATTAGTTACATATCATTCTTATCTCATTCATTACATATCATTTTACATCATTATTACATCATTTTTTTACATCATATCATATTACAATTAGTCGCATATTAAATCATACATCTCATTTTCAAGATACATCTCACAGCATATCAAAGCATACATCCTGTATCATACATTACATCATCTATGTAAACATTACATCATCATATGACAAAGAACTAGCACACATAAACATGCATCCATCTACACATCACATGATCCAAAATGGTGCCATCCATATAAATATCTCAAAAATGATCCAAAATATGTCAAAACTGTGTCCAGTACAAAGAGTACAATGCTCAAAAATACAACAGAGACCATGTCTCTCAAGTATGACTATCTCCGGACGGAGATGGTCTCGCTCCAGCTGCACCCGCCCCTGGATCTCCAGAAGGGTCTTGTCTCGCTCCAGATACACTCGCCCCTGGATCTCCAGGAGGGTCCTGTCTCACCGGCCCCGTCACACCTCGGCTCTCCGATCGTGTCCCCGCAGTTCGAGATCGACTCGATCTCGACTGTGCAAAGCTCTCCACTCGTCGCTCTCTGGGTACTGCAGCCTCATAATGCCACCTGTAATACTCAACCTCCTGTACTCTCCGTGTCAGCTCTCTCAGGGTGTCTCTCAATGGACCACCCGCCACTGCTCTCTGTACACTCGCCAAGGCCTCCTTTGCTCGACCCCGCCACTCTATCTCCGTATCTCTCTCAATGGTCAACTGTGAAATCTGCCACTGATAGGTCAAAATCTGTGCCTGCAGTTGCTGCACAGTAATCTGTAGGGTCCGGATCTGTGCATCCTCTATATGACCCGGCACTCGAACCCGCAATGGTCCCTGTGCTGGAGGAACCCTCCCACTCGCCCTGTCCTCGGTACTGGAGGTGGGAGTATATCTACCCTCTTCCTCTGAGCTGGTCTCACCATCTCCTCCTCACCCCCCACTGCCGCCAAAATGTCTGTCACTCTCCCCTCTCTCCTGGCTCCAATGGCCAATCCTCCTCTCCCCCTCTCAATCCTCCCCTGCCGTATCGCTCTCTCCACACCTCTACCTCCCCTCCTCCCTCTAGCTCCTCTACCTCCTCCATCCTCTCCATCATCTCCATCATCCCCCCCATCTCCCTCCTCTCCATCCGAATCAAATGCTGGCCTCATCTCCTCGGGATCTGAGATCCTCGCCACTACCCGCGCAGTAAACAAACGGGCGAACTCCTCTGTCATCCCGACATCCTGTATCTCTGGGGCATAGTCCCAAACCTGTCCAGCTAACCCTGTAAACTCCTCTATGGCAACAACACTATCAATAGTTAGCCACCAATTGGCCACATCCTGCTGCCGCCGTGCATACAAGCATGCTCCCTGTGGAATCCCCTGCTGCCTCCCAAACTGCCGCAAAACTCGGGTCACCAAAAACCGCTCAAAGAAGAACGGAGTCCTCCCAATTAGATACCTCATCATAAAAATGAACGGCATCTCTATCCCATCCTCTACCCACACCTCGCAATCTATATACGGTCTCCAGGTGACTGTATCTATGTCATCAAAAACTCTCCTCCAGTGCTCTAGTTTGCCCAGCTTACGCTGGACAACTAGGCCTCTGTATCCATAGGCGTATGCTGCACCTACAGGCCTATCTCTATCTGCCACTGGCCTCACTACTGGGATGTGCTCCCAGCACCATACCTGTAATAGGGTCACACCCGCTGATAAGCTCCCATAACCAAGGTATACTACCTCATGCAGGCTCCTGTAAAGATGGGCCAACATCGCTGACCCACACGCAAATCTCTGACCCTGTGTAACCATCTGCTCCAGGACCAGCCCCCATCCTACTGAAAATCCCTTTGACCTGCGATCAGGACAAAGGAATCCCCCAATGAATCCTGCCAATATAGATGGCAGCGGTGCATAATCTAGATCCAAAAACTCCTACCAGGGGATCTCATAGCCACAGACACTCTCATCATGAAATATACGGCGTAGTGCCTCTGTGCCGCCCTCCTCTGACTGCTCGTAGGGTAGCAGTGCCCCTACCATAGGAATGTGCAAAATTCGGTAGCAATCCTCTGGTGTCACTGTCATCTCTCCAATGGCAAAATGAAAGGTGTTTGTGTCGCTATGCCACCTCTCTGCCAATGCTGTCAAAAGTCCCCAGTTCACAGTGAACCGAGGCATATCCAGAAGCGAGGTCAATCCACATCTCTCTATAATATCCAAGTCTGCCTGTGACAGACGTGGTATCAGCATCCATGGTCTCGGGAATCTCTCCCTCGACTGCACGATACCTAATCGCTCCTGTCGACAAACAAAAACAAATCCAATATCAGTTTCCACATCAACACAAAGATATCAAAATAAAACCTACATCAAAAACATGAAACAATTTGCTCATCTACAATCAAAGTTCAACATCCTATCATTTCACATCAACTTGTAACACAACTCAAGTTCTTCAAAAACCATATCAAAACTTGTAAAACAACTCAAGTACCAAAATCACATAAACTTGTAAAACAACTCAAGTTTCCCACCCATATCAAAACTTGTAAAACACCTCAAGTTTCCAACCCATATCGGCTTGTAAAACAACTCAGGCTTTCATACACATTGAACTTGAAACAGACAAACGCAAATACATCAATTTCTGATCAAAACAACAACTTGATAATCTATACATCACTTGGAAAATTGCACATCAAAACAAGTTATACAAATACTCATCTTGGATAAATGCATCAAAAACACGACAGGCACACATAACCACAACTTTTCAAACTCGGCCAAAACTGCAAAAAAAATTTCTTGGATGCGCTAAAACAGACCTTCACTGCGCTAAAACAAACCCACGCGCTAGGCTGCTTGTCCTACGCACTAACCTATCTGTCCTATGCGCTAAATTCTGTCTACACGCTACTTTTTTCTTCCTACGCGCTAACCTATTTCTCTTATGCGCTAGGACATATCTACGCGCTAATCTACTCTTCTTAAGCGCTACCATTCTAGCCCTATGCGCTAGGTTAGTCCTACGCTCTAAACCCCCTTTCCAATGCGAACCCTGGCGGCTCCTATGCGCTAGGTCATACCTACGCGCTACCCTGTTTCTCTGACACGCTACCCGAGCCTTTGCATGCGCTGTTATAAGTGCACGTGCTAAACTAAATGTCCTATGCGCTAGCAAAACATTTTCGGATGCAAACCCTAAAATTGACCTAAATGCACTACTCTACGCTTCGTATGCGCTAAAGTACGCTTTAGAAGCGCTAAACCGAAAAACCCAAAGTTTAAAAATCAAAAAAACACCTGAAAACGACAAAATGAAAAATCCAAAAGGGGTCAAAAATGTTGACTTACTGGTGGTCCACGTGCTACTAGTCTCCGATATCTCCGGACGCGCTCGAAACGGTGTCTGTGATAGGGAATAGGCATTTTCTCTCCAGAGCAAATTCTCTTTTCTTCAAAGTCAATAAAGCACAAATGACTTTAAATCAACCCCTTTTCCCCTTTTATAAGAGGAAAATGAAATTAGGGTTAGCCAACTGGACCTGTAATATGGTCGCGGTCTCACCTATACCAAAACAGTTGTATCTTATTGGGAGATGAATCAATTTACACACTTTCTACAAGCACGGAATCCTACACATCATACGAACTTCATCAATTTAAATCAAAAAAATTCAAAAAAAAATTGATTCATCTCCCGAGGGGGCATCACATCAAATATCGAATCTGGGGCATCACATCAAATCTGGGGCACGACTGACAAATCAAAAGAGCGACACAACAAAAATTGCATTTGATCATAAATCATAATAGGACATCATTTTCTTTGAAATAACATGTTCACACACGTCACTTCAAAGAGGGGCAAAATGTAGACGTATAAAAATGACCATATTCCTAAATGAATATTTTATGTTCATTTCCCTATTTAATTAAATCCAATTTAATTAAATTATCCACATTCTTCTATTTTATTAAATAAATTATTCAATTTATTTAAATAAAATTCACTATACCATTTAATGAATAAATCATTTTATTCAATTAAATTCCCCCTATCCACTTTTAATTAAATTCAAATTTAATTAAATAGTTATCCTAAATTGAATAAATCTAATTTATTTAATTTCTCCAAATTGCAACCAAATTGAATTAAATCATTTATTTCAATTAAATCCTATTATCCCTTCATCCACTTGCAAAATCCCAAACCCCTTCCTAATCCCTTCTAGAATCTTCTAAACGCTTTTAATTAACCTAACCCTCCTCTAAACTTTGTCACATCCCTAAGCAAAGGGAAGTCACTTCTCAAAAACCTTAAAGTCTTTGATAACCATTGAAGGTTTTCAACCTTCAACCACTAAAACCCTTAAAGTCTTTAAAAACCATTAAAGGCTTCCAATCTTCAACCACTTAATCCCCAAAGTCTCCAATAACCATTAATGGTTAATTCAAACCCTCCCACATGGTTAAAACATTTGTTTTGACTCAACCTCTATCCAACCCAAGGGTCTCATCAGGCCATTAATGCTTTGACCATGATTATCTCTTAATCATTTGCACAAAGGTTTATCTTTGGATTAACTCTTAATCCAGTGGGTAAGCCTAACTTAAACTTGACCCTTAGCCTTTAGATAACCATGAGGTCTTCTCAGGCCTTTAATGCCTCCAACCTCTTCTTTCAACCCAATTCTATGTTGACACTTGTCACCATTTCATTGGTACAAATTGTGCACATGGATCCCCAACTTTCAAACTTAGCCTTTGATTAAACCTTTCAATCTTGACCATCCATTGCCCTATTTGTGCTATAAATAGAGCTCTCATTCCTCCATTCTTAACAATCATCTTTCAAATTTGAAGCATCACACTTATGCTCAAATACTTTCAAGCTTTTTCATCATCTTTATGCTCTTCATTTAGCCTCTTTTAGATCATAAATTAGACTAATATGCATGCTTAGATTACTTTCTTTATCATTTTAGTTCAATCATAGACTAAATATAGTATGCTAGGATAGTATTCATACTAACCTCGTCATCTTATCATCTAGTTTATTGCATTTTTAGCACCATACATAGCTTCATATCTATTTCATACTAAATCAATCAAAAGCATCTCTCGTTCTCATATTTGCCATCCCTAAACCATTTTTCTCAGTGATCTGAGAGCAAAAATGTTGGTTTGAGGGACATTGTGAGATAGAGAACCATGGGACCCTCCTTGGGAAGCTGAGTAACACTACGTTACTCCATAGCTTGCATCAAGAAGTCCTGTGTGTGTGTGTGGACTAGTTTCTAACAATATTTTCACATATTAAGTTTTATTCGCCCACTTTTCCTGCATACATCTACTTCTCTCTTCCAAACACACACAGTGGTTGGGCCACACACTCTTCTTTTGATCACCGACATAGTAAAACATAATAGACTTACCCTAATAGACTTTACAACTTATTCGGTTACAAATGATGAATACTAAGAGGGGGGGTGAATTAGTATTCCAAAAATCTTTGCACTTAAACACTTTGCAAGACTAATAATAAACCGGTAAAATAGTTTAATAGACAAACCGGTTAACAAACATGCAAACCAAACAGCTAATAATGCATTCACCCATAGAAGCACAAACACCATAACACAATAGATTTTGACATGGAAACCCAAATGGGAAAAACCATGATGAGATGGAACTCACAAGTCACTATCTGCAGAATAGGAACCTGACCTGTTAAGGTCTTACAATGTTCTTTACCAGAACAGATCTTGTTAGGAATCTCAATCTCTATTAGGAGATAAGTCCGATTAAAGACTACCTTGCTAGAGGATTTTAGATCCACAGATGTGAACCACCTTGTTAGAGGATTTACAAAAAGGCTTTTGGGCCTACCCAGTTAAGGGCTACAGAGTTGTCAAAGATGTGAGTAATCAACAAGTGTTTGATCTATCTAATAGCACAGACTTCTTGGTTAGATCCTTGATAGCTCATTCTTAATGCACTCTTACATTACTTCAGTCTTCTACACATTCATATTCTTTCCAACTCCTTAACCACCTTAAACCCTAGCAACAATATAAACTTTTGCTGCGACCTCATCAACAACATAAAACCCTAGACATGATGTCCTTATAAAGGAATCTGATTTCATGTCAGTCCAATAGGATTACATTACAATTTCCTAGGTTCAATGAACCTAGACATACTTGGTACCATGACACAAAAAGCACCGTTAATGTGTCGGCACCATCAAACAATCGGTGGATGGTAACTCATCACAAAGTATTACCGGTTCATAAAAAATGTCAGTTGTCGGTTTGACAAAAATGAAGACTGGTAAAAATATGTTATGTTGCTTTGGTCCTTCGTACCACTTGGGATCCATGAACTGCTTGGGGTCAACATTTCGCTTCAGACTAGGAAACACATTTTGCAAAACATCAATAGTCTAAAGACTATAATTCAACATACCGGGTGGAACAAATATCGGTTGTCCTCTAACTTATACATATAAAGAGGACCTTAATGCAAGTGTGTGTCCATCAATGACAATCACAACATAAACATCAAAAATGTCAATAATCTCCCCCTTTGGCATTGATGGCAACACTTAGGAAAATAAAATTTTGACATCTAAGTGTTTTACAACAAAATCATGCCATTAGCAAAATTGCTCCCCCTAAGCATATACACTATCCCTTTAACAATACAATGTATAGCATTGTTGCATATAGAGTATAAACACTGAGATATTCAGAGCATATAATCAAAATTTTGATTACCAGATACTTCTCCAAATAGAATTCTTCTCCCCCTTTGCCAACAATGACAAAGTATAGTTGAACAACCCTGTTTTCATTTGATATTAAAAATAATAAAAGTTTATGACAACAAGGAATGATACTTGTCAAAAACTGATTTGAAGTCCTGCAAGAATTGTTTCATATATAAAGAACAGGACTCAAGTAGGGAGGTGGCTACTTCTTGCTCTGTCTACATCTGGGAGACATGTTCTTCCATGGCATCAATTGTGCTCATCTCCTGTGTAACTGTTAAGGCATCCAGGTTCAGATAGCACTTCTGAAGAATTTGCAATCATGGGAGTAGAACCAGTTGTAGCTCCTACAAATCTCTAGACTGAGTGTTGATCTCTTGGTCCATTTTTGCTGACTAGATGTGAAACTGGTGAACGGTTTACCCATAAGTTGTAAAGGAATCATAAGGCGGCTTGAATGTTCTCAAGTAGGACTGCAAGTCCATTTCAAGGTTTTGCTTTTGAGCTATCACATCATCATAGAACAAATGGGGTTGGCAAATCTTGCTGAGTAGCAGATTCCCCTCATCTAGAGCATCCCTTATATCCTTTTGTTCTTTCTTCAGTTCAGTCCGGAGCTCATTCAACTTCTTCACCAAAGCTATATTAAGAGCTTTTTGATGCTCCTTCTTGACATTAGCCTCTGCTGCCTCTTCAAAGCTCTGCACCTAATCATCCACTACTGTGCATAGGAGCTTGAGTTTATCTAGTGATGAATCAGTGTTGGGAAGATTTGTACCGGGTATCAAACCGGTAAGCATATCCACAGCCGCTTGAATTACATCCTAGTCCTTCTTCCATCGAATGATTTCAAGACACTCTTGAGCTACCTTGATGCTCTGCATTAGCTCCATTTCACTTGCAGATTGGAGATCGATAGGACTAGAGAGATCAGCTGGTTTGGCTTGACTCCCGGTTGCCTTCGGAGTCTCCGTCTGGGTGCTCTTCTCTGCTTCTCCTGCCTTGTCCTCTTCCACTTTCTTCTTCTCCACTTCTCTCCTCTTCTCTGCTTCCTTATCCTCCTCTTCCTTCTTCCTTTTCTGTACTTCTCTCCTCTTTTCCTCCTCTTTTTCTTCCTCTTCCTTATTCTTCTTCTATTCTTCCTTCTTCTTCTCGTGTTCCTTATCTTCTTCTTCCTTCTTTTTCTTTTCATCTTCTTGCTTCTTTTTCTCTTCTTCATCCTTCTTCTTTCTCTCTTCTTCATCTTTCTTCTTCTTCTCTTCTTCATCCTTCTTCTTTCTCTCTTCTTCATCTTTCTTCTTCTTCTCTTCTTCATCCCTTTTCTATTTCTCTTCTTCATCCTTTTTCCTCTACTTTGCCTCTTCCTTTGCCACTTCTTGTCTGTCCTCGGCTTGCTTATAATCCTATTTAGCCTATTGCTTCTGTCCTGTTGCCTCAAATGGTGTTTCCTGAGTAACATCCTCAACGTCTAGAGCATCAACATCAATGGTGTCGATTGGTTCAACAACCAAATTTCCTTCATCATCAAATACTTTGTCCAGTTTGGATATAACCAGTTCTTTTTCAGCTTGTCAATTGGCTAGATGTGCTTTGTGAGTTTGGACAGTGGTTCTCATATACAGATGAGTGTCTTTTTCGACATCATCAACTCTACCTTCTAACAGCCAGAGTCTTCTTCTTCTAGTGAAGAAGAGTCCTTTATTTTGGTCAATAACATCAAACAATTTAGAATTTGATAGGTCGGGAAAGTACTATGCAAAAACTTTCTCCCTAATTTCCTGTTCCTTTTCTATGGCAATGTGCCATCTATTGTCTAATGACATATATAAAGAATCTAGTGTCTGAAACTTAATCTCTGAGGGCAACTGGTCATTACCACATAAATACTGAATTATTTCCTTTTCAACCGCTTCCTTTTCATCATCATTAAAGTCGTCAAAACACTCAATTAAGTCATTTAGCACTTTCCTCCTAATATTCTTTATTATTCTTTGACAATGTGTCAAAGGTTTGTAGGAAGAGATATCTATATTTACCGGTGCAGAAGATGGTGGTTCATTCTTTGTCTTCCTCTTTGCTTAACTTGTTTTCTTTGGCTTTTCCTCAGACACAGTTTCTTCTGAGTCTGGAGAGGTATTCCTTGTCTTCCTCTTTCTCTCAAACACTTTAGCTGATGCTGCTTCTGGTTTCTTCTTGGTTGGTGACCTCTTGGTCACTTTTGGAGTTGCAGTAGTAACCGGTGTTGATGCTGCAGGCACTGCCTTTTCCTTCTTTACTATCGGTTCTTTTTCTTTCATTGTTGGTGGTTCCTCAATTGGTGCTATCCTCTCTAGGTAGGTGTTGGTTCTCTTTTCCTTAGGATCAAGCGGTGAGGCAATAAGGGTAGAGGCATACCCTTCCAGCATATCGTACATCACCTCATAGCCCATTGGCTCCACTTCTTCCTGTCTAGGCTCAACAGCCTCCACTATGCATTTATCTACTTGGATGGTGAAGCAGATATTGTCTTCATATTTCTTGATGATGTCACCTGATATCCTTACTCTTTGTCTCATTTTCCTTATAAACTCATCAAAATACTTGTTCAGAACATCAAGGTAGCCGGTTCCAATTGCTTCAATGCTTTCCTTGATTTGCTTGGTCACCGGTTGGTCACCAGACCATTGGACATCTCCTACTCCTAGAAAGTAGCCTTGGAAATAGAAGAACAACCCAACCAGTAGTTGTCCAAACTTGAACCTAAGTGCATTATCCTGTTTGATCGACTTTAGATTCAACAGGAGTTGTCTCTACATACCAGTGCACAGATCAAATGATGCATCCTCCTTTATCATCTGGTAAGTGGCATTTACCACTGCAGCAGATACAGAGTTAATTCTACTAGCTGAGAATGTCCGGTATCCAATCACCATGCATGCATACTTCACCAGATCATCCTTGATAGAATTTATTGTCATGCCTCGTGAGTCGCTCACTAAATCGATGAGCTTGGACATTTCAATTTTGCTTACTGTCCTCAGGGCTGGCACTTCCCCTATGTTGTAGAATCCAGTGACTGCATGAATTGCCTGCGGCGTGATATCATGTTCTCTCAAGGTACATCTTATCACCATGGACTCTGCTCAAAATGATCCTTATATGATCCTCTGTGAAATCTTCCAGGAAGTAAACAACATTGTGGAGCTTTTTCTTCTCCAAAATATTAAACTCCAGTTTGATCTTCTTATCTTTTCCACAAAATAAACCTAACTAGGTGTGGATAGCTAAAGACACTAGGTCTTCTATCTTGCAATCTATGTAGTCAGAAATTCCCTCTTCTACTATCACACCAGCCGGAACTTGTGATAGGGCATTATACTTGGACTTTCATTGAATAAAACTTGCAGACTTGACAGATGCACTAGAACTGGTATGAGATGCGGAAGCCATGATAGAAATCTTAAGAACTTGAGAAATACCTTTTGAAACACATGAAATTAAGGCTTACCTATTCTCCTTCACTTCACACTCCGTCGGTTGTTGAATCACCACTTTGTGTTCTCCACTTGACTGTTTCTAGTTTGAATTTGAATCTCCTTCGCGGTTTCTCAATTTCTGAAAATCTCTGCTCAAATCACCTTTTCGTCGCTCTACTCTTTGAAAAACTTTTCTTCGCTTGAAAACTGATAGTGAGAAATGATTTGAAAAATGCTTTTAAACATATTCCTCACCTACCATCATTAATGCTTCTCCATTAGGGCATAAACCCTAATTTTCCTTTTTACCATTTTCAGTCTTCTGCCAAATGACAGGTATCACATACCGGTTAAGGACTTTTACTGGTGTAAACCGGGGGTTCGAAACATTTTGTCATTTGCTCCCCCTCATCTTTTTGAAGCTTAGTTTGCCGGTTCCGTGATTTCCACACTAGGTGCAGAAATCGGTTCCTCTTGTAACACCGCTGGTTTCTCCTTCCAAATTTTGTTCATGTCCACTTGAACAGTGTCAACATCAATGTTTCCTTCTGAAGTGACCGGTATATCATCAGATATGTTCTTTCTTGATCTACAGAATCTGGCAATGTGACCCAGTTTGTTGCAGTGATAGTAGACCAATCCAGGTGCTTTCCAAGGTCCATTGTTCATGTTTCCATTCTTCCTTCTGCATGTTGCAGTAGTGTGACCATGACCATGACAGATCATACAATTTTCTCTCCATCTGGTTGCCGCTTGATAACCATCGCTTCTTGGCTGATGATTGAAGGCATTAAACCGGTTGTGATTCCGGTTCACAAAAGGTTCAGGACCAACTCCTTGGGTCCTCTGAGGATATCTTCCAGTGTTATTCATAACAGACCTGCATTTAGATGCTCTGTGCCCATACTTGTTGTATGCATAATAGTTAGCATCAAATCTATCGGATCTAGGCTTATCATTTAGGAAATAAGGAAAATTGTTGTAAGCCTTACTCCTAAACACATTTGCAGTGTGTCCTTCTTTAAGACAGTTGAAACAAATAGGTTTAAACTTTTTCTTACCTTTATCCTTTGATGTCAGTTGTTTCTTTGATCTTCCAGCATTTGTACCAGAGGTCTTACCTTCCTCATGATAGGAATAACCAAGTCCATTGGTATTCTTGACCGATTTGGCAGATTCAAGCTTTTGCTCTAGCTTGACAATACTCTTGTTGAACTTAGGAAGTATTTCCTTTGACTCAGAGAGTTCTTTGGAAATAGTAGCATTTGTTTCCAACAAGTTCTCATTCTTAGAGATGGCAGTGTTCAATTCTCCTTGCATGTCTTCCTTTTCCACTTTTTTTGCATGGAGTTGAGCATTTAGGGCACTCATCTCTTGTTTCAGCTTGGAGATCTCATGATCTCTTTCTTTCACCAAATCTTCAGCTTTCCTCTAGTTCTCAAGCTCTTGACACATCCAGATAGTCAGTCCTTCCAACTCCTTTCTTAGGTTGGAGTTTGATTCATTCAACTTATTTACTTCAGCAATTAGGGCTTCCATGTCTGCTTCATCTAAAGAACTATTTTCAGATAGCTCCTTCAACTTTTCTGCATGTTCTCTCCTTTTTGCTTGAGATGCCTTGTATTTGACCATAAGATCATCATAGGCTTGCTCAGACTGAGTGAACTGGTGGGTAAGTTCCCTCAATGTGTATTCCCCCATATCTCTTTCCAAGTGGTTAAACTTATAAAAAGGTAGGCTCTGATACCAATTGATGAATACTAAGAGGGGGGGTGAATTAGTATTCCAAAAATCTTTGCACTTAAACACTTTGCAAGACTAACAGTAAATTGGTAAAACAGTTTAACAAAAAAACCAGTTAACAATCATGCAAACCAAACAGCTAATAATGCATTCACCCACAGAAGCACAAACACCATAACACAATAGATTTTGACATGGAAACCCAAATGGGAAAAACCATGGTGAGATGGAACTCACAAGTCACTATCTGCAGAGTAGGAACTAGACCGGTTAAAGTCTTACAATGTTCTTTACCAGAACAATTCCTGTTAGGAATCTCAATCTCTATTAGGAGATAAGTCTGATTAAAGACTACCTTGCTAGAGGATTTTAGATCCACAGATGTGAACCACCTTGTTAGAGGATTTACAAAAAGGCTTTTGGGCCTACCCGGTTAAGGGCTACAGACTTGTCAAAGATGTGAGTAATCAACAAGTGTTTGATCTATCTAATAGCACAGACTTCTCAGTTAGATCCTTGATAGCTCATTCTTAATGCACTCCTGCATTACTTTAGTCTTCTACACATTCATATTCTTTCCAACTCCTTAACCACCTTAAACCCTAGCAACAATATAAACTTTTGTTGCGACCTCATCAACAACATAAAACCCTAGACATGATGTCCTTATAAAGGAATCTGATTTCATGTCAGTCTAATAGGATTACATTACAATATCCTAGGTTCAATGAACCTGGACATACTTGGTACCATGACACAAAAAGCACCATTAATGTGTCGACACCGTCAAACAATCAGTGGATGGTAACTCATCACAAAGTATTACCGGTTCATACAAAATGTCGGTTGCCGATTTGACAAAAATGAAGACTGGTAAAAATGTGTTATGCCACTTTGGTCCTTCGTACCGCTTGGGATCCATGAACCACTTGGGGTCAACATGTCACTTCAGACCGAGAAACACATTCTGCAAAACATCAATAGTCTAAAGACTATAATTCAACATACCGGTTGGAACAAATACCGGTTGTGCTCTAACTTATACATATAAAGAGGATCTTAATGCAAGTGTGTGTCCATCAATGACAATCACAACATAAACATCAAAAATGCCAACAACAAAACCCTAACCTCGTACTATGATTTACATCATAGATCATCACGGATATTTATAAATCATTATAGATCATCATATGGATCATTACATCAAATTAAAAATCAATATCAGTCGTTGAATGATCATAAATCATCATCGCACTTCGATCTGATAAGCAATCAAGCCCTTAAAACATTCTTCTATGTTCTTCATTGTTTCCCAAGACATTTCATCTTTAATCGTGCCAAAACAATATTTTAACACTTCATGTGGATTCAGCCACGTCACCACCAGCTTACAAACATAATGTAATACATCGCTAAACTCAAAATCATTATTGATTATAAGATTTGAATATCGGTTCTTAAACCCTACTAAAACCCTATAAAAAATACATCAGTCAATCACAAACATGACTTTCGATAACCAAAACATGATGCGGTTTCGGTCATAAACTCATTAAAATATTACAAACACATATTCCAAACCACAACACCAAATTTATCATCAATCTCCAGATCCAATTACTTAAGAATAACAAAGTTTCACATTTACCAGTTAAAGTCCTATTTGCCAGTTAACTGTCAATTCCATTCCATAGCTTTTCGGTCAATCATACACGACTTAGATAACATGATAGAACAATGTAGCCATAGTTGCCATCAATGACAACACAAATTGATCATCAAGTCATCAAACAACATCTCAACTATATCATCACCAACAGTCCTTATACCGGTTCATCAATATCATCAACAGTTATGCCAATATCCATTCACATTATCAATTATGCCAATATGACAACACTACAAATTTTGATTCATCCACATTAGTATTCAAAGAAAAAATACATCTCAACTCATCGGGTGAATACCTTTCAGGTGGTTGTATATGTCTTGTAGACCTTCAAACAAGCTAAGTTGGAGGTTCTTCCTCCTCTTTTGAAGATTCAGAGCTAGACGAGCTCTCCTCAACTTCTTGCCTATCTAAGGGTCTCAATTAAACTCTTTCAGGTCTATAAGGAAATTGAATCACATCTTCCTTTTTAGTTTGTTATGGTTGCAATGTAACAGAATGAGACTTAATTTCTCTAAAAATAACACTTCTATGAATTACCTTTTGTGCAACAAGGTCCCAAAGCTTGTATCATTTCACACCATAACTATACTCGATGAAGATACATTTCACAGCCTTGTTCTCCAGCTTTGTCTACTTCTCCTGTGGCACATGTGCATATGCCTCACAACCAAAAAATCTAAGATGTCTCAATGAAGGCTTGTGACCCGACCATGCTTCCATACATGTTTTATCAACAAGGGTTGATGTAGGAGACCTATTAATCAAGTAGCAAGCAGTGGCAACGACTTCACCCCAAAACTTTTGTTCTAGACCAGCACCACTCAATATACTCCTAGCCTTCTACATCAACATCTTGTTCATTATTTATGTAACTCCATTATATTGTGGAGAATACAAAGTTATCTTCTATTTGTTAATGCCACAGTCTTTATAAAATCTATCAAAATCATTAGAGAAAAACTCACCACCATTATCAGTCCTCAAACTTTTAATTTTCTTTCCAATCTACAACTCAACCATTGCTTTAAATTCTTTAAATCGACTGAAAACTTCAGATTTACTCTTTAGAAAATATACCCATGTCCTTCTACTAAAATCATCAATAAATCAAACTTAATATGTGGATTTTCCAATCAAAGGAACATCTGTAGGACCAAACACATCAAAATGAATAAGATCCAAAACACCACAAGTTTTATGAGAACTCAAGTAAAACTGAATGCGGTTTTGTTTTCCATAAATGCAATGCTCACATAAATCAAAGTCAAGATTACAATCATTTAAACCTTCAACAAGGTTTTTATTTTTCAAGATCCCGAGACCGTTTTCCTCAACGTGGCCAAGCCTCTGGTGCCATAACATAGTCTTCTTTGCAAGTAACTTTGCTTCAGAAGAAAGAGCGCCCTTAGGTACCCAAAATCCATTTCCATCTACTAAATGTGAAACCCTCAAATCTTTCATAGATTTACTTTTTACAGAAGTGCTACTACACTCGAGTGTATGCATCTAACTTATACAAAGTGTCAAACCTGACACCTCTATAAATTACCATAGCCATTTTCCTCAACGTGGCCAAGCCTCTAGCGCCATAAGATAGTCTTCTTTGCAAATAACTTTGCTTCAGAAGAAAGAGTACCCTTCGGTACCCAAATTCCATTTTCATCTACTAAATGTGAAACCCTCAAATCTTTCATAAATTTACTTTTTACAGAAGTGCTATTACACTCAACAGTGTATGCATCTAACTTATACAAAGTGTCAAACCTAACACCTCTATAAATTGCCATAGCACCCTTAATCATCTTACATCTAGCTTCAGAAAAGACTACCTGCACACCTGCATCTATCAGTTTACTCTCAGCTAACAGATTTTGTTTCAAACCAGGGATATGTAGCACACCATTAATCCTTTTTATTCTACCATTAGAAAACTTGATTCTAACTTTACCTCAACCAACAATTTCTGAATGTAAATCATCACCCAAGTACACCTTACCTCCATTAAATTTTTCATATTCAAAAAACCAATCTCTATTGGAAATCATATGAAAAGATGCACCTGAGTTAATTAACCAGGCATCATTACCTGCATGAGTCGCCAAAGCTGCAATAAATGCATCACCATCTTCCTTCTCGAACTCAAAATCAAAATCAATCTTCTTTTTTTCTTCTTCTTTTCTTCTTTGTATTCCTTATGGATGTGACTTGGTTTACCACAATTCCAGCAAATAAATTTGGACTTTCTAAGAGATTTTGATCTCCCTCTCAATTTGGACTTATCGTGCTTCTCATTCTTCTTGCCTTTCTCCTTAGGTCTTCCACAAACAGTTAGGGCTTCCTTCAAACTATGTGATACCTTCCTTCGCATCTCTTTACCAAGTAGGGAACCCATCACATCTTCAAACTTCAAAAACAATAGAAATACTACCAATAGCCATAACAAGATACTCCCATGAATCAGGCAAAGAACAAAGCAAGATCTAGCATTTATCCTCTTCGTTCATCTTAACATCGACAAATACTAATTGAACCACCAACATATTGAATGCTTCTAGGTGATCTGCAACTCGTCCACCCTCTTCCATCTTCAAGGAATACAATTTCTTCCTCAAGAAAATATCATTTAATAAAGATTTCGCTCGATACATTTCACCAAGCTTAGTCCATAGCTTCTTTG
The DNA here is from genome assembly GCF_030272615.1 of Cryptomeria japonica. Lineage (NCBI taxonomy): Eukaryota > Viridiplantae > Streptophyta > Pinopsida > Cupressales > Cupressaceae > Cryptomeria > Cryptomeria japonica. The sequence continues at coordinate 166,840,035 of NC_081411.1, read as the reverse complement.
CAGTGTTTTCTTCATGGATATTGATCATAATAGAGTCTTCTAGGCACAATCTAATTAGACCCTTGGCTTTTTGGTTCATAACATCATACTGAGTCGTTGCAATGGGATTTGAGGGCCTTTAGATGTTTGCATCAACAACATCCCATAGATCTTGATCTATTAACAGATCTTCCATCTTCAGCTTCCACATCTCAATATTAGTTCCATTAAATTTCTCCACCTTTATTTTCCCTATCGAACTTGCCATCTAAAAATTCCTACAACAAGATCAAAAAGTGTCTTCTACAAAATCTCCCACTCAAATCTAGATTTTTTCAAAAATCCCAACAATCCACAACTGAAACCAAAGGTGATCAAGCTCTGATACCACTTGTAAGGAAGTTAAGTAGCGAAACAACTTCCTACACTAACCTTGAGAGGAGGGTAATGCAAAAACTTTAACAGATCATCACAACAATTACAGAAAACAGAAATAATCATAAATAACATTCATACCACAACACAATGATTTACGTGGGGAAAACCCTTTTGGGAGATAAACCCCACACTCCAAAAGCCGCCCAATATATTATTCAACAGTCAAAACATATTACAATATACTTGTAGAGAAATCTCTTCATAGGAGTACCACTAATCAGAGATTCAAAGGTAACTCAATAGCCATAAGACTCTTACACATAACCTCTATCTCACGGACCTCATATATAGGAGATACAATACAAGAAACAGTCAAATGGTATTATGAAACCATGGGCTAAAACCACCCAATAAGGTGTAGCCGACCTTATCTCCCTTCTAGATTCCCTATGACATGTCCCTTCATTTTTACAACTCATTTATGTGTGATGTATTTTATATTTCCTATTTTCGGAGTACAAACTTCCGGAGGGCATAACTTGTGAACTGTGTGTCTGATTGATGAACCGTTTGAAGCATGAAAGCTCATGAAGATCTTTATTGCCTTATAAACCACTATGTCATTTATGCCAACTTTTCAAGGTGTTTCAGGGCCTCTAAAGTCCTCAAAATCAAATTTAAACCTTTCATTGGACTCCTCCAAAACAAAAAATTTAATATCTTCAATACTAGTTGTGATCTTGCAATGTAACTTTACCGGAATGCTTATCTAGCCAACTAGAAGCTTCGGGGAGAATTTTGCACCATTTCATGCCCAAATGAAAACTTACTATAAATAGTAACCTTATATAAATTCAAGGTTGAGGTCCACCATTTTCCCAACATATATAACTAAACTTCATTTAGCCTTTGACATTGCTCAATATCTACTATCCCAAAGTACACAAAATTAGACTTATGATGGGTTATATTATTCACATCATGATAACCCATACTTGCACCATCTATACCCTCAAATATAGAATGTAAATCATTGTTCTCTTATTGACCAAAGGCTGCCTTAACTTGAGGAAGAGAAATTATGTCAATGTTGTTGTGAACTTCAAAATTAAGGTCATACCTTGGTGTCAAATCTTCAATTGATACAAGCACCTTTTCCTTATAAACTTCATGCCCAACCTTAATATTTTAAATGCCAATGCTAGAGGTCTACTATTTATTGATTAACCCATGTGTCAAATCTGCAGACTCATGAAAATCAGGAAAGGAACCTCTGCTCTCCAAATTCAAAACTTGGGACTTTTTTTCCCTACTATCTTCAGATTCACTACACACCATTAAATTTCAATTTTCCTCATGGTCTTCCCAATTGAGAAGAGGAGGTAGTGTGTCAAACAAATCAAAACTTTCACTATCCATATCAACCTCATGTTCTTTATCAATTGTCAATTCAAAAATAGTCTTTGAGCAATTTGAATACTCATCAAACCTCTTATGAATGTCCTCAATACAAGGTCCATGTGATGACAAAGAACTATTGGTCAAACTCAGAAAATCAAAATCGTGTTCAACAATAATCTTGTTGACAAGAAACACTACATTGTTGTTTAGATAATGTCATTGATGGAAACTAGAGTCAAATATTCAATCCACAGTTCTTGATTCATTCATACCGGAAGAGAGATTGAGGTCCGGTAAGATAGAACAGAACATCTAGTAATGTATAGTAATTTGTATTGGTGGTTCAACTTTGTTGATTATTTGGTGTTGTGGATGTGTAAACTACCTTACTCCAGGTTTGTGTTCTTTGATGGTGATTCTTGAGTAAGTTGGAAGGTTTGGTTTACAATTTTTTGGTTAGAACAGTGCTCATTAGCAACAACCTATGGATATTTGTTGTGCGGATCGTATAGAGTAATTTTGGTGGTTGTAATTGTGTTTAAGGATAATTAGCCAACATCTAGGAAGCATGTAGTCAATTCCTTTTGGTATGCATATGCATTTGAGTTCAGATTGAGCCGACTTGGTATACACATTTCATTTATGTATTATGCTTTTTTGGGTTGACATGTAAAATAACTAATTTGATGTTACAAATATAAAAGAGCGATTGATATGATTTTTTTTTATATCAGTGTTTGTGTGGAAAGTGGTTTTGAGCAATTGTGTGTAGTTTCACATGTGCAAGTAAAGGATTTGTGCTCCAAGATTTAGCAGAACAACAGAACAGAGAAATCTAGCAAAGTAAAGTAAACTTGAATGTTTTGTGCTTAACCAAAACTATATTTTGTCATTTATAGATGTTGCTTATCAGTTCAGACATTCCAATTGTCTTTTGTAATCATATTGTAAGGTAGTGAGCCTTCTGAGTTTGTATCCCTTATTGCAATTTGAGTAGTGAGCTCTAGGCAATGTGCTTGAATGCATGTGCATTCCCCTTATGTAATGTTTCTATACTTCTAATAGAGTATATTAATATTGTAGGTCTCAATCCCACCATGGTTTTTCCCTTAACCGAGCTTTCCATGTATAAATCCTAGTGTTATGGTGTGGTGGATATTTGGTTTATGTGTTTGCATCTTTCTTTTGTTTAGTTGCATTAAGTGGTTGGAGAATCAAATTAAGAATGTTAAAAATTGCATAACATTGATCACCCCCCCCCCCTCTCAGGGTTCCTTGATTCCAACAATTGGTATCAGAGCCTAGTTCCTCGGAAGAATCCTAACAGCTTGAGGAGGATACATGAAAGTGAATCAATGGATTTCGAGAATCTTAGACAACAACTTCTCGTTGCACTAGAAGATCTTGATCAATCACAAGCTGAGGTTTGATAAGTGAAAGTAAACTTTAGGGATGTTGATAACTTCATTGAATCATTGAAAGATCAACTGAACAAGTCAAGATAAAAGAGAAAGTAGCTTGTTGATAAGTTGAAGAAGAAACAAAGTCAAATCATTGATGAAGAAGCCTTGAAATAGAAGACAGAAGAATGTGAGAGACTTGCTAGAGTTAATGTTGTTCAGATAAATGAGATGGAAGCTATTGTAATGAGATTGACAAAGGATATTGAGGAAAGGAAGAAGAATGAGGAAAATCTTTCTCAATTACTAAAAGACAAATCTGATGAATGTTGTAGACTTAAGAATGAGAGTGGACAATTGAAGCTTGATCTAAGCAAGACTCTAAATAAAATGAGGAAGATCTTGAAAGGCAGATCATTCTTCTTAGATATTATCTTGATATTGCAAATGAGTAGAAGGAGAAGTTCCAGATCAGCTTAGCCAAACTTGATGAGATGCTTGAAACCCAAAAGAATGCTGACACAAGAGGTCTTGGATTTGAGAAAGGTGAAAGCTCCAAATCAGCACAACAAAAGAATAATTCAAGAAGAGCTCCAGTAAGGAAACCTAATGCTCATAAATTCAATGGTAACTATTTTGTTTGCAATAAATTTGGTCATATGGCTAGTCAACGCAGAAATAGGATGAATAATAATGGTCCATCCTTCTTTGGTCAATGTTTTAAATACAACAAGTATGGTCATAAGTCAAATGAACGCAGAAGTGTGACGAACAACTTTCAAAATAGGAGAAATGTCAAATATTATGCACATGGTAGATTTGGACATGTTGCTAATCAATAAAAATCGAGAGGAAACTAGATGAGCTTCACGCCTATTCAAGGAAATGTTGTTTTCTATGCTTGCAACAAATGTGATCACATTGCTAAGTATTGCAGAAGCAAAAATATGAATAGGAGAGGTCTGGAAGATAAAAATAAGAATGTGAAGGTAGATGAGAAGGGGATTCAGCAAAAGTTGATGAGATCAAAGATCAGATGAAGAAGACTTGGGTTAAGAAGAGTGATTTTGAAGCAGGAGGTGGATCTGCACCTAATTCCAGTGCTAGAACTACATCCAGTAACTAAGCCAAGGCATCTGCACTTGGGGGAAGCTATCATGAAAATATTATAAACCCCCTATTTTAGATCTGTGTCAGATTCCGACAAGTTGTAGAAGTGATATTTGATGATTGCAAATCTGTTTGAAGAATTTTAGGAAGAGTTTGAGCAGATTTGAAGATCCTGAGGATTTGTTTTGAAAATACAGAGTATCCAGAAGTATTAGGGCAAATTGAATTTATTATACCTAAAAGTTAGACCTGATAGTCATAAAAATGACTATGCAAAAAAATTTCATGCCTTAGTCAAAACCCTAGTCATTGTGAATTGATTTTATTTTTTGTTCCTGCCTTTGGGGTTTAGGGTTTAGGGTTCTACAATTTTTTAATTAAATCATGTTGAGAAACCCTAAGCTTGTTATAATTGTGATTTACCTTTTTGTATTAAAGTCAAAAGGGTCTAAGCCTATGGCGAGGCCATTGTATTTCTTAGGCATTAAGTTGTTTTTGGTTGACCCCCTTTTATTTTTTCCTAAGTCTACACAAAAATCTCCCTATGATCGGGTCCATTTATATTTTTAGCCAACGCCTATTAAATTTTTTCCTAAGTCTAAAGCTTTAATAATTTGTCATTGACTTTATATTAACGGGTGAGCAGATCTTATGCCATGTGCTACCCAGCGGTCGAAGGTACAAGGAAGATAAGAATCGCAGCATCACGAGATGGTGCCACATGTCCTCGATGGGGAGGTTAATCTGGCAGTTTGACTTTTCAAACATTTGATATTACTAGTTCCCAACGAGTAAAGTCCAAGTTACTAAGGGCTTTCAATCTGCACGTGCTTATAATGGATGAAGATGTTTTAATCTAGGCGAAAATGTGCTCAACGTTTAATTCACAAAGGTTGGCAGGCAACATGGTCGCAAGGTAAAGAGTGAACAGATCCAATGGTCCTCGTGGCCCCGTGAAGGAAGATGCAAGAAGGTTGTGGACCACAGAATCATGAGATGGTGTCACATGTCTCAGGTTGATTGAGAAGACCGATGGTGGGGCCACTAATAGCGTTGGGTTAGAGGATGAGTTGTTGTTGCTACATCACATGATTTGATGGGTCTATATGCCATGATGGAAGGTCAATGTCAAATAGACCATTGGTGATCATTTGATTCATCAGGCTGGGCAAGACCTATGACGGAGTTTCAAACCGAATTTAAAAAGGTAATTAAGGGCATTATTTGTCACCTGCATGGGAAATTTAGAACAAATAGCGACAAGTCGGGACACTTGGATGTTGACTCATTCCTGAAGGACCTTTTTCAAGGTTTATATTGAGTCAAGGTTGATTTGTTGTCAGGGATTCTGAAGTAGAAAGTGTACAATCAAGGAAGAATAAGATCATAATAGAATCGTTCATGTAAGATGAGTCTTAGTAGTAGGTAGTGGACTGATAGCTTAGATGTGATGGTGTCTTGGGTTTGATAGGCATGACTTCTATAGTCCATAGCTGGAGGGATGAGTAGAAAGAACCTAAATGATGATTTTTCACATGGATGAGCACCGTCATTTTGAATTGAATTTTGATTATAAATATAGTGGGGTTGTAATTCAATGGGTAGAAAAGAACACAAACCTCTTCATTTTCTAAGAGCAATTTTTCATTAGCGAAGAAGATGGTGTTTGAGAAGGATCGTGCATGGATTTTTTGTGTGCTTTGTGATACCGAATGGATATTCTTTCTCTTGTGTGAGTTTGATTATTGTCAAAGGGGTTGTGAAAGTTTGAAGGATTGTCAGAGGGGGTGTGAAAGTCATTTCTTATCAGAAAAAGCCACTCATGATAAATCCTCTACTTTTACTCTACCACTAGTTTGCAGGGGGTTTGAAGAAGGAACCTACAAGGGAATGAAAGAAGGATTTATTTGAGTAGGGAACAATAGCTAGTCATCTCTACAACGACATGGAAGTTATGACCCCTTCTCAACATATTATGTTTCCTCGTAAGCTCCTCCTTCCACTTTCTCTGATCCTGGACATAAAAGTTGAAGCTCTTCCTCTAGTTTAGGGGCGACTTTACTTCTTGCCAAGACCCAATATCCCGTTGAGAAGGGAAATGCTTTGGTGGACAGAACATAACATCTCACACTCCATCCGAAAGCATCAAGGTGATAATGGCACGACTCAAGCACTTTTGTTTTTATCCTTTTTCAGTTGAAATTTTTTATTATATTTCATCATGCATGCCAACATATCGATAAGGAATATTTTTGTAACAGATCACATATGGCCTTTTAGGCCTATTTACTGAGTTTTAATCTTCTGATGACATGTGTCCTTTGGCTTGAATCTTGTTGCTCCCTTTTCTTCTATAAAAGGGAAATCAAGGTCATTAGAAGTGGTTCCTCCTTTTTGGTCCCTTTAGGGTTCCAAATGTTTTGGTTCCTTTAGCAGGTTTTAGATGCAAATGAGCAAAGTGTAAAGTCCTTTGGTAGAGCAAAATATAATGAGTCATGTTTCTTAATTTTTTGTGGGTTTTGAAAGACTAAATTGTATACTATTTTATGACACATATAGCATTTGAATAAATGAAATTGAATTCAGGCTTATTTCTCTCTAGTGTATGATTTTGCTATCTTTTAAATGAAATAGATCAAGGGTTTATTTCTTTCAGTGCATTGTTATGATGTATGTGATTTGTGTTTATGCTTTGATCCAAGGGGTCGATTAAATGCTTAAACAAAATTGCAAAGTAGTAGGGCTTTTGCAACGATTTTGATAAGTAGTTTGAGCTTGGGTTATAGTTGAGATGTGTTGTAAGGCAATATTTTCTTAGATCAATATGCTATTAGATTATTTCTATTGTAATTCACCTTATATTTCATGATTTTGACTCCCCAATGGAATAAGGCACTGATCATTAACTTGTCTGAGTCTTTATAGTTAGTTTTGTGCTCCATTCATATGTCCTTGCTATAAAATAGTTGATTATCATAATATATTTCAATTTTTGTCGGTTGTTATGTGTTCTATCTATCTCATGCTTCAATTAGGTTGAGGATCACTAAAGGATTTCCCATCCTTGAGCATTCTCCCCGTTGTTGAGCCCATATATGAGATTATCTGCTTGGTTTTAGTGAATCTTTGAGTATGGTGCAAAGATCATAAAATTCACTAAGGGATTACCCTCCCGGGTCTTGTAGAGCCTAAAGTGCAGAAGGATTTGCAAATCCTTGTTGTTTCAAGTTCTTGAGGATTTTAATAGTTGGGGTTGGCTTCTCCATAGATATTTGAAGAATCAACTTGGTGTCTTCCTTGTACCAGTGTAAATCCATTTGGGAACCAACAAAGGATGTAGAGGATAAAAAACAATTTTACCCCTTCATTTCTCACATTGCATTTGAAGAGAAGAAGTTTGGAGAGTTTTGCAAGAAGAATTTTCAATGACCAAAGCGTGAAACAATATTTCTCAGGCATTTTGGCAAGAAACCCTAATTCGATAGTCAAGGTATTTATCAATAGAAATTTTTAAGTTTGAAGTCTTAAATTTTTGAAATGGTTGCATCTGGTATTGCTACCACTCTTGTTGTTGATATTGCTAAGCATGCACAACAAAATTTCAAACATCATCCATTTATCTCCATGGAAGATGATCCAAAAAGAACATTTTCATCTATGCCCTATGATGTCCTACATATTAAAGATGTTAGGGTTTACACCCATTGTCTTATTGAGGAATTAGGAAGCTCACACATACTAAATCTATACAATAATCAGTTATCTTATAGGAGTTCAATATTGAAACTAAATTTTTGAGGGTTGTAAGACAAGGGTTTCGAGTAGTATGTAAGATTCCTGATGTTTCAAGAATCTGAATAGGTCAAGTATGTATTAAGCAGAATGCATGAGGAATTCATGTGGCTAAAAAATCCCCATAAGATCATGAAGAATGTAATTAGAGTTGTTGTTCGTTTATGTTCATCCAGAGAGAGTTGCCATCATTGAAGGTTGTGAAGAATGACATTGTGACAAATGAGAAATGACAACTAATTATATCCTAGAGCATGACATCAAATTTTCTTCGATGGTGATTGGTTACAAGATTTACTACTCCAGCAGGGAGAATTTTGTTTTTGGAACTGCAATATATGTTGCTTATGAGATGATGAGACAAGAAGTGTGATCTCTATGAACTGCTCAGAGGGAGATGATAAAGAATCTGAAGAAGATCAATGAGAACAAGAAACATCCTTTCAAGTATAGAAATTTTCTCCTATGTTTGTTTTTCTACTTTATGAATGAAGTATTGAGAGTTGGGCAGGTGCAATGGGCCTTTGGTAGACTGGTAGGAGTTCAAATCAAATAATATTTGTACAATTACATTGACTCTAAGGTCCGAAATGCAAATTTATGTGGCTATTTCAAGAATTTCTAGAAGGAAATGCATAAGAGGGAAAGGATCCATAATCCATAGTGGAGAAATATCAAGACACAAATTGTTTTATGATTGACACAAATTGGTTCTTGATGGAGGAAGTAGAACCAAGAACTTCATGGATTCTACCTATGATATATGAAGTTGAAGAGTAGATATTGGAACTCTATGCACAACACTTGTTGAGTAAACTGGTGGATCCTAATGAGGAGAGATTTGGAACATGCAAAGAAAAGAGCTTGAAGTTACATCAATAGTTTAAGAGGATAGTAATTCAGAAGAAAGTAAGAAAGGAAGTTGAGGCTCTCGCAGAGAGCATGGGTATAACCAAGGAGGTGGTACAGAAAGAAAGAGAGAGGAACATCCTCTCGAAAGAACAAACTATCAAGAAGGAGAAGGCTAAACTGGAAGCATCTACACCTAAACCAAGGAAATCAAGAAGTGTCACTCCTCTTCGAGTCCTGTAAAACATACAAGCAAACCTAAACCATCAGCCAAATCATCCGGTGAAGCAAAGAAAAAGAGGAATCAAGTAAGATTTGTGATTGTAGATGATGAAGAAATTGAGTCAGATGAAGTTGTAAAGGAGGTGAAGGAAAAAGAAACTAAGATCATGAAAGATAAAAAGGAGAAACCATTTGGTAGAGAAAGGCCAAGAAATCTAAATAAAATCCATTTGAAATTCATGAGGTAATGAAGCAAGGAAAATTTGAAGATAAACCTCCTATGTCTTTAAATAAAATTGTGAATGAAGTAGTAAAGAATGGTAACTTGAATCCAATATCAGAATGGTATGAAATTTTTTATGAGAATGGTAAAAGAAAATTAGAGGAAGCCACTATAGAATATATGAATATATATGGCAAAGCCTTGATAGAATTCATGTTTGAGATTCCGAAGAGTCTGTACAAAGTTTTGGATATGAGAAGAGAGACTTCAAAAGTGAAAGAAGAAAGATTGAGAGAATATGTACTAGTTAATATATGTTCTTTGATTTCTAAGGAGGAGATTGCTAGAATCCTCAAGTTAGCAAAGAATGAGTTTCAAAGTAAAACTAGAATGAACAAAACCATGTTCGGGAAAACTGATGAGGTTGTAAAATAAATAGAGAAAATATTGAGAAATATATTACTTGAGAATCAATATGAAGTTAATCAATAAAAAGGACAAGATGAATCTCATCTAAAATCTTTGGAACATGCCATCACAAGATAATCCAAAAGTCGATCAGATAATGGATGATAATACTTTTGTCCCATAAGTTCAAACAACTATAAAGTAGAGGTTAATGTGCAAGAAGAAGTTAGTGTTGGGGATACAGTTGATAAGGGTGAAGAGGATGTAGGAAAAGCAGATGAGGGTAAGGACAAGGATGATAATCCTCTAGTTGATGCAGATAACCCTTTGGTTCTTGAGAAGGAAGCAAATACTTAGAAGAATACATAAAAGGAGAAGGTGGAGGTTAAGGTTGAAGTTGAGACTCAAGCAAGAGACACTGCAAAGCCAATGAAGGGAAAGAAGATAATTGATGATCCAAAATTTGTGCAAGGTCTTATTAACCTCGCCTCTCTATCTCCCATCCAAAAGCTTCAACTTGCATCATTTTCTCAAGAAAGGGTAGTGAAAATGTGTTGCTAACCCTGGCATCCAAAGTTTTTGAAAAATTAATGCCTTCATTTCAAAAGGATTCATCTAACACCCCATTCGACCAGTTAAAAAGTTTGATTAACTTTGTAGATACACATTTTGAATCTTTTGAAAAATCTGCTGAGGAGAAGGTCCGAAATAAATTTAATACAAAGAGGCTCCACACTTTGAAAAAGATGATTGCAAATGATAGAGTCACATTAGATTCCTATGTAAAGGGTATGAAAGAAGCACTATCTGAAGGTGGAAACTTGTAGAAATCATGCCTATCTTTGCAAAGGTTCAGTGAGGACTTTGAGAAGAAGCCTAAGGAGCATGTGGATGAGATAGTGTGCATATCTTAGTTGGTTGATCCTCTATCATTTTCTTTGAGTAGTCATGAAGATCAAGTGATATCATTGCTTGAGAAAATTAGAAACTTGAGTCATGACAGGGATATAATAATTGGAAGAGTTGAAGAACTTTGCAGTTGCATTACTCCCAAGTTGGACATTATGCTCAGTGCCTTGAAGGATACTCAAGATGCTCTGGCCAACAATGATCCGATAGATCTGAAAAAAATAGAGGCACAAGCTTACTTGTTTAGTGGACTTATAACCATGTTGGAGACTTTGAAGGGTTGGGATAGCCATCTAGATACATTGAAGAACTATTATGCAGAAATCTTCAAGTTTTTATGAGTAAAGACTGTGTGTACATATATAAATAAGCATTTTTTGTTTGAATTTTTTTGGTTTTCGGAACCCTACCTTTGCCATTGATGTCAAATGAGGAGTATAGAGGAGTAAAAAATGTTGATCTTGTTGATCTTAGGGGGAGTTTCTGATTCTTGGAGTCAGGTTGATAGATTCTTGTGCAGTGTATATTATTTTGGCTTTGGTCTAACACTTTGTCATTTTCACTAAGTGTTTCCATCCATGCTAAAGTGGGAGATTGTTGGCAAGAAACACTGCATTGTTGTTCAAATGTTGTCATTGAAGGAAAATAGAGTCATATATTCAATCCATAGTTCATGATTCATTCATACCATAAGAGAGATTGAGGTCCAGTGAGGTCTGGTGAGATAGAACAATACATTTGGTAATGTATAATAATTTATATGGGCAGTTCAGTTGTGTTGAGTATTTAGTGTTGTGGATCTCAAAGAAGCATTGTGGATGTGTAATCTACCTTATTCTAGGTTTGTGTACATGTTTTTGGTTAGAATAGTGCTCATTAATAGTAACGTATGGATATTTTTTGTGCAGATCATACGAAGTAATTTTAATGGTTATAATTGTGTTTAAGGATAATTAGCCGACATGTGGGAAGCATGTGGTAAATTCCTTTTGGTCCACTTATGCATTTGAGTTTGGATTGAGCTGACTTGGTATACACATTTCATTTCTGTGTTATGTGTTTTTGGGCCGACATGCAAAAGATCTAATTTGATGTTGTGAATATAAAAGAGCAATTGATATGATCATTTTTGGTATTGGTGTTTGTGTGGAAAGTGGTTGTGAGCAATTGTGTGCACTTTCACGTGTGGAATTAAAGGATTTGTTCTCTGGAATTTAGCAGAACAAAGTAGTATAATAGAGAAGAGTAAACTTTAATGTTGTGTGCTTAATCAGAACTATATTCTAGCATTTGTAGATGTTCTTTATTAGTTCAGACATTCTGATTATCTTTTGTAATCATATTGTAAGCCAGTGAGCCTTCTGGGCTTGTAGCCCTTATTGTAATTTGAGTAGTGAGCTCTAGGCAGAGTATCTGAATGCATGTGCATTCCCCTTATGTAATATTTCTATACTTCTAACAAAGTATATTAATATTGTGGGTCTCAATCCCACCATGGTTTTTCCCTTAATCGGTTTTTCCATGTATAAATCCTGGTATTATGGTGTGGTGGATATTTGTTTTATGTGTTTGCATCTTTCTTTTGTTCAGTTGCATTAAGTGGTTGTAGAATTAGATTAAAAATGTTAAAAATTGTAGAATAATGATTCACCCCCCTTCTCAGTGTTCCTTGATTCCAACAAATCTCTCAATGGGCTATCATACCTTGTATATTGTTTGAAGTTACAAACTCTTCCTTTACATCTTCCACCATGAATGATGGCATAATGTTGTGACCCACCAAAGAGACACCAATTAGATCTATGCCTTCATTGATCAAAATTTCTAGTTCACCCACCAAAATATTCTCACATTCCTTGGCACTAGGGAAAAGAGGATGTTAGGTAATGATATGCTCAATAAATGGATCATTACAATAATTCATACCTTCATTTGGTTGATTACCAAGAAGCAATTCTTCATTTAACCCCTGGACATCTTCAACATGCTTTCCTTCAAGGGTGTTTCTATAACTTTCTTCTCCTATAAAATCCACTTGTGAGACTTCTTTCAAATATGGGGAAGCCTCATGTGAGTCACTCCTCAATGCTATCAATTTGTCCTCATAACCTGAATCTACCTATTTATCAAATTCTTCATATATATTTTTGTAAACATCAGCTAACATGAACTTGTGGATACCAAATCATCATCCTCACCTAGTATACCCATAAATTCTGTGAAGGAGAGTAGGTCACTTATCTTCTTAGGAAGAGAGAAATACTGATGGTAGAAGCTCAAAATTGCATCATTTGTTACCATGGAATGAGGTTTCTTAATTGTCCTTGTAGATGGAGATGAAACCTTTGAGTACCCAAATTTTCTTGAATGTGAATCATCAAAATGCTACAATTCTCAATTGTTTTGTTGTTTTGTTTCTCTTAACCTTGCAGGATCCTTTGATTTTTTCTCCCAGCTAGATAACTTTGTTGGCAATTGACACTCATCCGATAAGGGTTCATGGTATTATGGGTTATCATTGATGGAAACTCATCATCTCAGGGTAAATAGTTTCTTTTTTGGTTAACCAACATGCATTGCATTAACTAGTATTGGTATTCACATTGCTTTACATCAACACCAACACTGACACTGACATTCACTTCATCCTGGCTAAGTCTTCATCTCGATAATATGTCATGATCATGATAACATGTATATAGAACTTGGTATTGGATAGGACTTGACTAAGGAAATATTTTGATCCCGATTATGTCTTCATGGATTTTGGTGGTAACATGTGATGGTTGACATGGTCATTGAATTTATGTTTGATTTCTATTATGTTCCAGCAAATGACTTGTTTATATTTCTTGTTGAAGTCGACATGGTTAAGTTAGAAGGTGTGTGGGGGAAAAAGTGACACTAAGCAAACATGCCCTAATCTCACTTTCAATCACACACTTGTGGAATACGAAAGAGCCTAGAGGTATCACACAATTGGCTACTTCTTTTTGTGGAAGAGAGAGCCACGGGCTACCTATTAGGATTTCTATTCCTTTGTTGCAAATGATAGATAAAATGATGCAAGTTCAACTACTAGCCCTAGAGTGCAAGTATGAACTAGTAACAAGATTGCAAGATTGAGATTAAGTGATGAAAAGCTGTAAACACAAAGATAAAAGGAGAATGCAGATGTGTACCTGGGGTTAAAATTTGAGTGGAAATGTTTGGGATGGGGCCGCAGGCACCACTGTCCTGATTCTGATCCTGAAACTGATGTCTGAAACTTGCTGTCTGACAGAAGGACCAGGGCGCCCAGCGCCCCTGTCCCAGGGACCAAGGCGCCCAGCACCCCTGTCCTGGCAGGACCAGGGCACCCCACGCCCCTGTCCTGGTCTTTTGCTCTGAAACTTGGTGTGTTGTTCTGTCTCGGTCCGCTTCCGTCGGATCTGCAACTTGCAGCGTTGTCCGAATCCTGAAACCTGCACTTATATCTGAAAAGGTATGGTGGGTGGCTATATAGGGTTTTGCCTTAGTCAAACCCCCACTTTGGTGGTTTCCACATCCACGAATAGCCAAGTTGTATTGTAAAAGTAGTGTGTGCAGACCTTGTGTGTGTGCAAGATCCTAAAATGCAAGTAAGCAAACTAGAGCAACCTAGAAAGTAAACCCTAATTGCTTGTAAATGATAATGTAAATGCTCCAAATCAAGATGCAAAGTGATCTAAAGCATGAATACAAATGATATAATGAGGCTCATGCAAAGACATGAAAACAACATGAAATCATACCCAACCCCAAGGGAGGGGTACAAGCCAATCTTCAGTCGGTGATCCCCTATTGCTCTTCAATGTCTTCAAAGCCCTAAATGGATGAATGAAATTGATGAATGCTTGATGGATGGATGTTGAATGTTGTTGAAGTCTTCAAAGATCTGATCTTTCACTACATAGAAGGTCCTTGAAACCCAAAAATTCTGGTCCCTTCAAATGAAGAAAGAGAGCTTTTTTATATATGAAACCCTAGGTCTTAATTTCAACTTTTGGCCGACCTAGAGATTGAATCTCCCACCAATATCGGGGGGTTAAGCTTTATTTTATGATTGGATTGAACTCCTAAAATTTCGGGAAAAATGTCCGGGACCATGTGCATGCCGGGCGCAATGGTCCCGACAACTTTTCACCAAATTTTCAGGGCTGTCGGATATGATGATTTTAGAGAGAATCCCGAAGTTACAGGTGATTTCGAGATGTTTTGACCCCCGAAATCAAGCCCCCAAGTTCAAAATAGGACCTAATTAGGGTTTTTGATTAAATGATGTATTGGAGGAATAAAATGAAAGGGGCACACTTTAATGAAAGGGCCCAACTTTATGATATGGGAGATGATAAAATAGAACCTTAGACCTAATTAATTTAATTAATTAAGTGCTAAAGGGAAAAAGCAATGCAAAATGCAAAATGCGCCAAGGCGGGTGCTAAACTAGGTTTGAAATTGTACCACCCTAGCAAGTGCGTACAATTTACGACGCTACATTTAGCCCCCACTTTAGCGGTCTTATGAACACTACGTGCATATGCAAGTTAAGTACAGAAAAGTAAACATTATTTGAAAAAGGATATATCCATAAGTCTATCGAACGAAGCCCCCAATGGTATCTGCAGTACACAGTTAGGAACCGCACCCTACAAAACACACGTTAGATCACAAAATCACCTAATGCTTACTAAGGAAGGTGATGAAAATTCGAGGGTAGCTATATGCCCCCCCTGTTTCGGCTTGCTAATTTTAGTGAGTTGAAACAGGGTATCATGTTTACCACTTCGAATTGTTAAAGAATATTGATGACAAATGCTCACAAGAGGATTCGATATGAGATCAAAAACTAATGGAGAATCATTTGGTAAGAAAGAGGACCAAATCTCAATTCCAACACAACAAAGAGTGTGAGGATTTCAGAGTTCTCTAACACGAGATGAAGGATGTAAATGGAAACAAAATGCAAAGAGAAGAAAAGAAAGGAAAAAAAGCATGAATACACACATTGGTGATCCATGAGAAGAATAGTGAGAGAGAAAACATGGACTTCTCGCCCCTAGATCTTGTCTAGGTGATCCATAGGAAAAAGGACATGGAAAACTAGCCCCTAGAGTCTGTCTAGGTGATCCATGTAAGGGAGGAGAGTGAGAAAGCTTAGCCTTATGCCGCTAGTTCCACTCAACCTCATGCATGTGTGTGTAAGGGAGGTTAGAAGCACCTCATAGGAGTCTATGCCCGAGTATGCTACAACCTGTATATGTATAGTACAAAAGCGTGACATCTCGCTCTAAGAGTCTTTGCTCTGGTTCCGAGAATAATCACCTTGCATAAAAGAAAAATGGACACATCTCACTCTAAGAGTCTGTGCTCTGGTTCCGACAATGACCCATTGCTCAAAAAGTGTAATGTTTATGTCATAAGCAAAGTAGAACAAGGATACCTACCTTCATCACAAAAGAAGATACCCCCAAAATGCAACAATGTCATAGATCCAAGCAAGAGAGTTTTGCACTCTTTAAGCAAGGATAAGATAGTTGAAAAGGGATATCTTGTAGTATGTGTAAAGGAGATCCTTAGAGGAGAAGAGATCTTTGTAAAAAAGACATCTATCCCCGAGAGGAATTATCTTAGACAAATATAACATCTTCTAGAATAAGACAAAGAAGAGAATAAGAATGCAATACTTCCTTCTTTTGCGAGGTGAAAGTGATTCTTAATGAAGGATGAGCTCTTTTTAACCCAATTGGGAGAGTGAATTCATTATGGATGTATTTTACCAAGTGCAAAAGAGGTTGTAGTCAAGGACTTACACCTCTTGTAAGAGAGAATCCTTAAACAAACAACAACAAATGCATACAAGGAATAACATCAAGTAATAAAGTTCACACCATCCACGAGATAGGAAAAAGTGGATCCTTAGATAAAAATAAGGAAAGATCATTGCCTCCCAAGGATAAGGTCACTGAGAAGGACTTACACAATCTTCCAGGGAGAGATTTAGGCATAAACAAAATGTACTACATACTCACATGAGTTCATGCAAGCAAGACATTAGTGTATGTAAAATGCTCCTCACAAGAAGTGGGTAGGATAAGAAAGAGAATACACATCTTCTTCCATATCTAGGAAAAGAGAATTCTAAAGAAAAGATGATGAATATTTCCACACTATTACCCCATAGGAACAAGAGATAACATAGAAAAATTAGGCTATTATATTGCTTAAAAAATATGATTGCACTTGA
Organism: Cryptomeria japonica; assembly: GCF_030272615.1. Classification (NCBI taxonomy): domain Eukaryota; kingdom Viridiplantae; phylum Streptophyta; class Pinopsida; order Cupressales; family Cupressaceae; genus Cryptomeria; species Cryptomeria japonica. The sequence goes on along the minus strand of NC_081411.1, from coordinate 166,823,099 downwards.
AATTGTACCATCATGAATGACAATGAGCCCCCAATAAATGAGCTACCAATGTCACATAATGATGAGCAACATAATAGCCATTAATGTTATTTAAAGACATGATAGATTGAATGAGGTATTTGAACATGACATGCTAAATGCTCAACTATAAGTGAGGTCAAAAACATGTATAAAATGATAAAAATTGAAGAAGGAAAGTTATGAGAAATCTTAGAAGAGAGATGAGTGTAATTTATTAGAGCCTTGTCCCTGGAGGAAAGGACTTTATGATGAATAGGAGATAAAGATTCATAAGTGGATATAGAAATTTGAGGGGAGTCATAAAGAGATTTGTTCATCGCCAAGATTTCCTTATGAGGGGAATGAGAGTCGATAGAAGTAGAAGATGATTTAGTTGAAGAGAGGTCATCATCACTACTAAAAATAGCATTCACATTGAGAGATGGTCTTTTAGATGCTTTGGTGGGCTTAGAAAGATTATATCCAAGTCCAAATGAATATTCATGCATGTTATGTTCTAAAGGAACTTTAATTCCTTGTCCATTTGTGCCACAACCATTTCCACTATAGCCACTCTTAGCCAAAATATGAAAACCATGACCATAACGATTAGCCATTTCAGAAAGAGAAGGTGGTTTTTTATAAGACAAAGAATCAAATTCTTCAGAATTAGAGGTGCGAGGAGAAGAAGTTTGAGAAGCGGCCACAAAATTATTGCTCATAGCTTCAGGTAAGACTGATTGATCTCTAGTTTCTTCCTTCTTTTTAACTTTAAGCTCTCTAGGAGGAACCCTATACTCACCTACAAAGGTGGGATTGAAATCAAGAGGTCCCCAATCGTCTTCTGCGAGAACCTTCTCAGGATCAAAAGCCTTTTCATGTGTAGATTCAAGTTGAGAAGAATCTTCTTCAGGAACTTTAGACTCGTCCAAAGAATTTTGATTATCAGAGGGTGATGATTCATCCATAGGTATCTTGTTTATCGAGTCATCACGAGAAGAGGAAGGCTTAGAAGAACTCCCTTTGGAAGTAGATGTTTGCAAACAAGCTTGAAAATTAGTATCACCTATCAAGGTATATGTCTTGTTATTATAAATAAATTTAACTTGTCTATGCAATGTAGAGGGGACAGCTTGCATACTGTGAATCCAAGGTCTCCCTAATAACAAGTTGTATGTTAGATTTCCCGACATAACATGAATAGGAGTTGGCAAAGTAATAGGTCCCACTGTGATGGGTAAGGTGATAATACCTAATGAAGACTTAGCCACATTATCAAAGCCTCGAATGGGACGAGAGTCAGGCTCAATAAGGGATGTATCCACATTCATCTTATGCAATAGATTAATGCTACACACATTAAGGCCAGAACCATTATCAACCAGTGTTCGTCTTATAGTAGTGTCATTTATGATAACCACAATCATCAAGGGATCATATTGATGTTGAATTTCACTAGTAGGCAATTCGTCTTGAGTAAACACAATTTGAGCTTTAGGATTCATCACAGAGTTAACCAAAGATACTATATTACTAGATGTATTAGGTGGAGGAACATTCAAATCTTTCAAGGCATCTTGTAACATTCCATGATGAGCGGAAGAAGTTTGGATCAAATCCCAAAGGGATATCTTAGCAGGGGTAGCTTTAAGTTGTTCTATGAGATCATATTCCTTACCAAGAACTTGTGAAATACGAGGAGCTTGAGGAAGAATAGGTTGGGAAGGAGGAAGTGAAGTTGGGATAACTAGAGGAGGATTAGGCTACCTATTATTTCTAGTATTATAGGTATGAGCAACCACATTATAACTCTCTCTAGTCAGTTGCTTAGCATACTCATAAGGGCTCTTAAAATAACCTCATTGCACAGTAATAATAGGTTTGTTAGGAGTGCAAAAAGAATCATTAGCATAACCACCTTGGATCACTAAGATAGGCTTATTTAAAGGATGAGAATTTTGAGAAGGACAAGCACCTTGGACAGTGAAGAGAGGTTTGTTAGGTGTTTCATTCACATGTATCAAATTGATTGAGGATGGTTTAGAGGAATGAACAAAAGTGTTGGAAGAATTATTGATAGTCTTCTCTTGCACTAAAATCTTATCATGGATTAAATCAATTCTAGGAGAGAGACCAGGGGTAGGCATTGATGTTCTAGTAGGCAGAGTAATACTAGGAAAGGTCATATCATCCTCTATCATCAAAGGATCTACATGGGGAATAAACTTTCTAGGAGAAGGATCAACATTACTCTATAAAGTCTCACTTTTGAGAGGGAGATCTTTGAAAGAGATGTCAACCATCTTGCTTTGAACTAGGGTTTCCTTATGAGTAGAACCAAGTCGAGAAGAGGGAGATGCTTTATTTTTAGAGGGAGAATAATTGAGATTCAAGGAAGGTGAGAGACTATCAAGGGAGTTTTCAATCTTGATTTCATCCCCTTTGGCTAGGGTTCTCTCATGGGGTATAGAATAGTCTACACCTTCTTCTAATGGTTCATCCCAAATAGTGAAGTTGTTGAAAGGAATGTTTGAAGTATTGTCAATTTCGGGAGAGGAGATAACATTGTTTATTAATTCCTCATCCTTAGGAGGGAGAGCATCAATAGATGTGTTAAACTCATCCTCTTTCCTCAAAATATGTTCAATATGATCTTTAGGGGAGAGAGAATTAAGGAAATTGCTTATTATTTCTTCTTCTTTCTCTAAGGGATGCTTATGAGTAAGACAAGCTTTAGGAGAAGGGTAAGCATTTATCATTAACTAATCATCTCTAGTGGGAATTTTGTTGGAAAAGGAAATGCCATCACTAGGAAATGTAGGGATAATGTCATCTTCTTGCACAAAAGGATCCTCATGAAGGGAGTGTTTTTTAGGAGGAACATGAACATATTCCTCCAAAGATTCATGCTTAGGAAGGAGATCTTTGAAAGAAGTGTTCATAACCTCTTGTTGTACTAACTTGCCCCCATTGGAAGGACCAACTTTAGGAGAAAATAAGTCAATATCCATCAATACCTTTTCACTTAGAGAGGCATCATGTAGGGAAGGTGAAGTAACATTAAGAAAGGTGTTTATGATATCATTCTCTTCCTCTAGGATAGCTAAATAGGAAGGGCACATTTTAGGAGAATTGTCAAGATCACTCTTAAAGTCTTCATCCTTAGAGCATGGGAGAGTCTCAAAGGGATTGGTAGCATCTCTTTTAGACACTAAAATGTTGTTATAGATGGGGGGAGGTTCTTTAGGAGAAAGAAAAATTGAAACAAGGGAAGCTAACCCATTATCACATCTATGAAATGGATGCATCATGACAACAATTTTCCTCTTTCAAATGATAACACATGCAAAATAGAAGGAGATGTTTAATTTTAACCAATGCAAGCACTTAGAATGTAGATTTAGAAAATGAAATAAATGAGTTCCTAAATCAGATTGATCCCAATTAATCTATCCACAAGTTCAACTTTGAATTGAAAAATTAGGGTTTTAGCAAAAATTTACTCTAAATTTTTGAATCTTGCAAGAAATTAAAACTTGTAAATGCAAATTTGAATTTGAAACAGCATAAACACTCAAATTTGAAAACATAAATCAGAATTAGAGAAGATTGGAATTCACGTTGGGTTCACCAAAATGTGTGGGGGAAAAAGTGACACTAAGCAAACATGCCCTAATCTCACTTTCAATCACACACTTGTGGAATATGAAAGAGCCTATAGGTATCACACAATTGGCTACTTCTTTTTGTGGAAGAGAGAGCCACGGGTTACCTATTAGGATTTCTATTCCTTTGTTGCAAATGATAGATAAAATGATGCAAGTTCAACTACTAGCCCTAGAGTGCAAGTATGAACTAGTAACAAGATTGCAAGATTGAGATTAAGTGATGAAAAGCTGTAAACACAAAGATAAAAGGAGAATGCAGATGTGTACCTGGGGTTAAAATTTGAGTGGAAATGTTTGGGACAGGGGCGCAGGTGCCACTGTCCTGATTCTGCTCCTGAAACTGCTATCTAAAACTTGTTGTCTGACAGAAGGACCAGGGCGCCCAGCGCCCCTGTCCCAAGGACCAAGGCGCCGAGCACCCCTGTCCTGGCAGGACCAGGGTGCACCACGCCCCTGTCCTAGTCTTTTGCTCTGAAACTTGGTGTGTTGTTCTGTGTCGGTCCACTTCCGTCGGATCTGCAACTAGCGGCGTCGTTTGAATCTCGAAACCTGCACTTATATCTGAAAAGGTATGGTGGGCGGCTATATAGGGTTTTGCCTTAGTCAACCCCCTGCTTTGGTGGTTTCCACCTCCACGAATAGCCAAGTTGTATTGTAAAAGTAGTGTGTGCAGACCTTGTGTGTGTGCAAGATCCTAAAATGCAAGTAAGCAAACTAGAGCAACCTAGAAAGTAAACCCTAATTGCTTGTAAATGATAATGTAAATGCTCCAAATCAAGATGCAAAGTGATCTAAAGCATGAATACAAATGATATAATGAGGCTTATGCAAAGACATGAAAACAACATGAAATCATACCCAACCCCAAGGGAGGGGTACAAGCCAATCTTCAGCCGGTGATCCCCTATTGCTCTTCAATGTCTTCAAAGCCCTAAATGGATGAATGAAATTGATGAATGCTTGATGGATGGATGTTGAATGTTGTTGAAGTCTTCAGAGATCTTCTCTTTCGCTGCATAGAAGGTCCTTGAAACCCAAAAATTCTGGTCCCTTCAAATGAAGAAAGACAGCTTTTTTATATATGAAACCCTAGGTCTTAATTTCAACTTTTGGCCGACCTAGAGATTGAATCTCCGACCAATATCTTGTGGTTAAGCTTTATTTTATGATTGGATTGCGCTCCTAAAATTTCGGGAAAAATGTACGGGACCATGTGCACGTCGGGCGCCATGGTCTTGACAACTTTTCACCAAATTTTTAGGGCCGTTGGATATGATGATTTTAGGGCGAATCCCGAAGTTACAGGTGATTTCGAGATGTTTTGACCCCCGAAATCAAGCCCCCAAGTTCAAAATAGGACCTAATTAGGGTTTTTGATTAAATGATGTATTGGAGGAATAAAATGAAAGGGGCACACTTTAATGAAAGGGCCCAACTTTATGATATGGGAGATGATAAAATAGAACCTTAGACCTAATTAATTTAATTAATTAAGTGCTAAAGGGAAAAAGCACTGCAAAATGCAAAATGCGCCAAGGCGGGTGCTAAACTATGTGTGAAATTGTACCACCCTAGCAAGTGCGTACAATTTACGATGCTACATTTAGCTCCCACTTTAGCGGTCATATGAACACTACGTGCATATGCAAGCTAAAGTACAGAAAAGTAAACATTATTTGAAAAAGGATATATCCATAAGTTTGTCGAACGAAGCCCCCAGTGGTATCTGCAGTACACAGTTAGGAACCGCACCCTACAAAACACACGTTAGATCACAAAATCACCTAATGCTTACTAAGGAAGGTGATGAAAATTCGAGGGTAGCTATATGCCCCCCCCTGTTTCGGCTTGCTAATTTTAGTGAGTTGAAACAGGGTATCATGTTTACCACTTCGAATTGTTAAAGAATATTGATGACAAATGCTCACAAGAGGATTCGATATGAGATCAAAAACTAATGGAGAATCATTTGGTAAGAAAGAGGACCAAATCTCAATTCCAACACAACAAAGAGTGTGAGGATTTGAGAGTTCTTTAACACAAGATGAAGGATGTAAATGGAAACAAAATGCAAAGAGAAGAAACGAAAGGAAAAAAAGCATGAATACACACATTGGTGATCCATGAGAAGAATAGTGAGAGAGAAAACATGGACTTCTCGCCCCTAGATCTTGTCTAGGTGATCCATGGGAAAAAGGACATGGAAAACTAGCCCCTAGAGTCTGTCTAGGTGATCCATGTAAGGTAGGAGAGTGAGAAAGCCTAGCCTTATGCCGCTAGTTCCACTCAACCTCGTGCATGTGTGTGTAAGGAAGGTTAGAAGCACCTCATAGGAGTCTATGCCCGAGTATGCTACAACTTGTATATGTATAGTACAAAAGTGTGACATCTCGCTCTAAGAGTCTTTGCTCTGGTTCCGAGAATAATCACCTTGCATAAAAGAAAAATGGAGACATCTCACTCTAAGAGTCTGTGCTCTGGTTCTGAGAATGACCCATTGCTCAAAAAGTGTAATGTTTATGTCATAAGCAAAGTAGAACAAGGATACCTACCTCCATCACAAAAGAAGATACCCCCAAAATGCAACAATGTCATAGATCCAAGCAAGAGAGTTTTGCACTCTTTAAGCAAGGATAAGATAGTTGAAAAGGGATATCTTGTAGTATGTGTAAAGGAGATCCTTACAGGAGAAGAGATCTTTGTACAAAAGACATCTATCCCCGAGAGGAATTGTCTTAGACAAATATAACATCTTCTAGAATAAGACAAAGAAGAGAATAAGAATGCAATACTTCCTTCTTTTGCGAGGTGAAAGTGATTCTTAATGAAGGATGACGCTCTTTTTAACCCAATTGGGAGAGTGAATTCATTATGGATGTATTTTACCAAGTGCAAAAGAGGTTGTAGTCAAGGACTTACACCTCTTGTAAGAGAGAATCCTTGAACAAACAACAACAAATGCATACAAGGAATAACATCAAGTAATAAAGTTCACACCATCCACGAGATAGGAAAAAGTGGATCCTTAGATAAAAATAAGGAAAGATCATTGCCTCCCAAGGATAAGGTCAATGAGAAGGACTTACAAAATCTTCTAGGGAGAGATTTAGGCATAAACAAAATGTACTACATACTCACATGAGTTCATGCAAGCAAGACATTAGTGTATGTAAAATGCTCCTCACAAGAAGTGGGTAGGATAAGAAAGAGAATACACATCTTCTCCCATATCTAGGAAAAGAGAATTCTAAAGCAAAGATGATGAATATTTCCACACTATTACCCCATAGGAACAAGAGATAACATAGAAAAATTAGGCTATTATGTTGCTTCAAAAATATGATTGCACTTGAAATTGCACCATCATGAATGACAATGAGCCCCCAATAAATGAGCTACCAATGTCACATAATGATGAGCAACATAATAGCCATTAATGTTATTTAAAGACATGATAGATTGAATGAGGTATTTGAACATGACATGCTAAATGCTCAACTATAAGTGAGGTCAAAAACATGTATAAAATGATAAAAATTGAAGAAGGAAAGTTACGAGAAATCTTAGAAGAGAGATGAGTGTAATTTATTAGAGCCTTGTCCATGGAGGAAAGGACTTTATGATGAATAGGAGATAAAGATTCATAAGTGGATTTAGAAATTTGAGGGGAGTCATAAAGACATTTGTTCATCGCCAAGATTTCCTTATGAGGGGAATGAGAGTTGATAGAAGTAGAAGATGATTTAGTTGAAGAGAGATCATCATCACTACTAAATATAGCATTCACATTGAGAGATGGTCTTTTAGATGCTTTGGTGGGCTTAGAAATATTATATCCAAGTCCAAATGAATATTCATGCATGTTATGTTCTAAAGGAACTTTAATTCCTTGTCCATTTGTGCCACAACCATTTCCACTATAGCCACTCTTAGCCAAAATATGAAAACCACGACCATAACGATTAGCCATTTCAGAAAGAGAAGGTGGTTTTTTATAAGACAAAGAATCAAATTCTTCAAAATTAGAGGTGTGAGGAGAAGAAGTTTGAGAAGCAGCCACAATTATTGCTCATAGCTTCAGGTAAGACTGATTGATCTCTAGTTTCTTCCTTCTTTTTAACTTTAAGCTCTCTAGGAGGAACACTATACTCACCTACAAAGGTGGGATTGAAATCAAGAGGTCCCCAATCGTCTTCTGCGAGAACCTTCTCAGGATCAATAGCCTTTTCATGTGTAGATTCAAGTTGAGAAGAATCTTCTTCAGGAACTCTAGACTCGTCCAAAGAATTTTGATTATCAGAGGGTGATGATTCATCCATAGGTATCTTGTTTAACGAGTCGTCACGAGAAGAGGAAGGCTTAGAAGAACTCCCTTTGGAAGTAGATGTTTGCAAACAAGCTTGAAAATTAGTATCACCTATCAAGGTATATGTCTTGTTATTATAAATAAATTTAACTTGTCTATGCAATGTAGAGGGGACAGCTTGCATACTGTGAATCCAAGGTCTCCCTAATAACAAGTTGTATGTTAGATTTCCCGACATAACATGAATACGAGTAGGCAAAGTAACAGGTCCCACTGTGGTGGGTAAGGTGATAATACCTAATGAAGACTTAGCCACATTATCAAAGCCTCGAATGGGACGAGAGTCAGGCTCAATAAGGGATGTATCCACATTCATCTTATGCAATAGATTAATGCTACACACATTAAGGCCAGAACCATTATCTACCAGTGTTCGTCTTATAGTAGTGTCATTTATGATAACCACAATCATCAAGGGATCATATTGATGTTGAATTTCACTAGTAGGCAATTCATCTTGAGTAAACACAATTTGAGCTTTAGGATTCATCACAGAGTTAACCAAAGATACTATATTACTAGATGTATTAGGTGGAGGAACATTCAAATCTTTCAAGGCATCTTGTAACATTCCATGATGAGCAGAAGAAGTTTGGATCAAATCCCAAAGGGATATCTTAGCAGGGGTAGCTTTAAGTTGTTCTATGAGATCATATTCCTTACCAAGAACTTGTGAAATACGAGGAGCTTGAGGAAGAATAGGTTGGGAAGGAGGAAGTGAAGTTGGGATAACTGGAGGAGGATTAGGCTACCTATTATTTCTAGTATTATAGGTATGAGCAACCGCATTATAACTCTCTCTAGTCAGTTGCTTAGAATACTCATAAGGGCTCTTAAAATAACCTCCTTGCACAGTAATAATAGGTTTGTTAGGAGTGCAAAAAGAATCATTAGCATAACCACCTTGGATCACTAAGATAGGCTTATTTAAAGGTTGAGAATTTTGAGAAGGACAAGCACCTTGGACAGTAAAGAGAGGTTTGTTAGGTGTTTCATTCACATGTATCAAATTGATTGAGGATGGTTTAGAGGAATGAACAAAAGTGTTGGAAGAATTATTGATAGTCTTCTCTTGCACTAAAATCTTATCATGGATTAAATCAATTTTAGGAGAGAGACCAGGGGTAGGCATTGATGTTCTAGTAGGCAGAGTAATACTAGGAAAGGTCATATCATCCTCTATCATCAAAGGATCTACATGGGGAATAAACTCTCTAGGAGAAGGATCAACATTACTCTCTAAAGTCTCACTTTTGAGAGGGAGATCTTTGAAAGAGATTTCAACCATCTTGCTTTGAACTAGGGTTTCCTTATGAGTAGAACCAAGTTGAGAAGAGGGAGATACTTTATTTTTAGTGGGAGAATAATTGAGATTCAAGGAAGGTGAGAAACTATCAAGGGAGTTTTCAATCTTGATTTCATCCCCTTTGGCTAGGGTTCTCTCATGGGGTATAGAATAGTCTACACCTTCTTCTAATGGTTCATCCCAAATAGTGAAGTTGTTGAAAGGAATGTTTGAAGTATTGTCAATTTCGGGAGAGGAGATAACATTGTTTATTAATTCCTCATCCTTAGGAGGGAGAGCATCAATAGATGTGTTAAACTCATCCTCTTTCCTCAAAATATGTTCAATATGATCTTTAGGGGAGAGAGAATTAAGGAAATTGCTTATTATTTCTTCTTCTTTCTCTAAGGGATGCTTATGAGTAAGACAAACTTTAGGAGAAGGGTAAGCATTTATCATTAACTCATCATCTCTAGTGGGAATTTTGTTGGAAAAGGAAATGCCATCACTAGGAAATGTAGGGATAATGTCATCTTCTTGCACAAAAGGATCCTCATGAAGGGAGTGTTTTTTAGGAGGAACATGAACATATTCCTCCAAAGATTCATGCTTAGGAAGGAGATCTTTGAAAGAAGTGTTCATAACCTCTTGTTGTACTAACTTGCCCCCATTGGAAGGACCAACTTTAGGAGAAAATAAGTCAATATCCATCAATACCTTTTCACTTAGAGAGGCATCATGTAGGGAAGGTGAAGTAACATTAAGAAAGGTGTTTATGATATCATTCTCTTCCTCTAGGATAGCTAAATAGGAAGGGCACATTTTAGGAGAATTGTCAAGATCACTCTTAAAGTCTTCATCCTTAGAGCATGGGAGAGTTTCAAAGGGATTGGTAGCATCTCTTTTAGGCACCAAAATGTTGTTATAGATGGGGGGAGGTTCTTTAGGAGAAAGAAAAATTGAAACAAGGGAAGCTAACCCATTATCACATCTATGAAATGGATGCATCATGACAACAATTTTCCTCTTTCAAATGATAACACATGCAAAATAGAAGGAGATGTTTAATTTTAACCAATGCAAGCACTTAGAATGTAGATTTAGAAAATGAAATAAATGAGTTCCTAAATCAGATTGATCCCAATTAATCTATCCACAAGTTCAACTTTGAATTGAAAAATTAGGGTTTTAGCAAAAATTTCCTCTAAATTTTTGAATCTTGCAAGAAATTAAAACTTGTAAATGCAAATTTGAATTTGAAATAGTAGAAACACTCAAATTTGAAAACATAAATCAGAATTAGAGAAGATTGGAATTCACGTTGGGTTCACCAAAATGTGTGGGGGAAAAAGTGACACTAAGCAAACATGCCCTAATCTCACTTTCAATCACACACTTGTGGAATACGAAAGAGCCTAGAGGTATCACACAATTGGCTACTTCTTTTTGTGGAAGAGAGAGCCACGGGCTACCTATTAGGATTTCTATTCCTTTGTTGCAAATGATAGATAAAATGATGCAAGTTCAACTACTAGCCCTAGAGTGCAAGTATGAACTAGTAACAAGATTGCAAGATTGAGATTAAGTGATGAAAAGTTGTAAACACAAAGATAAAAGGAGAATGCAGATGTGTACCTGGGGTTAAAATTTGAGTGGAAATGTTCGGGACGGGGGCGCAGGCGCCACTGTCCTGATTCTGCTCCTGAAACTGCTGTCTGAAACTTGTTGTCTGACAGAAGGACCAGGGCGCCCAGCACCCCTGTCCTGGCAGGACCAGGGTGCCCCACGCCCCTGTCCTGGTCTTTTGCTCTGAAACTTGGTGTGTTGTTCTATCTCGGTCCGCTTTCGTCGGATCTGCAACTTGCGGTGTCGCCCGAATCCTGAAACCTGCACTTATATCTGAAAAGGTATGGTGGGCGGCTATATAGGGTTTTGCCTTAGTCAAACCCCCACTTTGGTGGTTTCCACCTCCACGAATAGCCAAGTTGTATTGTAAAAGTAGTGTGTGCAGACCTTGTGTGTGTGCAAGATCCTAAAATGCAAGTAAGCAAACTAGAGCAACCTAGAAAGTAAACCCTAATTGCTTGTAAATGATAATGTAAATTCTCCAAATCAAGATGCAAAGTGATCTAAAGCATGAATACAAATGATATAATGAGGCTTATGCAAAGACATGAAAACAACATGAAATCATACCCAACCCCAAGGGAGGGGTACAAGCCAATCTTCAGTCGGTGATCCCCTATTGCTCTTCAATGTCTTCAAAGCCCTAAATGGATGAATGAAATTGATGAATGCTTGATGGATGGATGTTGAATGTTGTTGAAGTCTTCAAAGATCTGCTCTTTCGCTGCATAGAAGGTCCTTGAAACCCAAAAATTCTGGTGCCTTCAAATGAAGAAAGAGAGCTTTTTTATATATGAAACCCTAGGTCTTAATTTCAACTTTTGGCCGACCTAGAGATTGAATCTCCCGCCAATATCTTGGGGTTAAGCTTTATTTTATGATTGGATTGCGCTCCTAAAATTTCGGGAAAAATGTACGGGACCATGTGCACGCCGGGCGCCATGGTCCCGACAACTTTTCACCAAATTTTCAGGGCCGTCGGATATGATGATTTTAGAGCGAATCCCGAAGTTACAGGTGATTTCGAGATGTTTTGACCCCTGAAATCAAGCGCCCAAGTTCAAAATAGGACCTAATTAGGGTTTTTGATTAAATGATGTATTGGAGGAATAAAATGAAAGGGGCACACTTTAATGAAAGGGCCCAACTTTATGATATGGGAGATGATAAAATAGAACCTTAGACCTAATTAATTTAATTAATTAAGTGCTAAAGGGAAAAAGCAATGCAAAATGCAAAATGTGCCAAGGCGGGTGCTAAACTAGGTGTGAAATTGTACCACCCTAGCAAGTGCGTACAATTTACGACACTACAGAAGGATATTTAAGAAGATCACCTTAGCGATAGATCAGATGTGTTAGATGGAATGCAAAATTTTGATTGTGAATATTTCAGTGAGTTTTGGTATGTATTTTGGTATGCAATTGGAAGTGACTGTGTGCAGTTTCACGTGCACAACTTAACCGGTAGCATAACAGAGTATCAGAAAATCAGAATACAGGGGAGGTTATTAGAGAATTCATCAGAACTTATCCAACATGGTCAGATGCTATTTATAAGTTCACTTTCATTTGTAAACACTTGTAAATATTTTGTAAGTCAGTGAGACTTCCTATTTTTGTGTTTGAGCAGCGAGCTCTAGGCGGTTAGCCTTTCTGCATTTGCAGACCCTCTTATGTAATATTTGTATACCTTGATCAAGTATATAAATATTGTGGGTATCAACCCCACCACGTATAAATCTTGGTGTTATGGTGTTGCCTTTCATTGTGTTATTTTGTGTATACATTCTAATTTTATTTACTGTTAACTGGTTAATAAGGATTAGGTTCAAAACTAACTTTACCAGTAGAACATGGACATGGATACTGGAAGTGAGGAGGTCCAAACCCTCGTGAACCAGAAGTAGAAAAGGAAGACTCCTAAAACTAAGGATGTGGGTACCAAGGACCAGTCACCTCTCATGACTGAGTCTAAGGATAAGGGCTTGATGGGGGAGGATATGACCATTAGAGAAGCTCAGAGTTCTGATATCAGGGAGGTGGGACTATAAGTGAATCTTGAAATCACTAGTGACAAGACCCAGGAAGAGCATCACCTAGATATTGACCTTTGCATCAATAATGACATGGATAGCTTCAAATAGGTGTTCCTCCGGATGCATAAGGAAATTGTTGTTATTAAAACCAATCAGGCCTAGAAAGCTGGGAAAATTGAGACTTTACAAGCTTTAGGCTTGGGAAAGTTCAATTCCCTCCCAGATTGTCTCAGTGAGCTTACCAAACCTATTGGTAACATAGAGGAGATTATCAATGCTAATCGTAATATCTTTGTTAGCCTAGAGAATAGAGCAGGTGCCACTAAAAAAAGACTTGATGGAGTTGAGAACACGCTCAAACAAATAGGTGAGCAAAGACATAAGATTCTTAAGGCTGCCTTGGCTAGTATGAAGGCCCTTATCAGTAAGATGGAGAATGACCATGGGGATAAGGCTACAATGAACATTATTGATTTTAAGGATGATATCCCATATGATAAGGAAACAGGGCTTGGGAGAAGAACGCGGGTGAGAACTAAAAAGATGCAAAGCCATAGCAAGAAAATTGAGGATATCAAGCGGGCAGCTGATAATATGGAATAGCTAGAGTTGGAAGCTACATAAATGATTCTGAACTTAACCTAAATTTGGGCTTCTGATGGTCCTTTTTGGTTTTTGACTTGTTGTCTATTATTTGTTGGTGTTTTGTTCATCAGCTATCTTTTCTTAGTGTGTTGTCTTTTGTGTTTTGCTACGCTTTGATGTAACTCTTTTGATATTTTGGTTGTAATGGGTTTCAGGGGCACATCAAAACCTATTTTCCCATATTCAAAAACTTTACCAGTAGAACATTGATTCACCCCCCCCCCCCCACCTCTTAGTGTTCTTGGATTCCAACATTTGGTATCAGAGCTTGGTTCCTCAAAAGAAGTTTAACCACTTGAGGAAGATCCAGAATTTGGAATCAATGGAAACCGGTCTACAACAATAACTTAGACTTTCTCTTGAAGATCTTGATAATGAGTAGATGGAGAATAGTAAACTAAAAAGTGAACTGAAGCAAGCTAGAGAACACATCATTTCATTAGAAGGAAAGCTTTCAGTTGTCAAGGCTAAGAGGAAGGAACTTTGTGATCAATTGCAAAATCAAAACAGTGATGAGGAAGAGGCTATGAAGGATCATTGTCAGAAGCTTACTTGGGAGAACACTATCTTGAAGAATCAGATGCAAGCCCTAACCATGAGAATGTGCAAAGAGATTGAGGACAAGAAGAAAAATGAAGAAAACCTAGCTCAAGCATTGAAGGATAGATCTGAGGAATGCAACAGATTGACTCATGAGAATGATATGTTGAAACTTGAATTGGTCTAGTCTCGGAACAATGAACAGGAACTTGAAAGACAGATTATTATCATGAGAGATGATTTGGTTACTGCTAATGAGTACAAGGATAAATTTCTAGCTAGCTTTGCCAAACTTGATGAAATGCTGAAAAATCAGAGACATGCTAATGACAAAAGAGGTCTTGGTTATGAAGAAGGAGAAATCTCTGGTACTGCACAACAAGATACATCAACTAGATAGAAACATAATCATGTCAACTAGAACCATAAATCACTGATAAGACAACCTAATGCTCACAAATTAAATGTTACATGCTTTATTTGCAATAAATATGGTCATATGGCTAGTCAGTGCAGAAATAGGAATAATCAGAACAATGCATCATTCACTGGTCTTGGAAATGTAAGATTTCATGCATGTAGTAGATTTGGACATATGGCTAACCAATGCAGATCAAAAGGAAATCAAGGAAATCAAGGGGTTAACAAGGTAATTCAAAAGAACAATATTGTCTATTATGCATACAACAAGATTGGGCATATTGCTAAATATTGCAAAAGTAAGAATCCACTAGAAACTAATGGAAACACTGATGAGAAGGGAAAGACAAAAGTGGAAGACATCAAGAAGCAGTATGAGATGAGATGGGTGAGAAGAGTTGATACTCAATCGATGGAACAACCGATAGAGTCATTAGGTCCTACACCTACAACAAATACCATCAGTAACTAAAGCACTCGGCCTTAGGGGTAGGTAAATCATTGAAGATCATGCAGATACCTCAGATTAGGTCTGTAATCAAAAGATTCTAATTGTGGATGAATAACTAGGAGATTTCGGTGGTTTACCAAAATCTACTTGTAGATCACTTGAACAGGTCAAGCCTAACCGACACAATTTATGACAATGGAAAATTAGGGTTAACAACGATAAAAAAGAAAAGTTAAGTTATTTTCTTCACACAATGATCGAGTATTTGAGTGAGCAAATTTTCAGAGCATTTTAGGGTTCTTGAATGATTTGAGCGAGCACTTTCTTTTCAGCAATTTTATCTCTTGACAACATTTTTGAGGTATTTTTGTGTTTGCAGAAACCCTAGCTTTCGTGTTTAGTTGCAATGGATTCATCTTCATCCAGAATTGACACTCCCTTGGTGGTTGAGATTGTTGGTATTTTGGATGTGTTGCACTAGTTTTTTCATTGATGTCAACACTTGTCAACACCCATCAGCACTTGGAGATCTTTGGTTATGTTCACCGGCATGTTCAATGACTTATGAACAGTCACCAGTATTTGGTTCACTGGCAAGTTATATTGTTCACCGACACTAAGGATGACTTGGAGATTACTTGGTTATGTGGAAGACATTGTTTGGACACTTTGTTTTGGTGATTTTATTATTGGTCTAATCGAGTTTGCATATTTGTTGTTACCAGCAAATAGGTCTAGGTTATGGACCGACAAGCGTTATCTATTCCAGATCAGCATGACACGTTATGAAGATGATTTGTTATTATTTTAAATGCATTGAGCTGACATGATGCATCGCATATTGATTCATTTGTAATTTATTTTATTGTAATATCTTAGTGAGCCGACCTACACATTTGGTCTTAGGTTTTGGTATATATGCAAGATCTCATTTGTGAGATTAACATGAGAATGTAATAAGTGGTAGATTATAAGGTATATGTGAATATAAGTAGAGCTATACACGCAAACATCATTCAAAGATTCAAGGAAGGTTTGACGAAGGCAAATCAGAGCTTAACCAGTACTGAATCCAAAATATGAAGATGTTATTTTGAGCAGTACATTATCATTGGATTTAACCATCCAATTGTAGTGAGTGTGACTCCCATTTTGTGATTGAGAAGTGAGCTCTAGGCAGTTGGCCTTTTTGCATGTGCAGACACCATATTGTACCACATATTATCTACAGTAGTATCATCTGATTGTCGGTAAGGTTTCCCACCATGGTTTTTCCCCTTACAGGGTTTCCACGTACAAATATCTTTGTCATCTATTGTGGATATTATTTGTCTTTTTGTTTCATGCATTAAACTTTACCGACATTTCAATTAACTGTTAAAACTATTAACCGACTTAAAGTTTGGTTTACCAGTATTATGCATTAAGTTTGGCTAAGTTATATTTGGATTGAAATTAATTGATAATTGATTCAACCGCCCCCCTCCCCCCTCTTAATTGTCTCTGGGTCCTAGCAATTGGTATCAGAGCTTAGTCCTCTTTTTGCAGAAGTTTAATAGCTTGAGGACATCCTATGTCAACTAACTATTTCAGGAAGGACAATTTGAAACTTGATGGAACTAATTATGGTATATGGAAGATCAGAATGGAGACACATCTAAATTGCATTGGAAGAGACATATGGGATGTTACAAAGAATGGCTATGTTGGTCCTACTCAAAGTCAACCTAATCCACCAACCTTGGCTAAAGATCAGGAGAATGATTGCAAAGCAAGATAAGCACTTTTGAGCACATTGTCAGATCAACAAATCATGGGATTATCAGACCGATCTACTGCCAAAGCTATTTGGGACAAACTAGAGATATTGAATGAAGGTGATACCACAATCAAAATTGCAAAATTGGAATGCTTCTGGGTCAGGTATGAAAATCTGAAAATGGAAGAAGATGAAAGGATTTTTTCTTTTATGGAAAGAGTAAATGAAATTGTTTTTGGTATACAATGTTGTGGAGGATCCTTAAGTGAAAATGAAATTGTTTCTAAAGTTTTAAGAGCATTGCCACCGGCATATAAAATGAAAGTAACCACTATCAATGAATTAAGAACAATGCCTATGCATTAGTATCTAGAGATACGTTGGTTGGAAAACTTTCAGATTTTGAACTTGAGGAATTTGGTCATGTTGCTACAATTAAGACAGATTCAACTTTCAAGGCATCGTCATCATCTACAACATCATCATCATCATCTGAAAAATCTGATTGGAAAGCACTTTATGCAAGAGAACTTGAAAAAATCAAAAGGGAGAATGAAGAATTGGAAGAGCTTGAAGCACTATTTGCAAGAAAAATGCCTAAAGGTCCAGTTGGAAGTAAGTATGAAGGTAAAACACCATTTAAATGTTTTAACTGCAATAAAATTGGTCATATGGCATCTAGGTGTCTTGATAGACATGCAAGATTGAAAGAAGAAGATAAAAGAACATACAAGCCTAACCCTAAATATCAGAGATACAACTTTAATAAGAATAGAGACAAATCATGTTACTATGCTAATGAAGGAGTTACTGATGATTGTGATGAGGAATCGACACACAATGGATGGGCTTTTGTTTCTATAACAAAAGATCAACCGACAACTGTTCAACCGGTAGAGCGGGCCCTGGCAGCTAAAATTGAAGAAAAGGATGAATGGATCATTGACTCTGGATGTTCACATCATATGACTGGTGATAAAAGTAAATTCTTAACTTTTTAGGAATACAATGGAGGTCTAGTAAGATTTGGGGATGATAAATCTTGTTTGATCAAAGGAAAGGGAACTATATCTTTTGATGGTAAGCACAATACTAATAATGTTTACTATGTTGAAGGTTTGAAGCATAATCTTTTGAGTGTTGGTCAATTAGTTGAAAAAGGATTTCAGTTACAATTCAAGAATGGTAAATGCACAATCATGAATAGAACTGGCTTAGAAATTGCAACCGGAAATCAGACTAGAGGCAATATCTTTCATTTGAATAACAATGAAAAAGCATGCTTGATTGCACATATTGATGAAAGTTGGTTATGGACTAAGAGACTTTGTCATGTAAACTTTGATTACAATGTGAAAATTAGTACAACTAAGGCAGTAAGGGATTTACCTAAGATTTTTAAACCTCACAATCCGGTATGTAAGGAATGTCAATTTGGAAAGCAAGTTAGAGAAACTTTTAAGAGTATTCCAGAAAAATCCAATAATGTTCTTGACTTAATTCACACTGATTTATGTGGTCCGACAAGAACTAGAAGTCTACAAGGAGATAGATATTTTATGCTAATCATTGATGATTATTCTAGAATGTGTTGGGTTACTTTCCTCGGGGAGAAATCAAAAGCTTTTGGGAAATTCAAACTATTCAAAGTGATGGTAGAGAATGAAACCGGCAAGAAAATCAAATGTTTGAGATCAGATCAAGGAAGTGAATTTAATACATTCTGTGAAGTGAATGGAATTAGGAGACAACTATCAGCACCTCGAACACCCCAGCAAAATGGAGTGGTGGAAAGGAATAACATAACTAGATTCTAGATGCAGCTACAAGTATGATATCAGAAGCAAATCCACCTCATGTATATTGGAGAGAAGCAATGAATACGAAAATTTACACATTCAACAAAGTTTACATCAAAGGTGAAACCGGTAAGACCCCTCATGAATTATGGTTTGGTAATACTCCTACTCTTAAATATTTAAAAATATTTGGAAGTAAATGTTATA
Source organism: Cryptomeria japonica (assembly GCF_030272615.1). Taxonomy (NCBI): domain Eukaryota; kingdom Viridiplantae; phylum Streptophyta; class Pinopsida; order Cupressales; family Cupressaceae; genus Cryptomeria; species Cryptomeria japonica. The sequence continues at coordinate 166,804,295 of NC_081411.1, read as the reverse complement.
TTAGGAGAGATGAGTATATTAGAAAATTTGATCCTAGAAGTGATGAAGGAATATTTCTTGGTTATTCATCTAAAAGAAAGGCATATAGATGTTTTAACAAGAGATTGCAGAAAATCATTGAGAGTGCAAATGTGAAGATTGATGAATAGTTTAGAGGTAATTCAAGATACATGGACTCTGAACTAACAATAGAGATAATATCAAATGAATCTACAATGAGTACATCGGTATAGAATGTGATCCAGTCACACCGGCATCATCTGAGAATTCCACAGTGACTGAAGAACAACAAGAAGTAAAAACACCCAAGTATGTAAGATTGAATCACTCTGAAAATCAGATAATTGGGAACAAGTATCAAGGTGTTATGACTAGAGAAAGACTGGCAAATGAAGAGGTATGCCTAATTTCTCAAATTGAACCAGCATCAATTAATGAGGCATGTGAAGATAAACATTGGATTAAAGCTATGGAAGATGAATTGGAGAAAATTAAAAAGAATAACACATGGACATTGGTTCCCCAGCCTATAAACAAAAATGTAATTGGAACTAAATGGGTATTCAGAAATAAACTTAATGAAGATGGTAAGGTAATCAGAAACAAAGCAAGATTAGTGTGTAAGGGATATTCATAGAAAGAATGAATTGATTATAATAAAACCTTTGCACCGGTAGCTAGAATTGAGGCAGACAGATTATTCTTAGCTTTTGCAACACACAAGAACTATAAAGTATATCAAATGGATGTTAAATGTGCATTTCTGAATGGTGATCTTGAAGAGGAAGTTCACATTGAACAACCTGATGGATTTTCATTGACAAATGACAAAGATATGGTTTATAGGTTAAGGAAAGCTTTATATGGATTAAAGCAAGCTCCTAGAGCTTGGTATGCTAGATTGGACAAATATCTTTTGAAGCTTGGTTACACTAAAGGTAATGGTGACAACAATCTATATTTTAAAATGACTAATGATGACATCTTGGTTATAGAAGTTTTGTTGATGATATTATTTTTGGAGGAGAAGATGGATTGTGTAAAGACTTTTCTAATAAGATGTAGGAAGAATTTCAAATGTCTATGATTGGGGAGATAAAATTCTTTTTAGGATTGCAAATTTCACAAACTAATAAAGGTATATTCATAAATCAATCAAAGTACTTGAAGGAATTACTAAAGAAATTTGGCATGGAAAACTCTAAACCGGTAAGTACGCCTATGACTACAACTGACAAACTATCATTGAAGGATGAATCAACACCTGTTAATCTGACAAGATACAAATCTATGATAGGAGGTTTACTGTATTTGATACAAACAAGACCTAATATTATGAATGCAGTATGTATTGTTTCAAGATTTCAAAGTAATCCTAAAGAAAATCATGAATCGGCAGTGAAAAGGATTTTTTGGTATCGACAAGGCACAACAAATCTTGGCTTATGGTATCTTAAAGATGAAAGTTTTTATTTATGTGCATACACAGATGCAAATTGGGTAGGAGATGTAGATGACAGAAAGAGCACCACTGATGGAGCATTCTTTCTTGGTAGCATATTAATTTCATGGTTGAGCAAGAAACAGAGTTGCACATCTTTATCAACAGCAGAATCAGAATATGTTGCAGCAGCAACTAATTGTACCCAGGTATTATGGATTAAGCAAATGTTGAAGGATATAAAGGTAAAATGCAAAGAACCTATAACCATTTATTGTGATAATATGACAACAATTGACATATCTAGTAATTTGGTATTTCGCTAAAAAATTAAACATGTTTCTATCAAATTCAATTTTCTAAAAGAGAATGTTGAAGCAAAAGAAGTGAAATTGGTTTATGTGAATACTAAAGAACAGATTGCAGATATTTTTACTAAGCCTTTGCCTAAGGAAACCTTTGAATATCTCAGAGAGAAACTTGGAGTTATACCCTCACCGGTAGAGACTTAGATAGTTGATGCTTGTCATCAAACTGGCAGAATCAATAGAGAAATATTTTTTTCGGCTTTGATGAGGAGAGATACTTCTCAGGGGGAGTAGTCGGATAAATTGGATAAGTTGGTATTTTGTAATAAGTTCTATGAACTGTTTGAATCTAGTTTTTGTATTGCTTTGGCATTTGATGTCAAAGGGGGAGAGATATCTATGGAAAAACACATTATATTATGGGAGAGATTATTCATTGGGGAGAGATTGTTACTCTCTTTATCTGTATTTTGATTTCTGGTTAATGATCTCTTTGGGAGATTGTTGGTTTTTGGTTTTTGGCACTTCTGTTTTGGCACTTAGATCATTTTTGCATCTTTTGTTGCCATCAATGCCAAAGGGGGAGATTGTTGGTATTTTGGATGTGTTGCACTGGTTTTTTCATTGATGTCAATGCTTGTCAACACCCATCAACACTTGGAGATCTTTGGTTATGTTCACCAACATGTTTAGTGACTTATGCACAATCACCGGTACCTGGTTCACTGGTAGGTTATATTGTTCACCAACACTAAGGATGACTTGGAGATTACTTGGTTATGTGGAAGACATTGTTTGGACACTTTATTTTGGTGATTTGATTATTGGTCTAATCGAGTTTGCATATTTGTTGTTACCAGCAAATAGGTCTAGGTTATGGACCGGCAAGCGTTATCTATTCCAGATCAACACGACACATTATGAAGATGATTTGTTATTACTTTAAATGCATTGAGCCAATATGATGCATTGCATATTGATTCATTTGTAATTTATTTTATTGTAATATCTTAGTGAGCCGACCTACACATTTGGTCTTAGGTTTTGGTATATATGCAAGATCTCATTTGTGAGATTAACATGGGAATGTAATAAGTGGTAGAGTATAAGGTATATGTGAATATAAGCAGAGCTATGCATGCAAAAATCATTCAAAGATTCAACAAAGGTTTGAAGAAGGAAAATTAGAGATTAACCGGTACTGAATCAAGCATATGAAGATGTTATTTTGAGCAGTACATTATCATTGGATTTTACCATCCAATTGTAGTCAGTGTGACTCCCATTTTTTGATTGAGCAGTGAGCTCTAGGTAGTTGGCCTTTCTGCATGTGCAGACACCATATTGTACCACATACTATCTGCAGTAGTATCATTTGATTGTGGGTAAGGTTTCCCACCGTGGTTTTTCTCCTTACAGGGTTTCCACGTACAAATATCTGTGTCATCTATTGTGGATATTATTTGTCTTTCTGTTTCATGCATTAAACTTTACCGGCATTGCAATTAATTGTTAAAACTGTCAACTAGCATAAATTTTGGTTTACCGGTATTATGCATTAAGTTTGGCTAAGCTATATTTAGATTGAAATTAATTGACAACTGATTCACCCCCCCCCCCCCCCCTCTTAATTGTCTCTAGGTCCTGATAGAGATCAAGAACTGCTCTCATCCCATTTACAAGAAGCATTCGTACAAATCCCTTTTGGATGAGAAATTAGGTGCATTTTTGCAAGTTTATCATGGAGTTTTCATATAGAGGATATTAGGGCATACATCCACTACAACATTGAAGAACTTGGCGGATATGAGTCATCTTGCATTTTCACCGAAAACCTAATCTTTGACAACCAGCTGAAACTGGAATTTGCACATTTGCAGAGAAAGGGTTTCACGGAGTTTATGGATTTCCCAACTTTTTATGAGGTATGTAGATAGGAATTTGGAAACCATCAAAGCAAGTAACAAATTAGGCTAGTTCAATCACGAAAAACTAAATTGCAATGACAAATCCTAAAAAAATTCAATAGAGACATGAAAACAAAACATTCAAATCAAATGCAAACCATCGCAAACGTGAATGTCTCCTCCAGAATTCTCCATTGTCCTTCTTTCTCCTTCAAATTGCTTTGTTTGTGGATCTCACCTACAAGTGCACAAGCATGAGATGAAAGCAAGATTGACAAAACAACATAAAGATACTAGAAGCGCGATTAATTGATCGATTGGGGGCCATGATAGAAGAAATTCATCCAATTTATAGATAAATTGGAGAAAAGACAAGATTAGCATGAAATTGATTCGAATGGAAATTCAAATCAAGAATAGAAAAATTATGACAAGTGTATGACAAATTGCTATGCAAGGAGTTATGACAATTTATGACAATTTATGACAAATTGCTATGCAAGAATTATGACAAGAATTTGAAATAGAAATAGACATTAGAAGAAATTAGAAAATTAGGTTAGAAATGATGACTTGGAAATTAGGAAATTGATGAAAATTAGGTAAATTAATTAATAATTTTTCATTCATTAATTAATTTACAAAAAGAGGAGGAATTAATTAGCCAATTAAATAAATATTTAATTGCGACAAGAAGACTTAGGATAGATAAATAAATCATTTAACCTATAGAGAAAATGACAATCAAGATTAAATGAATAAATCATAAAATCCTTGAAGATGAATTAGAAATGCAAGGATGACAATTAGGTCTTGATGTAGGATCGACTTGATCATGATTCTGACTTGATAAAAGACCAATGCTGATAAATGCTCCAATTGACGAGGAACAATGACTAATTGATCCAAATTGACATGATTGAGAAGGATGACGATCGATGACAAATCGATCGCAAAATGACAAGATTGAAAATGACAACAATCGATCACAAAACGACAAGATTGAAAATGACAACGATCGATGAGAAAATCGATCGCAAAATGACAAGATTGATGACAAGTTGATCGCAAAATGACAAGATTGACCAGAGGACAAAAACCCTAATGCTATCATCGATTAGGATTGACAATGTCCAAAATGAAATCGAAATGACGATGTCAAAATATGTTAAACGAGCATGCACATTAATGCGACCGGATAAGATCGACCAAAATCATGACTGAAGATTGTTATCGACAAGGCCAAATTCGAAAGCGAGACAAATGAAGAATGCAGAAGAAGGACTCGATGCTCGCAAATGATAAAGACCAAGTGCGCAACATAGGAGAAATGTTAATGCGATGCAAAAACCCTAAAATAAGGCAATGCGCAAATGTTAAAGTATGACTCTGCAAGCGTTGACCATTTTTAGATGTCTACAAGGTGGAATAGGTATGCTATGTTTTGAGTTGCATTCACATAGAATTCATCTAGTTGGATCAACCATACAAGATTACTGAGGAAGTGATCAAGAATGTCACATGTCTTCACAAAATTAGAGGCATTCTCGGTACTAGATATAAGTTATCTCACACTAAAATGAATGAACTTACCGACACAACTTTTGATGGAAGGTCTATGAGGGTAGATGATGTCAGGGACATAGATGTTAAATTTGTAGCAATGGTTATTGGTTATAAGGTATATCAGTCAAACTGGTTAAACTCTGTAGCTGACAACAACATTTTGGTTGCTTATCAGATGGTAAAGGAGGATGCCCATTATGATCTATGCAGTGTAATGCTAAAGGAACTCATGACTAACCTACACAAGATCAAGAAAGACAAAAAAAATACTTTCTGATATGGCTCCTTCATCATTTGTTTAGTATTTTACTTTTTGGGCACTGTTCCCAGTTTTGGAAAGACTCACTGGGCTTTTGACTACCCAATAGCATCCTAGATTGCTCAAATTTTGGATAGACAAGGTGATAAGGATAAGAAAGCCAATCTATGATAATTTTTCAAAATATTTCAGGAGGAAATGAAGAATAGGTCCTGAATTCCTAAATCTATAGTTGAAAAATATATGGACACAATTTGCTTTATGGTAGATAAAGATGAATGTATGGTGGAGATTGCACAACCTAAGACCATATGGATAATACCTATGGTTTATAAGGTTGAGGAAGCTACTCCAGATGCCTATGCACAACACCTTTTGCAGGCACTGGTAGATGAAAAGGAAGATAAATTTGGAACTACTAAGGAGAAAGGACTTAAAGTTCATCAGGAATAGGTAGCTCCGGAAATCCAAAAGAAGATGACCCAACTCACAGTAAATTCATTGATAAGTGAAGGTGCTGACAGATCTAAGGTTGAGCAGCATGTTAAAGTTTTAGAGGGACAGAGGAAGAAAGAGTTAAAACAAAAGAGGAAAGAGGAAAGGGATGCTTGGAAAGAAGCTCAGGCCACACCCAATGCGGTCTCGATTACATCAAAGACATCCAAACAACCAGAAGTTGAGCCTATCAGTCAGACACTAGTAGAGCCACCCAAGAAGAAATCCAAGGCAACCTAATAATATATGATTGTTTCTTCTGAAACAAAATCAAATACTGAGATCAAGGAGGTTCCCAAGAAGAAAGGTGTTTTTGCTAGAGTGGCAAGGGAAAAGAGAGAAGAACAAAAGCCAGAACATGTCAAGGAGACTCGGAGGAGGACAAAGATCACCATTGTACATAAGAGAAAACCCAAATCAGATGAGAAAGCTAAACCTGAACCTAAACGAAGAATCGGTAAGAAAAAGATGAATGCAGAAGATTTGATTGAACAGATTGTAAATGATGGTAATTTAGATAACATTTCTTCATTATTTGATAATTTTGGTGAGGAGGACAAGAAGCAAATAGAAGAGGCCATTCTTTTATATCTTGATTCATTTAGTAGCGATGCATTGATAGAATTAGAGAAAGTTTTGCCTAAGGAGTTATTTGATATATTAGAGGTCAGAAAGCTACATGCTCAGTTTTTGGATAGAGAGATTAAGGAGACCGAATTGGTCAATATTTGTCCTTCAATAACTCCTCTGGAAATGGGTGATTTAATCAATAAAACCGGATCATTAGAATTCAATCTCAAGTGCAGAATTAACAGTCTCCTGTTGGACAGACTTGAAGAAATTAGAAAGGAGATGATTGATATATGGGCGAGAGTTATTTTGGATATCTTGGCTACGAGTTAAGTTCTAGTTTTGTACAATCATAGAACATTCAGTCACCTAAGGATAAGAAACCAACTGATAAACCAACTATAAATACTGAGAAACCGACAAGCACTCAACCGGATACCATTGTACTAGTTATTGAGTCCCATTTTGAAATAGAGGACATCCCTACAAATAATGTACAGATAACAGAGGATACATAGGTAGATGTAAATAAGGATACATGTGCAAAGGATACTCAAGTTTTGGGTGAGGCACCAAGTGATCAAGCCACTAGTGCACAAGAACTAAAGGATACAAAGGTTATCTCTCTAGCTGATAAGGGTAAGGAAACTATGGTGGATCTCTCTTCCAGCTTGGAAATTAACACTTCTGTCATAGCTAAAGGGAATTTACCACAACTTTCCATCAGTTTTGACAAACCCTACCATAAGATGTCACCGACAAAGAATATTTTGGCAGCAACAACTCTTCATGCACATGATACATGGGAACTAGCACAAGAAGAATCTAAGGACATGAAACTAATTGAAAATAGTTTTGAATTTTTGCATCAGTTTGTCCTGGAATATCATGCACATTATGGTGAAAGCTCTTCAGGTAAATTAGAGGAAATCGTTGATTTTATCCCCAAGCATTATGATTCTTTATTGAAGATCTCACTAACTCAGGCTAAAGAAGATTTTGTGGCGGCCTGGAAGCTAACATTTTTGTGCATGATTGAGACTAATAAGGTGAAACTTAAGACTTGTTTGTAGTCAATTGATGTAGCTTTGGCTAAAGGAGGTAATGTTTACAAGACTTATCTAGATTTTGATAAATTAACCGGCTCCATAGACAAGAAATTGTTAGAGTGTAGGAAGAACTTAATTCAGATTTCTAACACCTGCAATCTGACAGTTAATTTGACAAATTCTTTGGATGGTCCAATTTTGATGGTGATGGATCAAATTTTGAAATTGGAGAAGGATAGGGAAAGAATAATAAAAAAGAACAAATGAGCTCTGGAATCTGATTGGTCCTCAGCTTGATAATCTTCTATTTCATAAAATAAAATATATTTCTAACCTACAAAAGGAGGATCCCACTACTGTAGAAGAGATAGAGTATTATGCCAACATTTTAAATAGTTTCATCTCTATTCTCAAATTTCTTAAGAATGGTTGGGATAATTACTTTTCATTTCTGAAGAACATGTATGCAAATATTTTGAAGTGTGCATAGAACCGACTCATGTTTATAACTATACAGATTTGTTTGTGGGCACCCCACTTTGTCATTGATGTCAAAGGGGGAGGAATAAGTGAAAAATGTATATATTTCTTAGGGGGAGCATCAGACGTATATAGCAGGCACATGTATAGATCAGGAGGTTATGGATTCAATGGCGATTTCACTGATGGTATCATTTTTCACATGAGTGTTGCCATCAATGCCAAAGGGGGAGATTGTTGGCAATTGTCACTCATCCAGCAAGGGTTCATGACATTATGTGTTGTCATTGATGGCAACTCATCATCTTGGGATAAATGATTTCATTGTTTGGTTAACTGACATGCATTGCACTAATCGATATTGGTATTCACATTGCTTTACACCGGTACTGGCACCAGCACTAGTATTCACTTCATCCCGGCTAAGTCTTCATCCCGGTAAAATGTCCTGATCCCGATAACGTGTATATAGAACCCAGTAACTGATAGGACCTGACTAAGGAAATCTTTTGATCCTCATTATGTCTTCTTGGATTTTGGTGGTAACATGTGATGATCGACATGGTCATTGGATTTAAGTTTGATTTTCATTATGTTTCGCCAACTGACTTGTTTATATTTCTTGTCGAAGCCGACATGGTTAAGTTAGAAGGATATTTAAGAAGATCACCTCAGTGATAGATCAGATGTGTTAGATGTAATGTGAACTTTTGATTGCAAATATTTCAGTAAGTTTTGGTATGCATTTTGGTATGCGATTGAAAGCGACTGTGTGTAGTTTCACGTGCACAACTTAACCGGTAGCATAATAGAGTATCAGAAAACCAGAATACAGAGGAGGTTATCAAAGAATTCATTGGAACTTATCTAGCATGGTTGGATGCTAGATTTATAAGTTCACTGTCATTTGTAAACACTTGTAAATGTTTTGTAAGTCAGTGAGACTTCCTATTTTTGTGTTTGAGCAATGAGCTCTAGGCGGTTGGCCTTTCTACATGTGCATACCCTCTTATGTAATATTTGTATACCTTGATCAAGTATATAGATATTGTGGGTATTAGCTCCATCGTGGTTTTTCCCTTTGTAGGGTTTTCTACTAATAAATCTTGGTGTTATGGTGTTGCCTTTCATTGTGTTATTTTGTGTATGCATTCTAATTTTATTTACTGTTAAGCAATTAATAAGGAATAAGTTCAAAACTAACTTTACCAGTAGAAAACTGATTCACCCCTCCTCTCAATGTTCTTGGACTCCAACAACCTTTTCCTTCACTGGTGTAGTTGGAAGGAAGGTAGGAAATAATCTTCCATCCTTAATTCTGACCATTAATGTAATTGGAAATTGAAGCAACTGACTTCTACCCTTAGGCTGGCAAAATCAAAGCTCTAATACCACTATATGATCCCCAACTAGACTTCTACCCTAAATTCCGAGTTTAGGTTTGAATGATAGTCTTCGACCAATGTATGCAAATAAGTGGATTGATTTTTTTCTGTTGTTGACCAATACAATATGGAATTTGAATGCAAAACATAAAATAACAATGGACTGATGATAAGTTAGAGACTTTTGATTTTTATTGCAGCAAACACTAAAACTAAAATATGAACAATTTATAACATCCAAAATCAGAAGTGGCATACCAAAAGTTCTGCGTTGATCTGGGAAGGGCTTAATTATTTCTAGAACCGATGAATTGAGCAATACAAAAGCTTCCAAGTGAAAACAATGACTCCAATGCAATTTATTTTCTATAACTATAATTATCAAAAACTTTTATTTCAATAACAGGTAGATCTGAAGCTAATTCCTCCAAGTTGTTAAGCAAGGTGATCAAATTGAGGAAATTTCCTCAATGTTTTGCTGGTTCCACTCATGTATGCCTTGTAGAGATTGAAGAAACCTTTATTAAATTATTTCTTGCTGCTAACAATGAGATTCCAACCCTAAATACCGAACGTTGTTGCTGGAGGTGCCACGTGGGCCTCTAGGGAGGTACAACTAGAATGAAGGGTCTAAGAAACCCTAATTCAATTGCAACAAATTTGATCTGTATCTTTTGAATAAGATTTATGCGTCCTCACTTACCAATATGAGTTATCAAAACAAATTCAACCACCAATATGCTAAAAAAGATGATAAATCAATGTAACTTCTTCCATAGGTAGGTTGGGGTATCGTTCAACCTGAAAAATTCTCCAAGAGTTTTCATTCTTGAAGAGAAATACTGTTGCAATCTCTGTGATCAGAGCTCTACCTCAATTTGTAATGAAGAAAAATAACCAAGAATGATAAAAAATAACCTCCAAATATCTTTTAAAAGGGTCCAAACCCTAGGTCATCGCTTTTAGGGTTTCTATGATTTCACTTTATTATTTTTAATAAAATACAAGTATTCCTTTAAAAATCGACCCCTTAGGCAGTATTTTATTATTATAATGTTTTTCTCTTTTTATTACAATATTTTATTGCTCAAACACCTAGGAAAAAGGGGCTAACTTATTATAAGTTATTTTATTATAAAGTGATTATAATATCACTTTAATATAATTTATTTAAATCCATAACTTAGGAAATATTAAATATTTACTCATAAAATGCAAAGATCTAAATTTTGTTTGAAGCATTGTGGTCATCGTTGACACTTGAGTCTTGCAGGCTAACTGGCAGCTCATCCTAAAAAATAGGAAATCACCCTAAAAAATAGGAACCTCACTCCAAATTCCAAAAACTACTCAAAAGGCTACTGCTCTACTCCATGGTCCCCCGGGTGGTCATTCAGTCAACTGCCAGTTTTCCCTAAAAAATAGGAGACTTCCCTAAAAAGTAGGAGCTATCGTGTAAACACTCAAAATGTCTCACATAGCCCCTGCAAAGATCTATGCCCCTCATAAAGAATCCCCTAACCATATGGTTGACCTACAAGAACTCGAGTGATAGGTCAATCCTCTGCTCATCTCTTGTCACCTAGAAAGGGGACATTACACAACTAGCTCCCCATTTTTCAAAATCTCTCAACTTCCTCCAAAAAATCTCTTATGAACCACAACAAAATGGAAATACAACTCCTCTTTAAATGCCAACCAAATATGCCAAGCAATATTCTCCCAAAAATCCAAGCTAGATTCTAAAAATAATAGAATATTACTAATTTTGAAGTTTTATAACCCTTGTCTAAGAACTAAATTTGTTCTAAAGGGATTTTCACCAATGTCATGTCCAAAATAGTGAAAAAGAATTCAAAAATTCCTCCACCCTCTTGCATGCATGCATGTATGGAATCTCTAACTTTTGATTGTCTTAATTAGAAACTTGCCATTCTTGACCCATGTACGTAATTTTCTAACATAACCTCCACAAATAGTGTAAAACAAGATTCCAACATTAAATTTCAAATCCCTTATCAATTTTGAAAAATAAAATAAGTAACTAAAATGGTTTCCCCTGCATAAACTATATGTGTGCTCATGATTACTACTAGTTATAGAGAAACTTTTCACTAGGATAATTTGATTAAAATTAATAATTTTTACCATAGTAAATTTTATCCACCCCACCTAAAAAAATTTAAATAAGTATATTTGGGTGGTGCGAAATTGCCCTTACACCCCTGGATGCTCCTACATCATAAAGTGCCAGGATTATATATTTCTAGGGGGATTCTTGATTGAGTAATTTAGGGGTAATCTTGCATTTTTGCTTCTTGTAATCATGTGTCCTAATCCATGGAAAGTTAAATACGATAACTGTGGGAAGAAAAATCATACAATAGATGAATGCTTGTTGAAAGAACTTGATGATTTGAAACCTCTTTATAAACTTCATTAGTTAAAATAAATTTGTATTGTTAACAATATTAGTTTGCTTGATTCTTCTAATCCAACGTGAACAAATTCATCTTGTGTTCTTACTTCAACATTTTAGAAGCACACTACATCATTTGGAGATTATTAGTGTAGTCAAATAGAATGCATTGGGATCTCATCTCCTCCATCTATTGTTGCATTTATGATGCTTGTGCTACTATAGCCACAACTTCATGGTTTTTAGAGTAGCAAGACATATATATTAACTTATTGTTTTGTGAGACCTATCTTGCAATCCTAGAGGACACAATTGGGGTTATTCATATTCTCTTTGATGTAACTTGACATGAAGCTACATCATTTTCTTTAGAAGTTGTGGGAGAGCATCATGATCCTCTTGTTCCTTCTCTTCCTATGTGGTTTCCTCCTTTGTAGTGTGAATAAGACACATTATCCAACTAGTTCCTAGTTAGGAACTTTTCGCACATGTTCACATGTTAATTTTTCTTAGTGAATTGAGAATCTTTTTAGAAGTCTCTTGTAGACATGTGCTCTTATCCCTTAGTTGTCATATGACATAGTATTAATGCACTTATCATCATCCTAGTTTGTCTTACCTTTCAACTTGTCTATAAAAATAAGGTCTCATATGTACATTTCATAGATTGCATATTGATCACATTTGATCTAATATATTTGCATCTATTATTACAAAATTATGGTCATGCTTTTTTCTTTTGTAGAAGAATATTTTGATTTTGTGAAGTGATCTTAGAAGCTTGAATCCTTGAGTGACTAACATCCCTAATCAAATCCAATTGAAAATACTTAAAAAATCATTTATACCCACATAATTAATTAAAATCGCCATCTTTCACATAGATTATAAAAAGCACAACCTCCAAAGGAAGCTAAAACTTTGACACATATTAGACTTCATACACACTTCCAAAGGCACATTAGAAAGAAGTAAAAATAAACTATTTTGTTCATCATCTATTAGGAAATACAAGAGATGCACATCTAATCCTTTTCGTTTTAAGAATAGAAAAATGAAAATGACTTCTTTTGTTTCCAAGAGAATTGCTTTGTTATTCTCCTTCACCCATGTTGAGTTCTTTGCTTCCTTTAGAGCATACTTATGGGTCTCTTAACATGCCAAATGGAAGGCAAAACTTATACCATGCTTTTTATTAACTAATTTATTAATTTATTATTTCATTAAATTTAAGTTTCCTCCCTTTTATCTCATCCTTCTGCCACTTTCCATTTCTCCCACCTCTTTTTAAGTTGGCCTCATCTTTACTCATTTTACTTTCTAATAGCACCCAAACATCCTCAGAAATGTTATAAAAAAATACTACACAATCTGATCCACAAAGAACTCCTCTAAATCTTATGAATTGTGAAAATTTATATATTCAAGTTTTTAAAATGGGGGAAAATTAGTTGAAGTAAATTTATTTTGAATTAATGTTTGCGAACGCTGTTTAGCCATTAGTGGCCATGGCATCGGAAAAGCAATCTTTTGACACGCTAAGTTTGCGGGATTTGTGGGAGAGTAAGTGCGGTCTGTTCTTCCGTGAATCAGTCACGTCCAGAGAGACACTGTTTCAAGGGCTCTAGTACCACCCACCAGAACGACACCAAGAAGTCTGCACCTCAGATTTGGTGCTTCGCCCTTCTCCTGCTCATCGTTCAAGGCATTTTATTCAATATCCGGGTCAGAGCTTCAGCTTATTCATTTATTTCTTGTTTTTGTAAGGAAAACGTTTGTTTGCGTTAGTTTCATATGGTAATTTATACAAAATTAAAGAAATTATGTAACTGAACAATCCCTGTCAAATCAATTTGAAAGAGGTTTCAAAGTTTAAATACATTCTCGAAGAGTTGAAATGGATGGAGCTTTCAAGTATGAAATTTATAGGAGTCCAGTGTATATATTAGACAGGAATGGCATCTTCCAATAGATATAGGAATGACTCCTGAGTGAAAAGTCCTCCAAAAGATATATGATTTTGTTGGATGTACTGAGTTCAGCAGTGGAGGCAGAGGATCACGAGTTGGAAGACCTATGTTGAAACCCTAGATGGCTAAGAGCTCCAAATAACTTGTTAAGATCACTTTGGTTGCAAAAATAACGAACTACCCAAAAAATGCTTGGCAAGTACAAACGCTTTGGGTGAAAACTAAGACCAGACGAATGCATGTGAGAACCATAAACTCTCTTAAAAGGTGCAGGATAGTCCCTGTTAGATATCCTGGGAATAAGCTCTCTTGAAAGGTGCAAGTTTAGGGTCCCTGTTAGGTATGCTAGAAATAAATATTGGAAAACTGAATAGCATTTAAATTTTAACATTAATAATCACATAATAATGTTATTAAAGTTTGTATTGGGATTTACAATGAATTGTGCAATTGTTTATAATTTATTGGATTCCTTTAATTTCCTAAAACCACTTCAAATTATCTAGAGGAAACTAACTATTTATTTTCAACAATAAACTACAAGTCATTAAGATGAATTTATTACAATGTTTAAATGTTAAAATTCCAACATCCCCCCTGAGGGTTTACATTCTACATAAAAAAAACATGGGGTTTACATTCTACATAAAAAAACATGCTGATCAAAGCAAGCAAATACATTTTCTTAAGAATCTTTTTTCTTTCTGAAAAAACAATTCTTAAACTAGGTGAAATTCCATTAAGCTATCTTGTAACCTTTGAAACAGTGTAGCTCCCAAGCTGAATTCCCAGGTTCCTAGATTAGCACCTCTAAAACTGTCTCATGATCCTTGGGAGAGTATAATTACTTAGATTCACAGAGCCCCGAACTATCTGGGCCAATCTATATTGAGTTCACCAGATCCCTTCCTATCTTTAAGAAACAAAAACTTTACAATATACGTGTTCTTCAATTCTATCAGCATCAAAAAGTAAAAAAACCATATGCTTCTCATACAAAGTACCATTTTTTGAGGAAAAAGATAATTCAAGATGATGAAAATATTCCAACCTACAATATACCCTTGTTACACTTTATCCTCTGAACTAGCATGTGACTTTGTGAAAGCTCTTTAAGGAATAACATGGATGGCATGAATGACTACCACACCCATCTATATGTATTCACCTTAGGGATAAAAAGTGTTTGAAGTGTGTTCGTTTTACAGACCTAGTGCGAATTGAGCCGACTTCAGGCTTTGGAAATACACCTTAAAATACATCTAAAGGAAGGGTCAAAAACAAGTCCAAGAATTGGGTTGATCTAGACCCATACTCATTTGTGCCTTTGAGGCAACATTCTTGTGTTTGTGTCCTTGCTTTGTTTTCTTGTCAAAGAAAAATCAGAAAATCAATCCCAAAAACATAGTATTCATCCAACATTTCTCAAAAACAAACAAAAATACCAAAAACAAAGTGCAAACAACAGAGTCAAAAATTTATGACCATTCTTCACATCTTGCGAAAGAAGAAGTGTCATCAGAATATTACCTTGAAAAGAAGACCATTAAGCTCAAAGGCTTTGATCAAAAGGAGGAAATTCTTCTATCTCAATAGACAAATCTTTGTCTCACATAGAGTCTTTCTACATCGCATGCGTCTCTATCTTCAAGGTAAAACAAACGAGTTTGATTCCGAATCATTGAACCGCAGAGCTTTTATGCAATATAGAGCTCTGAGTTATCACAAAAATCAAGGAGGAAAGATTAATCCCAATTTCTTCCCAAACATTTGTATCACCTACAACATAGCTCGAGAAGTGCCACCAACACCTGAAAGGGAAGAAGAAGAGTTTGTTCCATTTGTGACACAAAGTTTTTATTGAAAGATTGAAAGTTGAAAACAAAACATCCATCATCTCATTCATACATCATTTTTCCATCATCAATTCATCCCAAAACTCTCAAAACATTAAGAGGTTCTTGTCCCAAGATTCCTTTTTTAGATATTGCTTGAAATCAAACACATCACATCACTTTTAGATTGTTTCTACATCTAGGATAAGCTCATCCTAAGAGACACATCTACGCAGGTTAAAACTAGTTCATGAGTGAATCCTCTCATTGCTAGGTAGTCAAAATCTGTAACACATCTCAGATTTCTCTACACCTTATCACATCCAAACTCATCAAAACAAACAAGCAATTCAAAGAAAGAATTCTGGTTACATTTACCTTTAGAGTGCTAGAGATCTACAATCCACTAATCATCCATCTTTCATCGAACAACTCATCATCATCTTCAATCAACTTCAACACAAACTTGCAAACAAAATGGCTCAAACCCGATCGCGATCAAGGCAACGAGAAATAGAAATTGAGGAAGAAGAGGACAACCTCAATGAATTTCAAGAAGCACTTGGAGGAAATGTAAATGATGAAAACCCAAGTAGTCCCACTCCTTCAACAATCGAAAGGGTTCAGCATAACCCTCACTTTAACAGATTATTTGATGAAATTCTCAGGAGCAATGCGGATGCTCACTTCTTAAGACTTGCTCAAGAAGGAGCCAAACTCCCCTCAGACTTTGATCTTGCCCAATTAAGACAAGCATCAGAAAGACAAAGTCACCATGAGGAGGAAAGATGTAGAGATCCCATCAGATATAACATCCCTCGAGGTAACCCACCACCTCCTCCTCCAAATGAAATGGAGATGTTGCGGCAACAAGTCGCGAATCTCGCCCAACAACTTCATAGTGGTGTTAAGACCAATCAATTTTCACTTAACGACATCTGTCCCTATCCGTTTGATAGGAATCTTTATATGCCACCCTTTCCACGCGGGTTTGAAACACCCAAATTTGAAAGTGTTTGAAGTTAGAAGAAATGGAGGACCTATGACTCATTCCTATGGAAGAAGAGGAAAATAGAGTATGCATTATTATGACTATGTATGCATGATATGCAGCTATTATGAATGTATGGATAGTTGGAATGCAACGGAATGCAGTATATACAGATGAGATGGAATGACGATCCATAGTGCTCTATTTTCATCATTGAGCTTTTAAAATGTTGGAAGAGAATACAAGCATCTTGACATAATGATTCAAGATGACCTGAGTATTCCTTACATGGATTTTATATAGCAAGTTAATACAAACGACTTGATATAAGGGATCGAGTCGACCAGAGTATTGCTTGCGGAACAGACAAGGATTATCTCTATTCATGCATGACTTGGATCGTCCTCCTTGATCTTACGCTGATCATATCCTGAGACAAGTTCATACCGTACTAAGAGATAAAAAACCTTTATCCAGTTTGGATGAGGTAGGAGGAACCAAAGGAAGAGCATTGCACCTGCAAACAAACAATATATACATAAAGAATAAAGAATAAGGATCCTTGGTAATGGTTCATGCTCATATGGTCGAGGTATACGCTGTAGTCAGCAAGCCGTAGTGATCTATGATTGCATTTGGCATAAGATCACGTAGCCTAGTGAACTTCCCACGTAGACACCATTAGTACATGCCCCAGAACTTCATCGGAAATAATGCGCAAACGATACAAAACAATGCTGAAAGATCCCGATACAGATAAACAAATGAATTACTCACAAATCAACCAAGTATTTGACAGCCTAACAGAATTTTCTTGTCAAAGAAAACATCATCTTGTCTTTGTTTTGGTAAGGAAGGATGCATCCTTGTTTTAAAGACAGTTTTGGATTGTTGATGTGGATTGTGTGGTTGTTTGGTAAATGGTCATTGTGTGAGTAGTTTGTCGCAATGTTTGTTTTGGTATCTGCATGGATGAGTATGTACAAGGTGTTGCCATGTTTTTGTGTGATTTTTCAATGGTTTTGTCGATGTTTTTGGATTTTGAATTGTTTTGAATGTTTTTGGTATTTTTGCGAGATATTTTTGAATGTTTTTGGATTTTTGATGATTGTTTGAATGAAGAACTTAATGAATCATAAGACAATGTAGAATCCACTTCCATCAATAGGTTAAAGGCATTGCCCCCAGTTTTAGACATGACTATGAAAAAGCGGGATGCAAGATGTATGGAGTACTATCATAATTGCAGAGGAATAACAAGCCATGGTTGATGGATGGATGGATGTATGTATGAAGTAGATGTGATCGCCACAAGTCTGAAAGATAATGGAGCCATAGCCTTTACGAGTGGCGCCTGTTTGCCAGGTTTTCACCATCGCACTTACCCAAGGTGCCACCGGAGTGGTTGTTCACCGTTTGGATGCATGATTTTTTTCTTTACTTTTGTGAATGTTTTTGTATTTTCTTCAGGACATTTTCTGAATGTTTTTGGTATTTTCTGATGTGCAGTGGAGCCTGATGCTTTGTACACCTTAGGTATAAAACCTTTTGAGGTGCATGCTGTTGATTGGATCTGCAAGCGGTTCTCCTTCTGATGTAGCCAACTGATATGCCCCGGACCCGAATACAGCAGTGACAACATATGGGCCGAGCCAATTTGATTCAAACTTGCCTTGATGTTCTCTATTTGGTTGGTTGCGAGGATTCTCTCGAAGAACAAGATCACCTACCTCAAATGTACGAGGTCTAACTCGGTGATTGTAGCTTCTACTCATGCGCTGCTGATAGGCTTTGAGATGGTTGTATGCAGCTTGTCGCTTCTCATCAAGTAGCTCCAAGTCCTGAAGGCGTGAGACTCTGTATGCGTCATCATCAATGAGATTGTGCAAGGAAACCCTTAATGATGGTATCTCGACCTCAATAGGCAAGATAGCTTCTGCACCATAGACCAATGAATAAGGAGTTGCACCTGTAGGGGTTCGAATGCTAGTTCGATATGCCCATAGCGCTGGATTTAATTGAACATGCCAATCACGACCGGCATCATTGACTGTCTTCTTTAGGATTCTCAGTATGTTTTTATTGGATGCTTCGGCCTGACCATTGCCTTGTGGGTAATAGGGAGTGGAAAAGCGGTGTTGGATATGAAATTTCTCACAAAGCTCATGGACATCCTGATTTTTGAAAGGAAGACCATTATCTGTGACAATGGACATGGGCACACCATACCGGCAGATGATGTAATTGAGGATGAATGAGGCGATCTGCTTGTCGGTGACTTGGGTAAGTGGAACAGCTTCGATCCACTTGGTGAAATATTCGGTGGCGGTAATAATGAATTTATGGCCATTGGATGAAGATGGATGGATTTTACCCACAAGATCAAGACCCCATTGACAAAAAGGCCATGGTGTTGTGATTGGTTGTAGTTCTTGAGCTGGTGCATGTATTAGGTCGCCATGAACTTGACATTTTTTGCACTTCCTGACAAAGTAGTAGGAATCCTTTTCCATAGATGGCCAATAGTATCCAGCTCGCATGATCTTCTTGGCTAGTGATGGACCACTTGAGTGAGTCCCGCAAATTCCTTCATGTACCTCTTCCAAAGCCTTTGTTATCTCACCTTGTTCCAGACATCGAAGGAGAGTACCATCAAGACCGCGTCGGTATAGGGTTTCGGCAATAATGGTATATCGAGCAGTTTGGCGAATGAAGGTTTTACGTTGGTTATTTGATTGGTTGGGAGGAAGGGTGTGATCACGGAGATAAGTGTAGAACTCACCGTACCATGGGGATTCAGAACCAACAAGGCAACATATCATTTCAGATTCGGGGATATCATAAGCGGGGATCCAAAGTTGTTCTACCAAGAACTCGTAGCGTGTTGAATTCTGTGGAAGATCTAGTAGAGATGCGATGGTAGCCATAGCGTCAGCAGCTCGATTCTGATCTCTTGGTATCTGCTCAAAAGTGATAGTAGTAAATGATGTCTTTAGATTGTCCACCATTTGCTTGTATGGCATGAGTTTATCATCTTTGGTCTGATACTCATCTGTTGCTTGTCGAATGACTAGTTGGGAATCGCCATATACTTGCAATTCTTTTAATTTCCATTGTACGGCTAACCTGAGTCCTGTGATCAAGGCCTCATACTCTGCTATGTTGTTTGTGCATGGAAATGTGAGCCTGTAAGACTTCGGGATGCTATCACCTTGAGGTGTGATAAACAGAATGCCTGCCCCCGAGCCGTGCCTAGTGTATGAACCATCAAAGTATAATTTCCATGACTGTGCTTCTGTAATCATGAATATCTCTTCATCTGGAAAATTGGAAATGAGAGGATGATCACCTATGAGAGGTGCATCGGCCAACTGATCTGCAATAACTTGACCTTTGATAGCTTTACGGTCCACATACTCAATGTCAAATTCACTTAGAATCATTACCCATTTGGCTAAGCGACCTGTCAATGCTGCTTTGCTAAGTAAATACTTGAGTGGATCAATCTTTGCAATGAGTTGCACCTTGTGTGTTAACAGATAGTGCCTCATTTTAGTGGCTGCCAAGATTACTGCTAGGCAAGCTCGCTCAATAGGTGTGTAATTGAGTTCATAGCCCACCAGTGTGCGAGAGATGTAGTAAATAGCACACTCTTTTCCTTCTGCATTATGTTGTGCCAGTAGTACACCCAATGCTGTACTTGTTGCTGAGATATAGAGCAATAATGGTCTACTTGGATCTGGTGGCATCAGCAATGGTGGATTCATGAGATAGTCTTTAAGCGCCTGAAATGCTTGCTGGCATCTGTCATCCCACTGAAAGCGGATGTTCTTGTGTAGCAGGTGTGTGAATGGGTGACACTTATCAGCCAATTGTGCAATGAATCTGCGGATAGATTGAAGCCGTCCTTGTAGTGTTCTTAGCTGACTGATATTCTTTGGAGGTGGCATGTCCATGATTGCTTTAACCTTTGCTGGATCGACCTCAATGCCTTTGCTTGAGACAATGTATCCTAGAAGCTTCCCGGAGGTCACTCCGAAGACACATTTCTTTGGGTTGAGTCGAACATGGTATTGTTCCAGTCTATCAAAGATTTGATCTAAGATGTGAAGATGTCCTTCTCTAGTAAGTGATTTTGCTAGTAAATCATCCACATAATCTTCCATTATAGTATGCATCATGTCATGGAAGATGGTGGTCATTTCTCTTTGATAGGTCGCTCCTGCATTCTTTAGACCAAAAGGCATTACATTCCAGCAGTATGTGCCCCATGGACATGTGAAGGCTGTCTTATGTTGGTCCTCTGGTGCGATCTTTATTTGATTGTATCCTGAAAATCCATCCATGAGTGAAAGCATCGCATGTCCTGCTGTTAGATCCACTATGATGTCGATATTTGGTAGAGGGAAGTCATCCTTAGGACATGCCTTATTCAGATCTCTGAAGTCAGTACAAATGCGGATGCCCCCTTTTGGTTTGCCAACTGGTACAATGTTGGAGATCCATTCTGCATAATCAATTGGTCTAATGAAACCAACATCCAGGAGTTTCTTGAGTTTTGTTTTGACTAGCACGGCAATCTGAGGATGCATCTTACGAAGCTTCTGCTTGACAGGTTTGGCTCCTTTTGCTACTGTGAGATGATGCATGACTAAATCAGGATCAAGCCCAGGCATGTCTGCATATGACCATGCAAAGTTGATCTGACGCTGTTGGAAGAACTCTATAAATTGAGGTTGTTCCTCTGGAGTGAGAAGAGATGCCAGATGTATGATATGAGGGTTTTCAGGAGTCCCCACATTGTATTCTTTAGTCTCCTCAATGAGAATCGTCGATCGTTCCTGTTGTGTACTAGCAGGGAGAATGTCAAACCCTTCATCCTCAAGTGCCTCAGAGAGGTTTTCACCATTGGATACGCTCTTTCTTTTTACTTTTGTTGGATCAAACAGTGCCACAGTGTGGTTTTCACTGGAAGATCCATGTTTTAATGTTATATTTTTGCAGCTGAAAGGTTTGGCATCCGCCCCGAAGTATGCTGCGCTATTAAGTTCAATGGCGAATCCAGCTTTGTGATCCCCGCTTGGTAGATTATCCCTTAATTCCAAAAAGTCAATGATAGCCTCATCGTTTTGGAAGAGGTCAAGACATGGGGGATTTGGTTGATTCCATTCGATGAGTTCAGGGTGGATAAGGGGCATTACGTCATCAATTAAGTTAAGTGCGGGAGATGTATCAGTGAGGGTTAAGACAGTGTGGCGAAGGTCGTTGATGGTACTCTCCCTGTCAGAATCCGGCGTAGGATGAGACGTAGGGTCTGTGGAAGATGTTTCCAGCTCAGGTACCCAAGTGGTCTTTATCTGTGCTTCTCCGTAAACAGGGATGTCTTTGCGGGGTGGAGGTGGTGATGTGTCTTCCTCATCTGAAGTGTTAAGTTGCACTGAATCGAATTCCCACTCATGTGAGTCGGTCTCTGAATCACTCTCCAGCATCCGATTGCTATACCATACTGGGATGTCTTTGGAGTTAAACACGACAGGTGTGATTGGTTTATGTATCCTTGTAGTGATCGGTGCTGCAGGAATTGTGATGGGGTTTAATGGATTTGTCACTGGAAGTATCGGTAATGGTGACTCAGTGGCTTCTGCTGGAACTACTGGTGCCATAGATGCTGCTGCGGGTTCCAATATAGTTGCTGCTACAAATGGTGTTGCTGATAGGATTACTGGTTCGTTTGATGGGATGAGTGACATTTGTGATGGTGGAGTTGTGAGCCTTGAGGGGGCAGTGGGGATAGTGCTTGATGGTGCTTTGATTATGAAAGGTATCCTCTTTGCAGTAGGTGGGCAAAATGGTTTGCTGGGTTTTCCTTTGAATCTGAGTTTAGGAAGGATCTCTTTTTCAAAGCCAAGGCCTGTATTACCTTTGGGCTTGAATTCTGGTAGTAGAGGTTCGTGTCGTCCTTGTTTGCAGTATCCCAAAGCACTCTGACCATCATATCCCATTCTTTGCATAATGAGGAGGCCTTTGCCATATTGTTCCGTAGGAAGTGTAACTTGCGGTTTGTCAGTGGTGATGGGATCTTTATAGATCCAGTCCGCCAGGTCCTCATCTTGTGTCTCTTCCTCTTGACTCTTTCCAAGAATGAAAGGCGTTAAGGCACATGGAGGCGTGATTAGTGGTTGCTGGAGCAACTACTGTGGTTTACCATGTGTTCTAGGAGAAGTGGGCATTTGTCCCACACAAAAGAGCTGACTCAAGTTGTATTCTCCAGGACCTTCCTCTGCGATTTTCATCTTAAGCTTTTCTTGCTTGGGTATAGGGGTGTTTGAACTAGCAAGAGAGGCGGGATTTACATATGATGTGGAGGAAATGGCTTCCCTATTATTAGGAACAGTAATTTCTGGTTGATGGCTGATATTATGGCAAAATGCAAAGGGATTTGCATCGCCCAGGATTGTGATCTCTGCACCATTATGTGGGAACTTGATACATTGATGGTAGGTAGATGGAACGGCTTGCATGGCATGTATCCAAGGTCTCCCTAATAATAGATTATATGGCAGAGGAAGGTCCAGAACCTGACAAATGATATGCTTTACCACAGGGCCCACTCGGATTGGTAGGACCACAGCTCCTTTAGATGAACGCTCTGCATCATCATAGGCTTTGATGGTGATCTTCTTGCGAGGATCCACTGATTCTATTGCATATCCCAATGCTGTGACCAATTGCAGTGTACAAATGTTTAGGCCTGCTCCATTATCGATCAAGACTCGCTTGATCCTGTGTTGGTTGACAAAGCCTTCAATGTGGAGTGAGGCGTTATGAGGTTGTTGGAAAGAAGAGTTGTCACTTTCGGAAAAAGTGAGACAAGGTGATGACTTTAGATTTCCAACCATGGCTTGAAATTGGTCCGTATTTAAGTTTGCAGGGACTGACGCCTCTTGGAGTGCTTGATCCAAGATTGTTTTATGAGAGGGTGACAGACGCAAAAGCTCCAAAATGGATATAAGTGCAGGGGTTTTGTCTAATTGTTCCACAAGATTGTATTGCTTCGGGACAAAGGTAGTGCCCTGTGGAGCTGCCTTTATGGTAACTTTGCCGCGACGTGTAACAACATTGCAATTTGAGGTGGGATTTTTGAAGGTTATAGTTGCAATTTGTTCACTGGCATCATATAGGTGATTTACAGTGTAGTTATACGCAGCCTGCGTATAGTCAGTGGTATCGGTGCCTCGCCTGGAAGTGGAAGGACCCCTTTGATCTTGTGATGGAAGTGGATTCTTGAACATCAGGTGATCATTATTTGTCGTTTTTGGATCATGTCCTTCAATCTCAATTTCTCCTCGATCAATAAGATCTTGAATGAGATCTTTCAATCGGTGACAATTACTTGTCTTGTGTCCTCTTCCTTGATGGAACTCACAGTGTTCAGTATCTTTCCACCATGCTGGTTTGACTTGAGGCTCATAGTTTGATAGCTTAGGTAGAGTGACCAAATTTTGAGAGAGGAGTTGTCGCAACACTGTTTCAATGGGTTCCCCTAAGGGAGTGTATGTGCGTTTTTGTTTTTGTGGACGAGGTCTTGGTTCATCATGAGATGTGATGCGACCTTGATTAAGAGGAACATTTGTGTTATTTTGAGGTGGAGGATTTTGTCCTGCAAACCGAACCACAGGTTGTGCATTTTGGACAGTCCGAGCATCCACAACTCCATCGTTGACGATGTTCTTATTCTTGTTCCAGAAGTTCGGTTTATCGCTATTGAAGCGCGGGCGAGGAGCATCTTTTGGTTCATTAAAGATTTTGATGAGTCCTTTTTTGATGAGTGCCCTTTCACATTTTATACCCTTGGTGATCATATCGTTAAAAGAGTCTGTGTCTTTGACATCCAGGTGAAATTCCATTTCTTCGTTTAAGTTGGAAATGAAAATTTCCACTAGTTCTCGTTCAGGTAACTGAAGAGAACGTCTGCTAGACATTTGGCGCCATCGTTGCAGGAATACTGCGAATAATTCACCTGGTTTTTGTTTGGTGTTGCATAGATCAGCCATGGTGATGTCGCGTTCAATATTATAAGAGTAATGAGATAGGAACTTCTGGATGAGTTCCTCAAATGTTCTAATGCCACCTGGAAGTCGGGAAAACCATGATGTGGTTGTTCCTCCCAAGCTTTGGGGAAAAAGGCGCATTAGGTATGTGTCCTCATAAGCTACTTCAAGACAAGCAGAATGAAATTCTCGGACATGATCACGGGGATCCCCCTTTCCTCTATATTTTTCAAATTTGGGTGTTTCAAACCCGCGTGGAAAGGGTGGCATATAAAGATTCCTATCAAACGGATAGGGACAGATGTCGTTAAGTGAAAATTGATTGGTCTTAACACCACTATGAAGTTGTTGGGCGAGATTCGCGACTTGTTGCCGCAACATCTCCATTTCATTTGGAGGAGGAGGTGGTGGGTTACCTCGAGGGATGTTATATCTGATGGGATCTCTACATCTTTCCTCCTCATGGTGACTTTGTCTTTCTGATGCTTGTCTTAATTGGGCAAGATCAAAGTCTGAGGGGAGTTTGGCTCCTTCTTGAGCAAGTCTTAAGAAGTGAGCATCCGCATTGCTCCTGAGAATTTCATCAAATAATCTGTTAAAGTGAGGGTTATGCTGAACCCTTTCGATTGTTGAAGGAGTGGGACTACTTGGGTTTTCATCATTTACATTTCCTCCAAGTGCTTCTTGAAATTCATTGAGGTTGTCCTCTTCTTCCTCAATTTCTATTTCTCGTTGCCTTGATCGCGATCGGGTTTGAGCCATTTTGTTTGCAAGTTTGTGTTGAAGTTGATTGAAGATGATGATGAGTTGTTCGATGAAAGATGGATGATTAGTGGATTGTAGATCTCTAGCACTCTAAAGGTAAATGTAACCAGAATTCTTTCTTTGAATTGCTTGTTTGTTTTGATGAGTTTGGATGTGATAAGGTGTAGAGAAATCTGAGATGTGTTACAGATTTTGACTACCTAGCAATGAGAGGATTCACTCATGAACTAGTTTTAACCTGCGTAGATGTGTCTCTTAGGATGAGCTTATCCTAGATGTAGAAACAATCTAAAAGTGATGTGATGTGTTTGATTTCAAGCAATATCTAAAAAAGGAATCTTGGGACAAGAACCTCTTAATGTTTTGAGAGTTTTGGGATGAATTGATGATGGAAAAATGATGTATGAATGAGATGATGGATGTTTTGTTTTCAACTTTCAATCTTTCAATAAAAACTTTGTGTCACAAATGGAACAAACTCTTCTTCTTCCCTTTCAGGTGTTGGTGGCACTTCTCGAGCTATGTTGTAGGTGATACAAATGTTTGGGAAGAAATTGGGATTAATCTTTCCTCCTTGATTTTTGTGATAACTCAGAGCTCTATATTGCATAAAAGCTCTGCGGTTCAATGATTCGGAATCAAACTCGTTTGTTTTACCTTGAAGATAGAGACGCATGCGATGTAGAAAGACTCTATGTGAGACAAAGATTTGTCTATTGAGATAGAAGAATTTCCTCCTTTTGATCAAAGCCTTTGAGCTTAATGGTCTTCTTTTCAAGGTAATATTCTGATGACACTTCTTCTTTCGCAAGATGTGAAGAATGGTCATAAATTTTTGACTCTGTTGTTTGCACTTTGTTTTTGGTATTTTTGTTTGTTTTTGAGAAATGTTGGATGAATACTATGTTTTTGGGATTGATTTTCTGATTTTTCTTTGACAAGAAAACAAAGCAAGCACACAAACACAAGAATGTTGCCTCAAAGGCACAAATGAGTATGGGTCTAGATCAACCCAATTCTTGGACTTGTTTTTGACCCTTCCTTTAGATGTATTTTAAGGTGTATTTCCAAAGCCTGAAGTCGGCTCAATTCGCACTAGGTCTGTAAAACGAACACACTTCAAACACTTCACGTCGGGTTCACCAAATGATGCTCTGCAAAAAGGATTAGAAAATCTGTTTGATGGCAACACACACAAGAGCACAAGAAACAAACGTTAGTGTTAGCAACAAAAGATTATCCTAAACAGGCATATCAAGAGAGATATTAAGCATGAAATAGAAAGCATATAAACATAAAATGAAATAGCTAATCAAGATGCTCATAGTTGCTCCTCCCTTGTTCCTCTCCTCTCCAAGTCCCAAATGAGTGTAGCTCTCAGCAGCTTTTTGCACTATGGATGCTTATGGAGGATTGAGATTTAATACTAAGCTTCAAATATGAAATGAAAAGCTAAATACTATGCTAGAGTAGATAGTGATGCTATGAAAAAGCTCTATGCTAATGCTAGTATAACAACAATACTCTAAAATGCTTCTCCTCTTGCTTGAGGAGAAGGGTTCTATTTATAGAAGAAATAGGGAAATGAAGGGTTAAGATTGAGCAATCTTAACAAGGGTTAGGATTGAAAGTTGGGGATCCATGTGCACAATTGGCACCAATAAAATGGTGACAAGTTTCAACATAGGATTGGGTTGAGAGAAGAGGTTGGAGGCATTAAAGGCCTGAGAAGACCTCATGGTTATCTAGAAGGCAAGGGTCAAGTCTAAATTAAGATTACCCACTGGATTAAGAGTTAATCCAAGGATAAACCTTTGTGCAAATGTTTAAGAGATAATCATGGTCAAAGCATTAATGGCCTGATGAGACCTTTGGGTTGGGTAGAGGTTGAGTCAAAACAAATGTTTTAACCATGTGGGAGGGTTTGAGGTAACCATTAATGGTTATTGGAGACTTTGGGGATTAAGTGGTTGAAGGTTGAAAGCCTTCAATGGTTATCAAAGACTTTGAGCCATTTAGTGGTTGAAGGTTGGAAGCTTTCAAAGGTTATCCAAGACTTTGAGGGTTAATTTGTTGAACACACAAAGCATTTAATTGCTTTTCAAAGACTTTGGAGTCTTTGAGAAGTGACTCCAATTTGCTTAGGAATGTGACAATATTTAGGGGATGGATTAGGCTAATTAGGAAGGGTTTAGAAGAATTTAGAAGGGGTTTAGGCATGCAAGTGGATTTTGTAGGAAAATGCAAGTGGGAGAAATTTTGGTATTTTCAATTAAAATAAAATCATTTATTTCAATTAAATGGTGTAATTTGCATTTGGATAAATATTCAAATAAATATTAATTTATTTAAATGAGAAAAATGAAGATAAAGCATTTAAAATGCTTGAAGACTTTGAGGGAAACCATTAAAGGCTTGAAGACTTTAAGGAAAACCATTAAAGTCTTAAGAAGACTATAGAAGGAAGCCATCAAGTTTGAAGACTTTAAAGCCATCAAGTTTGACTACTTTAAGGGAAACCATTAAAGGTTTCAAGTGGGTGAGGATAAATAGGATTTTAAATAAATAATTTATTTAAAATAGTTGTGCAACTTGCTTTTGTAGGAAAATACAAGTGGGTGGAGGATAAAGGTGATTTAAATAAATTATTTATTTAAAATAATTGTGCAACTTGCATTTGTAGGAAAATACAAGTGGGTAGAGGATAAAGGTGATTTAAATAAATGTTAATTTATTTAAATGTGAGAGGTGGGATTTTGGGGGATTTAAATAAATATTAATTTATTTAAATGTGAGAGAATATTTAATTAAATAAATATGATTTATTTATTTAATTAATGGTCTGAATTTGGTTAAGTGAATTAAATCAAATAAATTGAATAATTTATTTAATTAATAGGAGAATAGGGTTAAGATGAATTAATTAAATATTAATTTAATTAATTATTAATTGATGGTTAAATAATCAAATAAATACTAAGTATTCATTTAATTAAGTGGACAGATTTATGTGACTACAATATCCATAAACTAGGATACTGGTTTCAACCCATAATGCACCCATTTAAAATAAGTTAAAAAAATTTCCTTACGCTTCCAAAAGAAAATCTTATAAAATTTGATTGTATAAAAAATAAAGAACTTTTAACCTTAATTCATAATAAAAACTGATGTAATAACAACTTTGTGAATTTTGAACTAACAACCCCCACCATTCACATTCTTAATACTGGTCCTCATCACTGACTCCTCCATGCGTCATTGTTGACAAATATTTAGTTGCTTCTGCTTCTGTTTTATAAATTTATCTCTTAAAAGCAATTTTTTTTAAGAAGTTGTGACAACAAATAAGCACTCAAATCCTTTTTTCATTTAACCTCAAATGCAGGCAAACTTTACCAGCATATTGAATTTAAATATAAAGGTATTTTCCACTCTACTCCTAGCAATTAATAAACAAAACTAAAAGGGCTCGAATATTATTTCCTGTACCATTTTTGTCATTTTGTTTTAACTGCAGTAAAGTTTAAACTTTCCCAATATTCAAATATATATTTGCGAATTTCGCTGCAGCATATTTGACTGAAAATTTCTCACTCGACCGAAAAAAAATCAAAAAATCCTCGCCTGCTGTTCACAGTCAAACTGAGCCTTCTACCCTCAAATAATACTCAGAGTTGAATCATGAATAAGATTTGACAAATAAATGTTGTTTCATTCAGCATTTATGAACCTACCCGAAATGATGAAATAATGGAATAAGTGGTCTGAAAATCTAATCCTGCAGGTGATTCTTTCCAAGTTGATTATTATCCTGAAGTGGTGACTTGCCTATGAATACCGCTTGCCTTCATGTTGAGCATTTCTCCTGCACCCAATGATTTAAACCATGGGCGTTAATAACATATTGGAAAATTGAAGAGTATCTACATTTGTACGGTAATAAACATATATTTTTAAAACTATTAAAATCTATACAGGGATTTACAATCAATTATGCAAATGTTTATAAAGCATTGCATTCCATTAAACTCCTAAAATTACTCAAATTACTTATGAAAAAAATTAACTGTTTATTTGAATAACAATAATAAACCTCAAGTCACTAAAATGACATTTTACAATATGAAAACCTTAATATTCCAACAATAAACTATCAAGAAAGATGCAGGATTAAGTTCCCTCTTAGATATTTGGGAATGTACTTCTTGAAATCTGTAAGATTAAGGTTCCTGTTAGGCAAACCCACGAAAATGATATTATGGTGGGGAGAATGTCTATTTGTGATTGTTCTGCATAGTGCTAAATGTTTTTAAACTTAAATTAACATGGAATTCCTTTCGATGGTAAAGTAGCAAACGAGTGTACCCTGTCTTTAGGTTAGGTGCTATTTCTATGAAGTTTGCAGGATTGCGTGTTGGGCATATTGACACAATATCACACTTGTCAAAGAGCTGGGTCAATTTTCTGCGACCTCATAAATTATATAGACCAAGTTGTTCAAAAATTTAAAAAAATACTCTTAATCATTTATGACTTTTTACTTCAAAAGTTGTTTCCAAATTTATATTAATTTTCCCTGTTTCTGCCTTTTTTTCTCAATTCACCATTTCCAATGGTATCACACACTGCTATTCGAATGTGCTGCTGTTAAATCCACAACTCATCCCTATTTCTAATGGAGATCTTCTGGGTATAATTTTTTTAAGTTTGATTGCAAGTTTTGGGGTTTTACAGTTTACCAAATTGATACTCCCAATTTCGGTAGAGATTTAGGGGTTGGATGGCTTTCAATTCACTCTATTGTTTTTGTTGCATATTTATTTGGAGGAATCAAAATGCGAATCTGCCATAAACTCCATTTAATACACAAGCTGATACCAAGTATGTATTTTCTTTTAATTGAATCTTTCAATGAGTTTGATGAGAGTATTTTACCTAATTCATCACTCTATTGTCTCTAAGGAGCTTCATAGTCTTGTTAATGATCTCTTGAATTCATTTTCATTCATAGGCTTGTATTTGTGCAGCTGATAATTGGTTTTATATGGGATTTCTGAGATGGAACACAAGTATGCAAATATAGGTGGGCATTCTGTAACACCCCAGTTCTTTTTTTCTACAGGAGAGGCATTCCCTGAATGTGTTTTTCCCTGTTATGTTTTGTGGATATAGATGACTGTTTGGCAGAACTTAAATATGATAATAATGTAAGGTACCTAATATGTTTCACAAAATTCATCTTTTCAATTGCAAGCCAATTTCAGCACGAAAATTGGATGTTTTGAATTGGATATACTGATTTTTGGGGGCTTTGTTTTCCATTTGGAGTTTAAGAAAAAATTTAAAAAATTAAGACTTAAATCTTACATTTTATGGAGTAGGAAGAAAGGCAGCATATACGCAAGATTCTGATGACTGGCAGCAAAGAGAGACGTTCAGAGTTGTAAATCAATGGAATTTTAAAATGTCAAATGCACATTCTTTCTGTTCAAATGTCTTGGCTGGTTATCTGAACAGCAGTAAAAAAGTTGCTTGACTAAGCTGCTTTAAATCTAGTAGATCCTGGGCATAGAAGTGAAGCTGCTTTACGTTTTGTAGATGAACTTCTAAGTAAAAGATGCTTTTAGGAATCCTGTTTATTCTTTTATAATTTGATGTCAATGTTGTGAAGTTAGATGGTTGGTATAAACTGTTGAATATTGAATTTTGCAATTTCAACTTGAATACACTGCTTCTTCATTGTTTTTCTTTAATGTAGTTCTGATGTGAAACTGATAAATCTAATCCAAATTTACTTAATTTTCATCTAAGATCGAATCTTTGTTCGGTGGGTAGGCAAATATAAATGCTTCGACATTGTAAAATTATTCATGTCATCATGCAATGTTCCAAGTACTTAAGAATACGCTACTACAGGATGTAGTGTTATAGTGCACAACTAGGGTTGGATATTCACAGATTGGGTGCTTTCAAAAGCCATTATATCTCTATGCGAAATACAGTCTGAAGGTATAAAACCTGATACAAATATAGTTGCAATTAGTCTTCCAGAATGCTGAAATTGGAGCTTTACTGCAGGGTGTAAGCTATGATATTCTCACCCTTTCACATAATCCTTGACCCTCTTTCTTTGTTCTCTGTCTCTTCTTCTATTTCACAGTGCCTTGTGCTCTGTCTGCTTTTCAAAAAGTAATCTGGCATTTCATTTGATTGTACATCTGCCATGCAGTTGGTGATACCCTGTGCTCTTTTATATGGCAAGTGAAACATCAGCTGAGTGTTTAAAACCACAGATTTTTTTGCACAAGATGTACCCATATTATTTTGCCTTCTTTCTCCATGGCATACAACTTCATTGCATATTTCCAATTAAGATAGTTGTATTTATGTTTCATCTCTTGCTTCTTTAGAAATTAACTTCCTTTCTCCTTGTAATTTCTATGTGAACAGTGAAAACAAAATAACAGATTAGATGAAGAAATCATTGTTGTCTACAATTCATGTTATAGTTGCTTTATGGCTTGTTTTCCTATCCTTTCATGCTCACTAAATCAATTCTGTTAGTGGATTAAGAGTATGTTTTAGACATTGCATTCAAGAAAATGAGCATTCAAAGCACAAAACAGAAATTCTTTAAAAATGCGAAGATAATGTCCAAACAATATAGACATAAACTGAGACCCTTAAAGTAGACAGCCTTAAAATATTTTACTGTGTCTTTATAGGTTGTATCTTTTTGGCAGAATTTGCATTTTGTGCTCTGATTCTTCTTATGGCTTCAGACTAATCTTTTTCCTATCATTTGAGAGAAAGAATCTTATTTTTGACCTTTCCTGTAGTAGGCGTGCCTTTTTCTTATCTTAAATTTATGAGCATCAAAATTGAACAAGTTTTGTGGAATACTGCCTGTCTGGCACATATGTACATTAAATTCTTTTCATTTTTAACCTGAAGGCTAAATGTAAATGGTGGATGTGAGCTCCATTTTTTTTTTTTTTTTTAAATATGTTTCTGATCCAACTGGAAATTTTGCCATTGTCATGACGTTGTAATAAACATATTTACAATACATTATTATAAAACTTAAAAGTGCTGCCTTGCTCTTTGGCAAAAAACAATACCATCAATTACTTGCAGACAACTAATGCTATTTTTGGCAGGGGACTTATCATGAAAAAATATATGAAAATGATGCGTGCACTTCGCCAAAAAAATACCATCAATTTCTCAGAGACCACTCATTCAATATTCGAGACTTAACTTGCTGTGCAGTCCTTGCTTTTTGTTATTTTTTTAGCTTCAAGAAAACTTATACTCTCATTCAATGTTTTTAAGGTGATTATTGTAGTAGCTTATCATTGCATAATGAAACATGAACCATTAACTTATGGGCATAATTTTTTATTGTTCTTATCATTATTTATAATGAAGGGGAAGCTTTCTATACTAAGCAAGCAAGTGGCTCTCGGTTCATGGGAACTCAACATGAGTTTGGTAGAGCCCCATATGCACCAGTCATCCCAGTATGAAGAAATTCCAGGACACGATTTATTTTGAAAGCCCATAACGAATGGAAATATAAATATGTCCTGTTCAAGCTTCCATTTGAGAGTTTGATATTTTTAGAAATTACAATGTACAGAATACACTACCATGAATAATATAAATGATAACATTAACTCAGCTAAGGATCTAGATATCTCGTTAGTTCAACTAACGAGGAGGCCCGAAAGGTGGGCAGCAAAATCCGCAGCACCCTCTCAGCAATCCACAACAGCAGAGGAACCACATACTGCATACAAAACATCAAACATTAAATCAGGGAACTGGGTACAAAGATCACTACAAAACCAAACTATATCATATATTTGAATAATAATCGGTGTCATCTGATGTAGTAATAAGGCATACCATTGATCTAAGCAACCAAAAGGCCCCCAACCAGGACCTCCACCCCAACCAGGCCCTCCAGGTCCCCCAGGACCCCAACCAGGCGCTCCAGGTCCTCCAGGTCCCCAACCAGGCCCTCCAGGCCCTTCGGGTCCTCCAGGTCCCCAACCAGGTCCTCCGGGTCCTCCAGGTCCCCAACCAGGTCCTCCAGGTCCTCCAGGACCCCAACCAGGCCCTCCAGGTCCTCCTGGTCCTCCAGGACCCATTTTTCTTATCAATAAACTCACACTTCTTGAGAAACAACAACTAACAACACTTCACTGCTTCAAATCGCTCAAGCTTATCTTTCAGATGTTTGGGAGTCACACCCTCTATGCATTTATGTAATCTCCTTCTCTCTTTATATCCAGACCTTTCCAGAACATCTATTACTAGGTAAAAAGCAAAATAGTAATAGTCAGGGATAGCTTACTAACAGTCAAAACCTAACGTCTCTTCAATCACATGCTGCACGTATCGGCTCGAAGCCTATTTGTTTAGCTGATAAAGATATTCTTCTAAGATTCATGCATGGTGTGGATGTCAACTCAGGAACAGTCATTTATTGGTCATGAAAACGTGATTTAACTTTGTATGAAAGTTGTAGACGAAAAGCTTGATGTTGGCATGCAATAACTTGAGTTTTATAGCCATCCAGCAAATAGCAATACCGTGGCAGTTTCTCCATTGTTTTATGGCTTCCTAACCTTCTAGTGTCCTTTATGTTCATTATTCTTCTAAAATACATAAAACCAAGTTCACT
Source organism: Cryptomeria japonica (assembly GCF_030272615.1). NCBI lineage: Eukaryota > Viridiplantae > Streptophyta > Pinopsida > Cupressales > Cupressaceae > Cryptomeria > Cryptomeria japonica. The sequence continues at coordinate 166,770,109 of NC_081411.1, read as the reverse complement.
GTTGTCTCTATTGCTAAAGCAATGGTAGTATATTAATATGAAACTGTTTGTCTAAAGTTGTAGAAGTTCGGCTGCTGATGGATTTAAGTACAAATTTACAGCTCCTTGTAGGGTCCTGTGAACAAAGGGAAAGCTTAAGCAGCAGGTAACTTGAGCAAGCAGTAAAAATGAAAAGATTGGCTATATTAATCAATTATTCATCATCCATATACATACCCACTGTTTATTTTCAGCCGCCGGGATATATATATATATATAGTTTCTGTTAAAAAAACAGAATGATGAATGATAAATTCTGAGTTTCTTTACACGTAGATTAAGTAAATAGGAAGCCATCATGTGAGGACTGTTGGTATAGAGAGGTTTTAGGGGATTAAGTTTTGTTATAAGTTTTGTCAAATCTTTATATAAAGACAGGGGCCCATAAATTTAAAAGGAAATAATAGATACGTTTGTTATTTGTAAATAGAGTTCTAAATGAATAAGAGTTGTAAAGGAACAAACAATGTAGGAACTATTTAAGCTTTATCATAAATTTATTTGCTGTTTATTTTCAACAATTTATTATTATTTAAAATGTTAAAATTATTTAATGGGAAAATATTAGATTTAAAGTCAGATTTCAAGGTAGAGGGAGACAATTTTCATGAATATTTTAAAGCATATTTGAGTTTGAATAATATTGGATTTATGTTAGTTTCCCCTGTATGCAATGAATGTTAAACAAACCATTTATATCCATTTATGATCATCTTTGAATTTTTAAAAACTTGACTTTTGAAAAGTAGTTTTATATATAACTTTTAAAATAAAGATGCACTATTAGGTTTAAACAGCTATGATTTAAACCCAATCTACTAGTCCTTTGGTGTTTTTAATTTAAATTTGAGCCTCTATGATGTTTTTAGGTTAAAATAGAGAAAATGTTGATTTCATCAAATCTAACAAAGAAAATGTTGATCCCATTAATTCTAACAGATAAAATTTGCATGTTCTTGTTTGTTAGGAGTGTCTTGTAAAATTAGAAACATCACTATACACTCCACTTGGTGTTGCTTGCTGGTTTTTAAAATAGGAAGATTATTTATCATTTTTTACAAGTGAGTCAGGTGAAAGGAGGATTGGTAGAGTTGTCTCCTTTGGAATAAATGGTTCTAGATCCAAAATCTATTTTACCACTTTTAAACATTTAGTTGACTACTTGATCATTGAATTGTATGATGTTTAAGTATAGCCCATCACACTCATAATTTCAACCAAAACTAGGGCTTGTAGTGTTCTATAGTAAGATACCACGCTCTTCCTCTCTTTGTTATATTTTAAGGGTGAATAGTGCACAACTTGTAGCTTTACTCTTTATTTTAGACCGCATTTTGTAGGTGTCCTAGTACATAATATTAATTGATTTGGTGCTCCCAGTATTTGCATTGATAAATGTTTTACTTATGCTTAAACATATTTGAACTCTCAAATTTGCATTATCTATTGCGTTAAAAAAATGTCGGTACAATGTTAACTCGTCAAATTACATGTGCTAAATTCACTTGTTTGTTTAAAATTAAAAAAAAAAAATAGAGGCCTAAGTTGGCTTAATTCAAATTAGCCATTGCATTTTGACTTGTTGGGACTTTATCAAAAAATTGTGAAATGAAGCTTAGTCCTCGCCAATGTTGCCTATTTGTGCCTTGTGGTGTTCCTTTTTGAACCCTTATTTGTTGATGAAGTCAAGTGTTCAATGATATATCTCAACTTGTCTGTTTTCTTGAGTTGTGAGCTTTTAGGTGGAATAAAGACCTAGGGATCAAGTCTTAGGATATCAATTTCCCTTGGAATCTTGACTCCGTGTTCTTTGTTCTTCTCTTTCTTGATGGGTTGTGGACCTTTGTGAAAACCATGAACCAAGGAACTAAGTCTCAGAGTTCCTAGTCCCATGACCTCCTTGTCCTAACCCCTTGCACTCCCTTTTTCTCCCTCCTCTTATGTTTGTCCTTTGTGTTCTTTCTTCTTTCCCTTTCATGGTAACATCATCTATGGGCCAAAATGTATAGGTTTGGGTTCGGTGCAGTTTTTGGCAGTTCGAGAATCTCTTGAACCTTTGATTGGGTTCAAAACATCTGAAAAGCTCCAATGCCCCTTTCCACTCCACATCCTTCCTAGACCCCATACTTTTAAAGGGATTGAGAATCTCGGCATTGCCCTAGTTCCAATTCCTTCTATGCTCTTGGTCTTCAAACCCCTTTTTTCTTTTAACCTTGCCACTCCATTACTCTTGCTTGTTGCACCTCCCCGCTTCTAATCCCAACTCCTTCTTAGAACTACAACACCCAACTCTCCTTGGCAATCCCTCTTATACTCTTGGCCCTCAACTCAATTCCTTCCACAATTCTTGTTCTCTTCTTCCTCTTGACACATGCTTCCCTTGGATCTTAGAGGCCCACATGGACTCAACACCTTCTCTTATGTTTCAAGTTCATCCTTCTCACAACTTGTGCACATCATGCAACTCCCCAAGTCCCTCCTAGACTTGAACTTCCCCTAGGCACTAAAATGTTTAAAATTGTGCATCAAGGCTTCATGTGCTCATCCAATTTCCCCAACTACTCTCAATTTGCTTCAATGCCCCAATTCAGCTTATGCAACATTCCAAAAGTTTTTTCCCCATCCCAAACATTATTCTAAATTTACTTATTCAATAGTGGATGGTGTGTAATTACAAAAGTTTCCATTAATGTTTTAAATTATTTTGAAATGCCTGATCTATAGCTAGTTCATGTGGGCAGAAAAGGCACAAGTTTCTCATTAGCTATAAATGCAAATTCCTTATTCATTCCAAGGGTTGATCATTGTTGTTTCTAGTAATCTTTTATAATTGTTGGACAAACTAATTTTTGCGTTTCAATGTAATGGGTCTTTTAGTAAATTTTTGCAATTGTTGAGCAATTATTCGGGTTTCATTCATTGAATGTCTATTTTGAAGTTTGTGGGTTTTTGAAGCACCTGTAAGTGAAAAGATTGTAATGGGTGTCAAATATTGAATGTTTCCAAGAGTATCTACATACTTTCAGGGGAATTAATAGCATTTTGTTAAGGTTTCCTCTTATTGATCACTTGTCAATACAAATGCAAATGTTACAATAATAATCTCCTGAATAAAGCAAGGAACTTCTTTTGCACTTGCTTGCATGTAAGGAGCTTCTTCAACACATTCAAACCTATGCAAGAGCTCATTTAGTGCACTAAAATCATGTAAGAGGTTATTCAATGAACTACTCTCTTTCATTAACATTCACAATGTGGTATGTTTAATACATTTATTACTTCAAGATTCAATTATATTTTTTAATTATTCAATTTAAGTTAGAATTTTATTATTGCTTGAATCTTAAGAGTTCCCAAGAGAATAGGTAATTAAAGCCACTCTAAGCATCCTTTAGATATCCTTTAATCCTAAACGATTTAAGAGTCAAGGCTCTTTAGAGAGCTTAAGGATGGGTAAGGTTTGGTTTTCCACACAAACACACTTCTCAAAGCACACACACATTATATTTCCATGTCAAAATACATAATTCCACAATAAAAAAATTTCAAAAATTTCAAATTGTAAAAAAATAATCAAAAAATATCTAGGTTCTTCCATTAACACACATTCATACTATCTTCCCAAAAATAAAATTTTACAAAATCAAAATTCGAAAAATTCCTTAATGCTTCAAATTCATCCAACATCACACTTTTCCAAACACAATTTATATAAGAAAAAATGACAAGATTTTAAGAGTGTTTTCACTATTTTTCACAAAAGTAAAAAACATATATTAAATGAACAAACCTCAATAAAAACTACTCAATAAATCTAATAGCAATTCTTAGATGAACCTTTTTTTTCCTTTTTTGCCTCCACAAGCAATTCAATCAACTTTAAGCAATCTCCAAACAAAGATTATATGAAAAATATATTATTTTCTCTTCTCAAATGTAACATAGTCTGAAAAATAACATATATTTTGCTAAAGATAAGCTTAAATTTAAGAAATAAAATAATCTAAAGCTTTTTTTTTTTTTTTTTTTTTTCAATTTTACATTTAACTCGTCACTTAGAGTTAATATCTAAAAAAAGATATCCAATTCCTATAATCTAAAATAAAAAATATCTTGAAAGAGATTTTGAATATAAATCTATTCTCCATTCACTAATTAAACACATATTTCACACAAATGCAACATTTCATAATAATATAATTAATTTAACACAATTCTTTCCCTTTCCAACAGTAATAACATAATTAATACTTTAGAAAGTATTAATTATGTTCAACATATCAAGGAGATGTATAAACAATAAATAAAATTAATCAAGAAAGACACATTCATATGTCTAACATTAAGGGATCAATAATCGTGAATATGCTTTCACAAGTTTCAACAACACATTTTCACAATTCAACCTTAGAGATTAGGTAAGGTGAGAAAGCTATGTGAATTTTGCTACATTATCATATTTGTGCTAGAAGGCTTGAGTTCGTAGCTAGGTGAAATTCAGGTTCAGGTTTGATTGGGGTTTGCCCTTGGGTTTGTGTAGGGTTCTGCTTGAGCACCTGGATTCGTTGTGGGTTTAGCTTGGGTTCAACTTGACCAAACCCACAACAAATCCAAGGCCAGGTGGAACCTTGGGCAAACATAAGTGTACCTGCATCATGGATGCCCAAAAAAGGGTCCTCCATAAAAAAAAAAACATTTAAAACTCAAAAAGCCCCCTCCCCCCCAAACCTAATTTTGGTCTATCTATCATTCATTTTGGTAATTTCACCTCATTTCTTCATCACAAAACTTGCATTTTCACCATTTTTTTCTCCAAGCTTGTTTTGAAAGTTGCTATTTTTCTTCAAAGGTGAAGGTTACGGAGGAGCGAGACACACACCAAAGGCTTATAAATCATTTTAGAAGGAATATTTAGCCATCAAAGGTGAGTAAATCTTCATTTTTTCAAGTATTCAATATTTTCCAAGTTTTTTATTTTTTTATTTTTTAAAGAAGTTTTAAATATTTAAAAAAAAAATTATGCAAAATAAGGAATTTAAAAAAAAAAAATCAATAATATTTTCCATTTTAGGTTCATTATTCATACATAATGGTTGGAAGTGGAAGTTCTAGTTTAGTTGCTCGAAGCCAAAAAATGAAGAGAGGCTTTTTAAAATTGATGCAGCTTCACCACTTTGATGTTATACAACAATGATTAAGCAAATGTTTGGCGGTGAGATTTTTCTTTGGGAGTGTAACCATTGTAACATAGAGTATATGAACTCATACTATTGAGTGAAAGGACATCTATGCACCATCCCTAGACATGAAATAAAAGCTTGTTAGGGGTTGGATGGCAAAGGGCTGCCACAAGATCTAATCATGGGTTATATTAAAGAACAAGAGGAATTTGGCATGAAAAGAAACAAATCAAAGACTAATCATCCTCTTGCTAAGCAAAGCTCAAAGAGGCCTCCTAGTGGCTTGATACAATTAGTTGGCTCACATCCTTTCATGCCAATGCCACCACCTTTTGAACCAAAAAATGTTGTGGTTACACAAAAAGGAGGTCCATTGGATAGGGCCTTCGAAAATAAAATAAAAAAGGTTGCAAATTAGAACATTTCTTGTTATATTTATGGCAATATGCTTCCTTTCAACATTGTTAGATCACCTTATTAGTGGGAGATGGTGAATAAACTTTGGAATACACCTCTTGATTATGTTAGTCTCGAGTATGAAAAGGTGTAAATCACCTTATTGATGAAGGATAAAGCTTCAATAGAGACATCATTGAGAGTGATCAAAGATACATGGCCTGAAATAAGTGTATCCATCATTTTTTTATGGATGAAAAGATTGCAAAAACATGCCATTGATCAATGTTATAGATGTATCCCCTAAAGGGGCGATGTTTTTGAAAGTAGTAGATTGTGAGGGGCAAGTAAAAGATACAAGTTCCATTACCAATATCCTCATAAAATTTGTTGACATGGTGGGGCCTGAAAATGCTATCCAAGTCATAAAGGAAAATGTAAAAAATATAGGGTATCTAGTTCTATAGTGGAGGCTACATATAATTACTTTTTTTGGACACCATGTGTAGTCTACTCACTCAATTAAATCTTGCAAAAGATTGACATACAAATTGACTAGGTCAAACAAGTTTACACAAAGGCTAAGGAGATTGAAATGTTTTTGACTAATCATCACATGTCACAAGCCATTTCAAGACCTTCTCCAAGTTGGAGTTGTTCAAGGTAATTTAAATTTTATATTTTTAATTTTCCAGTTTTTATTTTTTATAGTTGATATATGACATTTATTTTTTATTCCATGTTAGGTTGTTGAACATGATTTTCATCTCACACAATCATTTAAGATTACTTGAGAAGGTGTGAGGGGCCTTGAGTTCTATGGTCATCAACACCTTGTGGGGTGTATGAAGGAAATCAAACACAGAAAGAGCCCATAAAGTAAGAGTATGGATTCTTGATGATGAGTGGTGGGATCATGTGGAATATGTTTTGAGTTTCACAAAGCCTATCATGAGCATGATTAAGTATGTTGATATTGATCTACCATGTTTGGGTGAAATTTATGATGGCATGGACTCTATGATGGAGAAAATCAGAGCAATAATAGAGGCCAAAGAATGTGACCCAATGTAAATATTTTTCAAAATTTTGTAACAAATTGTTGACCATTGGAATAAGATGTCCACTCCTTACATCTCTAAGCATTTTCTTTGTTGCCAAGGTATTATAGCAAAGAGATACTTGCATTGCCAAGGATAGTGGTACCATATAGAGATGTGGAGGTTGCTACTGGATATAAGGTTGCATCTAGAAAGATATATTTGGCTGATGAAACTTGAAATATTGTCTTGAGCAACTTTGGCCAATTCGTATCTTCAAAAATCATGATACTAGTGCTCTCCATCCCAAATATAGGATTAGTGTTGATGAGTGGTGGTATGCACATGTTCAAGGATCCATTTTCTGATAGCTTCTTGCAATTAAAATTCTCTCTTAATTATGTATATTTTTATTTTTAATTTATACTGTTTTTCATTCGATGCTATCATATTAAAATATTTTTTTATTCTATAATTTATGTTTCAAGTTCTGATTCTTAAAGTATGAAATTAAATATTAAATGTTGTATGGAAACTCAACATGTTGCAAGTTCTTGAATTATGAAATTAAATATTAAATGTTGTATGCAAACTCAACAGGTTGCAAGTTCTTCAATTGAGCGAAATGGGAGTACATACTTCTTAAACACTTAGTTAAGCGTAATTGTTTGGGTGCAAAAAAAAAAAAAAAGGATTTTGTCTACATACACTCCAAACTTCATCTATTGTCACATAAGAAACCTAAATATGATGAGGGCGTGACCAGGAATTGGGATCTGGCCCCTCAGTGAGTTGATTTAGATGCTATAGTTACATAGTTTGCCCAAGTCTCTATAGATGATCATGAGGCAACTCTTGCTCATGACACAAACGTGGCTAGTGGGAGTGGCAATCTAATGGGTTGTGGTTCAAATACGTTGAACCGAATGTTTGACTTTGAAGCTTATGATGAAGATGAATATGGCTATTAAATATGGATTGTAATTTGAATTCTCATTGTGTAATGACATTTTGAGACTTATTGACAATTATGGATTTATGAGTATCACTCTTCTTATAGTTATATACTTACAATTATATTTTGTAATTTTGATGTTTGAAAACACACACACACAAAAGTGATGTTCCCACGTACTTGAATCTATACTTGAATCGGCAGCTTAGGAAATCCATGCCAAATTCATCCACATCTTCCATTAATCAAACACCTATACATTTCTTATACACTCAATCAAACATTATGCACATCTACCCAATAAATAACAATAACTAAAAAATGGAAGGAACATCTATAGGACCAACACTTCATATGAGGTAGAATGAGCAGGAGAGGTGGTTGTGGCGGGCATGTAGGGGTTAGGGTTTCCTCAGGGGGTTGAGGAAGCCGAATTGGAGGATGTAGAAGACGATGGGCATCCCCCTGTGTCGACAACGTTTTATTTTTTCCCTCTGGCTCGTTTGGTGGTTGTTGTGGTTCGTGGTGGTGGTCTTTGTCGGCTCGACAATGCTGTGTTTTGCCTTACCTCCGCTTCGAGCTCTTACCTATGGTGGGATGTGACTATTGCAATTCGAGTGGGTCTTGTGCCTTTTTTCTATTTTGAGGTCGAGGGTTTTTCTTGCCTTGTTGCGGTGGCTTTTGTTCCCCTTGCTTCCTTCTCTTGCATGTCCTTGTGGTCTTTGGCAGATGCGGGGGGTTTGTGGTCGGAGCTTTGTGTGAGGGGTTCATTTATGTTCCTCTATTTGTGCCTTTTGGCCAACTCTCTATTGGAGTTCGGAGCCCTATTAGTGTCTCTAGAGTCCCCCTTGATGTTTTGGGGGCTTTGTTTTGTTGTTTTGATTGGCCTCGGAGTGTCCGAGGATTTTTCCTTTTCTAGTGGGGCTTGACTGGTGTGATGGCTTAGGTTTTTTTCTTGTAGATCTTGATGGAGAGGGCTTGGTGGTGGTGTCCTTCACTCTTCTTCCCCCTTGTTGCCTATCCTCTTGAGGTGGATGGCTTTCTTTTTGGGGTTGCTTGTTGGGTTGAGGGTTTTGTTGAGGGAGACCTCTTGGGTCTCTGTCTTGCTATCTCTTTGCTGCTGAGGTGCTTTGTGGATTTCTGCACTAGTATTGGGTTCCTCCATTCTTTTGCTCCTATAGAGGTGGGGTCGTGGGTGGATGCTTTCTTGCTGGTGTTTTGCAGGCCTGCGACTCTTCAACACTGTAAGGTTTTGGGAGCCTTCTTAAAACCCAACTCTCTTGTGCTCCTGGTTTCTCAACTGTGTCTTTGGTCTTCTTTGGGCTGGCTTATTGAGGTGGCCCCTTCTTCTACTGAGGTGGAGAGGGTTTGTTCCGGAGTTGATCTTCCTTCTATTGAGGTGAAGGTGGGTGTAGCGGGTTTCTTCAGGAGTGAGGTTTTTGTTTTTCTCTTTATGTTTTTATTGTGTTATTTTGTCTGGCTAGTCGCTAACAGTTTTGAAGGGCTCAACATAGACTATGGTTGTTTTTGGTTAAGGCATGGGCTAGTTTTTTTGCTACTCAGAGATTTTGTCTTAGGTTAAAGGGGCTGGGATTATCCATGTTATTTGGCTGAGGGTGCCTGTTAAACCCTTGTTCTTTGTGAAGGTTAGGGGAGCCTTTCAAAACCCTATGTTCCTTGTGAAGGTTAGGGGAGCCTTTCAAAACCTTATGTGTCCAAATTGTTATTGTATGAATAATTGGTGTAATCTAGTGTCTTTGAAAGTTATGGATGCCTGGAAACACCCATGGTATTTGTTGAAGGTTAAGGGAGCCTTTGTAAAACCCTTGGGCATGTGATTGTCGTTGTCATTTCCTCTCATTGTCGTGGTTGGGCTGTTGTTTTTTCATGATTATTCCTCTTAGCAACGTTGTATTGTGGGTTCCAAATCCTGGTAAAGTTTGAGGGTTTCGGATCCCTTTAAAACCTATTGTATGGGGTTTCGAGTCCCCTCAAAACCTACTTTTACCTTAATAAAAAACAATAACTAAAACAATGAAACTACATAATATCATAAAATTAACATTTAATTAATCACATTCCATTTAAATCATCCATCAAAACAATGCAATTAACACATGATATAATCAGTTAATAAGATCTTAGTTATAAAAAAAACAATGAAACTAAAATACATGTCAATACATATAAATATGTAAGATTACACATACATGAATCCCTGGATACAAATGTACATATTGAATATCTAGACTAGTGCATTGGTGTCCACATGTGATCACTAACCACAATAAAAAATAAAAACAAATGTATTTTAACTTTCAATATGTCAAAACAAATGTATTGTAATAGCATAATTAATACCTTAAAAAGATTATTTATTCTTTTGCGCATATCAAAAGGAGATGTATAAACAATAAATAAAATCACTCAAGAAAGACACATTCATACGTCTAACTTAAAGTGATCTAAAATCATGAATATGCTTTCACAAGTTTCAACATCACATCTCCACAATTCAACCTTAGGTATTAGGTAAGGTGAGAAAGCTATGTGAATCTAAATTTGTTGCATATCTTCCATTGATCAAACACTACTACATTTCCTACACACTCAATCAAACATTATGTGCATCTACCCAATAGATAACAGTAATTAAAACAATGAAACCACATAATATCATAAAACTTCCATTTAATTTAATTAATCCCATATCAGTTAAACGATCCATCGAAACATTGTTATTAACACATACATAATTCTTTAATAAAACAATGAAACTAAAACATCAATACATATAAAAATGTAAAATTACACACATGAATCTCTCAATAAATTAAAAAACAATGAACTTAAAACATCAATACATTTAAATATATAAAATTACACATACATGAGTCTCTCGATAAGTACAAAATGCACAAATCGAATATCCAGACTAGTGCATTGGTATCCACGTGGGATCACTAACCACAATCTAAAAATAATAACAAATGTACTGTAACTCCAATATGCCAAAACAGAACTAGAGAAAGACACACCATCTGCAGACCTTACAAAGTTGCTTTCAGCTAATGAGAACTCAACCTGAATCTGGTAGAACCCCATATACACCAGTTATCCTAGACTGAGGAAATTCCAGGACACCATTTAATCTGAAAGCTCATAACTAATGGGAAGGGAAAAAGGGTACCTTCAAAACTTCCATGCAGAAAATTTACAATAACAGAAGAATCTAAAAGAATGTTTGATCTTTAACTTTGAAACTTGAAATTATTACAGAACACACTACTATGGATAATACACATCATAAGGATCTGGTTCTCTGGTTTGTTCCACTATGGAGGAGGCCCATCAGGTGGGCATAATCCACAGCATCCTCTCAGCAATCCACAACAGCATAGGAACCACAAACTGCATGCAAAGCATCAAACAATAAATCAGAAAACTTGGTACACATATCATCAGAAAACCAGAGTATATCATATGTTTGAAAAAGACCCAGTATCAGAATAAGGCATACCAACTATCAAAGCAAGCAGAAAGCCCCCCACAAGGACCTCCACCAGGTCCTCCAGGCCCCCCTGGACCAGAACCAGGCCCTCCAGGTCCTCCTGGTCCTCCAGGATCCATGTTTTCTTATCAATAAACTAATACTTCTTCTGGCTTTCCTAACCACAAACTACAACTCTTCACCGCTTCAATTTGCTCAAACTTATCTTTCAGATGTTTGGGATTCAGACCCTCTTTGCACTTAGATCTAGTCTGTTTCTCCCTTTATATTTACTTCCAGATCTTTCCAACACATTCCTTACAGTCAAAACCTAGCGTCTCTTCAATCACATGCTTTAAACCTACTTCCTGAGCTGATAAGGTCATTCATACGTGGTGCAGCTGTCAAGACAAAGACAGTCATTTAAGGATTAATCTTTGAAGAAAATTTGTATACTACAAGCTTGATGTTGGCCTGCAATAATTTGAGGCTTATAGCTGTCCAGTAAATAGAAATACAGTGACAGGTCTCCATTATTTTATAGCATTCCCATCTTCTTGTCCTTAATGTTCATTATTCCTTTAAATACATAAGAAATCAAGTTTACTGTTGTTTATATTCCAATGGTTAGATATTGGTTTAGAACATAAAAAAACACGTTTACTGTTGTCTAAATTGCAATGGTAAGGTACTGATTTGGATCTGTTTAAGTGAGTCCTTGGATACTCAAAACCAATAGTTTTAGACATAAAACTTCGGCTGATGATGGATGCATTTACAATTTACAGCTCATTGTGAGGGCCCCTGGTACAGGAAAATCTTAAACAGAAGTTGCCTTGTGGAAATTGTTAACCTGAGAAGACAGCAGATTAATAAAAAAACCATCACTTGTAAATATACCCACTGTTTAGGCCACAGGTTCGATTAAATTACTTCGAAAATTGAGTTGTTGATAAGCATGAAATTGTTGACGATTTGAGGAGTTTCCTCGCACTTTGGTCTATAGAATAGGAACCTGTTGCTTAGCTTCCTGCTCTTAGATTAGGATGCAGCTCTTGGGTTGGTGAGAGGGCTATTGTTTTACAGTGTGTGTTTAAGTAGGGGAGAAAATTTTATAGTTGAGCATCTTAATTTCGCGTTTCTCAAAATCTTATGTGAAAATTTTATGTATCTTTTAATTTTTTACAGTAGCTTACTTGGCCAGTTCTCTGCTTATAACTAAGGTTTCAGGGCCAAATCAACATGCCTTTTGCAAGGTGTCCAAAAAGACCCAAAAAAAGAAAGTGAGACCCATACTCATGCACTAAGTCACGTTTTATTGATGTGCCGATGTGGCATCAGATGATTTGTAACTTTTTAGATCTAAGGAATACATTTCATTCACACTAACAACTTTACAGTCACAACTATTGGTGCAATATTGTCAAATATATTGAGCATTAAATCAACAAGTGTTATAACAACTATTGGAGCATGCTTAACTGTTGGGTCATTTCCACTAGTTTAATAAATAGAGGGGTTTATAAATTTAAAAATAAGGGTCTTTAGTCTTTGAGAGTAATCTGTTAGATTAAAAAGAATGATCTGAAACGTTGAACTAAAAAACTATTATGCAATCTAATCTAGAAGCAATAGTGACTAATATCATGAATTGTGGAAATCTGACATTTTTAAGGGTCTTTGGTTTACTGTGAATTTGAATAGTTTTGAATGAGTCTATCAAGGATTATGTATTGTTGAGTGCAAGATCGAAACACCATAAGGGATGAAGTCCAAGATCATGTCCAAGGGCACTTTGACAAAATAAATTATAGCCGGAGAGGTTTCAACCTAAGGCCCATGCTCTCATGTTGGATAGCCAAATGATTATATGGGTTTGTATAAAACCCTCCAACAAAAAAGTAAATAATATACATGTTTATTATTTTAAATCAAAGCTCTACAATGATAAACAACGTGGGAGTCGTTTAAGCCTTCCCTTATTTATAATATAATTTTTAAATATTTTGGTGGGTTGCTCCTCTTCCCTTCTTAGCTTCTTAGTCTGTGTTATCCCTTTTCCTTCCTCTTTATGGCTAGATTGGTTTGCTAATTGCAATTTCGTTTCTCTTCTCATGCTATCTACTTTCTTCATCGTGATGATGGATCATGGAGTGTGATCCCAAATATTAATAAAAAAAGTTCATATTGTCAAATTTAGACGCATTTCAATCTTTTAAACCAAAGATTAATTTAAAGGTTTAATGAGTGTGTGATATTTTTTAAAGAAATTTTAGAATTTCATATATGGATTTATTTATTTATAAGTTGTTTGGTCTACTAAATAATGCCATCATCATTTTAAAAATTTTCATTACATTAAAGGTTGTTTATATCACTTAATGTGACTAAATTTCTTCTTACACTACATATTGAGATGAAATTCAACAAATTTTCATTGTACCACGTATATTGAGATGAAGTGATAAGATTTCTATGAATTTTTGTTGGAAATTTTGTTACTCTTCAGTAGGATTACATACATATTATTTGGCATGCATGCATAGTTTTGGAATGAGAATATGAGGGATATTCATAGATCTAATAACCTTCAAACTTGTAACACTCTATGTTTTTAATATTAATTATTATTCTAATTATTATTAGCCCCTATGATTTATGGATGGTTCTTACTTGAATAATTTTTAGTGGGATTCATTATAGCCAACACAAGTTAAGACAACAATATTTAGAATGTTGTAACTTTACATTAATAAATTGAGTTAGATAATGTGACCAACTCTATTTTTTGTAGATGGGAGAAAGTATTTCACCTTGAAAGAAAATTTGTGAACACAATGCATTTAGCCACATTAATCATCTCAAACAGTTACCAAATAATTTTTTCATCCATTCAAAGGGAAATTAGTTCAAAATATGTCCAAAACCTCCCCTTTTTTGTAATACAATCTTCTTAATATTTTGATTGTATTTTACTATAAAATTACATAAATATGACCATTTAATTTAGCTTCATGATCCATCTTATCTAACCCAACACACATTTCTAAATACATCTTTATCTGTTCAAAAGTAATTTTTTGTGTTCTATATAAACACCTATTTAATAGGAATAATCACCCATTAAGAATTACTTTAGTTGTGATAGATGTTCAAGATTTGTTTTTTAATTTCATTCATACTATAATACTTATTTAACTCTAACAAGATCAATGAGAATATGAACTTTGCCAAGATAGTCAGTGTCATTGAGGTTGGTCCTTATCATCTCCATCCTCCTAGTGCTTCCTTTATCCCTTCTAGCTCTACTCCCTCATCCTCCTTCACTGGCCTTGTTCTTCATATTTCTTTCCTTATGATCACCTTCCTCCTTAAAGAGATCCCTCATAATGACTATGTAAGGCCCCATCATATAATAAAGATAATATTTTCTTTAAAAAAATTAATATCTTATTGGACCCTACTTGCATCTTTAATATAATCATGCAAGAATATTCAAGGATAATGTTGCACCAAACCAAAGGATCTACCCCACCCCAAGAGTCTCATTGATATGTGTTAATGGTATTAAAACCATAATTATTGGATCCCTTACCTTGTCATTCTTGCGTCTAAATTTGTTTAGACTACATTCCAAATGATTCCCTCTAGTGAACCTTTCTATCTTCTCTAAAGTCATCCTTGGTAGGAGACAATGAAATATGTTGTCATTTTAGAACCCCACTGGTCTCCTGTTGAAGAATTACCCTTAAAGGTTTTAGGTTTTTTCTTCAATTGCAGTGTTAAAACCCTCTTAAACTCTAAACCCTAGCCTTCTTTCTATCCTACATTCTATTTTTGTGTTGACTTGTTGTCTCGATTACCAAACGCTTAAGTCATGACTTGAGCATTTCTCATCATCGAGTTGACTGACCCCATTTCCTAGCACATTATCCCTTTAATCGACAACTTATTTTGACTTAAGTTAGATTTTCTCCCCCACATCCCCACAAAAACTTAACCCTTAATGCTTTAACACCTGCTGGTGGGGAGACCCCCACATGTGTTTGCCACTTAGCCATTTGTACTTCATGACTACCCTACATCCCTATGGGGGGTAACTTATCTACCCTCTGGCGATCGTGGGATGCAATTACATTTTGTTCCCCACGTCTCCACAAATGTTATCTCTCCTATCGGCTAGCGGTTGTGGTCTTGCAAAGAGGTTAATGGTTCTAACCGTTTGGTGCCTTATTGCTCCTCCTACACCCCCATGGGCCTTTGTGGTGGGACCCAATCTACCTTTCAGGATGGCAAGATGTGGTTGATATAAATGATCAATGACCACATTTTAAAGTTGCTTTATGTTGGGGTTTTAACCCATCTTTGCTATCCAAACACATGCCAAATTTAGGATCAATGACCAACATTTAAACTCAATGACCAACATTCAAATTCAATGACTATGGAAATGAACCCATGTGCAGAAGGAATGAATTCAATTCCCCAACTACTTCAATGGATTTCTGTTGAGGCCCAACATATAGGACGATTCCATTGCTTGATTTTTCACCCTACAAAAGAAATATTAGGACGTGCCATGTTACTTTAATGACTTACAAACTACTCTTCCCTTATCAGAAGAACAATAGGATCAGATCTTATTCTTCTTGATTGGAGAGGCATTCATTTCGGCCCATCATTCCTTCTAGAAGATCAAAGTGTACAGGCTAAGATCATATCTCTGATTTGATCTATTTTCTGATCATCCTTGTAGAAAACCCTAGTTGGGTTAGGGTTTCAAGTTTTGAAAATGGGTGTGTCAAATAGTTGAAATCTCGTAATATGACTAAGTCATGTAATTGGGAAAAAGTGTTATTGCTCGAACTTGAGTTTTCGGTAGTCGAAGTAACTGTTCTATCTGATGAGATCTTTTTGATAAGACAATTCAGTATCAGACAGGTGTTATTGGTTGAACTTAAGTTTTCAATAGCCAAAGTCACTATTTTGACAAAGTGCGATCAGCTGATAAGAGACTTGTGAGGGGCCCACTATCGGCGATCAGAGCTCGGGTGGAACAAAGCTTGGTGACAATGACGAGTCACACTTCCATTGGGTGTTGATCGATCAATAAGAGACTTGTGAGGGGCCCACTATCAGGGATCAAATATCGGGTGGAACAAAGCTTGGTGAACTAATGAGTCATACTTCCATCTAGTAGCAATAAGCCGATAAGCGATAATCTTGGTGGAGACCATGACTGACTTAGTCTTATCGGTAGAACTCGAGTTTTTGGAAAAGCCTTTTTTAATGTTGATTTCCAATTTTGTGTCGATAAGCGATAGTTTGAATGGGAACAATAGTCGATAGTCTTTAGGATTTAGTGGGGACCACGTTTGACTGGTTTTCTCCTACTGAACTGGAGTCTATGGAGTAGTGAGAAAATTGAAACGAACCTTTTTCTATGCAAAAGTATAAAACATATGAAGAAATGGTTGCAGAGGTTGATCAATCAGTTGGTGAAGTTAGTCAATTGGTTTATGTTTCTATTAGCCGTCGAATTGCAAAATTCGTTGTGCCTGTAATTTGTGTGATCTAATTTGATTTGATGTTGTATGCTGCCTGAATAGAGGCTAATACATGGCGTTAATTATGTATCTTGTATGTAATTTGATTTACTATAATATAAGAAGACATTTCTTTGTGTGTGGGTTTTTTACCTGTAAGGGTTTTCCCATGTGAATTCTGGTGTATTTCTCTGTGACTGTAAATCTTGTTGTTTACTCAGTTGTCTATTATGTGCATCTTAATGAATGTGATTGGAATCAAAAGACACCCTTGCTTCTTGCCCCTTTGAATTTAACATTTTTGAAGTTGTTTTCCACACTCGACTTTCTTTACAAGTGGTATCAGAGATTGCCAAGTTGTCTTATCCTTGTGGGTAGGACAGGCTTTTTGTGTTAATTCTATAGTGGGGGTTTTGTAGAGAACTGGTGATTGAAATTGTAGGTTGAGATGGCAAGCACATCAGTGAGAGTAGACATTGATAAATTCAATGGTAGAAACTATGAGTTGTGGAAACTCAAGATGGAAGACCTGTTGGTGGATAGAGACCTTTGGGTTGCAGTGTCTGGGTCTAAACCCCTAGGCATGAAACAAGAAGATTAGGATCTTGCAGATAGGAAAGCCAAAGGGTTGATTAGACTTTGTCTTATAGATTCAGTTATGTTGAATGTTCATGAGGAGAAGACATAAACTTCTTTGTGGAAGACACTTGGTGACATTTATTAGGGAAAGTCTCTAGTAAATAAGTTATTCCTGAGGAAAAAGTTGTACTCCTTGAAAATGAGCGAAGGTACATCTGTGGTAGACCATCTGAATACTTTCAACATGATTGTTGCACAATTAACTTTTGTGGGTGTAAAGATTGAGGATGAGGATCGTTGTATGCTTCTGTTATGTTCCTTGCCTAACATGTAGGATTATCTAGTGATGGCTATTTGAAGTACCACAACCACCTTCAAAATGAAAGATGTCGTTGCTTCATAGTTGTCAGAGGGGCACGAATGAAATATTCTAAGATGGCCAAGGAGGCTCTTGTTGTTCAAGGCAGAACAAAGGAAAGAGGCAAACAGAAGGACAAAAAGTCCAAATCCAAGTCGAACGAGAGATCAAAGTCTCTTGGAAAGAAGTCCAAGGTGAAGTGCTAGAATTGTTGGCAGCCTAGTCATATCCAAAAGGATTGCAAGGAGGAGAAAAAGAAGAAGAAGAAGAAGAAGAATTCTAACACTTAGTCTTCTTAGAGTGATGTTGATGCCTTCATTACTACCTTGGAAACTCAGATAGTTGATAATGTTTGGTTGATTGATTCAGGTGTGTCATTCCACATGACATCTCATAGAGAATTGTTATCTAGATATGAGGAATGTGATGGTGGAAAGGTGTATCTAAAGAGTGATTCATCTCTTGAAATTATTGGCTGAGGAAGAGTCAAAATTCAGTTTCTTGATGGATGAATTAAGGGAATTGATGGCATTATGCACATACCAAGTCTGGCTCTGAATTTTCTTTTTGTCAATGAGTTGAATGATGTTGGTGTACAAGTTACATTCTCGAGTGGTGGCTGTAAAATGACTAGAGGCTCGATAGTGCTGGCTAAGGGTGCAAGGGTTGATACTTTGTTAAAGTTGGATGCACAGTCTGTTCAATGTAACAGTGCCTCTGGAAAGTCAAAGAAGGCTACCTAGAAGGAGAACGTTGCAAGCTCTATGGAGGTCAAACTTCCTATAGAGAAAATGATGTTATCACATCATAGAATTGATCACATTGGAGAAAAGGGCTTAAAAGCTCTGAAAAATAAAAGCTTGGTAGAGGGGCTTCATGATTGTAATTTGAGTTTGAATTTTGTGAACATTGCATAAATGGAAGGCAACATCATGTTTCATTTTATTGTAGTCCTCATATATCGTTTGGTTTGTTGGATTATGTTCACTTTGATGTATTTGGTTCAGTTAATGTTCCTTCATTATTGAAGTCTAGATATTATGTCTCTTTCATAGATGAAATATAAATCAAAAGTGTTTGGTTAGTTTAAGGATTTTCAGAACTTGATTGAAAATCAAATTGGTAAGAAAATTAAGTGCTTAAGGACTGATAATGGTAGTGAGTTTTTTTATACAAAATTTGAACAATATTGCAAAGACAATGGAATTAAAAGGCATAGGACCACACCTTACACTCTACAACAAAATGGAGTCGCTGAAAAGTTGAATCGAACTCTGATGGAAAAGGTGAGAAGCATGTTGAGTGGTGTTAGGCTGGAGAAGAAATTATGGGCTAAAGTTGTATCCATGGCATGCTATCTACAAATTAGATCTCCCACTTCAATGTTGGTAGACAAAATGCCTATGGAAGCATGGTATGGTATGAAGTCCTCTTTGAGTCATATTTGTGTCTTTGGCTATGAGGCATATGCATATGTGCCTAATGTAAATAGATCCATGTTGGAGAACAAAGATGTCAAGTGTATCTTCATTGGCTATGGCATTGGTGTGAAGGGATACAAGCTTTGGAATTATGTGACTGAGAAGGTTTTGTACAACAAAAGTGTGATCTTTTGAGAGCTGAAACCTACCTCAGTTGATCTGCAACCCAAAAAGACAGAGAAATGGGAAGCATACATTGAAATTCCTCTAACTCTAGAAAAGGAGGAACTTTGAACTCCATGTATAACTGAAAGAGAGGAGAGCTCAAGCAACTCTGAGAGTTCTAATGGAGAGGAAGAATAAGAACCTCCACCTTAGCCATTGAGGAGGTCTACATAGGAGAGGAGACAACCTGATAGGTATGGTTATTCAATCTTGGATTTGAATTGTGCCTATGCTTTGATTACTAACATTGATGAGCCTAGGACAGTGAAAGAGACAATCAAAATGTTTGATTCAAATTCCTGGTTGGAAGCCATGAATGAAGAAATGGCATCATTAAAGAAGAATGAAACCTAGGATCTTGTGCCCTTTCTAGAAGGTCGAAAATCAATTGGCTGCAAATGGGTATTTAAGAAGAAAATTGGCCTAGATGGCAGTGTGGAAAAGTATAAACCTAGGTTGGTCACGAAAGGTTATTCCTAAGTTAAGGGAATTGATTATGGGGAAATATTTTCTCCTGTAGCAAAGCTGACATCTATCAAATTTATATTGTCACTTGCAATAACATAAGACTTTGAGGTCGAGTAGATGGATGTGAGGACAACAATCCTTCATGGAGATTTGGAGGAAGAGATTTATATGTCCTATTCTGAGCAATTTGTTGTAAAAGGTAAAGAATATTTGGTTTGCAAGTTGAAGAAATCTATCTATGGTTTGAAATAGTCACCTAGAATGTGGTACCAGAAGTTTGACACCTTT
This sequence comes from Cryptomeria japonica, assembly GCF_030272615.1. Taxonomy (NCBI): domain Eukaryota; kingdom Viridiplantae; phylum Streptophyta; class Pinopsida; order Cupressales; family Cupressaceae; genus Cryptomeria; species Cryptomeria japonica. The sequence goes on along the minus strand of NC_081411.1, from coordinate 166,750,124 downwards.
GTGTTGTCATTGGGTTTTGTAAGATCAAAATCTAATCATTGTGTGTATTATAAAACTGAAAATTGTCAGTTACTTATCATTGCTCTGTATTTGGATGACATGTTATTCATTGGGAATGATAAGGGTATGATTTATTATCTAAAATATCAGTTGTCAAAATGTTTTGAAATGAAAGATTTAGGTGCAGCTAGGTATATTCTAGGAATGGAAATCAATAGGGATAGGAAGAATAGAAATCTTTGGTTTAGTCAGAGCAAATAAATTAAACATTTGTGAGGTTTAATATGTCAGATTGCTGGCAATTAGTTGTTCTAGTGTTGTAGGGAATGAAGCTTCTGTTGAAGATTGTCCAAAATCTTCTACTGAGATGGAGGACATGACCAAGGTGCCTTATGCAAGTGTTGTTGGTAGCTTAATGTACTCAATGGTCTGTACTAGGCTAGACATTGCCCAAGCAGTTGGAGTACTAAGCTAGTTTATGGAAAATCCAAGTAGATCATATTGGGATGTTGTGAAAAGAGTGTTTATATATCTGAGATGTACTTATCAGTATGCTTCATGTTACCATGGGAATTTGGTTGGATCACAGAGGACTATCAAAATTCAAGGATATGTGGATTCTGATTGGGCAAGGGACATTGACAGCAAAAAATCCACCAGTGGATATGTATTCACGTTGAATGGTGGTGCAATTAGTTGGATGAGCAAGCGACAAGTTGTAGTCGCTTTGTCCACTATAGAGGCAAAGTACATGGTAACAACTCATGCCTGTCAAGAGGTTGGTTGGCTTAAACGTTTGTGTTCTGATTTTGGCTTTAATGTAGGGCAAATTACTATCTGTTGTGATAGTCAGAGTGACAATTGTTTGGCAAAAAATTATACCTTCCATCCTAGGATGAAACATGTTGATGTGCAATATCATTTTGTTCATGACATGATGGAAGATGAAAAGGTTAATCCTGAAAAGTTGGATACTCTAAAGAATATTGCAAATGAGTTGATGAAGCCTGTGAGCATGGCTAAGTACAAATGGTGTGCTAGCTCTATGGGCCTTGGAGCCCATGATTCTCTTTAGTCTCAAATGTTCTAGAGATACCAATAAGTTCTTCTTCAAGTGGGAGAATGTTGAGAACGGGTGTCTCAAACTTACTGGTTGAAATCTCATAATATGACTAAGTCCTTTAATCAAGCAAAAGTGTTATCGCTCAGACTTGAGTTTTCGATAGTCGAAGTCACTATTTTGTTCGGTGAGATCTTTCCGATAAGATAGTTCAGTATTGGTCAAAAAATTTATCAGTCGAACTTAAGTTTTCAATAGTCGAAGTCACTGTTTTGACAAAGTGTGATTAGTCAATAAGAGACTTGTGAGGGGTCCACTATCAGTGATCGAAGATCGGGTGGAACAAGGCTTGGTGACAATGGTGAGTCACACTTCCATCAGGTGGTGATCAACTGATAAGAGACTTGTGAGGGGCCCACTATTGAGGATTAGAGATCGGGTGGAACAAATCTTGGTGAACTAATGAGTCATACTTCCATCTGTTGTCAATAAGTCGACAAGCGATAGTCTTGGTGGGGACCACGGCTGACTCAGTGTTATCGATAGAACTTGAGTTTTTGGAAAATCCCTTTTTTAATGTCTATTTTTTATTCTATGTTGATAAGTGATAGTCTGAATGGGAACAATCATCAATAGTCTTTAGGATTCAATGGGGACCACGTTTGACTGGTTTTCTCCTTCTAAATTGGATGTCGATAATTGGTCTGAGCAAGAATCTATGGATCCGTGAGGAAATTGAAATGAACCATTTTCCGTGCAAAAGTATAAAATGCATGAAGAAATGGTTGTAGAGGTTGATCAATCAATTGGTGAAGTTAGTCAGTTTGTTGATGTTTATGTTGGGTGCCGAATTGTAGAAATCATTGTGCCTATAATCAGTGTGATCTAATTTTATCTAATCTTGTATGCTACCTGAACAGAGGCTAATACAAAGTGTTAAGTCTATATCTTGTATGTAATTTGATTTACTGTAATACAAGAAGATATCGCTTTGTGCGTGGGTTTTTCACCCGTAAGGGTTTTCCCACGTGAATTCTTTTGTATTTCTTTGTGATTGCAAATCTTGTTGTTTACTTTGTTGTCTATTATGTGAATCTTAATGAATGTGATTGGAATTAAAATACACCCCTTCTTCTCTCCCCTTTAAATTTAACATTTTGGAAGTTGTTTTCCGCACTCTTCTTTCCTTACATCAAGCTCCTGATTATGACATCTCAATTAAATGCCTTATCTATATTTAGGCAAATTATTTGTAACATATCCTAAGGGTTCTTCTTCTTTTCTTTGACATAGATCTCATACTTTGTAATTGTTAAAATGGCCTTACCCCTACATTAATGGAAGTTATCATTTTGTCTCTTTTCTCATTTTGATGTCCTATGCAAATTATCTTGTCTCTATGTCTAAATGTATTATTACTATTTTATCTATGTATACACTGTGTTAACTTTGTTTGCAATTTTTGATTATGAATATATCTTTCCTTATATACCTCCATATATACCTCTACGGACCATTAATATAGAAAACTATGCAATCTTTTGGTGATTTTCATTGATGTCTTATGTAGCCATAGGCAAGGAGAAACAAACTATTATTTAAGTGTATCAACTCCTTTCAATTTTGTTTTCCTTCTCCCCTTTTCTCTGTAGATAGTTAGGATAGGTTTAGAAGTAGAGTTTGAAGTGTTGGGTTGGTTTAACACTTTCACTTGAATCAGAAAAGGAAACCAACCTTCTTCAAAGATTCAACTCTACTGTGCAAGGTCCCACACTTCAGGGTTATTTCCATGTTTCATAAGGTTGTTGAGTTCATAGCTCAATAAGGGTGCAAAGTTTTGTGACAATAGTTTTCGGCATGCTTGGTGGGATAGATCTTTCAAGTTGTTTCCAAGAAAAGCCATCAATCATACCACAATTTCTGGCATACTCAGTGTGACAAATCTTTCAAGTCATTCAAAGAAAACCCATTGGTCAAGCAGTTCTAGCCCAAGCGACTAGTCATATTATAGTTTGTGGCTAGCATTAGGACTCCTCTTTCATCAAGCTAAATATTTGGTGTGTTCTTTAGTGTATTTGGCCTTGGAGAGGCACTCTTCAAACACCGAATGACTCTACATTCAATTTGCCAAATTTGCTGGTAAGTTACTAGTCTTCGGTTGAGCAGATTTGCTTGTTCTTTTAAGAATTTTATTAAAAAAGTTTTATATATTCCAAATTCTTTATAGTGAATACATATCTTGGGAATACGTTCTTTTCCCCTCCATTCCATGAGCCTATTGGTTATTTTCCTTCTCAATATAAGTACCAAACTAGGAATGGTCCTAGTTTTACCCCAAACAACTTTACTATAGCAACAGGTGGGAATTTTCCTTATTATTAGCACCCAACCATCCCTAATTATCCTTCTTGTATGTCTAACTATGCTCACTAGTAGCCCCAAGAGGCCCCTTTTGTTCCTAATCAACATTTTTCCCCTTCCAATTAGTATCAAAGTGTGAAAGCTTGGAAGATGTCTGCATTAGAGACATGATGTTGAGCTTCCAAGAACAACTAAGGTCTATTGAATTGGATAAAGAGAGCCACATACAACAAGATTATCTTTACTTATCATTCTCAACTTCAACAACAATAGATAGAGGGTCAAAGACATAAACATGAGGATTTCCTTACAAGGCAAGTTTCTTTTGCTAGGAAGGAGGAAATCAGGCAACTTATAACTATAGAGAAGTAGCTTATGAAAGAAGAAATATCAACCCATAAAGAAATATATGTTAACATCAAGCCACCATCTCCTAAACCAAAATGTGAAGACAACATGGAGGATTCAGTTAGATTAGGTCATGATGTTGATCATTCTGAACACAAGTCAGACTATGATGAGAATGGGGAAGACAAAAATATTTTTGATGTCTTACCTTCTTTTCTTCCATTTTCAGAGGATAGGATGAAGATTAATGTCTCTTTATGTTGAAAGGATGTGATTCTTGCTACACATGTTGAGGAGGCTACAAGAAATGATGTTATTATTGTAGGTAGTATGCGAAGCAGATTGTGCCATGAGCTTGAGGTTATTGCAGTTGGTCACCAAGAAGAAGAAATAAAAATAGAGAGGCAATCTGAAGATTTTAGATCTTCTTATGAAGTGCCTTATGAATCAAAGGCTTGTGCTTATGACCTATGTTGTAGCACATGTGATTATGAGTATATCAAGGATGGTGAGGTTGATCAACAACATACAAGTCAAAAAGGTAATTCCTTTCTTTCTAAGATTGATAATATTGTTGTAATCAAGGAACACTGAGAAGGCAGGGGGGTGAATCAGTGTTCTGCAATTTTTAACTTTATTAACGTGTTCTTTCAACCACTTGATGCAAATGAACAAAAGAAAGATGCAAGAGCATAAAGAAAAGAACCAGAACAACACCATAACAAAATGATTTTATACATGGAAACCTGGTTAAGGGAAAAACCATGGTGAGGATGAACCAACAAGATAATTATACTTTGTTAAAAGTATTACAACGGAATGCACATGCATTCAGGCTCACTACTCAATTTACAAAGCAAGGTGGGCTACAACCCTTGGTAAGGCTCACTACCTTACAAACAATTACAAAGATCACAAGAGTGAAATGAACTAATGAATAGAATCTACCAATGACAAATTATAGTTTCGGTTAAGCTCATTATACATATTACACACACTTTAACTCATACTGTGCTAATCCACTGTTCTGTTGTAATCCGGAGCACAAATCCTCAATTTATGCATGTGCAACTGCGCACAATCAATCATAAACATCTTGCATATATCCACCAATATCCAAAATGATCATATCCATCGGTCTCATATATCTACAACATGAAATTAGGTCTTCTACATGTCAGCTTCAAGAACACTATACAAATAATGAAACGTGCATACATAGTCGGCTCAATCCGAACTCCAATGCATATGCAGACCAAAAATAATTTTCCACATGCTTTATAAATATCGGCTAAACATCCTCGATCATGCAAAAACAATCACCAAAATTACTCTATCAATTCTACATAATGATCAATTACACAAGTCATTCATATCACATTGTTCAACCCCAAAACCTATATACCAGATCTTCTAACTTACATGAAAATCATCACTGATGGCTAAGATTCTAGAATAAAGTACTCCAAACATCCAACTATCTTCCTCTAGCTCCGCAACACAAAATATTCAATATAAATGAAATGCCAACCAAAATACTATATTATGTCAGATGCACTATTCTAACTCACCGGACCTAACCAAATCTTCATTTTGACTTTCGATAGGATCAAATCACACACTGCGGATGAGATATCTAACTTGGGTTGCCATCAATGACAACATTGAATGACCTGAACAGTGTCTCTTGCCAACAAGTATACCAAAGCTTTAAAGTTTTTTATTTGATGTGCATGAGGAAGAGCCCTCTTGTGCAAGTCAAGAAAGAGGTATGGTATATTTTTGTCACCATGTGAGTTTGAGGCCTTTTATTTTGGTTTCAACTCATGCTTGACCTCTTCCAAGTCAACAGGTCTCAAAAGATAAAGGTTATCTTCTTTAGAGATTAAAGAAGGAATAGCTTTAAGAACAACTGATGATATGATGAACCAATAAGGATCCAGACAACTACTGAGAGGGGGGGGGAGGGGGTGAATCAGTAGATAGAAAATAAACTAAACTTTCACTAAACTCAAAACCAAACTCATAAATCAATCTCTGAACTAACTGGTTCAAACACTGAACTACAAACTACAATAGCACTATCAAGTTAACCGGTTGACTGGCATACCAAAATAACAGTATAACAGATCTAAAACTCTCAAACCATTTAACCAAAACATCAAACCTCTTTACTAACATTAGTAAAAGCACATTTCAGATCACTGTCGGTCATCTTAACATATCTAAGTGGATTTACCAGTAAAACAAATTAACCATATCAAAACATAACCACAAAAACCATTCACCACTTGACACAATGATTTTTGACGTGGAAACCCAAATGGGAAAAACCATGGTGGGGATGAATACCCACAAATATTCTGAACTCTTTCGAAGTTCACTCTGTTAGGAGCCAAGCCTTGTTAGAAGCTTTACAAAAATGTCTTGTTAGGGACCACCCGGTTAAGGCATTGACTATAATGCCCTGTTAAAAGCAATACCCTGTTAGGAGTAACCTCGATAGAGGATTTGAAATCCAATCTAATGGATCACTTGGTTAGAGGATTTAGAAAGTACTAAGCTTGTTAAAGCTTACCCAGTTAAGGGATTTAACTATTGTAATTGTTAGAGAACAACAAGGTTTTGCTGATTTGGTAAATAGCACTACTCTGCTTGATCAGATCCTTTTCATGCTCCTATCTGCCTTCAAACATACTGCAGATACTCCTTCTAGTTTTGCAATCAATCACACTAACACTTAACCAAAATTTCCAACAACACAACACAACATCTCATCGACCTTATAAGCAAAACAATAGGTCGGTAACACATCACAAGACCTAAGATCTCATAGAGATTACAAAAAAATTGGTTCAAACATGACCATTGGATTACATAGCAATTATCTACACATAGTACAAGACAACCTCGACTGCTCCTTGATCACCCCTCATCAAATCCTATAGCTCATCATGCGGTTTCCTCTTAATGCAATGCACTCGCTCATTCCCAAGATAAAATAGTTATCTCTACGTGCCAAAACCACTTTGAAACTCATCACATGCATCGTGCATACGTGGCATAATCATCTCCGATCACCATTTGATCATAGATCAACACAACCAATTCACCAAGATCCATCAGTTAGGGTTTGGCATATCAACAGGTAAGGTTACCAGTTGATCTCACTGCTTCTATAGTAATACCGGTTTCCTTCACTAGCTCAACTATCGGTTTCATTACAACTACATTTTGGAATAAAATGAATCCAAGAACACTGAGAGGGAGGGGGGGTGAATCAGCGTTTTGTCAGTAATACAAGATTTTAACTTTTTATAACATACACATATAAACCAGTAAATGAATAAACATATAACATGAAGTAAATAAAACATCCACATGAATGAACACCATAACACACTGAATTTATACGTGGAAAACCTCAAAGAGGAAAAACCACGATGGGATTTGTGACCCACAATATCAATTCACTGTCCATATGAAAGAAATTACATAGAATGGGGGCCTGCACATGCAAGAAGACACACTGCCTAGAGCACACTACTCAACACAAAAGAGTCTCACTAATTACAATCTTCTGCTAAGATAAAATAGTAATGGTGAACTCACAAAATGCATCTGTAATGCCAAAAAGAGTTTTGGTTAAAGCTCTGTTTTGTACCTATTCATAAACCCTAAACCCTTCTACCGGTATCTCCTTTCCTTCAAGAATGATTTACAAACCATCTTCTGATCATAGAATGATATTACTTTCATACATAAATTATCTACATACATATCCTTCACATCACTTTATTCTACTACCTTGTCATATTTCAAAATGACCTAACAAACTGACTTATATACCCTCTACAAACAATATGCCTTATGTTGGATTACAATACAAAAGATATTCAATGTCGGCCCTATACAACAATTACAAAATGACTTTACAAAGAAACCTTTCAAATCCCAAACCGATGTCGGCTTCACTGAAGCATTGGATGTTGGTGTCGGTGCTGGTGATGACCCTGATTACTCCAATGCCGATATTTGTCGATGTATGCCTCCAAATTTTGGGATTTGCTGGTATATGCCTTCAATAGAATATTGTTGCCATCAATGATAACATATGAATCCAATGAGTGTCAATTGCCAACAATCTCCCCCTTTGGCATTGATGGCAACACTCATGTGAAAAATGGATTCCCTATCGGTTGAACTGAAACATGCTCCCCCTAAGCTGATTGACTTTGTCTGCAATATACTTTGTCTAATATCCTCTCTCTAGGATTATATACATATATATATTTTTCACATAATATACACTCCCCTTTTGGCATTCATGCCAAAGACCGGTGAAAGAATAATTACAGATTACTTTACCAGAGCTTGACCAATTTCAAGATTTTCGGATAAGCTTTCTCTAGCAATTGTATATAGGTATCCCAACCGGTTTTGAATGTTTCAGATATGGATACAAGTCCACTCAGTAAATGTGCAAGTTCTTCTTTCTCAGTGACTTTTGTCAGTGTGGGCTTCGCAAGCATATCCATACATTCCCTCTTATGTACGCCAAGTAAATCCAATCTTGGGCTCACCAAACCTCTGAGACTCCTTGCGATCTGAATAATCTTGTCTCTTTCCTTTTCAAAAGAAAAAATTTGGTTCTCCAAAGTCAAAAGTTTGTCCATCAATGGATGTTGTAAGTGAATTTAGTCCATCAAAAGAATTAGCAATATTAGCAATCTGTTCATGTAACTCCTTTATCCTCTTATCTACATTTGTTGTAAGAATCTCCATATTACAACAGACCCTGTAGATGTTAGTACACAGTTTCAAAGAATTTTCAATAAGTATAAGTTTCTCTTCAACCTTCCTCTTCTTTGTCTCAATAATCTAGTCAAAAGCGGCTTTCTTAGCCAGAGTAAATCTTTCAAGTGCTTTCCTATCGAAAATCTGCTATAATGATTGAAAGTTTTTAGATATGTACTCTGTCAATGCCTTAAGCTTTCCGGAATGGCTTGCTTCATTTTCAATCATACAATTAGGAATCAATCTATGTAAAACTATTATTGATTGATCTATTATTCCTTTGTTTGATAATCTTCCTTCATTAGCTTGTGAGTAGCCATCATCATTAGCTCTGTGGGACTCATCTTTGTGATTGATTTCTTCTCAACTTGAGAAGTGTCAATTGCCAAAAGTTTTGTTGGGGAATCAACTGCTAGTATGGTACTGGGTGTCTTATCAATCTCATTTTCCTTGTCCTCTCTTGGTGTATCCCTTTTCTCATCCTCTTTTGCACTAGTGGCTTCACCACTTGGTACAGTATTTGTTACTGTTGGTGGAGTATTATCCATAATATTATCAGTATCCTATACATTATCTATATTACCTTGGTCAGACTATACAAATGTTGTCTCTGCCAGTTTAGTTTGTACACTCTTATCAGTTTTAGGTTTAACTTCCGGTTCATTCAAAATTTGATCTAAACTTCCCAAAATTCCCACCCCTTTAGATCTATCCAGAATGGTGGGAGCTATTAACTTAGCAAATTCTTCTTGAGAAGTAAGGAAATCAAGATTCTTTTGGAAGAATTTATCCCAACCATCTCTGGTCTCATTTATTATCACATTGACTCTACCCATCATTAAGCTTATTTTCTGGGGTTTTCTACTAAAGATTGTTCTATTTGCAACTTCTATACATCTTTTCATTTCCTCATTATTTATAGAACTACACATACTCAAAAGTTAAACTTCTTTAATCTCTATGTTCCTCCTGATTGCATCTAATCTCCTTGCATCCTCCTTATTATACAATGATAAAGGAATTTCCTTCAAAATCTCTACCAAAGCCTTCTTATATATGTCTAAATGTAACAAAATTGCTTCTTCCATTTCATTTTGTTCATTATCATCTAAATCTTCATAGAAATTTGACACATTCTTCAGAATTCCATCTTTAGTTACCTCATCTATCAATTCTGCACAAGTCATTGGGGGGATGATGGTAACATTACCAGATTCAATTGCTTCATCTATCACACTCTTTTTCTTCTTGTTGGGGTTTGCAGGAGCAGATGGAACAAGCGGCCTCTTCTGAGTAGGTTTCCTTGCTAGAGGTGTGGATGTTGTTGTTACCTTTCTTACTAGCTTCCTCCTTGGTTCCACCTTCTTCTCTTCTACCGGAGGCTTGTCTTCTTTCTTCCTCTATACCCTTATGAATGTAAGAGGTTGATTATCCTCTGGATCAAAGTCAGAAGTGATAGAAGAAATGAAAGTATCGGGCCTCTTTACCTCGGGAGCACTAGCCGTTGTTGGTTTATCTACGGGTTTAGATCCAAAACCTAGTTCTGTATTTATCCAATGAATTACATTTTGAACAAATGTAGACATTTTGTCTATTTTTTTTTTCTTCATTTCTTGTTGAAACCAATTTTAACCTCAAGAGCCTTCTCCTCTACAGTGCCAAAGTGTTCAGCCTTATCATCTAAAGGAGCATCAATCAACATTTTAGCATATAGTTCCAAGATGTTGTCATCAACTTCATACCCCAATTCAGTGACCCATATTGTTCTAGGTTCCACTTCTTCCATCAGTGTCTCATCTATTTTTACCATGAAGAAAATATCAGTGGAGTATTTCTCCACAATGTGTTTGGAGATTCTCTCCCTCGGTCTCATGTTCTCTTGAAAAGTTTTAAAGTAGCCCCAAAGATTCTCATCCCTATTACTACCAAGACCGGTGATTGCATATTTGATCTGCATACCTACTGGTATGTCATGATCCCAACATTTCCTTCCCAAACCTGGTAGCTCAATCATGAAGTATAACATCAAGCAGAAAAGAAGATTACCAAACCGGAAAGTTCCTTTCTTAACACCTTTGATCTTGACAAGATTTAACATTAATTCACTCCTTAACCATTCACACAAGTCATACTTTTCATTATTCTTTATCATTTGGTATGCAACATGGATACGAGAACTAGCAATAGAGTTCAATCAACTTGATTGAGTTACCTTGTAGCTGATGATCATGCTGGCAAATTTCACATCTGTATCTTTGATGGTGTTTACCCTCATTGATCTTCCATCATGGGTTATGTTGGTGAGTTTCTCAACCACAGTGTTGGAGATCTTCTTTCCTGGTTCATGTCCAACTTTGGGTAAGTCGGTGACCACCTGAATAGCTTCTTTGGTGATTGTGTGAGGCCAGTCTAGCTAGATGAATTCATTATGGACCCTGCTCAGAACATATCTAATCACTTCATCCTTGAATTCTGATATATATAAGATTCCAGTTAACCCTAGGTCTTCAATTATTTGATATTTTGACTTGATTGTCTTGGAGCTATCTAGTAACATAGATTGATACATTCCCTTGATTTCCTCAGTGCCTAAATCCTCCAATGTGCAGTGAATATAGGCCCTGACATCTTACAAATAAACAATGCCATCAGGAACCCTCGAAAATGCACCAGTAGAGTCTTCCTTCATAGCAATTTGGAGAACTTCCTTGAAAATAGGTCTAAGCCTATCCTTAACCTCAACAATAATGGGATTCACGATGAAAGTAGGAGTAGATGATGATCCGGATGCCATTTCAAAGAAATACCTGGATAACAATCGTCGGTTGAAAGATTTTGATTACTTATTAGATAACTACTAGAAATTCTTTGGAATGTCTTTGCTCGATCTTGGTCTCCTATGATTTGCCTTTGCTTTGCTTTAGTTTTCTTGAGTGTTGGGTGAGTGGAAATGAGTCCATTTTCCCTTTTTCTCAGTGAGTAAACCCTAATTCATCACTGTCATAAATGCTTAGTGGTGCACCCTACCGGATGTTGGTTTCACAGTTTTATGCCGGATAAATCTCCATCAATGATCAATACCACTCTCTAGATCTCTTCCGGGAATATGCAAGATTTGCAATGAATTTGCGAACCCCTAAGGCATATGCCTCAGTTCCTAGTTGAATTTCCTGTCGGTGTAGGAATGCTCTAGTCTATCGGTGGAGTTAATGGTGCAATTACCAGTGTTGTTGCTGTTACAAGCTAGGGTTGTCGTTGCACCAAAAGATTGACCTATCAATGCCCGATACAACCACTAGACTTATAGAATCCATAGGAGGTTGTTAAACCATGTCGCGAATCCCTGCGAGGGATGCTGGCCCACTGCCAACAATCCCCCTCCCAGCGTCACTCACCGTGGCCTGCGTGATTCGAACCTATGACCAAGCTCTGATACCACTTGTTACAAGCTAGGGTTGTCGTTGCACCAGAAGATTGACCTGTCAATGCCCGATACAACCACTAGACTTATAGAATCCACAGAAGGCTATTAAACCATGTCACGAATCCCTGCGAGGGACGCTGGCCCACTACCAATAGTTGCATCTCCACTTGGTTCTTTAGAATTTCTAACCCATCTCTTGGTGTGGTCTTGTTGTATTTCATCTACCTTCTGCTTTCCTTTCTCATTTGCTTTATCATTGCTCACCGGTTTAGTCTTACTTTTGTAGTACTTAGCAATATGACTTATTTTGTTGCATGCATAACATGCAACATTGTTCTTTTGAATTGTTTTGACATATTTGGTGTCATTCCTTGACCTACATTGATTAGCCAAATGTCCGAACTTTCCACATGCATGACATTTAACATTCATTCTGTAATTTTTTGACTTATGACCATATTTCTTGTAATTTGTGCATTGATCGGGAATGGAATTGTAGTTTTGATTTTCTCTATGTATACATTGTTTAGCCATATTCCCAAATTTATTACAAACAAAGCATCTACCATTGAATTTGTAAGCATTAGATTGCCTTACTGGTTTCTTCTAGTTTGATGCGTTCTACATACCAGTTGTCTGATCTTCATTTGCAGTACCAGATCTTTCGCCTTGTATAAATCCAAGTCCTCTAGAATCTTCACTCTACCTTTGTATTTTCAATAAATCATCCAACTGTGCAGCACTAATCCTGAATTTTTCTTTATACTCACTTGCAGTAGTTAGATCATCTCTCAGAGTCATTATTTGTTTCTCTAGCACTTGTTCATTATTCCGAGATTGTAACAAATTAGTTCTCAATAGATTATTCTCATGAGTCAATCTACCACATTCTTCAAATTTGTTCTTTAGAGATATAGCAAGATTTTCTTCCTTCTTTCTATCCTCAATATATTTTGACATCCTCGTAGTCAGGTCTTGCATTTCGTTTTTCATAAGCATGTTTGCTTGACTCAGTTTCTGACATTGTTCCTTAAGTGCATTTTTCTCTTCATCATCCTGGTTTTGCAAAAGTTCCTTTCCCTTAGCTTGAGCAGATGATAACCTTTCTTGCAGAACAAAAATGAATTCATTAGCAGAATTCAATTCATCTTGCAGTTTTAAGTTCTTCATCCTTTCAGCATCATAATCCTCAATTGCCATCTCAAGTTGCTTCTCAATAGCCATGTTCAATGATTCTGGTTTCAAGATCTTCCTCAAGTTGTTAAGCTTCCTTCGAGGTACCAGGCTCTAATACAAGATCCAATCCCACACAATGCAAGATTGAATTCTAAATGAGTTTCAAGGGTTGAGACAGCAAGGATACCCTCTTTTGTAAAGAATGTAGATAGAAGGATTGAACTAGGAGTGTATGTGAAAGTAAGAAAGATTCACTTGTAGATGGAGATAGGGACACGGGATGAAGCTACGAACCTAAAATTAGTAGTAAAATGTCGAGACAATGCTGTCCTGCAAGTTTGAGCGAAAGTTGATGGGATGATGGCGCCCGGAGTGCACACGGTCCTCCGAAAAATCCGCGAAATGAAGGGGGATCTGTTCGTCTCTAGACAAGGATTCCAGATCTTCAATTACAGCCGCGTACCTACAACCTACACACAGAAAAGAGAGGACAATTGGGGGGTTAGGGATTAGGGGTTTGCCTTTAGGTCAAACCCCAGTTTTTGGAATTAACCAAGAAATGAGAATGTTGTAAATGTAAATGTTTGTAATGTAATCAAGTACCGATACCTTGTTGTAAGAATGTTTGTATTCTTACATGTGAAGGTGTAATGATGTTGTATGTTGTATGTTGTGTGTTGTAGGTGATCTCCTCTTCAATGGTTGAATCCTTATCTTGAATGCAACACCTAGCCTTGAATGGAGACCTAGGATGCTCAATTGCTTGAAGGAATGCTTGAATGTTTTAATGTTTTAATGTTTTAATGTTTGCCTATCACTTCCGCCTCTTGCACACATATGTTTTTCCTCCTCTTTTTCTGGGAGGGGAAATGTAGTTTATATACTTGTCAATTAGGGTTAGGAGACTGATTTTTCTGACCTTAGGCCGACCTAGAGCATTATTTTCCAAATTGCAAACTTGAAGACCCGATGCCCAACAAGAGACCGGGCCCAAAATAGGGCCAGGGACTAGGGCGTTGGGTACCATGGTCCTAAGGGACCAAGGCGCTAGGAACCATGGTCCCACCTCCCGGGACAGCAGGGTGCAAGGAGGATCAAGCCAAGGTGCAGAAAGATGCAGTTTTTGATGTCGTAAATAGGTTTCGGAGTCTCCATTCAGGTTCAATGTTGCGCTGCCATCGTGAAGACCCAAATGCAGTCAAAATTACAAGTGTCACAATTTTATGATGCTACATTTAGCCCCCACTTTAGCAGGAGTATAAGCGTACGCCCATACTTCCGGTAAAGTACAAGGAAACAACATTGAAAGACTTTCACCATGTCAAGGAGGCAAGATACACCAAGCCCCCAGTGGACTAAGGATCTTACGAATTTGATTGACAAAGTAAAAGGGAAGATCACGAGGGAGAACCATGACTGACAGTAGTATGGTTCCCTCACTATGAGTCATGCAAGAAAAAATACCAAAAATTTTCAAGGCAAAGCTAAGTTCGTCAAGAAATTTTTTTAAGAATCTTGAAGAGATATGAATGGAGTGTATGCCCCCTACGTTAAAGCGATCGCACATGCCTCATCGAGGGTGATTGCTTTAAGGTAGTGATACACATAAGAAATGATAAGGGAAAGGAGCATGTTATCACAAAGATTTAGCCCCCAAGTGTGAGATAAACCCAAGGATAATAGACACAAAACACAAATCACGAGGTGACTTCACTTTCCTTGGGGTCAGTATGCTGTATGATAATTCATGTATATCATATGTATGTATGCATAATTGTTCTTCATCCCCCAATCAAGGAAGGTCACCTAGAAGAAGGGAACACATGTGTCTTTTGAGTCAACATGAGAGAGACCAAACGAGATCTCAATGCTTTGCATCATCCTCAAGTAGACAACACTAAGGACAACAAATAGAAGAATGAGAATAACACATAGAAGAAGTAACAAAAGATATCAAGAGAGGAGAAGAGAGTCTGCTATGCTAATGAACTAGTCTAGCACATCATCCACCCCCCGATCTTGCTGATCAATATTTCGGGAAGGCAGGAAACACGCTAGAGGAGGAACATCCAACACAGCAGATGGAGCTATCACCAGATCCAAACAAGGGCTATGTTCATGTTCCAAGCCACGTTGTTCTTGTCTAGGAGCTAAGATAAGTGCTTTAGAAAATTCATTACATAAATGGTTATCAATATCAACATATTCATATTCACTATCAGAAGCAAGAGAAGTAACATTTTCATCTATATCATCATCAAGATTTATAAAAATAGGATCTTTAACTCGCACAGGATCAAAACCATCATGCATCTTATGCTTAGGAGATTTTGGCTCAATTTTTGGCTGAGGAGAAAATGGAATAATACTAGCTGAAGGTGTTTTTGGGGATTGCAAAGTTTGAGAAGCAGCTGCACGAGCTCTAAGACGACGCTTTCGTCGGCGTTCATGCGCAGAATGATTTCGTCTAGTCTTAGTAGGAAGTTGAGAAGATTGAGGAGGAGGAATGTTCTCATCCTTATCACTTGGGTGTTTAGGTTGTGGTTTCTTAGGTTGGATAATAGGAGAAGAGGAAGGTCTCTTCTCTTTATAAGAGGAAGGAGGAGGAACTGCTCCATATAAAGGAGGAATATTTGGTTTAGGAAGGAGACCAAGTCCATCATGATGAGGAGGTATAGGTCTACTTTTAGAAAGTTTATTAGACATAGACATAGTCACATCCATAGGAATGGGTTGGGAATCTTCTTGAGGAAAGACATTAGTTTTATCTTTCAAAGGAAGAACTTCCTTCTCAAGAATGATAGGAATATCAAGTTTGGGTGTTTGAGGTTCACTTAGAGATAGGATCATATCTTTTTTCCACTTTTGATAAGATTTGAAAAGATGATCACTTCGCAGTGGAAGAGATTGGAATTGTTTAGGCCAAAAATAATCAATAGGAACGCTAGAAGTTCTTTCAGCTAGTTTAAAGAGACTATGATTGACAGTAACAACTTCACCATTATGGGGAAATTTCAAACACTTGTGAATAGGAGAAGTAATAGCTTTCATGGAAGATAGCCAAGGATAGCCTAGCTTCACACGAAATTGTTCGGATGATGGAATAATAGCAAAGCTCACATCAAGGGATTTGTTATGGACCTCAATAGGTAATGTAATAGAACCAATTGCAGGAGAAGAAAATGCATCAAATAATTTCACAACCACATTTGTTTTGTCATAGATCACTTGATTCAATTGCAAAGTAAAAAGAAATTCTTCAGTAATAACATTAACCATACAAGAAGGATCAATAAGCACTCCACGACAAGGTGTATTCTTGACTTTTGCAACTATATATAAAGGACCATCAGGTGCCCTGATAGTTTCACTAGAATCAAATGTGATAGAAGGTTCTTTTTGGGATTTTCTGCTACTCTACAAAGTTAATCACATTTGGAGTCATAGACACAAGACCATCAGGTGAGAAAGAGGAATCATTAGTCTCAATCACATTAGAGGTATGAGAAGGTAATGGATCAGTAAAAATCTTAAGATTTTGGTTAGGAAGAGCTACAGATGTGTTGCCTTTATCATTCACACCTGAAACAGAGATAGTATTATTATCAATCAAATCTTGAATTTTACCCTTTAAAGCAAAACATTTTTTAGTATCATGCCAAGGTTGACGATGAAATTGACAAAAAGATTTGTTATCAAAATAGGGTGAATTAATCTTTGCAGGATCTATTTGCTTTATAGGAGGGAGGCTAAGCACATTTTGTTCCAATAACTTATTCATAATACTATGCATTGATTCATTCAAAGGAGTAAACTCTCTTTCTTTCTTGAAAAACTTAGAAATGGGAGGCACACCTGATGCTGCATTCACATTGTTGTTGGTGATGTTTTCATTAAACTTAATGAACCCTCTGTTCGGTTTAAACTTCCCAAATGGTTGTTGACTACTATCACCCTTATCACTCAAAGCCATAGGATTTGCTTGTTCCATTTGACTCACAGTCAGTTGATAATTGTGAAGAGTTGCACACAACTGTTGGAAAGAAGTAAACTCAGAAAATAGAAGTTTTTCTCTAATATCTTTTTGTAAATTAGAAATAAAGATTCTTTGAATATCATTGTCAGGTACTGGAAAAGAAATTTGAGCACACAAATGCTTATATCTACCAATGAAATCAGTCACTTTTTCTTTAACACCTTGTTTACAATGCATTAAATCAATCAAAATAACTTTAGGACTTATATTGTTTTGAAATTGTTGAATAAAAGCATTTGCAAGTTGTTGGAAAGAAGTAATAGAATAGGAAGGCAATGAGCAATACCATTGTAGAGCCTTATCTCTTAATGTTCTAGTAAACAGTTTTGCAAGCAACCTTTGGTCATGAGCAAAATCGGTACATATTGTTTGAAAGGTCTTAACATGTGTTAGAGGATCACCTTTACCATTATAAAGCTCCAATTGTGGGATTTCAACATGCTTAGGGGGGATAGCTCGAACAATGTCAAGAGAAAGTGGGCTTGCAACATCAAATGTGGGCACACTAAACTTATATTGATTCATAGAGGCAATTTGTTGCTGTAAAGAAGAGACAGTTTGTGCAAGATTGTTAATGGTCACTTCAGTCGAAGAGTTCATATTAGACATGTTAGATTGTGATGGAGGTATTGATTGAGAGTAAGGTGGCGAGACACTATGATAGTTAGTCATAGGAGATGATTGGAAAAAAGGAGCACTACAATGAGGAATGGAATGGTTGAATGAATTGCCCCCTTGCGTCATGTTCATTTGTGGAGATGTAATAGGGACACTCATTGAAGGAATGAATGAAGAAGTCAGATTGAATGAAGGAAGAGGGTTGATTGAAGAGGAAGGATTGCCCCCATGACTGGTGATCATAGGTGGAATGTTTTGTATTGAAGTAGTCATTATGTTTGATGTAAAAGTAGGTATACTAGCAATAGAAGTTGTCAAAGGGATAGAATGATTGACTTGAGGAGGAGGTTGTGTATAACCTAAAGTTTCAGCATAACTCTTCATAGGCATCACATTCGAATCCACGATGTGTGCAATACTATGCAAAATATCAATTCCATTCTTATCACTTTGAACCATACATTTTAGACCCTCAATTAATGAAAGAGCTTGGCTATCGGGGTATTCTTGAGACATCCATTACTGAAAATCATCAAATTGGTTATCCAATTTTGAAAGTTGTTCTACAGAAACCTCATGGAGAGCTTCTTCATAATTAAGAGGATTAGAGGAATTACCTGTGTCCTCGTTAAAAAGGCCATTTAAATTAGGTTCCATCTCCTCGGTAATTAAACCTTGGAAAGACTTAATTCTAAGGCTTCGTCTAATGGGAATAGTGTAAGTAGGGCTTATTGTTGTAAAATTCATGCACTAGAGAGAGAGAAGATTTTGAATTTTGAAAAATAAAGTTCGCAAAATTGAACAATGAGATAATGATTATCCAATTTGAACTTTGTGAAAGAAGAGGGAAACACAACTTCCAAGAAAGGTAGGGACAATTGAAAATTATGGCCAAGGGGGTAGCACTTAATTTAAATTGTTGTCTTGAAAATTGAAATCTTTAATTTTGAATTTATTTTCGAATTTAGAGGTAGCAAATTTCAATAAAATCAGCCAATCTCCTAGATTTAAGCTGTTAAATGCAATCATGACAATCTCCCGAAATTTCAAAAAAAATGTCAAGGACCGTGGCGAACGGAGTGCACACAGTCCTTGCAACTTTTTTCAAAATTTTCAGGGATGAAGGTTATGATGATTTTAAAGCTAATCTGAAAAAATTGAGTGATTTTACGATCTGTAGATAGGCCAAATTAAAGTTGCAATCTCAAAATTGAATCCTACCAAGATTGTTGAAAAATGCAAAATTTGAATTTTGAAAAAGAGAGGGAAACTGAAATTTTGAATTTTTTGATTTTAGAGGGAATACTAAAAGCAATGCAAGCTT
The DNA here is from genome assembly GCF_030272615.1 of Cryptomeria japonica. NCBI lineage: Eukaryota > Viridiplantae > Streptophyta > Pinopsida > Cupressales > Cupressaceae > Cryptomeria > Cryptomeria japonica. Next base: position 166,730,980 of record NC_081411.1, on the reverse strand, counting down.
TGAAATTTAAAAGTTGAGTCAATTTCATACAAAATTCGATTTTGAAAGCGGAAATCAAAGTTGTTGCAATTAAACACTTAATTTCAAAAGTCACAAATTGCAAAGATTTGAATAAAGCACTGAAACTTTGAATGAATGCCAACACACTTTTCAGATTTAGGGCAGTAAGAAACACAATTTTAACACAAAATTTAAATCTCAACAATTTTTTAATGATTAGAAGCCTTAATCCAAGCAATCACTAGACCAACTTTGACTTTAATTTTGAAAGTGTTAGAATTGATGAAATCAGCCAAGATTCTGGATTCTAGTAGAAAAATACAGTAAGATCTAGCTCCCGAAATTTCGAAAAAAATGTTGGGGACAATGGCGCTCGGGGTGCACACGGTCCTTGCAACTTTTTTCAAAATTTTCAGGGATGAAAGATATTATGATTTTGTTGCGGAATCCAAAGTTACAGCCGATTTGGAGGTGTTCTGATCAGTGAAATCATCAGTCAAAGGTTGAATCAAAAGGGTTTTAAAAATTAGGGTTTTGACACTTAACCACTTAATTTTCAGAATTAAAGCACAAATATGAATTGACAATTTGCAATAGAAGGGTAGGTCTGAAACAAGCATTAACAATTAAACATTTCACGAGCTCAATTACTAAAAAGAAAATTTAGGGTTTTTATGCAATTAACCTCTAAAATTTGCAAAAGATCAACCATGGAAATGTAATTAAGGAAGCAAAATTTTTCAGATCTAACCATGAATAATCAAAATTAGGATGTTCATGTCGGGTTCACCAAAATGTAAAGCGGAAAATCGAACCCTAGGTGTTCCCCCACTCCAAGGAGAGAGAAAGGAGGTCACTAGGATTGACAGTTTTCACTTAGGAGAGACTTTACATTCAAAAGAGGGGTTGAAACTCACAAGATCCAATCCCACACAATGCAAGATTGAATTCTAAATGAGTTTCAAGGGTTGAGACAACAAGGATACCCTCTTTTGTAAAGAATGTAGATAGAAGGATTGAACTAGGAGTGTATGTGAAAGTAAGAAAGATTGGCTTGTAGATGGAGATAGGGACACGGGATGAAGCTACGGACCTGAAATTAGCAGTAAAATGTCGAGACGATGTTGTCCTGCAAGTTTGAGCGAAAGTTGACAAGACGATGGCGCCCGGAGTGCACACGATCCTCCGAAAAATCCGTGAAATGAAGGGGGATCTGTTCGTCTCTGCACAAGGATTCCAGATCTTCAATTACAGCCATGTACCTGCAACCTACACACAGAAAAGAGAGGACGATTGGGGGGTTAGGGATTAGGGGTTTGCCTTCAGGTCAAACCCCAGTTTTTGGAATTAACCAAGAAATGAGAATGTTGTAAATGTAAATGTTTGTAATGTAATCAAGTACCGATACCTTGTTGTAAGAATGTTTGTATTCTTACATGCGAAGGTGTAATGATGTTGTATGTTGTATGTTGTGTGTTGTAGGTGATCTCCTCTTCAATGGTTGAATCCTTGTCTTGAATGCAACACCTAGCCTTGAATGGAGACCTAGAATGCTCAATTGCTTGAAGGAATGCTTGAATGTTTGAATGTTTGAATGTTTGAATGTTTTAATGTTTGCCTATCGCTTCCGCCTCTTGCACACATATGTTTTTCCTCCTCTTTTTCTGGGAGGGGAAATGTAGTTTATATACTTGTCAATTAGGGTTAGGAGACTGATTTTTCTGACCTTAGGCCGATCGAGGAGCATTACTTTCCAAATTGCAAACTTGAAGACCCGATGCCCAACAAGAGACCGGGCCCAAAATAGGGCCAGGGACAAGGGTGCTGGGCGCCATGGTCTTGCGGGACTAGGGTGCTAGGTGGAACACCTAGGGTTCGATTTTCTGCTTTACAAATATCAACCCTATATAATAATTACAAAATTATTTTACAAAGAAACCTTTCGGATCCCAAACTGATGTCGGCTTCACTGAAGTGCTGGATGTTGGTGCAGGTGTCGATGATGACCCTAATTACTCCAATACTGATATTTATTGATGTATGCCTCCAAATGATGGTATCTGCCAGTATATGTCTTCAATAGAATCTTGTTGCCATCAAGGATAACATATGAATCCAATGAGTGTCAATTGCCAACACTCCATTACTAGTTACAATTGACATCAATGACAACACTTAAACTTCATTAATGCAATCTTCTTGAAAATTCCAACAATCTCCCCCTTTGGCATTGATGTCAATACAAATATCAATACCCTTTGATTGTGATGATTGAGAGTAATGCACACACACAAGTATAGGAATCTTGGTTGACATTTTACCATGTACTCCCCTTCAATTGAGTCTCTATGTCTTAAGTTGGTAACTGGCTACAGTTATTATCCCTATCAATCATAACGTTCTTCTCCCTCTTTGACAAGAATGCCAAAGTGAAAGTAAAACATTCAGTGTCATACTTCACTATTCTACATCAAGGTACTCCCCCTGTGGAGTAGCTCCACTCTACACCAATCCTTCTTCAAGATCTTCAATTAGCTCCGAGACTGATGTCTTCCACATTTGTTCAACTGATCTCATGTAGGAGCACAACCCCTAGCTGACCTCTAAGATATTCAAAAGTAGTCTTAGGCAGAGGTTTAGTAAAGATATCCGCTAGTTGTTCCTTAGTAGATACATGCTCTAGTAACACATCTTTACTCTGCACTTTCTCCCTCAAGAAATGATATTTCAGCTCAATATGCTTGGTCTAGCATGCAACACTAGGTTCTTTGAAATATTTATTGCATTAGTGTTATCACATAAAATCCATACCGGTTTTGTGATTTTCAACGTGAATCCTTCCAGAATTTGTTTCATCCAGATTGCCTAGGTACAATTCATATACGCTGCAACATATTCAACTTCAGCAGTCGACTGTGATATACAACTTTGCTTCTTACTACTCCAAGATACAAGCCTTCCTCCAAGAAAGAATGCACCTTCGATTGTTCTCTTCCTATCATCAACATTTCATGCCCAGTCTGCATCTATATAGACTTTAAAATTAAATTTACTTGCATATGGATACCATAATCCATAATCAATAGTACCTTTGAAATATCTTAATATCCTTTTAGTGGCTACCATGTGTGTCTCCTTTGGGTTCTTCTGAAATATAGCAACTAATCCAACTGCATGAGCAATATTCCGTCTGATGTGAACAACATAATGCAGTTTGCCTATCATAGACCTGCACTCCTTTTCATCAATGGATGCGGCATCATCCTCCTTAGACAGTTTACATCCTATAATCATTTGTGTCCCAACTGGTTTACAGTCTCCCATTCCAAATGTCTTCAATACCTCTTTTACATATTTGGACTGTGTGATAAAAATACCACTCTTCATCTGTTGAATTTTCAAACCTATGAAGAATTTTATCTCTCCAACACAGAGATATCTCAAATTCACTTTTCATCTCATTTACAAAGTCATCACTCATGTCATCATTCCCTCCAAAAATGATATCATCCACAAACACTTCACTAACCAGTATCTTATCTCCTTCAGTCTTGAGATATATATTGTTGTCTTCACGGGTTCTCTGAAAACCTATCTTCACCAAGTGTGAATGTAGTCTTTCATACCATGCTCTTAGTGCTTGCTTCAAACCATATAGTGCCTTGTGTAGTTTACACACCATATCCTTTGCATCAATCAAAGCATAACCATCTGGTTGTTCAATGTAGACTTCCTCTTCTAGTATTCCATTTAGAAATGTTGACTTCACAACCATCTGATATACTTTGAATCCCCTATATGCTGCAAATGTAAGTAGAGTCCTAACACCTTCCAATCTAGCAACTGGTGCACATTTCTCACCATAGTCTTCTCCTTCTTCTTGTGCATAACCTTGGCATACCAATCTGGCTTTGTTTCTGACTACTACTCCATCTTCATTCCGTTTATTCTTGAATACCCATTTAATACCAATTACATTTTTATTCACCGGTCTGGGTACTAGGGTCTATGTATTGTTATTCTCAATCTAGTCAAGCTCTTCTTCCATAGCCTTGATCTAGTGATCATCTCCAAAGGCTTCCTTCATTTTTCTAGGCTCAATAATGGAGATCATACATGAATTATCTTTGATTCTTCTTCTGGTTAACACACTAGCATCTTTATCTCCAATAATCTGATTAGGATTATGATTGAGTCTTACATACCTTAGAATAACATGATCATTATCTTCAGGTTCTTCTTCCTCACTATCTTCATCTTCTACAGAATCTACCTATTTCGGTTGAAGTAGTGTAGTAGCATTCATTTCACCAACTTCTAGCTTCACCTGTCTTGGTTCCAAATTTAGAATGTAAGGTTCATCTTCCTTCTTCTCCTCATTGGTTTCTCCTATATCTTTAGGATACTCATCGACATGGACATCAACACTTTCAATGATCTTCTTTGTCCGGTTGTTGTAACATTTGTAGGATTTTCTCTTGGTGGAGTAACCAACAAATATGCCTTTATCACTCTTAGCATCAAACTTACCAACGTAGGCACCTCTCTTGATAAAACATTACTACCAAAAACCTTAAAGTAACTGACATTAGGTGATCTACCATACTAGCATTCATAAGGATTTTTATCCTTACCTCTTTTAACCAATTAATGGTTCATAGTGTAGACAATTGTGTTGATAGCTTCTCTCCATAAAGTCTTAGCTACACCTCCTTGTATTAGCATCGGTCTAGCTGCTTCAACAACTGACTGGTTGTTCCTCTCTTTAATACCATTCTGCTATGGTGTCCTAGGTGCAGAAAGTTGTCTCTTAATTCTATTGTCTTCACAATATCTAGTGAATTCCTCTGAAGTAAATTCACCACATTGATCAGTTCTTAAGCACTTTATCTTCTTTCCACTTTCCTTTTCAGCTAAGGCCCTAAATGCCTTAAACTTTCTAAAGGCTTTTGTTTTGTCCTTCAAGAATGTGACCCACATCATTCTTGAGCAATCATCAGTGAAGATCATAAAATACCAATCACCTTGAATACTTCTAGTCCTTATTGGTCAACAGAGATCTGTATGAACCAAATCTAGCAAATATTCTATTGAGAGAGATTTTCCCTTAAAAGTTGAGGATGTCATCTTCCCTAACTGACATTCCTTACACAGAGCATTCACCAGTTTTTCCAACTGAGGCAAACCTCTTACAGACTTGGACTTACTGACTTTGACAATGTTATCAAAGTTTATATGACAAAATCTTTGATGCCAAAGCTAACTATCTTCTACTTTAGCAATTAAACAATTGTTGACTTTAGGATTTAGGTGAAACAAGTTACCTTTTGTCTGCTTGCCAGTTACAATCAGTTCACCTTTGCTTCCATAGATTTTGCACATTCCATTCTTGAATTCCAATGGATAACCTTTGTCATTGAGTTGAGCGACACTCAAAAGATTGTGTTTCAATCCTTCAACCAATTAAACATCATCTGCACTACTCTTTCCATTAAGAGAAATGGTTCCCTTGCCTTTTACCATGCAGGGTGAGTCATTTCCAAATCTCACAGCACCTCCATCAAATTCCTTCAAAGTAAGAAACTTACTCCAGTCAACGGTCATGTGGTGTGAACAACCACTGTCTATAATCCAATAATCAAAACTATCCATGCGAGAGACTAATGCCTTCTGATATGATGTCTCCTCTTTAATGGAAACAAAGACAATTTCTTCATTTGCATCTCCCTTAGATTCCTCATCTGTGATTCCTCCATCAACTGCAATGAGGCAATCTCTTTTACCTTTTCCTTTGTAATTCTTATACTTCTCACGTTTACGCTCATTGTCTCCATTTGGACAATTAGCTGCAATATGTCCAATCCGGTTACATGCAAAACACTTCAAAGGTAATTTACTTTTGTACTTACTGGTACCTCTGGGTAACTGCTTGGCCAGCAATGCTTCAAGCTCAATCTGACTGTCTTCATCATCAACTTCTCTGCTGGATCTTGACTCATGACTTTGACTAGCTTCTCTGCTTTTCCTTACAGGTGGATTAGAAATTGAAGCTCTAAATGCAGATTTTGATTTCTGAACACTTCCATCAAAACTATTTAATTCAAATGCAATTAGTTTACCAATGATGGAGTCAAGAGTTACCTTTGTTTTATCAATAGACTTAAGTTCTTGAATGGCTACAACTCAGATAGTGTAAAATGGTAGAAGGGTTCTCAACACCTTACTAACCAGTGTGGTATCCTCCACTTTACCACCAATACTTTTGATCTCACCGACCATATCCTTGATCCTTTGATCATACTGTTGAATATTCTCACCTTCAACCATCCACATGTCATCAAATTTACCTCTCAGACTCTCCTCTTTGGCAATCTTCACATGCTCATCACCGCTATAGATATCCTCAAGTTTCTTCCACACATTATAAGTAGTCTCCAAACCATGGAAATCAACATACTCTGAATCAGACAAGGAACTGATAATGGCTTCCAATGCTTGATTATTCTCTTGTTGCTCTTTCTTTTGATCATCTGACACAATCCCACTAGGCAAGGTATATTTGGTAACAACATGTTCCCAATATTGACTTCCTAAGCTTTTGATATAGATATTCATCCTATTACTCCATATTTTGTAGTTTTCCCTATTAAACTTTGGACCTTCTTTCTTCATCATGTTCTTCTATATCTTCACCTCAAGTTGTTAAGCTTATACACTAGAGGACCTGAAATGTTCTGATACCAATTGATGATATGATGAATCAATAAGGATCTGGACAACTACAAAGAGGGGGGGGTGAATCAGTAGATAGAAAACAAACTAAACTTTCACCAAACTCAAAACCCAACTCATAAATCAATCTCTGAACTAACTGGTTCAAGCACTGAACTACAAACTACAATAGCACTGTCAAGTTAACCGGTTGACTAACATACCAAAATAACAGTATAATAGATCTGAAACTCTCAAATCATTTAACCAAAACATCAAACCTCTTTACTAACATTAGAAAAAGCACATTTCAGATGACTGTCAGTCATCTTAACATATCTAAGTGGATTTACAAGTAAAAAAAATTAACCATATCAAAACATAACCACAAAAACCATTCACCACTTGACACGATGATTTTTCACATGGAAACCCAAATGAGAAAAACCATGGTGGAGATGAATACCCACAAGTATTTTGAACTCTTCTGAAGTTCATCTTGTTAGGAGCCAAGCCTTGTTAGAAGCTTTACAAAAATGTTTAGTTAGGAAATGATCATGTTAGGGACCACCCGATTAAGGGATTGACTACAATGCCCTGTTAAAAGAAATACCCTATTAGGAGTAACCTCGATAGAGGATTTGAAATCCAAGCTAATGGATCACTTGGTTAGAGGATTAGAAAGAACTAAGCCTTTTAAAGCTTACCCGATTAAGGGATTTAACTGTTGTAATTGTTAGAGAATAACGGGGTTTTGTTGATCAGGTAAATAGGACTACTCTTCTTGATCAAATCCTTTTCATGCTCCTATCTACCTTCAACATACTGCAGATAATCCTTCTGGTTCAACAATTAATCACACTGACACTTAACCAAAATTTCCAACAACACAACAAAACATCTCATCGACCTTATAAGCAAAAGAATAGGTCGGTAACACATCATAAGACCTAAGACCTCATACAGATTATAAACAAATTAGTTCAAACATGACCATTGGATTACATAGCAATCATCTGCACATTGTACAAGACAACCTCAACTGCTCCTTGATCACTGTTCATTGAATCCTGTAGCTCATCACGCAGTTTCCTCTTCATGCAATACACTCGCTCATTTTCAAGATAAAATGGTTATCTCTACGTGCCAAAACCACTTTGAAACTCATCGCGTGCATCATGCATATGTGGCATAATAATATTTGATCACCATTTGATCATAGATCAATGCAACCGATTCACCAAGCCCCATTGGTTAGGGTTTGACATATCAACAGGTAGGGTTACTGGTTGATCTCACTGCTTCTATAGTAATATTGGTTTCCTTCACTAGCTCAACTACCAGTTGCATTACAGCTCCATTATCAGTTACAATTGACATCAATGACAACTCTTAAACTTCATTAATTCAATATTCATGAAAATTCCAACAACTTGTTGGAATTGAACATCCTTCCCAATGCTAGCAAAGAACAAATAAGAAAAAAGGTCTCTAGAGTGTTCATGCATCACAGGAGTAGAAGTGGAGTGTCCTTTATCATCATGAAGAACAATTATATTGTTCTTTTTTTCTTCTATAACATGTTGTTCTATGGAAGAAGGTGGTATTTTTATTTCTAATGAGAGGACATATTATTCAAGCCCATCATTTCCATTAAATCTCCTCTTTGTTGTTAATATATTCAATTTCTTTGTGAAGGGAGTCATATTCATTCTTTAGTTGATCCATGATGGTGTGATTCTTAAATTGATGATGGATCTCTTCACAGGGAGCAAGAACGGGAGTATGTTAGGATTGAAAATCATACCTATTGTAGCTCTCCCATTTTTTGAGTTGGCCCTTGATAAAATGGACCTATTTGTGAATCTTGAACATAGTAGTTTCATGGATAAGATAGAACTCTTTCTACCATAATGACATTTGGATCTGGAGTCAATCTTTTTTAAACCAAATTTTTTTAATTTAAATGGATGATGGAAAGATCTATAAATAATACCACCTTTGAGGAGAATATGTGAATGATCATAAATTGGACCATCAGAAACATGGAGATCTGGATACCATCTTTTGAAGGCTTCCTTTAAAACTGAAAAATCTATCTAGTTTGACCTTTTTGGTATGAGGTTGGGTCCTCTTATTGGTCGAGGTGAATTTAGAGCTTGAATATTTAACATTGACTAAACATAACTCTTGATGTTGCTCAATTATCCAGTCATCAGGATCTAAAAATGGGAACCACCTTCTTGATCATTGGGAGATAATTTAACATTGAAATATCCAATTGATGACTATCGAATCATATTCAGCCTAAGAAAGCCACATAAAATGGAAAACTAATCATTGACTTTTCAATTCTTCCAAAGATTAAGTACCATAAAAAAAATTATTTAAAATTTGTTCTATAGTTTCATTTTTCTTGAAGAGAGAAGTAAGAAAATTTCTTCCAACTATATGATCCAAATCAATCAACTATAAGGAGTTCTACATGGTGAAAACACCTCCAGATTCACCATGTGAAGGCACTGCCATATGGTTAACACTCTTCTATATCTAAATTTTATTGGTATCCAGAAGCATCTTAGTCTCTTAAAGAAAAAGAAAATTTAAATTTATTTTTTCCTAAAGTCGTTGAACAACATTTTGATGGGATGTGATGTTTAATCCCCTTATGCTCCATGTTTTTAAAACTATCAATTACATTGAGATAAGTAAGAATCAAGCAACTTCATTGTTCCTTTATTAATCATTTTCTCTCCCTAGGAAGCCAATACATCTTTTGTAGATTTTCTTCCCACCCCTAGAGAGCAGTTATTTTTTGGATATTTTTCTATATGGTTGATTTCAAGTTGAGGTTTTATTTGTTCTTTTCAGGATTTCCCATGCTGAAATCTTGTAAAGTGGAATCGATAGATTTTGCACACCAATGATCTTCTTGTAGTATGGTTTCTTGAAATCTTCTTAAGAAAGGTGGAGGTTGGAGAAGGAAGACCAATCTAGGCTGGTATATTAGACATACTATGCTTAGCAATGCCCATAGTCTATTCTTCATCATGGTCAATTAATGTTTTAAAAATATTATGTGTTATAATATTTAGGATTGGAATATCATTACCTTCCTTTCTTATTGGTTTCATCTTTTTATTTTGTCATACATAACCATCCTATTGAGAATCTCCTTGAGAAGATAACTTAGTTGGATCTTAACTAGTTAATTTCATCTACTTTCATGAAGTGGAAAGACTCAGATTTGAATCCTCTTGTTTTGGAATTTGAAGAGAGGGAGAAAATATAGCTAAGTGGTCATGTTTATAGAAAACTCTATATCTAAAAGGTAGGATCTCCTAGTCCAATTTTTGAATCCATGAAGTGTCATTCACACTAAGTTCTATCTCAACTAGGAAAGGTTTGCTAAGATTTATTTCCACACAAATTCTAGCATAAACAACTCAGGTGCCTTCAAAAGTGTCTCTTGAAACCTTGATATATCTACCAATGAAGTTCCTAATGAGGGAAAAAATATTCTCACTCCAAAACTCCATAGCAAGGACATACATTTGAATCCAAACTGGTATTGTAGTTGGTTCAATACATGGGTCAAAACTAACTTTCCATGGTTGAATGAAAAGGCCTGTTGGGCTAGAAGATTATTTTAAAGATTCAAAAGCCTTAGCATGATTGATTAAGGAGGAGAAACTTAGAGAGTACTTCCCAATTACTATGAATCTATGAGCATATAAAGGGAATAGGCGGGAAGATGCTATAAAACCTGCAAATGAGGTAATGAATCGCTTTGTAGGAGATAAAATCTTCATTCATTCCTTGTTGAATCACAATTTTTAGTCTTTCCTCTTCCTAAGAAATACGTTCATTGACTTTGCTAATTGTTGGTATTCTACACTCATATGAGAATGGTTGATGTTGTCATTGATGACAACAACCGGTATTAGGTCTCTCCACCCACACACCAGCAACAAGGTCAAGACCGATACCATCTACTAACACCAACAGGTATATTCACTAGCATCCAGATTACACTGGCAAAGAAGTATACTGACACTCAGACCGACATGAGAGAATTTTTTGTTTATATGAATTGTATCATAAATATAATTATCTTTTGTAAAGCCGACTTGGTATATTGTAAAGATCATATATGTATGAGATCTCATAGATCATTTTGTATTAGGAAGCATAAGGATATGTGATTATTATATATAAAGAAAGAGAAAGGTTTTTGTTAAGGTATCTGACTGAGCTTAAACTGGTACTGAACCAGGCATTAGAGATACTATTTTGAGTAGTACATTGTATTGGATTTAATTATCCTTATCGTAGTCAGTGAGACTCTCCTTTTTGAGCAGTGAGCTCTAGGCTGCTGGCCTTCCTACATGTACAGGCCCCTATTGTAAGTAATATTTATTCATATTGGCCAGTGAGTAAATATTTTGGGTCACAAATCCCACCAAGGTTTTTCCCACATCGGGTTTCCTCATTAAAATATCTTGTGTTATGGTGTTCATTTATGCTGTCTCTGTTACTTCTGTTTACTGCATTATTTTTTGCTTACCGATACATTGATTTGGGTTGCAATGTTATAAATAAGTTCAAATATTCCACTCACCGGTTAGACACTGATTCACCCCCCCTCTCAGTGTCTTTGGGACTGTCATTACATCTAATAATTGGTATCAGAGCCTACTCCTCTATTTGCAAAAGCTTAACAGCTTGAGGAAGATTCTGAAACCGGTACAAATGGAGAGTTTGAGAAAATAGTTGGAAGGAGCTCTTGAAGATTTTGATACAGAAAAATTGAAGAATATCAAACTTGAAGATGATATGAGGACTACTAAGGAATTAATTAAAGGACTTCAGGAGAACTTGGTTATAGCACAAAACAAGAGAAATGAACTTCATGAGAAAATGCATAAATATGATGATGAAAAGGAAACTCTAGTGATATTACAGATAAGTTGAGGCAAGAGAACACTAACATAAGGAATGAAATTCAAGATTTAACCATGAGGCTATGTAAGGATCTTGAAGACAAAAAGAATAATGAAGAAGACTTGACTAGGAGACTTAATGATGGAGCAAATGAAAATTTGAGACTTTGTCATGAGGATGATATGCTAAAGATAGATTTGATTCACATGCAACATGATAAAGAGGAGCTTGGGAGACAAATTGGCATTCTAGAAAATGAGTTGATCACTACAAATGAACACCAAGACAAATTCAAGAAAAGTTCAGAAAGACTCGATGACATGCTGAAAAGACAAAAACCTGATGGAGATACAATTGGACTTGGATTTGAACATGGAGAAAGTTCTAGGACTGCAAATAATCAAGATCACAGTAAACCAGTAAGATAACCTAATGCTTATAAATTTAATGGGAAATGTTTTAATTGCAACAAGTTTGGTCATAGAGAAAATTAGTGCAGATTTAGAAATAATTAGAATACAAACTTACCCACCGGTCAATGTTCCAAATGCAACAAAGTTAGTAATAATTCAGAAAATTGTAGAATGAATGTGAAATGCTATGTTTTTGGTAGATTTGGGCATTTATCTAATCAATGCAGAACACAAACTGGTCAAGGATATGGAAAGGCTATTCAGAGGAATAATGTAACTTGTTATGCATGTAACAAGATTGGGCATATTGCAAAATTTTGTAGGAGCAAGACTATACCGGCAAACAATAAAAGATCTAGTATGAAGGGAAAAGAAAAGGTAAACGAAATAAAGCAAGAATTTTCAAAACAATGGATTAAGAAGGGAGATCGGAAAGTTGATGAAACTATCTTTGCACTAGTAGAACAGAGCAACCCTCCACCGGTAGGATATTCTTCATCTGACTAAGGAATAATCCTTAGGGGGTACTGTAGCAAGTTGAAAATCATGCATTCTACCCTCGGTTGATGGTAAGAAGATACATTTCTTCTTTACCGGCAGATATGTTAAATTTTCACTTAACCAGCAAGCATTAAATGCAGTTTTTGAAGAACTTTTTGGTTATAAAGCATCGAAAAACCCTCATTTTGACTCACCAAGCATTCAAACATTTAGAGAGCGCTAAATTGAGTGAAGGCAATCTAAAGGTGAAGCAGCGAAGTGATTTTTCAGGCATTCAAGGATTTCAAGTTAAGAGGTATTTATCTTTTGAAATGGCATCTTCATCTTCTGCACCTAAGTTTATTGCAAACCCTAGTGTAGTAGAGAACATCAAGCGCCCTAGACTTGTATTCAAGATTATCCTTGAAATTGCTAAACAAGATGATTCTATTGAAGCTTTTTCAAAAATTCTGAAGGGTGTCGCTTTTGCCAAAGACCCAAGAATCTATATCCACTGCAACATAGAAGACCTAGGGACTAAGGACTTGAAGAAAATGTTTAGTGATGTTATTACTGATGAGCAAGGTCTGATTAAACCTAAACATAAGATTGTTGAAGACTTAGGTTTTATTGAAATTCTAAGAATTCTTGAATTTTTGAAGGAAGTAGTTTGTCTTGTGTTGAGCAGAGTCCATGGAGAATTTATGTGGTTAGAGTTAGTTTGCAAAATAACCAAGGAATAAATTAAGATAGTTACTGGTTTACCCTCAACCAGTAGTAGGCCTGATAAAACCAAGAAAATACCTAACAAGGGTGTGATGAGCTTAACTAGAGCTACATTCGACAACAAATCCCTTAGAGTCAATGATGTTAGAGATGCAAATGTGAGATATGTGAGTATGGTACTTGGCTATAGAGTAACACATGCAAACAGATTGAATTCGATTTCTATGCTTTGTATTCATAGTGCATATGAGATGGTAAAGAGCAACACTAAAATTGATGTTTGTTAATGGATTAAGGATGAATTGATTGATAACTTGAAGAAGATTAAAGGTGACAAGAAAGGAACTTTTCGCTTTGGCAACCTGCTTGTCTGTCTGATGCTTTGCTTCACCAAAGAGATACCTGACATTGGTCATAAGGATTTTGGATATGACATCCTGGTAGGAAAACAAATTCTGGAAGCTTTCACCGGTATGGGCACTGACTGTGACAAGATCATCACAAATTATTTCAAAAAAAATTCAACCAAAATGAAGGCAAGAGAGAGGTTACCGCAGAGTATAGTTGACAATTATGACAAACAAATCTACTTTGTTATTAAACATGATGAGACATGGATGGAAGCAGTTGGCCCTAGAACTATTTGGGTTACTGAAATGGGTTATGAAGTTGATTTACCCATTCTTGAAACATATGCAAAAACACTACTTGATGCACGTAGAGAACCATCTAAAGAAATTTTTGGTAATGCTGATACCATTGAGAGTGTTGTTTCAGTGCAGAAGCAGAGAAAAAGGTGAGAAAATTTTATCAGAGATGCATCCAAGATGGCCAAGGAGGTTAAAGAAAATGTAATGAACTTGAGTGGCATATCTTCTAGTGAACTAGAAGGACTAAAACCAGAAGCACATGTTTCACCGGTTGTCACTTCTTCTAATATCGATAGTGGAAAGGCAGTTGAATTCAAGAGAGTAGAGAGGAAGAAGAGAAAACCCTCACCGGTACCTTCTCCTTCTCCCAAGAGAACCAAAACAATAAGGAAGAAGCAGCAAGAAGTTAGGGAACCTAAGAAGAAGCTTACACCAAAGAAGAAACAGACACCGGATACCCCTGCTCTGGAAGAACTATTGAATGAGATAACACAAGAAGGAAATTTGATTAATGTAAACAAATTGTATCATTTTTTTAAGGATTCTGATAGGGAAACAATAGAAGAGAGTATTATTTTGCATTTAGATATCTATAAGAAGGTTTTGATTGAAGTAATAGATGATTTTGCAAATGATTTGTATATGAGATTAGAAGAAAAAAGATTATCAGTAATGGAGCTTGACAAGAAGTTGAAATTTGAAGCATTATTGGAGGTACATCCTATGAATTCAAAAGAGGAAATTGATAAATTAATTTCTGAGGCAAACTGATCAGTTTTTGTTAGTGGGCACCGACAAGTGAGCCTAATGGGTGGGAGAGTTAAGGAGATTGCTGATGAGACTGCAGATAAATGGGATATATTCCTTGTTGAAAAGGAAAAGAAAGAAGAAAGGAGCAGCAGATGCTCTATCTCACTGGTATGATCCAGCAGATTGAAAATTCTTTCTGACAGTAACAAGTTTATGTAGAGTTTGAAATTAGTTTTGGCGGATATCTTTTAGATTGTAACCAACCGGTTACAGACTTTGAGGTAGAAATTTTGTATTATTTTTTTGACATCCTTTGTCATTGATGCCAAAGGGGAAGTAGTGAAGAGAAAAATATATGCACAGAGGAGATCACTTGCTCAGGGGGAGCACACTTCTTTTTGGATTTCAATTTTGGGATAACAGTTTTGGATTTTTCTCATGAGTGTTGCCATCAATGCCAAAGGGGGAGATTGTTGGCATTCTACACTCATATGAGAATGGTTGATGTTGTCATTGATAGAAACCAACTGGTATTAGGTCTCTACACACACACCGGCAACATGGTCAACACCGGCAAAGATGTATACCGACACTCAAGCTGACATGAGACAAGTTTTTGTTTATGTGAATTGTATTGTAAATATAATTATATTTTGTAAAGCCAACTTGGTATATTGTAAAGACTCATATATGTATGAGATCTCATATATCATTTTGTATTAGGAAGCATAAGGATAGGTGATTATTATATGTAAAGACAATGAATTTTTTTTGTTAAGGTATCTGACTGAGCTTAAACTAGTACTGAACCAGGCATTAGAGATGCTATTTTGAGAAGTACATTGTATTGGATTTAATTATCCTTATTGTAGTCAATGAGACTCTTCTTTTTGAGCAGTGAGCTCTAGGCTGTTGGCCTTCTTGCATGTGCAAACCCCTATTATAAGTAATATTTATTCATATTGGCCAGTGAGTAAATATTGTGGGTCACAAATACCACTGGGGTTTTTCCCACACTGGGTTTCCTCATTAAAATATCTTGTGTTATGGTGTGCATTTATGTTGTCTCTATTACTTTTGTTTACTGCATTATTTCTTGCTTACCGATACATTGATTTGGGTTGCAATGTTATAAATAAGTTCAAATATTCCACTCATCAGTTAGACACTGATTCACCCCCCCACCCCCCCCCACCCCCCCCCCCCCACTCAGTGTCTTGGGGACTGTCATTACATCTAACACTAATAAAAATAGTGGATCCAATAGTTGAAGAAAGACAAATAGATGCCAAAATCCTAGGATTCTTTGTTGTAGATGAGGAAGGGTTAGAAAATAGAGCACAAAAGGACAACACCAAATAAGAGGGAGTTTAAGATGGATACTTCAATGGAGTCTCCATGGTGGTAGGATCATAAAATGTGTATGGTTTATAAATGGCCTAACAAGAACTTGGTGCATACTATGATCCCAAACACAATTTAAGTGGTAATATGTTAGCTTTATGGTGGTAGGTTGATTGACCAAATTTGCCCATTTCAATAAAAATTACTTAATCGTTATGCTATTTTTATTAGTACTCAATATTTTTTTTAATTTAGTTTTAAAAATAGATGTGATCCATCACTATATTATTAATGATCTTGATCCATCATTTAATAAAAAAATATGGTAGGATGTTTTAAAATGTATGACACTACCTTGAGCATGAGTTCAATCTATTATCCTCAAACCAATGATTAGATTAAGATTATTAATAAGTACACTCATTTGTATTATTTTATATTAGAGAAATATTGATAGTGAGCCGGATAGCTACCTTTGGATAAGTGTTGGTAGAATATGAGTTATCATAGTACTTTTGAAATGACCCTTTATGTGTACCACAATGTTATTCTTCCACCCTTCTTATGTACTTATGTTTCAAGTTCTTCTAAATATACAACAACTAATAGCATTATTTTCAAGCAATAAGATGTCTCTAAACTAAAGAAAACTCTACTAGAGTGACACAAAATCACATGAAATAATAGATGGATTAACATAGGAAAAATCACACTTTTGACATTGGTGATTGGGTTTTTTGACGTCTTTAGCCCTACGAGAAGATTTCCTTGTGCGGCAAGAATATTCATAATTTCAGCCCAAATTTTTTGGTCCCTATAAAGGGATTTAACATACTAGAGTGGTAGAATACAAATTGAAACTTTCACCTTCTTCCTAGATTGACTTATTTTTTGTTCTTTATTTTTTCAAGTTATTGGGACTACTAATTTCATGTTAGCATAGCTACATACATTGGATGAGGAGAGATCTATATTTTAGCTAATTCCATTTTGTAAAAATAAAAATAAAAATTTCACAACAATTATATTAATGGTCTTTTAGTCCAAAGGAAGACCCTACAACCTAAACATGTGACATGAGAAACTATCAATATTTTGTCGAAGTTTCCTCATCTCAAGATTTGGATCAAATATTTTTAAGAAGAAGCCATTATCAGTACCCCATTCTATTTAAATCATCCCACTAGTTCTTAGAATAAAATATTTAACCAATATGTATGGGGCCGTAATATTTTTCTTTCAATACACACACACATAAGAACTTATTATTTATTTATATACATATACATATACATATATATACATATACATATACACATACATACATATATATGTACATACATACATACATACATACATACATACATACATACATACATACATACATACATACATATATATATATATATATATGTATATACATGTGTGTGTGTGTGTGTGTGTATACATATGTATATGTATATATTGGCATTTGACATACCGATACAAGTGATGCAGTTGAAGATTAATGACTGCACCGGTAAAGGATAGAAGACTATTTGTGATGAAGAGATTGAGATTTTGTGATTAGATGACTTGATCAGTTATTTGTGTTGTCATTGATGGAAAATGATGTCAAATGATGATTACTAATGTTCCTAATGAATTCTTTTGTCATCTAAGTGATTTGGTTTACCGAAAGACAGGGTTTACCGGCAAAGAATTGAAGTCTGTGAAATAGAACTTTAACCGGTAAAGCATAGATGTTTTGATTGACTTGGATGATCGAAGATGATTGGTGATTTGTAGTTTAGAATGTGAGCTTATATCATGGAGAGGAGTATCTGGCCAAAACCAGAACTTGTGATGACTACCAAAAGGCATGTTTCAAATTTCTGATGAAGTTTTTCTAAGGTTTTAGTAGGGTTTAAGACCGGTGAAGAAATCATCAAACCGGTAATGATTTTTGTTATGGCAGTGATCAACAGCGAGTCTACATGAAGGTGGTAACATGACACAACCCATGTGAAATGTTTGATTGCTATTTTGGCATGATTCAAGGAATAATTTCTTGGAAAACAATGAAACACTTAATGGAGTGTTTTGAGGTTTTGACTTTGGTATAGATCGGATTTTTGTGATGGGTTTCGATCAACCAACAGTTGATATTGCATTGTAATTTGACGTAATGATCTGTATATTGATCTAAGATGATCTCTTATGATTTGTATTGTAATTTCATGATGTAATTAGGGTTTAGTGGCCGACCTAGTTGAGATGGCATTTAGGATGGCACAATTGATGTTTATCGTGTCAGTGGTCGTAAGAGAACATGTTGAGCCATCCAAGAGAAGTGTGAGATCTTCATGAGAGTTGTAGAGTGTTGAGCATAATGGGATTTGATTTAGCAAGCTAAGAAGTGCAAGTAACAAATTACTTTATCATTATTGTTACCTAACAGCTGCAACAAGTTAAATCCCTTAACTGGGTAGGTCCTAATATGCCTTAAACATTTAAGTCCCCTAATAGGGAAGCTCTCAAAAGAGTGGTAAATCCTCTCACAAGGTTGATCCTAACAAATCATCAAGCTCCTAATCAGGCTGCTAGGAAAATCCCTTAACTGGGTGACTCCTAACAGGGTTTGCTCCTAATAAGGTGTGTTGTAAGCTCCAAACCAGGCTAAGCTCCTAGCAGGGCGTACTTCAAAAGAGTACAAATATTTGTGGGTGCCAACTCCCACCATGGTTTTTCCCTATTTGGGTTTCCACGTCAAAAAATTATTGTGTTCATGTGTGGAATTCTTTTCATGTGATGTTCTTGTTTATGTTACATTTCATACACTATTTCTGAGTACACTGGTTATGATGTTTTATTAAAGGTTTATCAAAGGTTACCGGAACTTATAAGAGTTGGTAGAGAAAGTGTTTGATATCATAGATGAGGTTAATGAGTTGGTAAATGATCAAATTTATATGATTGATTTAGTGGTGAAAGAATTGATAGATGTGGTAAATGATTTGATTAATGTGTTAGCAAATATGATAAAGAGGTTGTTAGATATGATAAAAGAAGTTGAGATGTTTGATAAATGATTTCAGATATGATATAAGTTTGTTCTTGGTTTAAAGTTTCAATTGGTATTAATACTTATTCACCCCCCTCTCAGTATTGACCGGATCCTCATAGGATTAATTATTGGTATCAGAGCTTTGGTCCTCTATGTGCAAAAAGCCTAACCGCTTGAGGGAAAGATTCTGAAGAAGTCAAGATGATGTAGAAAGAGGGTCCTAAGTTAAACAAGGATAACTACAAGATCTAGAAAGACAAAATGAAGATCTACATCAAAGGTATTGGTGCACAATATTGGAAGCAAGTTGAAATAAATCCTACTACTACTCCCTTGACAACAGATGAACTCAGAGAGCAGCAAGATAACATGCAAGCCTTAGAAGCTAGTGTTAGTACTTTATCTGATTCAGAATATATTGATGTTCAAAGATTGGAAACTTCAAGAGAGTTTTGGGAAAAGTTAGATATAATCTATGGAGGAAATGAGCATGTTCAAAGAGACAAAGAAGAAAGCTTGAGAGGAAATTTTGATGACATGAGAATGCTTGAAGGAGAAAATATTGCATAGTATGGTCAGAGAATCAAAGAAGTTGTTGGCAACATAAAGAGTGTTGGAGGTAAAATGGATGATGACTCAATAGTAAGTAAAATGATTAGAACTCTTTAACCTCAGTATGCTATAAGAGTATCTGAAATCCAAGAACTTAGATCTATTTCAAAGGATAAGGTAACTGTTGATTCATTGATTGGTAAGCTTACAACTTTTGAGTTAAATAGTTTTGACAATAGTGTGAAAAAATCTACTGAATCTAACTTTAAAGCTTCTGTTACCAATTCATCTGCTAGAAAAGGAAAAGATATATGTCAAAATCATGAGTGCAGGTTAATTCATGGAAGTAACCGGGGAAATAAAGACAATGAAGATCAAGTGATGGAACTTGAGGCACTGGTAGCAAAAAGATTTCCAAGAGGCATCGATAAGTATAAAGGAAAGCTACCTTTGAAGTGTTTCTCTTGTAGTAAAATTGGTCATATTGTTGCTAAGTGCCCTAACACTGATAAGAAAGAGAAGTTTAGGAGATTCAAAGGAAAGGGCAAGGAACATTGTTATGTTACAGTAGATGAAGGTGTGACTGATGAAGAGTCAGAAGATGAAGATGACAATGAGGAAATTGTGTTTGTAGCCATGAAGGAGGAACTGACAAATGAAAAGGAACTCATATCTCATATGGAGAATAGTGATGAATGGATTATACATAGTGGTTTCTCACACCACATGATTGGAGACAAAAGTAAGTTCATAAGTCTTGATGAATTTGATGGAGGTGTTGTTAGATTTGGAAATAACTCTCCCTGCATGGTGAAAGGTAAAGGTTAAATTTCTCTAAATGGGAAGAGTAATGTTGATGATGTGTTTTGGGTTGATGGTCTAAAGAATTATATTTTAAGTGTTGGTCAACTCAATGATAAAGGTTATTTGCTTGAGTTTAAAAGTGGAGTCTGCAAAATTCTTGGAGGTAATGGTGAACTGATTGCTGCTGGGAAGAAAACTAGAGGTAACTTATTCCATTTGAATAGTAATATTAATAATTGTCTGGTTGCAAGAATGGAAGATAGTTGGTTATGGTATAAAATATGTTTTCATATTAATTTTGATAATTTGGTTAAGATAAGAAAGTCAAGTGTTATAAGAGGATTGCCATAAATTGTCAAACCGGATAATGCAATATGCAAAGATTGTCAAATCGGTAAGATGACCTCTATTTCTTTCAAGAGAAAGAATTGTACTTCTGAGAATATTTTAGATTTGGTACATATTGATCTCTGTGGACCTATGAGAACAAAGAGTTATTACAGTGATAGGTATTTCATGATTTTCACTGACATGACTATTCTAAAATGACGCGGGTGACATTTTTCAAGGAGAAATCATAAGCATTTAGTAAATTTAAATCATTTAAAGCTCTAGTTGAGAATGAAACCGGTAAGAACTTGAAGTGTTTAAGATTAGACCAGGGAGGTGAATTCACATCTGATGAATTTGTTAAGTATTGTGATGAACAAGGTATCAAGAGACAGATGTCTGCTTTGAGGACACCACAACAGAATGGCATAGCAGAAATGATGAACAGAACAATAGTTGAAGCTACAATAACCATGCTATTATAGGGTGATGTATCCAAAATGTTTTGGAGAGAAGCAGTCAGTACTGTTGTATACACTTTAAACCGGGGTACTAGTGAAGAGAGGTAACAATACAACACACTATGAGCTATGGTATGGAAAAAATCATTGTGTAAGTTATTTTAAATTTTTTTGAAGTCAATGTTTTATTAAGAGAGATAACTACACTGAGAAATATGATGTAAAATCTAGTGAAGGATTTTTTCTTGGTTACTCTTCTAAGAGTAAGCCATATAAATGTTACAATAAGAGAACTAAGAAAATTGTTGAAAGTGCTAATGTAAAATTTGATGATCTATCTAATAAGTTTGAAGGTACAAGAAGATCAGATCCTAAAAAGGATGATAATGAAGAAAAACTTGTGCTCATTGAACTGGAGAAAAATAATAATGAAGAATCAACAAATGCAGAATTAGATGCTCAACCAGTAAGCGATGACAGTGAGGAAGAAAATCAAGAACCTAATGTAGAAGATGCAGAACCAGCACATGCAATACCTAGATATGCTAGATTAAACCATTCACAAGAACAGATAATTGGTGATAAGAATGTAGGTGTGCAAACCAGGAGAAAGATCCGAGAGAACTCATGTTTGATTTCTACAATAGAACCCAAGATAGTTAAGGAAGCACTAAACAATGACAATTGGGTGAATGTTATGAATGAAGAATTAGATCAAATTGAGAAGAATCAGACATTGTCACTTGATCCTAGTCCGAAGGATAAGAATGTAATTGGAACAAAATGGATCTTTAGGAATAAATTGAATGAAGAAGGAAAAATTGTATGAAACAAGGCGAGGTTAGTCTGCAAAGGGTATGCTCAAGAAGAAGGAGAGGATTATGGTGAAACATTTGCATCGATTGCTAGATTAGGAGGAGTAAGGATGTTGTTGGCATTTGCTGCATATAAGGTATGTTGGCATTATGATGCATTTTGTATGACCGGTGAAATGGTTGTCATTGTTGGCAACGTCATCTTCTAAGTATCCAAAATCCATCGGTAAAGGAGTAAAGGGTAACCGGTGAAGAACAAGAGTCCTTATTCCTATTGATAGTGAGTAGACTGGTATATAGTGGTTAACTGGCTAAGTAGTGAATAGATCGGTATAAAGAGGTTAACCGGCTAAGAAGTAAGTAGACCAGTATACAGGAGGAAACTGACTAAGTAGTGAGTAGAGCGGTATATAGGAGGTAACTGGTTAAGCAGGATTGGACCGGTATATAAGCGACAACCAGCAATACAAGAGTCTCAACCGACAGGCCCTGATAACATCTAGTTGAACCGACAGTCTTCTCTTTTCAACCGACGGACTTATTGGCATGAATGACTGTCTTGACTGATATTCCTAGAATGATGTTTGGAGAGTAATTTAAGGCACAGTAACAGAATTTTTAATCTAATTTTTGGAGGGAAAGTTGGCTCCAGAACTAAAGGCTAATATATTTACATAATTCATTCTGATTAAGTTGTTGTCAATGTGAAAAAGATCTGTGTAAAAGTAAATACGGGGAGAAGAACAGAGTATAGCAGATACAGGTATGAATCAGTGAAGCCGACACTGATTAGTTGCACAGAGCATGCAAAACGGATCTATGAGATAGAGGTAGTGTCATCAAATAGATCATTCATCTTTGTTGCCTTCTAACAATTGCAACATTGTAATCCCTTAACATGGTGGACTTTAACCAATTATTTATGTAAAATCTCTTAATCGAGTCACTTCAAATATGAAGTTGTAAAATCCTCTACCAAGGTGAACTTTAACATGTTCTAAGGTATTCTTAACTGGATACCAATCACTCCTAACATGGTGATATTCTTAGAAAGAACTGGTTGTAAGCTCTTAACAGGGCACTCTTTTTCACAGCAGTAAAAGATATTCTGGGTTATCCCCACCGTGGGTTTCTCCCTCTAACTGAGGGTTTCCACATATAATTTCTAGTGTTACATGATGCTTATTTGTGCATGCAAATCTCTTTTTCTTTGATGTTCTCTGCTTTCATGTTTTATGCAATGCTTAAGTTAATTTTGAAGGATAGATGCAAACTGGTCAACTTGAATGTTTGAATTGTGTATAAACTATTTTGACTGATTCACTCCCCCTCTTAGTCATTGGTTAATCCTAACAATTGGTATCAGAGCTTTGGTTCTTTGAAGAAAAGCTTGACAACTCGAGGAAAAGATCATAGAGGAATACCAGTATCAGAAGCAGATTAATGAAGCTAATGAAATTATTACTCAACTAAAAGAGAGACTGAGAAAATCTCTTTCTAAAAGAAATGAACTAGCTCTACAACTAACTAAGAATCACAATATCATAGATCAACTCTCAGAACAGAGTGGATTTGAAGAAGCAGAAGATGCAGTCTCAAAACTGGTGGAAAAGAACAAGAAGTTGACTAAAGAAATCACATGTCTAAAGAGATAACATGAAAGTCAGGCCCTGAGAATGACTGAAATACTAGAAGCCAACTGAAATGCAGATGAAAGAAAAAGAGATGCAAAAGTAGGTTTGTCAAAAGCTGAAAAAGCCAAAAGGCTTGCTGAAGAAGCTCTAAGAGAAAATGATGCAATCATCATTGAAAAAGATAAATAAATCAGAATTCTCACTTAGGAGAATGAATACATACATGAATATCTGTATGACAACATAGAGGAAAAGGAGAAGATGATGAAAGAGATTGAACAACTCAAAAATGAGTTCAAAGCTGCAAATGAGAGAAATGAAAAGCTGAGGAAATTTAATGAAAGCTCTGAGAAGATAGATAAACAACTAAAATCTCAGAGGAGAACAAAGGAGACAACCGGTCTTGGTTACTCTGGGACAGGTCCTATGGAAACCAGAGAATCATTTAAATCCAAAAGGATGAAGGATGATTAAAGGAACAATTCAGGAATGAAAGGTATGACGTTTTCTAAATCTTCTTGCAATCATCGCGATAGACTGGGTCATAAGTCTATATAAATATACCAATTAGTCAAAAGAAGTCTTTCACCTTTGATGGTTACTACCATAATTATCACAAGTATGGTCACACTGCATATGAGTGTAGATCTCCATCTAGCAACATGTCAAATAGAAGAAGATTTAATGGATATTGCTTTACATACAATAAATATGGACACAAAGCTGAAGAATGCATGTTCAAGTCAAATGTATTAAGATCACCATTCAAACCAGTTAGCCCTAATAAAAGGAGTAATCAATTCAATGCCACCTGTTCCACTTGTGGTAATTTTGGTCATGTTGCAGAAAATTGCAGAATGAGAATGGGTCAGAGAAATAATGCAGGACCATGGAGGACAACTGGTATGGCATGTTTCAATTGCCATAAGATTGGTCACTTAGCTAGAGAATGTAGGAACCGATCCTATAACCGATCTAAAGAAGGAACCAATTTGGCAAGAAGAATAGGAAAAATGACCTGAAAGGAAAGAAGACAATTGAAGAAGTGAGGAATGAAATGAAAAAGACATGGATTAAGAAGGAAGAATGAAAAGAAGGAGAAATTCATTCTGAAACTAAGTCATCATCTATCTGTGATGATAGTTCCTCTTCAAACTAGGCATACCAATGCTCAGGGGGAGCACATATGGTAAAATCATTATTAAATCCCCTCAACCGATATGAGGTTATGTCTATCTGCATAGTTTAGATGCATAAAAGTTTGTTTAAAGCTCCTTTTTTTGGTAAATGTTTTGAGGGTTAGTGTAAACATTGTTTGTGCACTAGTATCAATAACAAGCAACCGGTAAAAAGTAAATCGGTGTACCTTGAGTTGTAAATGGTCAAATGTACACTAACTAGTCATTGTATTGAAGCATCGATAAATCTTAACTAGAAAAATAAAGAAATGTCAATACATTTCATTTACCTTGCTTTCTTGTGAACATTCTTGAGCTCTTGTGTGACCTAAGGTGATCAAAATCTTGCTAATGCTATTTGTGCAAAGTGATCAAGCAGCATTATAGTGGTGATTGGCAATCCTAGAGGAGAAGGTATTCTAGGTATTCAACCCCTGTTTTGAATAATTTCTTTGAAGTTCATCATGGCAGCTTCTGTATCAACTCTTGTATTGGTTAAAGCACTTAAGGAACCACAACTCAAGTTCAAACTTCATCCTATGAAAGCTGGACATATTGACATAACTGGTGCCCTATCATTTGTACCCTCTGGTGTGTTACTAGTCGAAGATGTTCACTCCTTCATCCATTGCAATCTTGAAGACCTTGGAGACAAATATATTCGAAGTCAATTCAAAGGGTTTTGTAATCATGATCTATTGAAGGTAGAATATTTGCATCTAAAGACCAAGGGTTTGTCGAATGTTGTTGACTTTCCTAATCAATTTCATGTCGATTGGGTTAGGTATGTATTAAGCAGAGTGCATGATCAATTTTCTATTGTTGGAACAGGGTTTAACACAACCGGTGAAGCACTAACCTTAAGAACAATATCATCTACTAAAGTCACCCGATTGACCAAATCCTGATGTGACAGTAGAGCAATGACAATCACTCATATTGAGGATGCAGAAGTTAGGTTTTCTTCTACAGTGCTGGGGTATAGGGTCTATCAATCAAGCCGCATGAACAGTGTGTCGAGCGGTGCTATACATGCAACCTATCAAATCATCAAAGAGGATGCAACATATGATATTTGTGAAATGATCAGAAGTCAATTTCTGGTGAACATGGAGTGAATTAAGAAGGACAAGAAGCAATCATTCAAATATGGCTCATTACTGGTATGTATATTTTTCTATGTGCAAAACTTCTTTCCCGGTAAGGGTAATGTATTGTGGTCTGAAGAAAAACCTATCATGGATCAGATAGGTGAGATCATTAGGGATTTAGGAGATAGGTTTGGAGAAACAATGTGGGGATATTTTAAAGAATTCCAAATCAGAATGCACAAAAGAGAGAGAATCCCAACCAGTATAGTTCAGAAGTATAAGCACAACATTTGTTTTCTAGTTGACATTGATTGTTGCATCATTCAAGCGGCTCAACCTAGAACCTTTTGGATACCTGTCATGGGTTATGAGGTCAGAGAAGACATTACTAAGGTGTATGCAAACATGTTACTATCTAAATCGGTAGACATAAAAGAAAAGAAATTTGGAACTTATGAGGAGGCAAGCTCCAAAATAAAACATGAACTTAAGGAGCCAATCATACAAAAGAAAGTAAGGAAAATGATTGATACACTAGACAAAAAGTATGGAGGACAAGCATCTAGTGCCACTAATTCCACTGGTATTAGTGAATAGACAAGGGCCAAATCAACCAAATTTAAAGAACAAACAAGAGAAAAGAAGAAAATGTCAAAGGCAAAACCCAAGGGTACTGCAACTAGCAAGCCAACATCATACACAAAAGAAATAGAAACAGATACTCATGCATCTTCACCAGGTAAAGATAGACCGATAGGATTAACATATGCTAGGAAGAAAAAGCGTGAAGGGACATTTGACACAAAGGTTAATAAGAAGCCAAAGAAAGATGAAAAGGAGGGCGATAACACTGACACCCAATCTGATGTGGAAATAAAAGAAGTTGAAAGAACTGGTAGAAATGTTCTTCCAACTATTAATGAATTGGTCAATGGGATCAAAAAATTTGGAGGTCTATCTGGTGTTGGGAGAAAATGTCCTCTCTACAACAAGGAGGACAAAAGAAAAATTGAAGATGCACTTATGTGGATCATGCATAAGTTCTGCAGAACTCCCAGTGAACTATATGGAATAGTTCCATCAGATTTGCAAGATCAAATTGAAGGGAGATGGAAAACAAATTTATCTATTGAGAAAGAGCATGTGATTAAAGCACTCATCGAAGTGCAACATGAGTTTGATTATAATCAAGCATCTATACTAGCAGAAGCATGTATTCAACATTTTAAGATTAGGAACAAGACAGGGAGAGTGGCAATAGGATATGTCCAAGGTGTGCATGATGAGGGTGCTGCCTTGTGGAAGAAAATCTTGAGCAAGCAAAAGGAAGCTGAAGAAGAAATAGCAAATGGAACAAAACAGGACCAAGGTGCAGCTGCTTTTCACAAAGGGAAAGGTAAAGACAAAGACTCTACTGAAGGTTTTGATGTTTTCTCAGTTGATGATATCCTCAGTAATGTTGTGTCAGATTTTCCTAATCTGACTAAGGATGTAGAGAAACTGGTTGAACACAAATCAACCGTTGAAACTATTGGTATTGGTGTTTCACTGGTAAATGAAACCACTCAAACCAAGCATCACGGTGTAGATTAAGTTATAGTTGAAGATATACCTTATGAAGATACACCTCACAAAACTTCAGTAACAATAAATTCTACTGACAATGAACCCCTTTTATCAGAGAAAAAGGAAACCGTGGAGAAGCGAGAAAAACATAAGGAAGTAGAAAATAAGCAAGAAGAGATGACAGAAACAGAGGAGACCAAGAAAATAGTGGTGGACACTCCTCTAGTAAAGAGGAAGTTAGATTTTGAAAAGGAGAGTGAAAAGAAGAAAGTTAAATTCACATCCACAGTCAGCTCTGAGGTTAAGGATGAAGAAACAGAGGAGGAAGAAGAGGAAGATTGTAATCGACATAAAGAAGATGACCCCTAAACAATTAATGAAAGTTTATGAAAAATTGAAACTTCAAGATGAAAAGGAAAAACTTAGAGCAAAGAGAAAGAAGACCAAAATTCTTAATACTGCAAAAACCATTTTGTTTGATCTCATTCCTAAAATTGTTGTTGATGACAATGTACCCATCATTGATCAGTTGGGAACTCTTGTCAAAGCAACTGGTTCAGAGGCAACCGATCTGGAGAAGGTTGCAGTTAGACAGTATGAAACAAAGAGAGGTAAAAAGTTAATGGAACACATATCAATTGGCAAAGTTGCTCTCTCCACCAGCACTAAAGAGGTCAAATCCATTCTACTAGAAGTTGGCCAATTAAAATCATCAAACTTCACCGATTTAATCCAAGATCTTGAAGATAAAAGAGCTCAGACTCAAAGGGAAATCCAAGATTTGATAGGTTCTTTTGATCCTCTAACCAACTCTGCAATGACCTTTAGTGGAAAGGTCAAACAGTTAACTCATGAAATCAAAGAGTTAAAAGAGGAAGAGGATAAATGAGCTCTTAGTCTACTAGAGCTATAGTGGTACCTTGCACCAATCATTGATTTCATGTAAAGAAATGTCAAAGAAGCAGAAGGCATGATAAGTGCACCTGACTGTAAGTCAATAGATGAAATGAAGTATTTTGTTACATTTTTGTATGGACATTGCAACACCATGAAATAGGTGAATTCTTCATGGCAATCCTCTTTGCAAGCTGCAAAAGAAAATTTCAAAGATATTTTTGCTCTACTTTCATAGATCCTTTTGTATATTCTTTGTCATTGATGTCAAAAGGGGGAGTTTGTATACGTACATTAGGTAGATGAAATAGGGGTCAGAACCAACACATACATAACTACTTTGCAGTGTTTTCCACCAATGCCAAAGGGGGAGTTTGTTGGTATTATGATGCATTTTGTATGACTAGTGAAATGGTTGTCATTGTTGGCAACATCATCTTCTAAGTCTCCACAATCCATTGGTAAAGGAGTAAAGGGTAACCGGTGAAGAACAAGAGTCCTTATCCCTATCTGCAGTGAGTAGACCGGTATACAGGGGTTAACTAGCTAAGTAGTGACTAGAGCGGTATATAGAGGTTAACCAACTAAGTAGTAAGTAGACTGGTATATAGGAGGAAACAGGCTAAGTAGTGAGTAGATCGGTATATAGGAGGTAACTGGTTAAGAAGGATTGGACTAGTATATAAGTGACAACCGATAGACCCAGATAACATCCAGTTGAACTGACAGTCTTCTCTTTTCAACAGATGGACTTATCGGCATGAACGACTATCTTGATCGATATTCCTAGAATGATGTTTGGAGATTAATTTAAGGCGCAGTAACAAAATTTTGAATTTGATTTTTGGAGGGAAATTTGGCACCAAAAATAAAGGCTAATATATTCACATAATTCATTCTGATTAAGTTTTTGTCAATGTGAAAAAGATCTATGTAAAAGTAAACAGGGGGAGCAGAACAAAGTATAGCAGATACATGTATGAATCGGTGAAGCCGACACTGATTAGTTGAACAAAGCATGCAAAGCAGATCTATGAGACAAAGGTAGTGTCATCAGACAAATCATTCATCCATGTTTCCTTCTAACAATTGCAGCATTGTAAATCCCTTAACAGGGTGGACTTTAACCAGTTATTTATATAAAATCTCTTAACCGAGTCACTTCAGATATGAAGTTGTAAAATCCTCTAGCAAGGTGAGCTTTAACAGGTTCTAAGGTATTCTTAACCGGATACCAATCACTCCTTACAGGGTGATGTTCTCAGAAAGAACTAGTTGTAAGCTCTTAACAAGGCACTCTTTTTCACAGTAGTAAAAGAGATTGTGGGTTATCCCCACCGTGGTTTTCTCCCTCTAACCGAGGGTTTCCACATATAATTGCTAGTGTTATGTGATGCTTATTTGTGCATGAAAATCTCTTTTCTTTGATGTTCTCTTCTTTGATTTTTTATGCAATGCTAAAGTTAATTTTGAAGGATAGTTGTAGACCAGTCAACTTGAATGTTTGAATTGTGTATAAACTATTTTGACTGATTCACCCCCCCTCTCAGTCATCGATTAATCCTAACAAGGTATTCAAATTTGATCAAATGGATGTCAAATCGGCCTTTCTGAATGGAATTCTAGAAGAAATATACATTGAACAACCGGTTGGATTTTCCTTGATTGATGATAAGGACATGGTGTGTAAATTGCATAAAGCCTTGTATGGTCTAAAGAAGGAATGGAGAGCATGGTATGAGAGAATACATGAACATTTGATCAAAATTGGATTCCAACAAACCAGTGAGGACAACAACAAGACTAATGGAGACAAGATGCTGATAGCAGAAGTGTTTGTACATGACATAATTTTTGGTGGAAATGATTATATGTGTATGGATTTTGCTGATATAGTGAAAAAGGAATTTGAAATGTCTCTAATCGGTGAAATAAAGTTCTTTATTGGCTTACAGGTCCAACAACTGGATGGTGGTATATTTATTTTTCAGACCAAGTATATCAAAGAGGTGCTGAAGACTTTTAGTATGGAAGACTGCAAACTGGTAGGAACACCGATGGTGACAGGCTACAAGTTATCAAAGAAAGATGATTCCCCTATTGTTAGTGAAAAAGAGTACAGATCTATGATTGGCAAGCTACACTATGTTGTTCATAGTAGACCAGACATTGCTCATGTTGTTGGATTAGTGGCTAGATTTCAAAAAGAGCCTAAGGAGAGTCACATGGTGGCTATGAAGAGAATTTTTTGATATCTCAAATGCATAGTAGACTATGGTTTATGGTATCCCTATAAAGGAGATTTTACTTTGGATGTCTTTACTGATGCTGATTGGACAGGTAATGTGGATGATCAGAAAAGCACAACCAGTGGAGCTTTTCTACTTGGTGGAAGATTAGTGACATGGATGAGAAAGAAACAAACATGTGTTTCTCAATCTACAACTGAAGAAGAGTATGTAGCTGCATCCATGAATTGCACACAAGCAATATGAATGAGACATGTTCTAGAAGGACTCAAGATAGATATGTTTGAATTGGTGATTATCTATTGTGATAATACAAGTGCAATAAAAATTTCTAATAATCATGTGCTTCATGCTAGAACCAAGAACATTGAATTGAAGTATCATTTCCTAAGGGAAAGAGTTAAAGAAAAAAAATCAAGATGGAATATGTGAAGAGTAAAGATCAGTTAACTGATATCTTTACTAAGCCCTTACTGAAGGCTACCTTTGAGTTTCTTAGAGGTAAACTAGGGTTAGACCCCTACACCAGAAGAACTAGAATGATGGAGATGCATCAATCCTGTGGATTTCATGTTTATCTTTCATTAAGGATTGATGAAGGTACAGGATACTCCTTTGGGGGAGAAAATCTGATGTAAAGCTCTGATATATTTTTTTTATTTGATTAGCAGAGATGATGGAAGAGGAAACAATAGAATTGAAGACAATTGATGCATTTACACCTTTGGCATTGTTGTCAAAGGGGGAGAAGAAAAGAAATCAGATATGGGAGAAGCATTGGTTAAGGGGGAGGAGACAAAAGGAGGAGAACCCATAGATGATGTGATACCGGCAAGCAAGTTGCAGATGATGATGTTATTCTGATTGTATATCTGATTGGTGTTTATATCAATGCCAAAGGGGGAGAATGTTGGCATTTGGCATAATTGATGCAGGTGATGCAGTTGAAGACTGATGACTACACCGGTAAAGGATAGAAGACTATTTGTGATGAAGAGATTGAGATTTTGTGATTAGATAACTTGATCAGTTATTTGTGTTGTCATTGATGAAAACTGATGTTAAATGATGATTACTGATGTTACCGATGATTTTTTTTTCATCTAAGTGATATGGTTTACCGAAATAGAGGGTTTACCGGCAAAGAACTAAAGTCTGTGAAATAGGACTTTAATCGATAAAGCAGATATGTTTTGGTTGAAATGGATGATCGGCGATGATTGGTGATTTGTAGTTTGGAATGTGAGTTTATATCATGGAGAGGAGTATCTGACTGGAACCGAAACTTCTGATGACTTCCGGAAGGCATGTTTCAAATTTCTGATGAATTTTTGCTAAGGTTTTAGCAGGGTTAAGACCGGTGAAGAAATCATCAAATTGGTAATACATATGTTAATCCTATGAGGATTTGGTTAATATTGAGAGGGGGAGTGAATTAGTATTAATACCAATTATAAACTTCAAACCCAAATCAAACTTACAACAAATCTAACTTCATTTACCACAAATGCCAATTCATTAAATAATATCGGTAATCTCTGATAAACTACTATAACCAGTGTATTTAGAAATAATGAATAAACTAAAGATAATCAATAACATCATATGAAAATCATTTCACACGTGAACATCATATTTTTGATGTGGAAACCCAAATAGGGAAAAACCATGGTGGGAGTTAGTACCCACAAAGATTTGTACTCTTTTGAAGTACGCCTTGTTAGGAGCTTAGCCCTATTAGGAGCTTATAATATGCCCTGTTAGGAGAAGACCCTATTAGGAGTCACCCGGTTAAGGGATTTGGATGTGCAACCCGATTAGGAGCTTAATGACCTATTAGGATCAACCTCGTGAGAGGATTTACCACTCTTTTTGAGAGCTACCCTGTTAGGGGATTTACAAGATTAAGGCATGTCAGGACCTACCCGGTTAAGGGATTTAATCTATTGTAATTGTTAGAGAATTGTTTAGTGAAAAAGTGATTTGTTACTTGCACTTCTTAGCTTACTAAATCATATCCAATTATGCTTCACTATTTGCAACTCTCAGGTAGACCTAACTCTTCTTTGGTACAACTTCATAATCTTCTGTAAGATCACCAACACAATAAACATCAACTAAACTAACATAAAGAATGCTCTCCACTAGGTTAGCCACTAAACCCTAAATTACATCATAGATCATCACAGATCTTTACAACTCATTTTAGATCATCATATGGATCATTACAATCAATTACAAATCATTATCAACTGTTGAATGATCATAAATCATCATGACAAGTCGATCTGGTACAAATTCAAACCCTTAGCTCATTTTGCTAAGCACTTTGCACATTCCCAAGAAATTTGCTTTCTAAATGTGCCAAAACATATTTCAAACACTTCACACAATTTGTGCCATGTTATCATCAACACATGAACTCGATGTCGATCACCGTGATACCAAAAATCATTACCGGTTTTATGATTTCTTCACCAGTTCTAAAACCCTCTTTAAACCCTGGCAAAACTTCATCAGAGATTAGAAACATACCTTCTGATAGTCATCACAAGATGTGGTTCCGGTTAGATAATCATTACCATGATAAAAGCCTATATTCCAAAGCACAAATCACCAATCATCTGCTTCAAGTAAAACATCTCTGCATATACGAGTTAAAGTCCTATTTCACAGACTTATGTATATTGTCGGTAAACCCTGTCTCCAGTAGATTGAATCACTTAGATGACAAACCAAACATCAAGAAACATCAGTTTCCATCAATGACAACACAAATAACTGATCAAGTTATCTAATCACAAAATCTCAATCTCTTCATCACAAATAGTCTTCTATCCTCAATTGGTGCAGTCACCAGTCTTATATACATGTATACATACACATGCACACACACACATGTATGTATATACACATATATACATATATGTATGTATGTGTGTGTGTGTGTATGTATGTATGTATGTATATGTATGTATATAGACACACACACATATATATGTGTGTATATGTGTACATACATATACATATATGTATATTTACATATATGTATATGCATATATGCATATATATGCATGTATATACATATATATGTATATGTGTGTATGCATGTATATACATATATGTGTGTGTGTATATACATATACATATGCATATATATCCATATAGTTTTGATTTGAATAGGAAATCTCTTCTTTTCTTGGCCCTTCCTTGATAAATCAATGTACTGGGGCAAGGTGGGCATATACTAGAGAAACAAATAGAAGATTGGAGTGCATGTTCTGCCATTAATTAGCCTGTAATTAATCAGTAAATTCTTATTAAATAGTCTTGCCTGTGGCTTTTTTACTCGTCGAGATGATCCCAACATGTTTAGCTACTACCCAATGGGCCACACACATATGTTGTTGTAGACATATATCCCTCATGGGGGCCCACTTCTCATTTATCTCCTCCAACACTTAGGCCCACCCCAATTAATTAGCTTGCTAAAGTAAGCACTTGATTCTATACATAACATGTCCCCAGTTGACGGTTCTAGCAACTATCAAGTGCAAGCTTATTAATGAACTGCAGTCAAGACTCTACTTGAGGGTGGTTCACTAGTGAGGACTCACTAATCCAAGGGAGTAAAAGCCTAGATGCCTACTGTAGACACCCAAATCTGTCCACTTAATTAATTGAATACTTAGCATTTATTTGATTATTTACCCATCTATCAACAATTAATTAAATTAATATTTATTTAATTCACCCTAACCCTCTTCTCCTATTAATAAAATAAATTAATCAATTTATTTGATTTAATTCATTTAGCCAAATTCTAGCTATAAATTAAATAAATCATATTTATTTAATTAAATCCCCCTTTCACATTTAATCAAATTTAAATTTAATTAAATACCCCTTTTGACATTTAAATAAATTAATATTTATTTAAATCTATCCAATGCAAGTTGCAACCAATAAATTGAAATAAATTAATTTTATTCCAATTAAAAATCCTAAAATCTCTCCCACTTGCATTTTCCTACAAAATCCACTTACTCACTAACCCACCTTCTAGATTCTTCTAATCTCTTATAATTAGTCTAATCCCCTCCTATACATTTGCACATTCCTTAAGAAGATTGATGAATACTAAGAGAGGGGGGGGGGGGGGAGGGGGCGAATTAGTATACCGAAAAACCTTACCAAACACTTAAGCATTTTTACTGTAGACTGGTATAGCCCTTTAAACAACAAACCGGTTAATACACAAACAAGCCAAATAGAAAATAAAGCATTCACCCACAATAACACAATCACCATAACACAAGATATTTTGATGTGGAAACCCAAATGGGAAAAACCATGGTGAGTAAAACTCACAAGTCTACTATCTGTAGAATAGCAACCAGACCAGTTAAGGCCTTACAATGTTCTTCAGCAAAACAGATCCTGTTAGGAATCTTGATCTATGTTAGGAGATAAGTCATGTTAAAGACTACCTTGTTAAAGGATTTCAGATCCACAACTGTGAACCACCTTGTTAGAGGATTTAGAACATGCTTAATTGAGCCTACCCGGTTAAGGGTTTTTGACTTGTCGAAGATATTAGTAATCAACAAGTAAGTGATCTACAAAGTAGCACAAAATGCTTAGTTAGATCCTTGATTTCTCTCTGTTAATGCATTGTAGCATTACTTCAGTCCTCTGTCCTTCGCATGTTCAATCTTTGTCACAAGATACTTTTTTTTGCAAAGACCTAATCTTTCACACACAAAACCCTAGACATGATGTCCTCATATAGGAATCTGATTTCATGTCAGTCTAGTGAGATTAGATTACAATTTCCTAGGTACAATGCATCTAGACACAATTGTAACATGACACAGAATCACCGCATCGGTGTCGGTGGATGATAACTCATCACACTTTACAAGTTTGTCAGTTAACAAAACAAAGTATACCAATTACCAGTTTACAAACAAAGACTAGTAAATTGGAACATAATGTTTCGATCTTAAAGAGATTGGTTGTCACTTAGGGTCCTCGTACCGCTTGAGGTCCTCGTACCGCTTTGACTGGTAAGCTCCTTCACACCGATAGTCTTCTACAAACAAAGACTATGCATAGATTGGCATATAATACCGGTTTGAATAATACATCACATACTACCGGTTGAGAATAACTCATACAACAAATAAGTGTGTGTCCATTAATGACAATCACAACTAAGTACAAACATCATCAAAATGCCAACAATGTCCCCCTTTGGCATTGATGGCAACACTTAGGAAAATTTGGCATCTAAGTGCTTACAAAACAAAAAGGATGCCTTCATCAAAATTACTCCCCCTAAGCATATACACTACTTCCTTTGCCAAAATTACAAGCATGTACTACTTCCATTTGCATAAAATTTTCATGCAATACCACTCCACCTTTGCCAACAATGACAAAGTAATGCAAACATGCCACAGAGATTTACCAAAATCATATTGCATAACATGAAAACAGAGTATATGTTTATGACAATAATGAGTAAAACTTTTCAAAAATGAATTTAAAGTCTTTCAGAAATTCCTGCATGTCTGTAGACCAAGTATCTAGGAGTGAGGTAGCAATTTCACTCTGAGTCTTCATCTAATGCTAACTCCTCCATGGCATCAATAGTCCTCAATTCCTAAGTGATAATAATGGCTTCCATGTTCAAAAAGAACTTCTAAATAATCTGCAACTTAGGTAACAAAAGCAACTAAAGCTCCTGCATATTTTGAGTCTGCTTGCAGATCTCTGAATCAATCATGGCAATTTGTTGCCTATGAGTCTACACAGTCTGCCCATACACTATGAAGGAATCATATGGCACTTTGAAGGTCTCTATATATTGCTTTAATTCCAATTAAAGTTGACCTTTCTTCTTCATAGCATCATCACAAAATAGTGATGAATACTAAGAGGGGGTGTGAATTAGTATACCAAAAATTACTGAACTCAAACACTTAAATAGTTTAGCAGTCAACTGGTATAACAGATTTACTAACAAACTGGTTAAAGCAAATGCAAACCAAACAGCAAATAAGGCATTCACCCACAAGAGCACAATCACCATAACACAAGAGGTTGTGACGTGGAAACCCAAATGGGAAAACCACGGTGAGCTGAGACTCATAACTAACTATCTGTAGAATAGAAACCAAACCGGTTAAGATCGTACAATGTTCTTCACCAGAATAGATCTTGTTAGGATTCTCAATCTCTGTTAGGAGATAAGTCTGATTAAAGACTACCTTGTGAGATTATTTTAGATCCATAGTTGTGAACCACCTTGTTAGAGGATTTACAAAGGCTTTTCTGGGCCTACCCGATTAAGGGTTTCAAACTTGTCAAAGATGTGAGTAATCAACAAATGAGTGATCTAGCAAATAGCACAGTTTGCCTGGTTAGATCCTTGATAGCCCATTGTTAATGCATTTCAACATTACTTCAATCTTCAAAATATCCACACTCTGTTTCTTCACACAAACTTGATCTACTCTTCTAAGATCGCACATACACAAACCTCATCAACCACCTAAAACTCTAACAACTCCTAAAACCATAGACATGATGTCCTTATAAAGGAATCTGATTTCATGTCGGTCCAATAGGATTACATTGAAATTTCCTAGGTTTAGTGTATCTAGACACATTTGGTAACACGACACAAAATCAGCACCAAAGTGTTAGTGGATGATAACTCATCACAAAAATACCGATTGGTAACTCATCATAGAGTAATA
This sequence comes from Cryptomeria japonica, assembly GCF_030272615.1. Classification (NCBI taxonomy): domain Eukaryota; kingdom Viridiplantae; phylum Streptophyta; class Pinopsida; order Cupressales; family Cupressaceae; genus Cryptomeria; species Cryptomeria japonica. The sequence goes on along the minus strand of NC_081411.1, from coordinate 166,693,575 downwards.
TCGGTTCATACATTTTATCGATTATCGATTGTCAAAAATGAAGACTGGGAAAATGATAACTACCACTTTAGTTCCTTTGTACCACTTGAGATCCTCAAACCGCTTGAGGTCTACATCCTGCTTGAGGTCTTCATACCACTTGAGATCCGTAAACACTTTTCTGTAAAACACCGATAGTCTAAAGACTATAATACATAATATCAGTTGGAACAAATACTGGTTGAGCATAACTCATACATACAAAAAGTGATCTCAAAGCAAGTGTGTGTCCATCAATGACAATCACAACATCATCATCAAAAAATGCCAACAATCTCCACCTTTGGCATTGATGGCAACACTTAGGAAAATTTTGACACCTAAGTGTTTTACAACAAAAATATACCATAATCAAAATTACTCCCCCTAAGCATATACACTATCCCTTTTGTAGAAAATACAATGTATACTACTCCTTTAAAGAGATAAACATGAAAGTATACATAGCATTCATCAAAATTTTAAATACAAAATACTACTCCCCCTTTGCCAACAATGACAAAGTATTGCAGAATAACCCCTGTTTCTCATTATCATTAATATAATAAATGTTTATGACAATAATGAGTGAAACTTATCAAAAACCGATTTAAAATCTTGCATAAAGGTCTTCATAGATAACATCCATGACTCGAGTAATGAGGTAGCAACCTCATTTTCCATTTGCATCTGGGATACCTGTTCTTCCATGGCATCCAAGGTACTCATCTCTTGAGTGACCGTTAAGGCATCCAGATTGAGATAGCACTTTTGAAGTATTTGCAGTCGAGGTAGTAGAACTAGTTGAATTTCCTACAAATTTCAGGTCCGGTTGCTAATCTTCGACTCTATTTTGGCAGACTGGAGTTGAAATCGATGAATGGTTTTCCCATATGTAGTGAAGGAATCATAGGGCGTCTTAAAGGTGCTTATATATGCTTGCAAATCAGATTGCAGTTTTTCCTTTTGTGCAAGCACATCATCACAAAATAGATGGGGTTGGCTTATCTTACTTAGCAGTAGTTTTCCCTCATCTAGAGCATCTCTTATGTCCTTCTGCACTTTCTAAAGTTTAGACCAGAGCTCATTTAATTTCTTCACTAAGACAGTGTTTAGTGCCTTTTGATGCTTCATTTGGGCATTGGCTTCAGCAACATCTTCTAGGCATTACACCTGGTCCTCCACAACTGTGCATAAAAATTTTAGTTGGGCCAGAGAGGAATCAGTACTAGGAAGGTTGGTACCAGGAATCAAACTGGTAAGAGTTTCCACCATAGTTTGAATAACATCTTTCTCCTTTTTCCTCCTTAGTGCTTCCAGTCTCTCTTGGACAAGCTTAATGCTTTGGAGAAGCTCTGATTCATTGGTAGATTGGAGGTCAATAGGACTAGTGATGTCAGTCGGTTTGGCTTGACCACCGGTTGCCTTTGGGGTCTCCACTTGTGTGCTCTTTGCTGCTTCCTTCTTCTCTTCAGCTCTTCGCTTTTCCTCTTCTACCTTCTTTTGCTCCTCTGCTTCATTCTTTCTCTTCTCTTCTTCCTTCTATCTATCTTCTTCTTTCCTCTTCTCTTCTTCTTTCTTCTTCTCATCTTCTTGTTTCTTCTTCTCCACTTCCTGTTTCCTCTTCTCCTCTTCCTGTTTCCTTTTCTCTTCTTCTTTTCTCTTCTCCTCTTCCTATTTCCTCTTCACCTCTTCCTTTCTCTTCTCCTCTTCATGTTCCCTTTTCTCTTCTCCTCTTCCTATTTCTTCTTCTCCTCTTCTGCTTGTTTCCTCTTCTCTTCCTCTTCTTTCTTTTTCTCTTTCTCCGCTTGCTCTTTGTCGGCCTTCTCTTTGTCCAGTTTTTGCTTCTTTGCCTTTTCTTTATCCTATTTTTATTTTTCCACTCTCTCTTTATCAGCCTTTTCCTTTGCTGCATCTGGAGTGACATTTTCACCATCCAAAGCATCAATGTCAATAGGGTCCAATTGTTAGGTAATCGGTTCTCCTTCACTGTCATATACCTCATCCGGTTTTCCAGTTTTCGGTTCTTGTTCAGCCTTCTTGTTGTCCTCAGACACTTGGTGCAATCTTAGAGCGGCTTTGGCATGTGAGTGGGTATCTTTTACCACTTTAGGGACTTTCCCTTCCGGTAACAAGAGTCTTCTTCTTCTCATGAAGAAGAGGCCTTTGTATTTATCCATAACTTCATAAAGCTTTGAATTTGACACATCAGGAAAATATTGTGCAAATATTTCCTCTCTTATTTCCTATTCCTTTTCTATGGTAATGCACCATTTGTTATCTAAAGAATTGTATAAAGAATCGGGTATCACAGATTTAATTTCTGATGGCAACCAGTCATTAATACATAGATATTGAATAATTTCCTATTCAACTTCCTCCTTTTCATTATCATTAAAACCATCAAAATAATCTATTAAATCACTCAGAACTTTCCTCCTAATATTATTGATAGTCCTTTGACAATGTGTCAATGGTTTGTAAGAGGAAATTTCTATATTTACCAGTGCTGACGATGCTGGTTCATTGTTGGTTGTCTTTGTCTTCTTCCTTGTTTGCCTAGTCTTCTTAGGTTGTTCTTCAGGTTCTGTGTCCTTAGAGTCCGGTGTGTTGCCTTTGGTTTTCTGCTTCCTCTCAAATACCTTGGCGGGTGCAACTCCTGGTTTCTTATTTTCCAATGACCGTTTGGTCATTTTAGGACTTGCTAAGGTAACTGGTGCTAATACAGATGGCACTGCCTTTCCCTTCTTCACTGAAAGTTCTTCAACTGATGTTACCCTTTCCAAATAGGTGTCGGTTCTCTTCTTCTTTGGATCAAGAGGTGAGGCAAGTAGGGTAGAGGCATACCCGTCTAGCATGTCATACATCACCTCATATCCCATCGGTTCAACTTTTTCTTTTCTAGGCTCAACCGCCTCCATTATACACTCATCTACTTTGATGGTAAAGCAGATGTCCTCTTCATACTTCTTGACAATATCACCAGATATCCTCATCCGCTAGCTCATCTTCCACTTAAACTCATCAAAGTATTTTCTTAACACTTCAGGATAACCGGTTCCTACCACTTGAAGACTTTCTCTAATTTGTTTGGTAACCGGTTGGTCAGTAGACCATTGAATATCACCGACTCCAAGAAAATAGCCTTGAAAGTATAAAAACAAACCTACCAACAGTTGTCCGAATTTAATTCTTAAGGCATTGTCCTGTTTAATAGACTTCAGGTTTACCAGGAGTTGCTTTTGCATACAGGTGCATAGATCAAATGAGGCATCTTCCATGATCATCTTGTAGGTAGCATTAACCGCAGCAATAGAGACAGAGTTAATTCTACTAGCATAGAACATTCGATATCCAATCACCATGCAAGCATATTTGACTAGATCATCCTTGATGGTGTTGACGGTCATTCCCCATTGGTCGCTCACAGAACCAGTGAGCTTGGTCATTATAGTCTTGATGACTTTTCTTAGGGCTGGCACCTCACCAGTGTTGCAAAAACTGGTGACAACATAGATAGCTTCAGGCATTATGTCATGTGTCCTCTCAAGATACATTTTGTCTCCATGCACTCTGCTCAGAATGATGTGGATGTGATCTTCTGTGAACTCTTCAAGAAAGTACACCACATTGTGAAGCTTCTTCCTTTCCAGGATGCTATATTTGGGTTTGATCTTCTTATCATCCCCACAAAATAGACCTAGCTAAGAATGGATTACTAGTGATCCTAGGTCTTCCAATTTACAATCAATATACCCTAAAATATCACCTTCTACTATAACTCCAGCAGGTATCTGGGATAGGGCATTGTATTTCACCTTCCGATGGATGAAATCTGCTGAATCAACAGGTGCACTAGAACTGCAGTGTGATGCAGAAGCCATGATAAATGGATAAACAAGACTTTCGATAAATACCTTCAGAAATCTGCAATTTAGGGTTTGCAACTTTAGCTTCGCCACACACTACTTCGATTGCTGGATTACCACTTTGTGTTCTTCATTTGACTGATTGATACTATCTCCAGATTCTTCTTCAAAGTTTTGAAATCTTTCTGAATCGCAAAGCAAATCACCTTTTGTCAGTCTGCACTTGAAATTTTCTTCGCTTGCAAATTGATAAGTGAAAATGACATTCAGAATCCCTTATAAACAAATTCTTCACCTACCATAATAAATGCACCACCATTAGGGCATAAACCCTAATTTGCCTTTTACCATTTCTGGTCTTCTGTCGATTGATAGGTAACACATACCAGTTAAGGTCTTTTACCGATATAAACCAGGGGTTCAAAATATTTCACTGATTTGCTCCCCCTAAGCTTTTTAGAAGCTTAGTTTGTTGGTTCAAAGATTTCCACACTAGGTGCAAAAATCGGTTCTTCTTGTGACAGTTCTTCTGGTTTCTTTTTCCAGATTTTCTTCATATTCCCTTGAGCAGTTTCAACATCAATCTTTCCTTCCGGAGTGACCGGTATATCATCTGATATGTTCTTTCTCATCCTACAGATTCTGGCGGTGTGACCCAGTTTGTTGCAATGATAGCATACCATTCGAGGTGCTCTCCATGGTCCATTATTCATGTTCCCATTCTTCCTTCTGCATTTTGCAGCAGTGTGACCACTACCATGATAGATCAAACAGGTTGCTCTCCAGCCGGTTGCTGCTTGATAGCCACCACTACCTGACTCATGATTATAGGTATTATATCAGTTTGGATTCCGGTTCACAAAGGGTTTAGGAAAAACTCCTTGACTCCTTTGAGGATACCTTCCAGTGTTGTGCATTATAGACCTGCATTCAAATGCTCTATGCCCAAACTTGTTGCATGCATAACAATTTCCATTGAATCTATTGGATCTAGGCTTATTGTTTAGAAAATAAGGAAAATTATTGTAAGCCTTATTTATACATACATTAGCAGTATGTCCTTCCTTGTGATAATTAAAGCAAATAGGTTTGAAATTTTGCTTACCTTTACCCTTTGATGTCGGTTGCTTCTTTGATGCTACATCTTTTGTTCCAAAGGTCTCACCTTCCTCATACCCAGAGAAACCAAGTCTATTAGTATTCTTCATCGGTTTTGTTGATTAAAGTTTTTGCTCTAACTTAGCAGCACTCTTATTGAATCTGGCAAGTATCTCTTTTGACTTAGTGAGTTCCTTAGTAATTGAAGCATTGGACTCCTTCAAGGTCGCATTCTCAGAAATAGCCATGTTTAGTTCACCTTGCATTTCTTCTTTTTCCATTTTACTCTCTTGGAGATGAGCGGTGAGTGCACTGATTTCTTGCTTCATCTTGGAGATCTCATGATCTTTGTCTTTTACCAGATCTTCATCTTTCCTCTGGTTCTCAAGCTCTTGACACATTCTGATAGTCAGTCCTCCCAGTTCCCTTCTTAGGTTGGCATTAGACTCATTCATTTTTTCAACTTCTTCAACTAGGGCTTCCATGTTCACTTCATCAGAAGAACTGTTTTCAGTTAGCTCCATCATTTTCTCAGCATGCTCTCTTCTTTTTGCCAGAGAGGTCTTATATTTGACTTTGAGTTCATCATAGGCTTTCTCAGTCTGAGTGAGTCAATGAGTAAGTTCCCTCATAGTGTATTCCCTCATATCTCCTTCCAAGTGGTTAAACTTATAGAAAGTATGGCTCTAATACCAATTGATGAATACTAAGAGGGGGGGTGAATTAGTATACCAAAAATTACTGAACTCAAACACTTAAATAGTTTAGTAGTCAACTAGTATAACAGATTTACTAACAAACCGGTTAAAGCAAATGCAAACCAAACAGCAAATAAGGCATTCACCCACAAGAGCACAATCACCATAACACAAGAGGTTTTCATGTGGAAACCCAAATGGGAAAAACCACGGTGAGCTGAGACTCACAAGTAACTATTTGCATAATAGAAACTAGATCGGTTAAGGTTGTACAATGTTCTTCACCAGAATAGATCCTGTTAGGAATCTCGATCTTTGTTAGGAGATAAGTCTGATTAAAGACTACCTTGTGAGAGGATTTCAGATCCACAGTTGTGAACCACCTTGTTAGAGGATTTACAAAGGCTTTTCTAGGCTTACTTGGTTAAGGGTTTCAAACTTGTTGAAGATGTGAGTAATCAACAAGCGAGTGATCTAGCAAATAGCATAGTCTGCTTGGTTAGATTCTTGATAGCTCATTGTTAATGCATTTGACCATTACTTCAGTCTTCAATATATCCACACTCTAATTCTTCACACAGACTTGATCTAATCTTCTAAGATCGCACATACACAAACCTCATCAACAACCTAAAACCCTAGACATGATGTCCTTATAAAGGAATCTGATTTCATGTCGGTCCGATAGGATTACATTGAAAGTTCCTAGGTTCAGTGTATCTAGACACATTTGGTAACACAACACAAAATCACTGCCAAAGTGTCAATGGATGATAACTCATCACAAAAATATCGGTTGGTAACTCATCACAGAGTAATACCGATTCATACATTTTACCGATTATCGATTGTCAAAAATGAAGACTGGGAAAACAATAAATGTCACTTTAGTTCCTTCATACCACTTTGACAATGACTCCAGCAATCAATGTCACTCTAGTCTGCAATCAATGTAACCAGAAACATCCCCTTCAACAATGACTCCAGTAGGAATTTGAGATAGGGAATTGTAATTCAACTTCTTCCTAAGAGATTTGGATGACTCCTCAGGTGCAGAAGAACTATAAGAGACTTTGGATGTAGAAGCCATGTCTAAATAATTTTGAATGATAAGAGTGATTCGATGAAAAAATACCTTTTCACTCCGAACTAGGGTTCGTCAATGTTGAGCACAACTTACTTCTTCAAAATCTTGCTTTACCACTCTGACCTCCACTCTCAATAGCTTGAAATGACTATTGGGTCTTGCACAAGATTTCTTTTTGGATTTCTTTGAACGCAAGATTGATCGCTTTTGTTGTGCTGATCAAGTTAGAAAAATGCTTCTTTGAAAATAGGTAAGTAAAAATGACTACAAGAGTCACCTTTATACATGCTTCTACCTACCATAATAAATGCATCACCGATAGGGTACAAACCCTAATTTTACCTTTTACCACTTCATTTCTTCTGTCAGTCGACAAGTAACCAATACCGATAAAAGCACTTTACTGATATACTTCAGGGGTCCAAAACATTGTTACAGATATGTTCCCCCTTAATCTTTTCGAAGCTCAATTTGTTGATTCAGGGGTCTCCACATTGGGTGCAGAAACTAGTACATCTTGTGGCTTCTCTTCAGATTTCTTTTTCCAAGTTTTATTCATATCTACCTTAGCGATTTCAACATCGACCTTTCCTTTACCTTCACGGTCGATCGGTATATCTTCTGATGGATTTTGTCTCAGTCTGCATGATCTGGCAAGATGTCCTGGTTTATGACAATGAAAGCATACCATACCAAGTGCTCTCCATGGTCCGGTGTTCACATTTCCATTCTTTCTCCTACATGTTGCAGCAGTGTGACCACTACCATGACAGATCACACAAGTTGCACTCCAATTGTTTGTCGCTCCATAACCATTTGACCATTGGTCATAGGTTCTCTACTGGTTTGGGTTCCGGTTCATAAGAGGTTCTTGGAAAAATCCTTTTGATCTTGGTGCATAACCTCCAGGGTTGTTCATAACTAGTTTGCACTCAAATGATCTATGTCCAAACTTGTTGCATGCATAACAATGACCATTAAATTTACCAGTTCTAGCCTTGTGGTTATACACATTGTTTTGCATGTAAGGGAAATTATTATGTCTTGCTCCTAAATACATTGGCAGTATGTCCTTCCTTATGATAGTTAAAGCATACAAGTTTGAACTTTTAGTTACCTTTTCTTTTTTTGTTGTTCTCAGGTATTGGTTGCTCTTTTGGTGCATCAATCTTGGTTCCAAAGGATTCACCTTCCTCATATGCAGAGAAACCAAGTCCAGTGGTATCCCCTGATGGCTTCATTGATTCTAGCTATTGGTCCAATTTTGTAGAGCTTCGTTTGAACTTTGCAAGTATCTCCTTCGTCTCAACAAGTTCTTTGGAAAGAGCTTCATTGGTCTTCATTAGGGTTTCATTTTGAGAAATGGTTGCATTGAGTTCTGCTTGTATTTCCTCTTTCTCTTCCTTACCCTCTTGTAGATAAGCGATAATGGTACCAATTTTTTTATTCAACTTAAAGATATCGTGCTCCTTGTCCTTCACTAGATCCTAATATTTTCTTCGGTTTTCCAATTCCTGACTCATCCTAATGGTCAATGCTTCCAGCTCTCTCCTCAGGTTAGTTTTGGACTCATTCAGTTCCTCCACTTCTTCGACTAGGGCATCCATGTCTTCTTCATCAGAAGAGTTGGTTTCAGTAATTTTCAACATTTGCTCAGCAAGTTCTCTTCTTTTGGCTAAAGAGGCTTTATACTTGACCTTAAGTTTATCATAGGCTCTATCAGATTTAGCTAGATGGTGAGTGAGTTCCCTCATGCTGTATTCCCCCATATCTCCTTTCAAGTGGTTAGACATAAAGAAAGGTTGTCTCTAATACCAATTGATGAATACTAAGAGGGGGGATGAATTAGTATACCAAAAAACCTTACCAAACACTTAAGCAATTTTACTATAGACCAGTATAGCCCTTTAGACAACAAATCGGTTAATACACAAACAAGCCAAATAGAAAATAAAGCATTCACCCACAATAACACAATCACCATAACACAAGATATTTTGACGTGGAAACCCAAATGGGAAAAACCACGGTGAGTAAAACTCACAAGTCTACTATCTACAGAATAGCAACTAGACCGGTTAAGGTTAGACCGGTTAAGGCCTTACAATGTTCTTCACCAGAACAGATCCTATTAGGAATCCCGATCTCTATTAGGAGATAAGTCTTGTTAAAGACTACCCTATTAAAGGATTTCAGATCCACAACTGTGAACCACCTTGTTAGAGGATTTAGAACAGTCTTAATTGAGCCTACCTGGTTAAGGGTTTCTAACTTGTCGAAGAGATTAGTAGTCAACAAGTAAGTGATCTACAAAGTAGCACAAAATGATTAGTTAGATCCTTGATTGCTCTTTGTTAATGCATTATAGCATTACTTCAGTCTTCTGTCCTTCGCACATCCAATCTCTATCGCAAGATACTTTTTTTTGCAAAGACCTAATCTTTCACACACAAAACCCTAGACATGGTGTCCTCATATAGGAATCTGATTTCATGTATGTCCAATGAGATTAGATTACAATTTCCTAGGTATAATGCATCTAGACACAATTCTAACACGACACAAAATCACCGCATCGGTGTCGGTGGATGATAACTCATCACACTTTACAAGTTTGTCGGTTAACAAAATAAAGTATACCAATTACCGATTTACAATCAAAGACTAGTAAACTGGAACATAGTGTTCGATCTTAAAGAGATTGGCTGTCGCTTGGGGTCCTTGTACCACTTTGACTGGTAAGCTCCTTCTACAAACACCGATAGTGTTCTACAAATAAAGATAATGCATACATTGGCATATAATACCGGTTTGAACAATACATCACATACTACCAATTGAGAATAACTCATATAGCAAATAAGTGTGTGTCTATCAATGACAATCACAACTAAGTACAAACATCATCAAAATGCTAGCAAGGGTCACTTCTCAAAAATATGCAAAGTCTTCATAAACCATTAAAGGCTTTATCCCTTCTACAAGTTAACCCTAAAAGTCTTTATAAACCATTAAAGGCTAAAATCTAACTAACCCACCTTTGACCCTTGGTTAGAGACTTTCTCTCTAACTCAACCATCCATTCAACCTACAAGTCTCTTCAAATATTCAATTCTTTGACCATGGTTATCCTTTAACCCTTGGACAAGAGATTATCCCTTGGATAAAAGCTTTATCCACTAACCTAACTCTAACCAAACCCCCTAGGGTAACCATCATGTCCCCTCAGGCATTAAATGCCTCTTCTCTCTCCTCTCAAGCCTTCTTATGCTGGCACTTGTCAACATAGGATTGGTTTGAAAGTGTCACATGGATTGAGGATCATTCAATACTAGCCCTTGTTAAGATAAATCCATCTTAACCATCAAATTTCCCATTTCTTCTATAAATAGGGCTCATTCCATCATTGTTGAGGAGATACACACACACATAGGAGTTATCCATGCATTATCATTGTTACGTAGAATTTGGATATTTTGTAGGAAGCCATTGTATTAGGTTTTAGCTCTTCCACTTACTGAAATTGTTATTTAACCTCTAATACTTTATTTGCATCCACATTCCATTCTCCACAATCATCAACCACTTCAAACCTTCATTTGTCATCTTGGTGTGAGTGCTTAAGCTAAGGACATACTTAATGTAGCCACAATATCTTGAAGAGGAAAAGGACAAGGAAGAGCCAACATCATCAAGAATGGGGGGAAGTATTAGAGTTATCTAGTTCTTTATCTTCCTATTTGCTTTGTTACTAATCTTTCTTGATATGTTTTGAATGGATTTATCTTCATGTTATGCTTGTGGTCAAAATTTTACTAACATGATTTCATTGTGATTGTCACTAATCCATTTTTCATTACATAACCTACTATACTCCAACAATTGGATAGTTGAAACAAATCAAACTCTAATCTGAATGAAGAAAATCTAGTAGGTTGATTAATAAAGAGGGTTCCTAGGGCAGGGGCACTTAGCAATTTTTGTTGAGTTTGTTTCCAGGATGTTGGAATCACATTTTTAGTTTTGTAATAAGGCCAAGAGGCCATTGAGTGTGTGCTCAAATGATTGGAAGGGCCCTAAAAGTTTTTGTTTGGCTAATGTTGGCATATGAGCTCTTAAGGGTGCCAGGTAGAGCACTTAATAGGATAAGTTTCTTTCGGGTTAATGTAGGATGGTTGATGTTGTTTTGAGGGTGTTAAGGTCACATGAGTCATTTGACAATGACCAAGTTTGGGTTTGAGCAAAGTTTCTCACCTATGCAACAAATTGCAAAAGTTGCTCATAACAACTTTGCAAAAATTTTCATACACCAATGGTTAGTTGGTTGTCACAGTTGGTTGTGAGCATTTGTAACTAATCTAGGGATAGTATAAGGCTTGGAAAGACCAATGAAAAATAGTTTTTAAAAATTTGTAAAAGATCTGAAGGCAAATAAACAAGTTTTGGTTTCCCATTGGGTGTGTTCTTCCGAGTTTTTGTTGTTCTTTACAAGTTCGTACGACCTGTACGGATTGAGAATCCCAAAACAGGGTCATAGATTGTTAGGTTGGTGTCTTACCTTCATTTTTTTTTTGATTTGGAGCCTTGAAGTACTATAGGTTGTAAATAATCTTCATTTTGTTTTAGGTGAGTTCAAGAGCCCTAAAAACCAAGGTTTTGAGAGAAAAATGGCTCCAACCTAACATTCCAAGGTGGATTTCCTCACTAAAACTTTATGGAATGCTAGGTTGCAATTTATTTTATGTTTTCTTTTTTATTTTAAGTCAATGGAAGCCAAATCAGAGATTTGCCACCATGCCCTAAGCTTGGAACGTTGAGTTGGCAAGTGTTAGGAAACATGGATAATAGGCCCTAATTGGGTGAATACGGTGGGTGAAGGAGAAGTAATATAGGTTTTAAATTCCATATGAAAGTACATACCCCAAACTATCAACAATTCACTCAGGCAATCAGACTGGTGAAGGAGTTTTGATCAATCCCTATTTTTAAGGCCTCGAAAGGGGTAATTAGGCCTAGTTAACCGGTAAGGGTTAGATATGTTAGTGAGAAAACCCACCTCCAGTTTTGAGATATTGTATGTAAACTCCAAAAGGGTGTTTTGAATGTAAAATATTTCATAGGGTTGTTCAAGAAGTTCAACCGGTGAATGCAAAATACCTCGCTGATAGGGCTACTAGAACCAGTTAGGCCTAAAAGTGCAGTTTGTTTGTAAAACACCAAACCGGTAAGTGTCAAAAGTTTTAGGGTTGGGAATCCATCCAAAATTATCCATCCTAATGTGTATAGTGTGTGGAATGAAGATCTTGTGGTAGAGGGGTTGAACTCTCTGGTTGAGTGTGAAAGGGAGTGGGAAAACAAGGTCTCTGAAGCAAGAAAATGGAACACACAAAACAACAAGAGCTTATCCTAGCCTAAGGACCTTGGGAAGGTCAGAGAGGTTAATTCTTGTAGATCCTTGGGGAGTGTGAGGTGTAGAATCATTGGATGGTTCTTGTGTAGCTTGGAGGATATACCTAGACAAGGTAGCACAAACTGGTGAGAGACAATCCACTCTACATCAAATTGGTATCAGAGCCAATTAATTGAATGAAGTGGTGTATGTCAAACCTTGAGGTAGAGTAAGAAGCCAAAAACATGCCACCAAATGCAATGAGCCAAGAGGCCATCAGGAGTTTGGTCCAAGATATGCTTAGTTAAGCCCAGGAGAAAGAAACCAAGAAAGGCAAGGGTGATTAAACAGATGATGAAGACGTAGATGTGATAGGAGTCATAAAAGAAAAGAAGGAGTTGGACAAAGATCAACATATCTTCTTGGATGTCGTCAAGTCACTCAATAATGATAACATAGAAGGTTTACCTATCTACAGTGGAAGCCTGAATGGAGAAGAGTTATTGGATTGGGTAGAAGCCTTGAACAATCATTTTGAATACAAGGAAGTTGCAGAAGAAAAGAGGGTCAATTTGGCCAACTCATGATTGAAGGGATCAACCCTAGTGTGGTGGAACATGATGCAAGAAGAAAGAGAAAAAATTGGGAGAAAGAAGATCATCTCTTGGGAAAGAATGAAGATCAGGATTAAAACTCAATTCTTATCGATAGATTATGAGGTGCAGATGTAGAAGAAGTTGTAGAATTTGAAGCAAAAAGAAATGGATGTGAGTGCTTATATAGAGGAGTTCAACAAACTTACCCTAAGAGCTAGGAAGCAAGAGGAGGAAGTGGAGAAGGTTGCAAGGTACTTAAATGTCCTTAGAAAAAAGATTCAAGATGAGATCAACATGATAGCACCTGACACGGACCATAAATGCTTTCAGTTAGATTTGAGAGGAGAAGATAAGATCAAAGGGAAAGGTGAACATAATCAAAGGGGCAGAGGTGGCAGAGGTTATAGAGGAAGAGGCACCTTTGGAAGGGGGTATAATCCCAGTAAGAATGAAGAAGGAAATCAATTAGATAATGGTGGTGATAATTATAACAAATGAAGATAGTTTAGAGGCAACTCTAGAGGAAGAAATAACTATAGAGGTAGATTTGGCAATTTGGGAAGAGGAACCACAGTCTTCACTAGCAAATGCTACCATTATCATCAAGTGGGGCATACCATGAGCTGATATCCTGAAAAGACTTCAAGATCTCACATGGGAGATATGAAAAATCAGTTGGTGCAAGAAGAGGATTGTCAAAGTGTTACCTCACCAATCAGCAAGGTAGGCCCAGGCCTAGAAGGAGAGAACCTGATGCTAAGAAGGACCTTGTTGAAGGTACCACAGTCCAAAGAACCTACAAAAAGGAAGACAGTTTTCAAAACCACCTGCAGATCTGATGGTAAGATTTGTAAATTTATAGTAGATTCAGGGTCTACTGAGAACATTATAGTAGTTGAGATGATAGACAAACTCAAATTGAAAAGGTTGCCACATACCACCCCCTATAAGGTAACTTGGTTGAGTAAAGGTCAACATGTACATGTAGATGAGAAAAATTGGGTAGATTTTGAAATAGGAGATTACAAGGATAGTGTGTTGTGTGACATACTACCTGTGGATGCATCTCACTTGTTGTTAGGATGACCTTGGCAGTATGATGTCAAAGCCATACATGATGAGGAGAAGAATTCTTATGTTATCACCAAGGAGGGTAGAAAGTTTCAAATAGATCCCTTGATTGATCAAGGAGAATAAAGACATGTTGGATCAAGTGTTATGTTGCTTAGTGGGAAAGAGTTCTTGAAATTGTTGAAGCATGAAGGGAACCAAGGATGTGCTCTCATAGAGAAACCCAAAGAAGAGACAAAGACTAAAACCAAACCGGTGATACCTCAAGAAGTACAGACTTTACTAGACTGGTACAAAGACATAGTTGTCAATGAGATTATGGATGCCTTACCCCCTATGAGAGATTTTAACCATTAGATAGACCTCATACTTGGTTCAACTTTGCCAAACAAATTTTCTTACAAAATGACACCTACTCAAAATGAGGAAATAGCAAAGCAAGTGCAGGAATTGCTAGATAAGGGGTTGATAAATAAGATTTTAACTCCATGTGTAGTGCGTACAATTTTGGCACCTAAGAAAGATGGTAAGTGGAGGATGTGCATTGATTCAAGGGCCATCAAAAAAATCACAATTAGATACCGGTTTCCAATGCTGAGGATTGAGGATCTAATGGACTACCTAAGTGGAGCTTGTTACTTTTCTAAAGTGGATTTGAAATCAGGTCATCATCAAATTAGGATCGGACTTGGTGATGAATGGAAGACAATCTTTAAAACAAATAAGGTGTTATATGAATGGTTGGTGATGCCCTTTGGGCTCACAAATGCACCTAGCACCTTCATGAGACTCATGAATGAATTTCATTGGTAAGTTTGTCATTATTTATCTTGATGACATTCTGATTTTTTAGCAAGTCAAAGGAGGAGCATATCAACCATCTAAATCAAGTTTTGAGGAAGCTACATAAAGAAAAGTTGATGATCAACTTGGATAAATGTGAGTTTTTCAAAAATGAATTGGTGTGTCTTGGTTTTGTAGTTTCTCAAGGTTGTTTAAAAATGGATCCATCAAAAGTGGAAGCAATAGTGAATTGGCCTACTCCTAAGTCAATAGGAGATGTAAGGAGTTTCCATGGTTTAGCTTCTTTTTATAGGAAATTCATTAGAGGTTTTAGCCATGTGTGTGCACCTAATTTGAACACCATCAAAGGTGGGATAAAATGTCAGTTTAAGTGGACTAGTGCAGCAGACAAGGGGTTTGTGTTGTTAAAACAAAAGGTAGTAGAACTCCCTTAAATTAGGCTCCCCGATTTCAATCATCTCTTCACTATGGAGTGTGATGCCAACAAGTTGGCTATAGGGGCCATTCTAAGCCAAGAAGGTCACCCGGTTGCATTTTTCTCTAAGGAGCTCAATGAAGCAAAACAAAAGTATTCTATCTATGATCTAGAGTTATATGCCATGGTGCAAGCACTCAAGAAGTGGCAGCATTATTTGTTACCTAAAGAGTTCATAGTCTATAATGATAATCATGCACTTAGTTTTTTCAATGGGCAGGAGAAATTGAATCAAAGACACCTCAAGTGGGTTGAGTATTTGCAGGCTTACACTTTTTCTGTCAAACACAAGAAATTAGTCACTAATAAGGTAGAAAATGCCTTGAGTAGAAGGGTTATAACCATTCAATAAGAATAACTACAAAGTGTGGGATTAAATGACCTCAAAGATCTCTACCAAGGTGACAAATATTTTGGTGAAGCATATTATGTTTGCTCAAAGTTTGCTAATGCTTGTCATGTTACCTATTCTGATTTTATGTTGCAGGAAGTCTTATTGTTTAAAGGACACCTACTTTGCATACCACAGTGCTCTATGAGAGACAATATCATCAAGGAGAAGAATCAAGGTAGTCTAAGTGGACATTTTGGTCTTGACAAGACCTTAGAGCAGGTTGGCAGATTCTACCATTGGCCTAGACTACAATCAGATGTTAGAAGATTTGTGGAGAAATGTGCTATTTGTCAAAGGGATAAGGGTACTTCAAATAATGCAAGTTTATATCGGCCTCTAGCCATACCAACAAGGCCATGGGAGTGTGTGAGTATGGACTTTGTTCTTGGTTTACCTAGAACTCCAAGAGGATATGACAGTGTCTATGTCATAGTGGATAGATTTAGCAAGATGGCACACTTTGTTCCTCGCAAAGGCACTAATGATGCCTCCTACATAGCAGGGTTATTCTTCAAAGAGATTGTGAGGATCCATGGTTTTCCTCTTAGCATTGTGAGTGATAGGGATACAAAATTTGTGTCACTTTTGGAAAACCTTGTGGAAGAAACTTGGTACTAATATTTCCTTTTCATCTACATACCATCCACATTCTGATGGTCAAACTGAAGTAGTAAATAGGTCCTTGGGAGATTTATTGAGATGTCTAACCAAACAACATGGTCAAGTTTGGGATCTAGTATTGGGACAAGCACAATATGCCTACAATGACTCTATCAATAGAAGCACGGGTTAGAGTCCATTTAAGATTGTATATGGATGTCATCCAAGGGGTATCTGAGAACTCAAAGACCTCAGTTCTATGGACCATAGGAGTTCTCAAGGTGAAAACTTTGCAGAGAATATGAGGGAGATCCATGAACAAGTCAAGAAAAAATTGCATAAGAATAATGAGAAGTACAAGACACAAGATGAAAAAACAAGAAGAGAAGTACACTACAAGATAGATGATCTAGTTATGGCCTATCTAAGAAAGGAGAGACTTCCTAAGGGACAACCTAGAAAACTGTACATGAAGAAGATTGGACCTCTTAAGGTTGTGCATAAGTTTGGCAACAATGCCTATGAGGTGGAACTACCACCAAAATTGGGTATATCATCAATCTTTAATGTATGTGATTTGTTCCAATATAAAGGAACTTATTTATCTCCAAACCAAGAAGAGACTACTGCTACTGAAGAAGTAGATTGGATACAAGACCTACCCCCAAGCCAACCGGTGACATTAGACTGTATTTTGGACTCTAAGATTTCAAAAGGAGTCTATAGAGACTACTTGGTTAAGGAAATGTCTCCCTGAATCTGAAGCTACATGGATGTTTGAAGGAGATATACTACAACATGGAACCACTGTTCAAGCCCTATCCACTTAAGGGACTTGAGTTCTTCCTACCTCGAGAGTTTGGTGCAGGGGCACTTAGCAATTTTTTGTTGAATTTGTTTCTAGGATGTTGGAATCATGTTTTTAGTTTTTTAATAAGACCAAGAGGCCATTAAGTGTGTGTTCAAATTATTGTAAGGGCCCTAAGAGTCTTTGTTTGGCCAATAATAGCATATGAGCTCTTAAGGGTGCCAGGTAGAGAACATAATAGGATAAGTTATTTTTGGGTTAATGTAGGTTGGTTGATGTTGTTTTGAGGTTGTGAAGGTCATATGAGTCATTTTACAGTGACCAAGTTTGGGTTTGATAAAATTTGCTCACCTATACAACAAATTGTAAAAGTTGCAAAAGTTGCTCACAACAACTTTGCAACATTTTTCATACACCAACAATTAGTTGGTTGTCACACTTGGTTGTGAGAGTTTGTAACTAATTCAAGGAAAGTATAAGGCTTGGAAAGACCAATGACAAATAGTTGTTAAAAAGTTGTTAAAGATGTGAAGGCAAATAAACAAGTTTTGGTTTCCCATTGGGTGTGTTCTTCCGAGTTTTTATTGTTCTTTGCAAGTTCATACAACCTGTAAGGATTTATAATCCCAAAAAAGGGTCATGGAATGTTAGACTGGTGTGTTACCTTCATTTTTTTTTTTATTTGGAACCTTGAAGTGCTATAGGTTGTAAATAATCTTCATTTTTTTGCAGGCAGGTTCAAGAGCCCTAAAAACCAGGGTTTTGAGAGCAAAATGGCTTTAACCTAACATTCCAAGGTGGATTTCCTCTCTAAAAATTTATGGAATGTTAGGTTGCCATTTATTTTATGTTTTCTTTTTTGTTTTGAGTCAAGGGAAGCCAAATAAATATTTTCCACCATACCCTAAGCTTGGCACATTGAGTTGGCAAGCATTAGGAAAAAAAGATATCAGGCCCTAAT
Source organism: Cryptomeria japonica (assembly GCF_030272615.1). Classification (NCBI taxonomy): domain Eukaryota; kingdom Viridiplantae; phylum Streptophyta; class Pinopsida; order Cupressales; family Cupressaceae; genus Cryptomeria; species Cryptomeria japonica. The sequence goes on along the minus strand of NC_081411.1, from coordinate 166,675,707 downwards.
TGGGTGAATTTGGTGGGTGAAGAAGAAGTATGATAGGTTTGGAATTAACTATGGAAGCACATACCCCAAACTATCAATAATTCACTCAGGCAATCAGACCGATGAAAGAGTTTTGATCAATCCCTATTTTTAAGGCCAAAAATACCAAACCGGTAAAATATTTAACATATTGTATGTAAACCCCAAAAGGGTTTCTGGAATGTAAAATATTTCATAGGGTTGTTTAGGAAGTTCAACTGGTGAATGCAGAATACCTCGATGACAAGGCTACTAGAACCCGTTAGGCCTAAAAGTGCAGTCTATTTGTAAAACACCAAACCAGTAAGTGTCAAAAGTTCTTGAGCAAGAAGTAGGGATGGGAATCCATCCAAAATCATTCATCCTAATGTGTGTAGTGTGAGGAATTAAGATCATGTGGTAGAGGGGTTGAACTTTTCTAGCCTAAGGACCTTGGGAAGGTTAAAGAGGGTAAGTCTTGCAGACCCTTGGTTCTTGTGTAGCTTGGAGGAGATACCTAGACAAGGTAGCACAAATCGATGAGAGACAATCCACTCTACATCAATTCCCTACTATTCTAAAGAGAACCCTACACCCGGCCTCGTATATACATATATATATGTATATAAATGCATATGTATGTATGTATATATATATATATATATATATACATACACACACACATACAGTATCATTGTAAATTATAATCGGTACAATTCACACCTCATGTTTGTGCTCCTACTTTAGTGTCTCCCATCTTCATTCCCCCTAGGTCCATTTTGGTCCTCTTTACTCCAACTTTGATGTCACTTGTTGACACCACTGAATGGGCCCCATCTTGGAGTCGCCTTCCCCAGTTTTTGAGTTTTTGATTCTATTTTTGGAGGACCAAGGCACCCCAAACCACTCTAGTCTCCACTAAATAGGACCCAATTTGAATCTGGGCGAGCTCTCTCCCTCTCCAATAGATTTTGGTCCCCATGGATACACTGACCTTTGAAGGTCGGCCTAATTGGTAATTTAACTAGTGAACCATATATAAAAACATCCCATCAATTCATTTTGACATCCACTATCTATCCATAGTATTCATGCATCTGTCAAGCATTCATCATCAACCATTTTCAGACATTCAAGGTAGCATTTCATCCTTCAAGAATTGTGGAGTAAAGTTACATCAGTTTTCATGTAAGCATGTGTGTTTGATTGGATTTTTCATGTTCATGTGTTTGTCATGCCATACATCCAACATTTGTGAGCATATCTAAAGAGAATTGCATCATTATCAACTATTGCAGATCTGAGGTATATCTCCTAGCATTTACTTCGATATTTGTATTATTCAATTCAAGGTTAATTTTTAAACTAGGGTTTGACACAAGGCAAACCCCTATCCATGACCCTTTTCTTCTCTCTTTTTTTCTACAGGGAATCGACTTAGGAGCTATACTCAAAGATTTTGACACAGTTGATGACAAAATGATCCATAAAAAATTTACACAATGCAATCCAGAAGAAAATGTTGTCAACATTATGTACTATGGAAATCACATGACTTTAAAGTTGACAACGACGAACAGGTTTAGATTTTGATGAAGCAAAAATTGGAGGACCAAGGCAAATCTGTACTACTCGGTCTCAGAAAATCAGTCTAAACTTTTGGGAGTAGATTTCAATTCTCTTCTTCTACCCAAATCCTTGTTTGTGGCTCTATTGAATATTTGTAGCAATCTATTTTTACTATTCCTCATCAATTATCCTTATCTTGCCCTAATTTCAGAATTCACAAAAAGAGGGTGGCATACAAAACCAGTCAATCTAATCAAAATTTCAGCCCTTTCCTATTTTTATTGTGGATAGATTTATTGCATTCATCCCTCTTTCAATATTTTGGTCTCATAGACAAGATTAGTGGTTTTATTATCTTAATTGGTGAAACCCTAATTTTTTCTCGCCAATACATTTTGGTGAACCCAATTTCTTTCATGCTTATTCTGATTTGTGGTCTCGGATCTAATTTGTATGCACTTAAACACTAAATTTTCAATCATGTATGCAATTGAATTATATATATTTAGAGGTTGAAGTCATAAAAACCCTAATTTAATCTACAATTGACTTGTGGGTCACATAATTTTTCACTTGTGTTTTCATATATGATTCGATCTATTTCATAATAAATTTACTAAATCTGATTAGTTTTCTATTTCACATATGATTAGATTGTTCCTTAGTTACTTTATCAAAATCATGTGTTACAAAATGGTTTCTTTCACTTTACATCACTTATTTTCATTCATAGTACTTTTTTATATTGCATCTTTAGAATTTCAAATATATTTCCTACTTGCAAATCATCTCTCAAAGATTTAATCCATATGGTATGTTATTTTGAAGAAAATGCATTACATGTGTAGATTACATAAAAGCTTTTGTAAAACATGATAATCCTATAAATGGCAATAAAAAAGATAACACTTGTACCTCTCTTAAGGTATCTCATGCAAATGAGGAAAGAGCCAATACTCTTATCAATAATCTTTCCAATGGAGAGCAACCATTAAAGAGAAACATGACACCATCTTTTTCTCATGCGCATACTCTAGTGCAAGGGGGGAAAGATCAATATGTTGGTGTATCAATATCTCTAGATCCTCCTTATTCTCCTAGAGCTTATCTTATTCATCAACATATTTGTAGACAAGATGATGTTATGTATTGTATTCATGACCTATCTCCTCACATAGCATTAAGTAAAGATGAAGCTTTAGATGATAAGGACCCTACTTCCCAACCTATCAAAAAGGACATGAATGATGATAGAAAGGAGAATTTTCCCACAAGGGATATCCCTTCCTCATATACTTATCCCTTTGATTCCTCTATGTGTTCTTACACTACAAATTTTCAATAAATTCATGATAATAATCCTTCTTCTTCACAATTGAAAAATTATTATAGGATTGGTTATGTTATAATCTCAAAACAGGACAAGGACTTGGAAAACATGAACAAGGAATCAAAGTCCCTATAAAGCCTCCTTCACAAGATAGTACAAAAAGTCTATGAAATCCTCATCATCACCTATGGATGAACTCCTTAAGTTTCAAATGCTTAAGGAGTATTTACAAGACGTAGAAACTATTTCCCACCCAAACATGCTTCTACATCAAATAATTCTCCTCCTTCTTTACCAATTCCTTTACCACAAGAAACTAATCCTCATCCTTCTTTACCATTTATTTTGCCTCAATAAAACAATCTGTCTCCTTCTACTAGCACACCTTGTCCTACAACTCAAGAGAAAAGACCTATCCATATTGACAATCACAACAAATTAGCTACAAGAATCTTTTGGAAATTAAAGTATGATAAGAATGTTGTTTTTCCTTTCATAAGGTATAAAAATAATAATAAAGAAGGTGATGAATATTAGATATCTTTTTCATAATTGTTTTTTATTAAAAAACTGGGGATTAAGGGCCCTGACCCTTTAAATCGAACAGGGGTGCTCACCCTAAAAACCAGAAGAGGCCACGATAGGCACTCACAACACATGGGTCAAAACCCATAAACAACAATCCAATGGCCACAAGAGGAAAGAGGCCAACAAAGAGGAGCAAAAAAACAAGGAGGGTAAGAGGCTCCCCAAGTCAACCAAAAGATCACAGTGGTCGCCCCCAAGCAGGAAGTCAATCCCCCTTCAGCAAAACCCCTTTTCACCTCAATAGAAAAGGAGCCTATTGGCATTTGCATGAAGATTCATTAATGATATGTTATGTTTCGATTGATGTCAATTATCTAGTAATGATATTGTTGATATTGTTGATATTGTCTTGTAACTAGTAGGAAGAGCTTTGTGAAGGATATTGTAAACTGATATGTAAGTTTGTGAGTTGAACCGATAACCGGTGTAAAAGGTTAAACCCTATCTATGTAATGTAACCGGTAAACCCTACCAGTTGTTTTTGTTAAACCCTAACCGATTAAGGTTGTTGAATTGGTTATGTTGGTTTATGATCTGATGTTGAGCGGTAATGATGGTGACACGTATGGTCATTGTATGAAGATAGGTTCAAAATGTTTTGGCACATTTGTTTGTCTAGGGAATGAGCAAAATGTATTGCATCTAATGCAAAGCACATGATGAGTTACTGAACTTGATGAAGGGTAATCAAGGAGCAGTTGATGTTTTCTTAATTGATGTGTAGAGATTTCTATGAAATCTAATGGTCGTACTTGTACCGACTTGTTTGTAATCTTGATGAGAGAATTAGGTTTTTGTTTTCTTACCCACCTAATTGATTTGTATTTAAGGTCAATGAAGTTGTTTTTTTTAGAGTTGGCAAGAGTTGGTAGAAATCAGTTGAGTGTGTGATTGCCAAACTGGATAATGAGTTTGTAGTTTGAGTAAAGGTAGATAGGAGCTTAAAAGGATCTGATCAAGTAAGTGTAGTGCTATTCAGACAGATCAAGAAAACTCTTGTTATTCTCTAACAATTACAACAGAATTGAAATCCCCTAATCAGGTAAGTTCTAACAAGCTTGGTTACTTATTAAATCCTCTAACAAGGTGATCCATTAGATTGGATTTTCAAATCCTCTACTGAGGTTACTCCTTACAAGGTATTTTCTTCTAACAAGGCATTTGCAGTCAATCCTTTAACCGGGTGATTCCTAATAGGATCAGTTCTTAGTAGGACTTTTGTAAAATCTTTAACAGGCTTGGCTCCTAACAAGGTGAACTTCAAAAGAGTTCAGATATTATCTTGTGAGTCCCATATCACCGTGGTTTTTACCTATTTGGGTTTCCACGTCAAAAATACTTGTGTCATGTGGTGAATGTTTTTGTGGTTATGATCCTATGGTTGATTTGATTAACTACTTAATTATTTTGATAAGGCATGATAACCAAAAGCATTGAGAAATGGAATATGTTGACATATGATAAAGCATTTAGATGTTTACAAGTTTAATGTTGTTTACTATTAAGTTGTTGTAACAGTCAACTGGATTTTCTTATGAGTATTTACATTGGTTCATTTGATAAGTTTACTTTGTGTGATTGAGATTGAGATTGAGATTGGAAAGTTTGTATCAGTTTTTCTATTTACTGATTCACCCCCCCCTCTCAGTAATCTACCGGATACTTATTCTTTCATCATACCATCTGATCCCACCTCGATGGGAGTAAGAAAGGGGAAGAATGACAAAATAGTGAGCCAACCAAGAGTCCATTGAACAACAAACTCGCCATATAGAAGAGAAGACCACCAAGAACCAACGAATTCAACCCTGCAACCAGTCACCACCTCTAAAGGAGACGCATCCACCTCCATTGGATCTGCAAAGAAATAAGAAGGGAAATGACAAAGCCAAACTCTCATAATAGGAAACAGGATACTCCCCACCTCAATAGGGGCAAAATCAAACTCTGAGGTAGCCTTAAAGGTGAGCACGACCCCAAAACTAATACCAATCCATAACCAAAAACTAACAAACACAAGGATGAGCCCTTGAAAACTAACAACAAGCCCCTAGCCAACAGGGATAACATGATTACTATCCATAGAAATGAAAAGTTTCGTCAAGGAAATAAAATGCAACCCAATGGTGAAAACAGAAACCACCACCGACCAAATCCAAAAGGCATAACCCCTATCACCATAAACCAAATAGAAACAATCAAAGTAATCACAAAAAAATAACAAATAGAGAACAAAACCTAGTCCAAAAGCATTGAGAGCCACCCATAGAGCCCAATGAGTTTCATGCAGGACGCACCGCTCCACAGTTCAAAATATCACATGAGGCATTCACAACAGTCCACCTAGAGCACACCAACATGAACATGAAACCACATGTATTCCATACCTCAGTGTGAGCACCAAGCAAGCTCAACACCACATGACCACCAAATGAGCTCGACACCAAAAGGGGAAATAGGATCAGGCCAACATCGAGGGAAAGCAAATCCACTGAGTCACACTTAGAAACCCGCAAGCTCACACACCTCAAGTGCACCCACAACAAGTCAAGCCACTTGATCAACACACAGAGGGAGAGAGGGGCAACTCCCTCCACAAACAAGTGCCACAATCACTAGCAACACCATTATCGACAACTAACCTACAGCCACCATTGCCGAAATAGGAGGGAAAAATTTGCAATAGTAACATGGGCAAGGGATAGACCAAAAATCGCAACACCCCACAACCAGCTCCATCTAGGGATCATGGGCAAAGGCCCTCAAGACAACAATGATCACCTCAAAGTAGGCCTAAGACCAAATATGAGCCACACCCACCACATGCATCAAAGGCACAAATGTACCCAAAGAGGTTGTATCCATGCAAGAACAAATGGCCCCAAATCCGACCACAAGTGACAAGCTTGACCGATCACAAGAGGGCCACTGACACAAGCACCATATACACCCATTGCAGACCACGCAAGGCTCGAACACAGGGAAGGAGAAAAAGATCCCCTCATGGACAACCCAGTCAAAGCTCTCAACCATAGAGTGCAGGCCCAAAGAAACACCAGGCCAAAGCATCCAATGTAGATGCATCCAAACTACCTCCTGAAGGTTGCAACCGTCACCATCATCATCTGCCTCTACATCTCCACCATCGCTCACAGTTTGAAAATGTTGGTTTCCCGCTCCTCCGCTCCTCTCTCCTCTTTTTCATCATTGTTATTCTCATTCTCTTTGAAATTTTAAATATTTTAAATAATTTTTTAAGACCAATATGATCGAGCTCCCATAGCCCTTACAACCAATCTTGCATTTTTTCTTGGTGAAGAGGTATTTCCTTAGCACCCCATTTACCTTATTATATTTATCCTCGCCCTATGGCACTAGCAGTTTCACCTTATTGGGGGCTCTTTGTCATGTGTTGTGATACATCTTCATTTTCAATCATATTTGGACAACAAAAAAATTCATCCTTGTCTCCTTGCTTTGGGGGAAAGGATATTATATTAAATCCTCTCTCCTTTCAAAGATTACCTCTTCTTTTGAGTTCTATTTTGCATATCTTGATGTCTTTTCTCACATTAAATCTTCCTTAATGTGAGTACATGCATGTTCCTTGCTTAGGACCTTTTCTTTTCTTTAAGTGCTACATATTTTATGTATAATCTCTCTTTTGAGTTTGTGTAGTTCTTCTCTTTGTAACTATGCTTGGGGGCCATTGATTTCTCCTATCCTTTCTAAGGATCCACTTTTCCTTTGTTGTGAAATGTTTTATTATGATACAATGTTATTCCTTGTGTGAAGTTGTTTATTTTCTCAAGGATTATCTCTTATGCAAGAGGTGTGTATCCTTGTGTACAACCTCTTCTTCACTTGGTAATATAAGCCTAATACAAACAAACCCCTCACTTTGGGTCAAAAGTATGTTATCCTTGTTCAAGATTCCCTTTACCTAGAAATTGGGGGAAGGTATGAATTCTTGTTCTCCTTCCTTTCTTTTAGTCAATGATATTATTTTTGTTCAAAATCTCTTCTTGGAGGTAGATGTCTTTTGAGAAAAGATCTTTTCCACCTTCTCCTCCAATGGATTCCCTTACACTTGTTGCAAGATATCTCCTTTTACAACTATCTTTTCCTTTCTTATACAAATCATACATCTTTAGCTTAGATTTATGTGCATTGTTGCCAAAAGGATATCCCCTTGGTGTTGAAGGTGCGTATCTATGTTTCTAGCTTCCTTAAGACATCAACATACCTCTATGTTGACATCTTAAGGAGTGGGTAGGGGGGCATACATATCACCCTCTTTGTACTACATTTTTTATTTTGCATTTCTTATACAAGGTGTACATTCTCGAAAGAAAACCTAACTCTTAGATAAGATTCTTCATTCTCAAAACTAGACACAATCCTTTTATATATCTTATATAGGGTATACATTCTCAAAACCAAACCTAACTATTATACGAGATGTTCCCAAAACCAAACATTTTTTTTTTCAATTAAATTTCTTATACACATTGTTGCATGCTCAAAACTAAACCTAACTCTTAGACTAGATTCTTAACTCCTAAAACCAGAGGATGACATATGTAGCATGGTAAGTTGACTAGCATAACATAATTTTCTAGACCTTTCAGATCTTCCTTTTTCAAGATGAGTGGAACTAGCCTAACACAACTTGGACTATTCCAACTCTCCTTCTTTACATGAATCACATAACATAACCCAACTTGTTGTCCCGTGAGTATTCATGTCCTCGTGGGTCACTTAACATAACACAACTTGCTAGCCTATTGATTCCATGATCTCTCTTTATCTTCTTCTCATGGATCACCTAGCATAACGTATCTTGCTATCCTATGGTGTCCATGTTCTCTCCTTTCTCTTCCCCATGATCTCATATATTTTATATTTGTGGATCATGATTCATCATTTGATGCATTCTCTTTCTCTTTTCATGCGACCACTTGTATTCTTGTTATGGCATTCTAAGAATGAGATTAGTTGGTAAGACATTTTGATTATCGAGGTATCTTCAACTAGTTGACTTTGAGCCTTTTTGTTTTTATTACTAACCCTTTGTGTTGTGTGTCTTTTTGTCTTTGTCTTATCCTAGAGTTTCTTTCCCTTGACATCGCTAAGTGGGCCTCATCCTAGAGTTTCTTTCCCTTTGGTTTCTTAGTTGTTGGTCCTATTTTTGGAGGACCAGGGTATGGATCGCCTCGGTCTTGGACCAAGGCACCACAAACTGCCATGGTCCCCCTTCAATAAGACCTAATTTGAATTTGGGCGAGCTCTCTCCCTCCCTAATGGATTTAGGTCCTTGTGGCTACACTTGACCATTGGAGGTCAACCTAATTAGTAATTTACCTAGGAAACCCTATATAAAGACATATATCAATTCATTTTTCCATCCACTACCTATCCATAGTATTTGTGCATCCATCAAACATTCATCATCAATCATTTTCAGGCATTCAAGGCAACATTTCAACCTTCAAGAATTATGGAGAAAAGTTACATCAATTTTCAAGCAAGCATGTGTGTTTTATTAGGTTTTTCATGTTAATATGTTTTTCATTCCATTACATCCAACATTTGTGATCATATCTAAAGAGAAATGTATCATCATCAACCATTTCCAGACCCAAGCTATATCTCCTAGAATTTATTTTAATATTTACATTATTCAATTCAAGGTTAATTCCTAAACTAGGGTTTGACCCAAGGCAAGCCCCTATCCACAACCCTTTCTTCTATCTTTCTATGTGTAGGGAATCAAATTAAGAGTTATACTTAGATATTCCTGATAGAGTTGATGACAATGCGCATGTTCATATTTTGACAAAGTAAAAATTGGAGGACCAGGGTGAATCTTTGCTACCCAGTCTCAAAAAATCAGCCTACACTTTTAGGAGCAGGTTTTGATTCTCTTCTTTTTTCAAGATCCTTGTTTGTGGCTTTGTTGGATATCTGCAATAGTTTGTTTTTACTATTCCTCCTCAATTATCCCTTGTATTTCTCTAATTTTACAATTCACATCAAAATTTCAACTAAAAGAGGGTGGCAAACAAAACCAATGAATCTAATCATAATTTAAGCCCTTTTCCTATTTGGATTGTGGCTAGATCTATTGGATTTCCCCCTCTGTCAATGTTTTTGTCCCGTAGACAAGATTAGTAGTTTTATTATCTTAATTGGTGAAACCCTAATTTTTCCTCGTCAATGCACACACACACGCACAACACACACGCACACACACAACTATATATATGCTTATTAAATGAAAATCATCATGCAATATTTATAATTAGAGCATATGTTATATATGGAGGGTTCACCCTAAAAGTGGAAATCTAGTTGTGCATATTTCTATGTGTTCAACTTATCTTATCTTATAGGTTCAATATGAAATTGAGCTGTTAAAAGTTTACAAAAAATATTTTATTAGAAAATTTAAAGACATAACCAATTATAGAAGAGACAACATTAAAACTTCCTACATTTTTTATTTTTACAAAACATACAATTATAATGACATCCTTCATCTTTAGAGAAAGTAGAAGTTTAACGCCTAGTTGTAATTACTAATCTAGAATTTTATTCAAGAATGCTTAATCAACTCAAGATTTTAATTTAATATAAAAAAATTTCATTGTCAATACAAACATCCCCAAAGATCAAGTCTTGTGTCAATTTAGTCAACAAGACATGCATAGCTAAACATGTATGCATACTCTACTATGCTACTTTGCTTCAAACTAAGTGAACAAATTGAGCTACTATGCATGAAAATAGAAAGAATCATGAAAATATTATCTTGAATTAAATTTGAAATCACCAAAGACTGAACCAATTTCTCAATTAATGTAAATATGGACCATCACAATTCAACCAACATTAACTTTTGGTCCAAAGGTAGTCTTTTGATATTATATAGCACCTAAAATTGAAAGGAAAGGTATTAAAATTAAATTTTATATATAATTGAAGTTTACTTTGAATGATTATCCATATGTTTAATAGGAACGTAAACAAAAACCAAAAAAAAATATAAATAATTATTTCTATTGAGTTGATTATTCATTTGCCCAATGTGATTATACAACAATGAACAAGATACTTTTACTATGGAACATACACATGTTGATCAAGATTTTATGGATTATTTTTACATTGAATATCTCATGTATGTGTTTTTGTAGGTACAACAAACTCTGGAGATATAACTTCTTCATATGTAACTTTATAAAATTATATTTTTTTATGAGAATATCCTATGAAATAATTCTTATGATTTATCATGTTGTTAGAGATATTAGATGCAATTATTCTATTTAGTTTCTCATTGATCATTCATGTCATTTTAACATATATATTTCATATATTTTGTTTAATTCAAATTAAGAATCAAACATATTCACATGAACTTGAGTATCATTAAAAATAATTTATCACATTTTAATTAAAACATATGTTGCACAATTGAACATTTAAACTTTGGTCCTAAAAATCTACTACTATTAATTAATGAAATGCCATATTTATAGATTTAGTGTGTTACATGGTATATACATGTTGGCAATTGACACTCATCTGGTGGTCTCCGATGATTTCTGGTGGTTTTCGGTGGATGATTATTGGCTCAGGGTTTTCATTGATGGCAACTCTTCATGGAGATTCGATCTAGCGGTCGTAATTCCTCTTATCCAGAAGTATGTGTTAACCGGTATTTCAGGAAGAACATAGCATTTTTTGGTCTGAAAGCTTTTCGGTGATTGTGGTGCATTGAATCGTATTCTTTTTGATTGGTCCAACTTCGATAAATTATTTTGGTGATCTGCATTTATCTTTTTGGATCCAGTCAAGCTGACATGTAACTACACGTTACACCTTTAGGCCGACATGATGTATGATCTATTTTGTGGTTGTCGGTATATAAGTTTGGTGTGGATAAATTTTTTTATGGATGATGTGATTGTATGCTAGCGAGAGGTGATCAAGAATCTGTTTTGGCATAGTTTCACATGCGCATTCTTGATCCGGTAGCTGACTGAAACAATATACAGGGCAGAAAAGAGAAGGTGATCTATTTAGTTTTTTTGCACTTAACCAGAACTCATCCAAGCATAGTAGATGCTATTTTAGAGTTCATACATTGTAATTCATCACTGTATCAGCTATGTAAGTCAGTGAGACTTCCCTAAGGGTTGTAGCGTTTCAGGTTATTGTAATTGAGCAGTGAGCTCGAGGCAGTGTTCTTGAATGCCTATGCATTCCCATTTTGTAATATTGTTTTTCTACTGGCCATAGTGGAATAAAATTATGGGTTCAAATCCCACCGTGGTTTTTCCCATTTGGTTTTCCATGTAAAAATTTGGTGTTATGATCTTGTGGTTGTTTGTTTCATGTTTCTGCATTTTAGTTTTAAGTGTTTGCTTCTGGTGGTTAAAAGTTAAGTTTGAAAATCTATTAATTGGTAGATCACTGATTCACACCCCCCTCTCAGTGATCCCTGAATCCAACAATTGGTATCAGATCCTAGTTCCTCTGAGGAAGCTTAACCGCTTGAGGAAGATTTGGGAGATTGATTCAATGGATTCCGGTTTTCAAAGACAACTCAGTGTGGTACTTGAGGATCTTGATGCAGCTAGAAATGAGATATGTACCTTGAAGAAGAACCTGAATGTTGCTGATGATTTCATTAATTACCTGAAGGATCAAGCAAACATCTCTAGAGACAAGGGGAAAGAACTGATGGACAAGTTGAAGGAGAAAGAAGATCAGATAATGGAATACCGGGGTAAAGTTGATGAAGTTAACAAGCTTGAAAGAGAGAATGTTGCTCTGAAGAATGAGATGTAATCCATTGTGATGAGGCTGACTAAGGAGATTGAGGACCAGAAGAAGAATGAAGATAATTTGACACAATAATTGAAGGAAAGAGTTGATGAATGCTTCAGACTTACCTATGCGAATGATTAGTTGAAGCTTGAGTTGACACAGTCAAGAAATAAAGGTCAAGAACTTGAAAGACAAATTGCTACCTTGAGGGATGAACTTGCTACTGCTAATGAGTACAAAGACAAATTCAAAGCTAGCTCAGCAAGGCTTAATGAGATGTTGGCAATTTAGAGGCATGGAAAGAACATGCGAGGACTTGGATATGAGAAAGGTGAATCCTCCAGATCTGGACAAGGTAATGCAAAATCTAATCAAAAGAAGAGAAATAATTCTCTAATAAGACAACATAATGCTCATAAATTCAATGGTAGATGCTTTACTTCAAATAAATTTGGTCATATGATGAAACAATGTAGAAGTAGGATGAATAATGGAATGAACAAAATGAATAATGCTCCTACCTTTACCGGTCAGTGCTTCATATGCAATAATTTTGGTCACAAGTCAAATGTGTGTAGAGCAGTAATGAATAACTTCCAAAACAAAAGATGCTATGCTTGTGGAATGTTTGGACATATCTCTAATCAGTGCAGGAAAAGACCAAATTAGATGAACTTCATACCTATGCAGAATAATGTGGTTTGTCGAGCATGCAACAAAACCGGTCACATTGGAAAATACTGTTGAAGCAAGAACAATGTTCCAGTCGACAAGAGTAACTTAGATGAGAAAGGAAAAGTGAAAGTAGAAGAGATCAAGGAGAAGCATGAGAAGATGTGGGTAACAAAAGATGAATCTGGAGATGACAATGGGTTTGTTCCTGAATCCGGTGCAAGATCTTAATCCGACAACTAGGGCTTTATGCCTTAGGAGGATCTTTTCATGCAACTTCTAAGAACCCCCTCTTTGGTGGTCTGTAATCATTTCCAAAAGGTTGCAGAAGGCTTGAATCATATGTGCAGATGTTATCCAAAAGTTTCAGAAGAATTTGGTGCTTCGGTATGCGATTTCATGAAAATCATGGTAACCGGTTGCTGCATTTATTACAGTAGAAATTTAGGTTTTCGAAGGATAAAAGTGCATTTTGAGGCTTCATTTGTCACAATGTGATCAAGTGAGTAGATAAGATAAGAGAGAAAAGCAATTTGGCAATTTATACAGTGATTTCAATGACTCCAAAGCAAATTTCAGTGCTTGGTTGTGAAGCAAGGTATTTATCTATTCAGGCTTTCAATTTTTGCAAACCCTAGCATTTGAAATGGCTTCATCTTTTGGTGTTGCTACCCCTCTGGTGGTTGAGCTTAAGGATAGGGCTCGACCAATATTCAAGAAACACCCTTTCAATTCAGTTGAGGATAATCCTAAAGGTACATTTTTATCAATACCCTACGAAGTGGTTCATAATGAAGATATCAGGGCTTACATTCACTGTGACCTTGAAGAGCCTAGAAATGTAGACATGTTGGACCTATACAACAAGAATTTGGCTGATGGTTTGGGAAATCTGAAACTAGAATACAAGGTGCTTCAAAACAAGGTTTTCTCTCAATTCATGCATTTTCTATTGTTTGAAAAAGTTGAGTGGATCTGGTACATTCTTAGCCATGTTCATGATGATTTTATATGGCTTGAGAATCCACACAAGATCACCAAGCAGGCGATTCGAGCCGTGACATGTCTAGCTAAAACCGGTGAGGTGTCCAATCTGAGGAAAGTGTTAAATGACACGGTGATAGCCACCACAAGCTCAAAGTTTGATAGCTGATCGATGACCATAAATGACATATTGGATAATGATATGAAGTTTTCATCAATGGTAGTCAGTTACAAGGTTTACCAATCCTGCGGGTACAACTCTGTGTTCGGTACTGCTATATACTCTGCATACCAAATGCTTAAGGATGATAAAAGGTATGATTTGTGCATGACACTTTTGAATGACTTGTTGAGCAATCTAAAGAAGATCAAACAGGACAAAAATCACACATTTAAATATGGTACACTTCTTATTTTCTTGGCTTTGTACGTCCTGAACGAGATACCCGGTATAAAAGGTAAGGTCCAATGGGCCTATGACAGATTGGTGGCAATGCAGATCAAGGAAGGATTATGGGGAGTTGGAGATGCAACCATGAGGATATCTTCTCTCTGGGGTTATTTCAAAACCTTCCAAACAACAATGAAGAGAAGGCAAAGGATCCCTAAGGAGGTTGTTGAAAAATATGAGCAAACCATTTGCTTCATGGTCGATAAGGATCAATGTCTAATGGAAGTAGTGGAGCCTCGGATAGTATGGATCATGCTCATGGGGTATGAAGTTGACTCTGTTACACTTGAGGCATATGCCCAACATCTTCTGAGTCAACCAGTGGATCCCAAGGAAGGCAAATTTGGGAATTACAAGGAGAAAGACCTCAGTCTGCACATGCAATTTACTACTCCTACTCAGAAAAGAAAAGTTACTAAGATGGTAGAGGAAGTGGTTGTTTAGATGGGTTTCACCTGGGAGGCGATGACGAAAGCAAGAGAAGGTCATGCATAGAAAGAGACTAAGTCTGCTCCTTCTCTAGAAGCCCAACCTGCAAAACCTAGCCCATCCGAGAAAGGTGTACTGAAGAAGAAGAAAGAGAAGCCAAAAAGAACCTATGTTGCAATATCTCTGGTGGCCTCAGAACTGAGTCTAAGGAGGAAGTAGCAAAGGCAAAGAAGAAAGGACAATTTGTCAAAGTGGTGAGGAAGCCGCAATCTAGTGGAGCCCAACAAAGCAAAAAGGAAAAATTAGATCCTAATCCTGCCACAAGGCCCAAAAGAGAAAGGAAAGTCAATACTCAACCCGAGTCTAGTGCTCAAAAAAGTAAATCTGAATTTTTTCCTTTGCTGATAGTAGATCAGTTGATAGATGAAATAATAGTTGATGGTAATTTGAAGAATATTGGAGTTTGTTATGAAAATTTTGATGGAGATAAGAGAAAAGTTAAAGAAGCAGTTTATTATATCTACACAATTTTAGTAAGACAATAATTGAATTGGAAAAGACCATTCTAAAAGATTTGTACAGTTTGATAGGTGTTAGAAGGATGAATGCAAGCAAGATTGACAAAGAAATGAAGGAGAGAGAGCTAGTAAATGCCTATACTTGTATTACTCATGGTGAAGCAAAGAGGCTGATTGAGGAGGCTAACAAGAAGGAATTTAGAAGTAAAAACAAGATTAACAAATTAATGATTATAAATGTAGAAGAGGTGACGAAAGAGACAGAGGAGATATGGAGGAAGATAATTACAAATGACCCTTTGTACAAAAATGCATTCAAGTCATCTCAATAGGAAGATAAGCAAGGTATTTCTGGAAGTCGAAAGGTTGAAACTCAACCAGAAGACCAAGGTAATACTCCACTTCATGCTGAGACCAATGATGCTCCTCTGATGGTGGATAGCTCTATAGCCCCTAAGACCCAAAAGGTTGATACTGCACCAAGTGGTGACATCGATGCAACAGATAAAGGGGATAAGGGAGAGAAGAAAGATGTTGAGACAAAAGAGGCTAAGGTTTTTGAGGTTGACAAAGGCAAAAGTATAGCTTCTCTAACAATTGTCACTCCTTCGGTTACAGGGACCCCACCTCAG
The DNA here is from genome assembly GCF_030272615.1 of Cryptomeria japonica. Taxonomy (NCBI): domain Eukaryota; kingdom Viridiplantae; phylum Streptophyta; class Pinopsida; order Cupressales; family Cupressaceae; genus Cryptomeria; species Cryptomeria japonica. The sequence goes on along the minus strand of NC_081411.1, from coordinate 166,659,699 downwards.
ATTCCCATTAATCTTGATGGTTCTATTGATCCTGGGAAGATGTCTCCTGCTGAGAAGCTCATGCTCACAGTTGTTGTGCAAGCCCATGCCAGCCAAGATCTGGTGAAATCAGAGACTGAAGATAAAAAGATAATTTTGATGTCTATAGATGTTTTGTAGAAGGTGGCCCCCAATGTAAAGATAGATTCAAATAACAGCCCCTTCGGTAAATTGTTATCATTAATTAACAGTGTAAATACCAGTTTTGATTCTTTGGAGAAGACAACTACACAAAGAGTGTTGGATAAGTTCAAGGATGTTAGGAAACAAACATTTCAAAACTTGATTGAAGATGATAGAGTGAGATTAAATAAGAGATTGCAGATTATTTTTGACACGTTGTCAGAAGCCAGTAAATTCTATAAATCTTGTCTTATTTTTCCTAAGTTCACTGTGGATATTGATAAGAAAATAGGTCTTTGCCATGATAAGCTTGTTGGCATTTCTCAGTCCTTTGATCCTAATGCAACTCTAACTAGAAGTGTTGAAGGACATATTATAGCTCTACATGATCAACACTCAAGCCTTCAAGCAGATAAGGAGAAAATTTTGAGAAAAGTAGGTGAACTCTGCAACCTGATTGCCAGCCGGTTGGACACTATACTTGTTAGACAGTTCAGATAACGAGAGGAAAACTGAGAGGGGGGGGGTGAATCAGTTGTCACCAAATTAAAGAAATTTAAGCATTTAAATCCTTATTACCAGAACACATAAACTTAATACTGGAATAACTGATAAAGAATTTAAACATAAACACAAATCACAAAATAGTTACCATCCATCCATAACACATGACACCAATATTTGTACGTGGAAAACCCGGTAAAGGGAAAAACCACGGTGGGAAGATTACCCACAGTCAGATAATACTTTTGCAGTAAGTATGTGGTTACAATATGAGGGGTCTACACATGCAGGAAGGCCAATAGCCTAGAGTGCATTGCTTATCACAAAAAGGAGCGTCACTAACTACATTAGCATCGGACTACAATCTGGAAAGAAGAGTAAACTGCAAGTATAGCATCTCCTATGCCTAAGTACAGTTCTGATTAAGCTCAATATCAGAGGCCTTAAACCTCTCTTACAAACCCAACTCGATTACCTATGATCGACCAAACCTTTTGCATATGATTATAACATTATTTGCACACAGATCATCCCAAAACCTTTTTCTATCAACCCATGATCTAACAAGAGATCTTACATCATATTTATACCAATGTGGGACCTAAACAATTAGGTCGGCCACCTAAAAGATAATACAATAAATTCATAACATAAACCCATAATCCAATGATCAACCAAGTCGGCTTAGGCTGAAAACAATGTAAACCAATCATTAAATCTCATCGGTAACACATCAGGAACATCCTCCAACATGTTACAAAAACCGGTCCATAACCTAGATAACACCAGACTCAAAATAGGTCGCCATAAACCAATCCAACACCACCAATGAAATGGAACACGAATATGATAACCAACAACATCCTGAAAGCCATCTAGATGCCGCACCAACACCACTTATCACGTGCATCAAAATATCTTCAACAAAGATATGTCGGTAAAACCCTTACCAATGACCAAAAGGCTTACTAGAACAAATGATAGCTCCCGAGTCATCAAATCTCGAGCCAACTGATCATGATACACATCTGAATAGCATGAATGATAGATCCAAACCAATTCCACAAACCAAAGCATATCGGATCCTACCGGATCAATATCATAATCAACCACTCTACCAGAACCAATCGGAAACCGGTAAACAACCAAAACAACCGTTGTTGCCATCAATGACAAAATATCAATGCAACACATAACTAATTCCAAATTGCCAACAATCTCCCCCTTTGGAATTGATGGCAACACTAGATGTCAAAAACATCCAAGTGCCAAGAAATGTCAAACAGGTCTCCCCCAATGGAAGACAACCAACAATCTCCCACAAAATGATATAGCAATGAAGTTCTAAACCAAACTCACTTTTGTCTGATATTATGTTAAGCTCTATTTTTCACATATATCTCTCCCCCTTTGACATCAATGCCAAATATTTGGCATAAAACATCAAAGAAAAATCATAAATCCTCTGAAACATACAACTGACTACTCTCCCTGAGTAGTAGCACCACCACATCAATCTGGAATGAGTAATAACTTTGATAATGCATATCGAACTAATGTCAATCAACATCACTCGGGTCTCTACCGGAGGGGCAAAAACCCCCAATCTATTTTTGAAGTACTCAAATGATTCTTTAGGCAAAGGTTTAGTGAAAATGTCTACAATCTACTCTTTAGTGTTCACATAAACCAGCCTAACTTCATTTCCTTCCACCTTCTCCTTCAAAAAGTTATACTTGATAGATATGTGCTTTGTCTTAGAATGAAATACTGGATTCTTTGATATATCAATAGCAATAGAGTTATCACAGTGAATAACTACCGGTTCATTACAATCCACCTTTATATCCTTCAACATTTGCTTCATCCATAGAACTTGTGTACAGTTAGTAGCAAAAGAAACATACTCAACTTCAATAGTAGATAAAGAAGTGCATGACTGCTTCTCGCTGATCCATGAAACAAGTTTTTTTCCAAGAAAGAAAGCTTCATTAGATGTTCTCTTCCATTCATCAACATCTCCAGCCTAATCTGCATCTGTATATGCACATAATGTAAAGTCATCATTTTTAGGATACCACAAACCATATTCAGTTGTTCCCTGCAAATGCCTGAAAATCCTTTTCACTGCACTCTCATGATTTTCTCTAGGATCACTTTGATATCTTGATACAATACAAACTGCATTCATTATATCCGGTCTAGTTTGAGTCAGATATAACAAACCACCAATCATAGATTTGTACCTAGTAGGACTTACCGATGTAGATGCATCTTTCTTTGTCAAATTCTCACTTGTAACCATAGGAGTACTAACCGATTTACAATTTTCCATACCAAATTTCTTCAACAACTCTCTAGCATACTTAGTTTGACGGATGAAAATACCTTTATCAGTTTGAGTAATTTGCAAACCTAAGAAAAATCTCATCTCCCCAATCATAGACATCTCAAATTCATTCTTCATATTGTTAAAGAATTTCATACACAACTTATCTTCACCTCAAAAAATGATATCATCAACAAAGACCTCAATAATCAATATGTCATCATTACTAATCTTATAATATAAATTACTATCAGCATTACCTTTAATGAAATCAAGCTCCAAAATATATTTATCCAGTCTTGCATACCAAGCTCTAGGGGCTTGTTTCAATCCATATAAAGCTTTCCTTAACCTTCAAACCATGTTTTTGTCATCTGAAAGTGAAAATCCATCAGTTTGCTCAATATAAACTTCCTCTTCAAGATCTCCATTCAGAAATGCACACTTAACATCCATCTGATAAACCTTGTAATTCTTATGAGGAGCATAAGCAAGAAATAATCTCACACCTTCAATCCTAGCTACCAGTGCAAAGGTTTTGCCATAATCAATTCCTTCCTTATGAGAATAACCTTTACAAACCAATCTAGCTATACTCCTCACAACTTGTCCATCCTCATTCAATTTATTCTTGAAAACCCATTTAGTTCCAATAACATTCTTATTTATGGGCCAAGGAACTAAAGTCCATGTGTTATTCTTTTCTATCTGATCTAATTCTTCTTCCGTAGCTTTCATCCAATATTCATCTTTACAAGCTTCAATTACAGATGCCGGTTTAACTTGAGAAATAAAACATACCTCATCAGTTGCCAACCTTCTTCTTGTCATCACTCCTTTGCTTTTCTCTCCAATGATATGATCTTCAGAATGATGCAACCTTACATAGTTAGGAGTCTTTTGATTTTTTGTTCCTTTGTCCTAATCTTCAATTATTGTTGAATTTTTTGATACTGCCGAAGTAACTGGTTCAACATTTTGTTCTGGTATAGGTGCTACCGGTTCAGTTATGATCATTTCCATTACCAGTTCTCTCTCATAAGTTGTAATTTGACTTATGTTTTGCTCATCCACTTTGACATTTGTGCTCTCTACAATTCTCTACAATATCTTGTTATAACATCTATATGCTTTTCTTTCATTACAATAACCAAGAAATATTCCTTCATCACATCTAGGATCAAACTTTCCAATAGAATCATATCTTTTGATATAGTATTTACTACCAGAGATTCTGAAATACTTAACTATCGGTGTATGACCAAACCATAAGTCATAAGGTGTCTTATCGATATCTCCTTTGATATGAACTCTATTAAATGTGTATATCGCCATACTTACAGCTTCTCTCTCGTAGATATGAGGCAGATTATCTTCCATCATCATGGTTCTAGCTGCATCCAAGATAGTTATGTTCTTCATTTCCACAACTCCATTCTACTGAGGTGTCTGATGTGCAGACAACTGTCTCCTTATCCCATTCTTCTCACAATAACTGTTAAATTCACCGAATGTGAATTATCCACCCTGATCTGACCTTAAACATTTAATCTTCAATCCTGTCTCTGTCTCAACTTTACCTTTAAAGATTTTAAACTTTGCAAATGCTTCAAATTTCTCCCTTAGAAAAGTAAACCACATCATTATAGAATAATCATCAATGGTTAGCATGAAATATCTATCACCCTGAAAACTTTTGATTCTAGCAGGACCACACAAATCAGTATGAATAAGATCAAGAACATCATTAGATTTGTCTTATATACTATTAAAGGAAATCCTAACTTTCTTTCCCATTTGACATTCCTTACATACCGAATTATAGGGCTTTACAATCTTAGGTATATCTCTAACTGCCTTAGTAGAATTGATGTTCACAATGCAATCAAAATTCACATGACACAACCTCTTATGCCATAGCCAACTCTCATCAATTTTTTCAATCAAACATGTCTTCTCATCGGAGTTCAAATGAAAGATATTACCTTTAGTCTGTGTACCAGTTGTAATTTCCAAACCATATCTATTGATAATCTTGCCTTTTCCATCCTTGAACTGTAACTGAAATCCCTTATCCACCAATTGTCCTACACTCAAAAGATTATGCCTTAAACCTTCAACATAATAAACATTATTAGTGTTATGCTTACCATCCAATGATATTGTTCCTTTTCCCTTGATAATACATGCTTTGTATCTTCAAATCTAACCAGACCACCATCAAGTTCTTGCATAGATAAGAACGTCCTTTTATCTCCAGCCATATGATGTGAACATCCACTGTCAGTTACCCATTCATCCTTGACTTCAATTTTAGCAGCAAGGACCTTCTCTTCAGGTATCAGATCATCTTCCTTGATAGCCAAAACTACCCATTCCTTTCCATTGCCAGATCCACTAGCTGAATGTTGTGCTGGTTCATCATTAGAATCAGTCACACCTCCCTCATCCACATAGTATCATGATTTGTCTTTGTTTTTCCTATACTTATGCTTATTCTAATAATCATGGTTAGTCCTAAAAGATATTCTAGCTCTTTCTTTAAATCTTGAATTCCTTTCAGGACATCTAGATGAAAAATGACCTATCTTATTACATATAAAGCATTTAAAAGGTGATTTTACTTCATATTTACTTCATGTCGGTCCTTTAGGTACTCTTCTAGCAAATAAGGCTTCAAGTTTCTCAAACTCTTTATCTTCTTTCTTCATATCCTCTAGTTCCTTCACATATAAAGCTTTCCAATCACTCTTGCCAGTAGATGATGTAGATGCATGAAAAACAGGTTCAGATTTAACAGCTCCAGAAGGTCCAAATTCCTCAAGCTCAAAAACAGATAATTTCCCAACCAAGGTAACCCTATTAACAGAGGTGTTTGCCATAGTTCTCAACTCATTAATTGCAGTAGCCTTCATCTTATAAGCCGGTGGCAAAGCTCTCAGTACTTTAGAAACTATTTCATCTTTGCTCAGAGATCCACCACAACATTGAATTCCCAAAACAATCTCATTAACTCTCTCTATAAAAGCAGTAATCCTTTCATCTTCTTCCATCTTCAGATTTCCATACCTTACCCGGTAACCATCAAGTTTAGCAATTTTAATAGTAGGGTCACCTTCATTCAGAGTCTCCAATTTGTCCCATATAGCCTTTGCAGTTGATTTGTCAGTTAGTCTCATAATTTGTTGATCAGAAAGTGCACACAAAAGGGCTTCTCTAGCTCTACAATCATTCTCAAGCTCTATATCCAGACCAGCCAGAGGAGGATTACCAGATGACGGATTAAATGATGTAACACCATTCTGAGTGATCTCCCAAATCTCCTTTCCAAGACATCTCAAATGAGTCTCCATCTAAATCTTCCATACCCTATAATTTGTTCCATCAAACCTAGGAATTTCTCTCCGAAAAACAGCAGCAGATGAGCTAGATGAGCTTGAACTGCTAGATGCCATAGGATCTTCCTCAAGCAGTTAAGCTTCTGTAGAGAGGACCAAGCTCTGATACCAATTGTTAGACAATTAAGATAACCAGAGGACAACTGAGAGAGGGGGTGGGTGAATCAGTTGTCACCAGAATAAAGAACTTTAAGCATTTAAATCCTTATTACCAAAACACATAAACTTAATACCGAAATGCATAAACCAAATACCAGAATGACCGATAAAGCATTTAAACATAAAACATAAGTCACAGAACAGTTACCATCCATCCATAACACATGACGCCAATATTTGTATGTGGAAACCCGATAAAGGGAAAAACCGCGGTGGGAAGCCTACCCACAATCAGATAATACTTCTATAGTAAATATGTGATTACAATATGAGGGGCCTGCACATGGAAGGCCAATAGCCTAGAGCACACTTCTCATCACAAAAAGGAGCCTCACTGACTACATAAACATCAGACTACAATTTGGAAAGAAGAGTGAACTGCAAGTATAGCATCTCTTATGCCTAAGTACAATTTTGGTTAAGCTCAATATCGGAGGCCTTAAACCTCTCTTACGAACCCAATTCTATCACCTATGATCGACCAAACCTTCTACATATGATTATAACATTATTCGCACACAGATCATCCCTTAACCTTTTTCTATCAACCCATGATCTACAAAGAGATCTTACATCATATTTATACCAACCCAAGACCTAAACAATTAGGTCGGCCACATAAAAGATAATACAATAAATTCATAACATAAACCCATAATCCAATGATCAACCAAGTCATCTCAGGCTGAAAACAATGTAAACCAATCATTAAATCTCGTTGGTAACGCATTAGGAACATCCTCCAACACGTTACAGAAACCAGTCCATAACCTAGATAACACCGGACCCAAAATAGGTCGCCATAAACCAAATCCAACACCATTGATGAACTGGAACATGAACATGATAACCAACAGCAATTTGAGTTAGGATTTCTGAAGGTTATTGTTGCAACTTGTTCACTGGCATCATATAGATGATTTACAGTGTAATTATACGCAGCCTGTGTATAATCTGTGGTATCAATGCCTCGCCTGGAAGTGGAAGGACCCCTTTGATCTTGCGATGGAAGTGGATTTTTAAACATCAGATGATCATTATTGGTTGTTTTCGGGTCATGTCCTTCAATTTCAATTTCTCCTCAATCAATAAGATCCTGAATAAGATCTTTCAATCGGTGACAATTGCTTGTCTTGTGTCCTCTTCCTTGATGGAATTCATAGTGTTCAGTACCTCTCCACCATGCCAGTTTGACCTGAGGTTCATAGTTTGATAGTTTAGGTAGAGTGACCAAATTTTGAGAAATGAGTTGTCGCAATACTGTTTCAATGGGTTCCCCTAAGGGATTGTATGTGCGTTTTTGTTTTTGCTGACGAGGTCTTGGTTCATCATGAGATGTGATGCGACCTTGATTGGAAGGAATATTTGTGTTATTCTGAGGTGGAGGATTTTGTCCTGCAAACTAAACCACAGGTTGTGCATTTTGTATAGTTTGGGCATCCACAACCCCATCATTCACGATATTCTTGTTTTTATTCCAGAAGTTTGGTTTATCGCTATTGGCGAGGACCATCTTTTGGTTCATTAAAGATTTTGATGAGTCTTTTCTTGATAAGTGCCCTTTCACATTTAAAACCCTTGGTGATCATATCATTAAAAGAGTTTGTGTCTTTGACATCCAGGTGAAATTCCATTTCTTCGTTTAAGTTGGAAATGAATATTTCCACTAGTTCTCATTCAGGTAACTGAAGAGAACGTCTGCTAGACATTTGGCGCCATTGTTGCAGGAATACTCAGAATAGCTCACCTGGTTTTTGTTTGGTGTTGCACAGATCAGCCATGGTAATGTCGCGTTCAATGTTATGAGAGTAATGAGCTAGGAACTTCTGGATGAGTTCCTCAAATGTTCTAATGCCACCTGGTAGTCGGGAAAACCATGAGGTGGTTATTCCTCCCAAGCTTTGGGGAAAAAGGCACATGAGGTATGTGTCTTCATATGCCACTTCAAGACAAGTGGAATGAAATTCTCTGACATGATCACGGGGATCTCCCTTTCCTCTATATTTTTCAAATTTGGGTGTTTCCAATCCTCGTGGAAAGGGTGGCATATAAAGATTCCGATCAAAAGGATAGGGACAGATGTCATTGAGTGAGAATTGGTTAGTTTTGACACCACTATGAAGTTTTTGGGCGAGATTCTTGACTTGTTGCCGCAACATCTCCATTTCAGTTGGAGGAGGAGGTGGTGGGTTACCTCGAGGAATGTTATATCTGATGGGATCTCTACCTCTTTCCTCTTCATGGCGACTTTGTCTTTTGGATGCTTGTCTTAATTGGGCAAGATCAAAGTCAGAGGGGAGTTTGGCTCCTTCTTGAGCGAGTTTTAAGAAGTGAGCATCCGCATTGCTCCTGAGTATTTCGTCAAACAGTCTGTTAAAGAGAGGGTTATGCTGAGCCCTTTCTATTGTTGCGGGAGTGGGAGTACTTGGGTTTTCCTCATTCGCATTTCTGCCGAATCCTTCTTGAAATTCATTGAGATTTTCTTCTTCTTCTTCTTCTATTTCTATTTCTCGTTGCCTCGACTATGATCGGGTTTGAGCCATTTTGTTTATGAGCTTTTTGTTGAAGTTGTGTGAAAATGATGATGAGTTTTTGATGAAATGAGAGATTGATGATTGGTGAATTGTGTTGCATGTAGATCTCTAGCACTTTTAAGGTAGATGTAACCAAAATTCCTTCTTTGAATTGTTTGTTTGTTTTGATAAGATTTGATGTGATAAGGTGTAGAGATATCTGAGATGTGTTACAGATTTAACTACCTAGTAATGAGAGGATTCACTCATGAACTAGTTTTAACCTGCATAGATGTGTCTCTTAGGATGAGCTTATCCTAGATGTAGAAACAATCTAAAAAGTGATGTGAAGTGTTTGATTCAAGCAATATCTAAAAGAGAACTTTGGGACAAGAACCTCTCAATGTTTTGAGAGTTGGAACGGATTGATGATGAAAAAGGATGATGACTGAAATGTTTTCAACTTCAATAAAAACTTTGTGTTATAAAGGGGACAAACTCTACCTCTTCCCTTTCAGGTGTTGGTGGTATTTCTCAAGCTGTGTTATAGGTGATATAGATGTTTGGGAAAAAGTTGGGATTAATCTTACCTCCTTGGTTTTTGTGATAACTCGGAGCTCTATATTGCATAAAAGCTCTGCGGTTCAATGATTCTGAATCAAATTCGTTTGTTTTGCCTTGAAGGTAGAGACGCATGTGACGCAGAAAAACTCTATGGGAGACAAATATTTGTCTATTGATATAGAAGAATTCCCTCTTTTTGATCAAAGCCTTTGAGCTTGATGGTCTTCTTTTCAAGTTGATATTCTGATGACGCTTCTTCTTTCGCAAGATGTGAAGAATGGTCATAAAACTTTGACTCTTTGTTGTTTGCACTTTTGTTTTTGATGTGTTTGGTTGGATGAATACTTTGTTTTTGGAAGTGATTTTCCGATTTGACGTTTCTTTGACAAGAAAACAAAGCAAGCACACAAACACAAGAATGTAGCCTGAAAAGGCACAAATGAGTATGGGTCTAGATCAACCCAATCCTTGGACTTGTATATGACCCTTCCTTTAAATGTATTTTAAGGTGTATTTCCAAAGCCTGAAGTCGGCTCAATTTGCCCTTGGTCTTTAAAACGAACACACTTGAAACACTTTTTATCCCTAAGGTCAAATGGCCAGTTGTGATAAATTTAGCCCACATCTTGATATTTCTTCGACTTTGGTACTACATACCTTATGAATCCCGCCGTGGCAGGTAAGCATGTGATATACTAAGTCTTGCACGAGCATAACAAATAGATGATCCCTATGATGGGGGAGTCACCACTTTTATCAAACCACAAGTGACTTTTCAAAAAGCTATGTTTCTACTCAAGGAAACATGTATGGTGAGTATCTTGGGAGCAAAACCATCTATGCTCTTGCACTAAATTATATCACAAATATTCTCAATCAATAGAACGGGTGGGATACTATTAAAAGTGTTTAGTCATGTTCGATGTTTTTGGACATAAGTTCATTCTGCAATGACTCACTTAAGAGCCTTGTAACTGGTGGTGGGGCCCATTTGTCCTGTCGGCCAGTTACACTGTAGGAACAACTATACCCAAGGCTACAGCTTTTGCTCTCACCTGATTTCTATAGCGGCTCGAAGGATTTACCGCTCCAGGTCATTCCCAAGAGTATCGATCCCTTGGCAGGCCTCTCCTAAAAAGATAAAATTTGAGTGTTACTAACACTTTTCTCTTGCACCTAGGACCACGAAAGCCAAGGGAGAGGATAGTGTGTGTTAGAGGTAGGACCACTCGACTGACTTTTTGCACAAGTGTGCCAAGCACGAAAGACACTTTGTTCTTTTTAATCCACCATTGCAATGTGATCTAACTATTTGGAGACATTGCTCCAACAGCCATGGTGTTCTTTTTAACTTCAAAGGCAATTTGTTTTGTAATCTAGAATTTGGAAATCCCGGTCAACTTAATGAAAAACACGTTTGCTTGAAGTAAAATTTGTTTGCAAAAATCAAAACAAATGGATTGTGTATTTTATGTGCACCAAAATTTGAAGTGTGGATTGTAAATCTTTTTAGTTTGATGCAAGGAAATCAAATTTGTTTGTTGATTTTAAGCACCGAAAGACAAGTGATCCTAACTAGAAAGCAATGAAATTTTGTTTGTGTTCAAGTTTTAATGCACCAAAGGAAAATTTGTGATTTTTAATGGTGTGTTTTAACCTGTACAAACAACAATGTGTTGGTAAAATCGATGTCCAAGGGGGGGCTTCCACAAGCCTAAAATTTTTCCCTTTTTTAGTTACAAGGCAATTTTTACGACATTCTGTTACAATAGCGCTAGTCTGCGTTTGAACAGAGGCGCTATTTAACACAGAAGCGCTGAAAGAATGGGAAAGACAGAAAAGTCAAAAGCGCTGAAAGAGGGTCAATAGCGCCAAAAGCGCCAAAACAAATCCAAAAGCGCTGAAATTTGGACAATAGCGCTATTGTAAGAACAATAGCACTAAAAGTATAAGTGTCGGTAGCGCTAGAACATGTTCAATAGCGCCAAAGCGCAACCTGTGTGATATTTTCAACATTCAGACATGTTAGTTTGCTAAAAAGATGATATTTTTTGGTGTTTTGATTCACGTCGGGTTCACCAGATGATGCCCTACAAAGTGGACAAGGTTAGTCTAAGAGAAAAACAACACAAGACACATAAGAAAATCGTTAGTGTTATTTAATCAAAGACTAATCTAAATAGGCATACCAAGAGAGACACTAAAAACATGAAAGCATATTTAACCAAAGAAGCAAATATGATGAAGCATCTCCAAATACCTCCTAACATGCATTTAGCTCTTTCTCCCTTGTTCCTCTCCTCTCCAAGTTCCAAAATAGTGTAGCTCTCAGCAGCTTTTTGCACTATGGATGCTTATGGAGGATTGAGATTGTAGTATTGTGCTCCAAATATGAAATGAAAAGCTAATACTATGCTATTGATGCTAAAATGATTGATTTTATCCAAAATGACAAGATATTAGTTAATTATGCTAAAAATGCTCTCTTAAAATGCCTATAGCTTAAATGCATACAAGTATTCAGGATCTGGATTATGAAGAAATGGGCTCTATTTATAGGAAAAATGGAGCAATGGATGGTTGAGATTGAGTAATCTCAACAAGGGTCAGGATTGAATAATTTCAAATCCATGTGAGGGCTTTCAACCCAATCCCAGGATGACAAGTGTCAATGTGAGATAGGTTGAGAGGGGAGGGAATAAGCATTAAATGCTTGATATGACCTTGGGATTTAGAGTCAAGGTTGGTTGAATGAATAAACTCTTTATTCAAAGAATAAAGCTTTTATCCAATGGATAAACTCTTGTGCAAATGTGAAATGGATGAATATGGTCAAAACAATAAATGTTTGGGGGGAAAAGTTTGAAATAACCATAAATGGTTATGTAAGAGCCATTAGTGGTCTTGGAAGACTTTGGGGGTTAATTTGTTGAACACACAAAGCATTAAATGCTTTTCAAAGACTTTGGAGTCTTTGAGAAGTGACTCCATTTTGCTTAAGAATGTGACAATAATTAGGGGATGGATTAGGCTAATTAGGAAGGGGTTAGAAGAATCTAGAAGGGGATTAGATTTTGCAAGTGGATTTGGTGGGTGAGGGAAAATAGGATTTTATTAAATTAAAAATTCATTTATTCCAATAAATATGTGCAAGTTGCATTTGTAGGAAAATGCAAGTGGGGGGGGACAATGATTTAAATAAATATTTTATTTAATTTATTTAAAAGAGGAAAAGGGGATTTAACTAAATAAATAGATTTTATTTATTTAATTGATTGGAATTTGATTTAATGAATTAATTAAAATAAATTGAATAATTTATTTAATTAATAGAAGAATGTTTGGGGAGGAATTAATTAAATATTAATTTAATTAACTGATGGCTAGTGGATTTTTAATCAAATAAATAGCGAATATTTATTTAATTAAGTTAGACATATTTGTGTGACTACACATTGTAATTCATCATTGTATCAGTTGTGTAAGTCAGCGAGACTTCCCTGAGGGTTGTAGCCTTTCGGGTTATTGTAATTGAGCAATGAGTTCTAGGCAGTGTGCCTGAATGCCTGTGCATTCCCATTTTGTAATATTGTTTTGCTATTGGTCATAGTGGAATTCAAATCCCACCGTGGTTTTTCCCATTTGGGTTTCCACGTAAAAATCCGGTGTTATGATCTTGTGGTTGTTTGTTTCATGTTTATGCATTTCAGTTTTAAGTGTTTGCTTCCGGTGGTTAAAAATTAAGTTTGAAAATCTATTAACCGGTGATCCCTGAATCCAACAATACCTTGGATAAATCAATCTAGAATACTTCATATAGCCTTTCATTAATTGTGTTAAATATGTACATGAAGGAAAAGTCATCAAAATTTATAGAGTTCATTATAACTTAGTACTAGATATGGGTCATTTTATATTGATAAATGTATGAAGAAAACTAAGGAACTATTGTATATACATTCAAAGATTATATATATGATCAACAAAAAATTTACTCAAAGGAGAAAAGAGAAAGTTTTGAAAGAGTCACGTAGCAACTTATCGATCTTCTCATTATATAACAAATAAGATAAAAGACCTAAAGAGCCTCAAGTTGTGTATCCTATCATAACTAAGCATATAGGTCTTGATATGTATACATTCATACAAGTGATTCATATTATGTACCAAGTAATCAGAAAAATAATAAGTAAAATGTATATAAAAAGGCACATTTAATATTGCTCCATGAACTAGCGCTACTGTGCCGCAATGGCGCTATTGCCCCATTGTTTGAGTGCTTTTGGTTTGATATAGCGCTACTGTATGCAAGTTTTAGCGTGTTTGCTAAATAAGCGCTATTGAGGGCTTAATTGAGCGTTATTGAGTTCAAGTAGTGCTACTATGTAACTGTCTGAGCGTTGTTGCAGTTTTAGCACTTTTGTATAGTTGAGTGAGCGCTTTTGTTAGGGTTGTAGCGCTATTGTTGAGAAACTAGTGCTTTTGTTGGTATAATAGCGCTTTTGTCTTAGGATAAAAAGATGCCCCAGTTTAGATGAAGAAAATCTCCCAATGTCAATGATTGATGGATGGCGAGGTGAAGTGGGAGTTGTTTTGAACCATAGCAGTCTGATGAGACTTAGGTCATTTGTTAGGAGAAATGCTCGTTGAAGTCTAGGTGGCCATGATTGCTTACCTGTTGAGACCCGAAGATACTTGATCAAAGTATCTATTGATAGTCTAGGTTTAAACTTAAGAAAGTTTGAAAACAAAACAACTGATAGTGATTGATGAATGTCCATGTGCAGGAGGAGCTGCGCGTGGTGCAGTTACGTGAGTGACATCTACGACACAGGGGTTGTGGGATCGATTGACACAGGCAGAGATAGACTGCATTGTCGCGACTGGTCTATATGAGGTGATGCACATGCCCGTGATTCGTATGAATCATGGATTGATCACAGCACTAGCAGAGCGGTGGCACAGCGAGACGTGCACCTTCCATTTGGCACAAGGGGAGATGACATTGACCCTAGAGGATGTGTGGCGCATCCTACGAATTTCGATTCGGGGGGAACTAGTCACACACAACAGATCCTGGGGGACTCTTACAGTGCAGAAGATTTTTGATGAGGATGTTTTCATTGATGATGGCTCCGTCGCTTGGGAGGATATAGCTGCTTTATATGAGCCTCTACCAGCAGTGTTATCAGGTATTGTGGGAGGTCTTCTTTGTCCAGACAGGCGATCACATGGTTTGGTCGTCAGATGGGGACAGGTTATCAAGATGATGATGACCGAGGGGACCCAATTTGCGTAGGGGTCGTGCGTGCTGGCGCACATGTACCAGGAGCTCCATGAGGTGGTTTATCGGGGGAGGGGTTCCTTAGCAGTGGGCATGATGCTGCTGCATATTTGGGCTTGGGAGCACCTACCAGTGACTCGACTGGTGAGTCTGAGATTCCGGGCAGTAGACCAGCTGTATATGTTTATGTATAGCAACATGATGAGTCAGCCCCACCTAGGGAAGTTAGAGTGGTCGCGGTGGGCATTGGACGACCTGGATGCAGTGATATGGCGGCCATACTTGGAGTGTGAGCCATGGGATGATGACACAGAGGCACTGCCATATGTGTTTATGACTCGATTCCTCATTGGGAGGACCTCATACCATGTGGAGAGGCAGGTGCCCGGACGAGTGCTGAGACAGTTTGGGTAGTAGCAGGGATTGCCTAGGGGATCAGGAGAGTATGCTTGGGTTATTCGGGAGAGGTATACATGGGGTCCAGTGCTACCGTATGATCAGGCACTGGCAAAGTTCCGGACACTGCAGGTGAGACCATGGGACATACGACCGAGGGTCATGGATGCAGGTGTGACAGATGAGTATACGCAGTACCAGGCAGCGCACCCGATCCCATGGATATCGGATCCAGCAGAGCCGATCCCAGCTTTTGAGGATGAGAGGGGACGAAGACGGAGGAGGGCAGGAGGTCGAGGAGGAGGAGTACGAGGTGGAGGAGATGTAGGAGGTGGAGGAGGTGGTGGAGGAGATGGAGGAGATGGAGGAGGTGGAGGAGGAGATGGAGGAGGTGGAGGAGGATTGGGGATGCAGAGTCAGTGGAGAGGGAGAGGTGGACTGCCTCTACGGATATCACAGGGACCATTGATACAGGGAGGAGTTCAGCTGAGTGGGAGGGGGATGGAGAGGGAGATCCCGATGGACAGAGGGGAGGGGATTACTGGAGAGGGTGGTGCAGGCGAGGCAGCTATGGATACTGAGGAGGGAGCCACTAGAGATCTGCAGGATCACATGATAGTATGCTTGCAGACGCGGATAGAGGATTTGGAGGCGGAGGTAGCAGCTAGGGATGTGTAGCTATTTGCACAGGAGTCAGAGCTGATGGTGGTGCTGCGGGAGAGAGATAGTGTAGTGGAGAGATTGGCGGAGCTACAGGAGAGAGTGCGAATTTGAGTAGGAGCACAGGGGCCTACAGGGGAGGTGATGAGGGAGATGCGACGAGCACAGGCTGAGATAGAGTACTGGCGGGGTTTATACGAGCAGGTGGTGCCAGTTAGTCAGCGAGCTCTTAGCTATTCGCAGATGCGGCAGGCCAGATCAGAGCGATCGCAGAGGGTGTAGAGCAGTGGGGGTGTGATGGGTCCGATGCGGAGGGAGAGATCAGGGGATGCAGGAGGGAGTGGTGGTTCGATGAGGCCTCCATGGAGAGATGGATTAGGTGGTGTAGGGACCAGTGGTGGAGTAGGGGGAGGTGTTGGGACAGCATCTAGCCAGAGTGGCATTTGAGAGAGCTTTTTTGCATATATGCATTTGTATCATTGTTTATTTTTTGGTCTGTATCTTGGATGGCTCTTGGTAGCCGATTTTTGTAGACTTCATTGCACTCTGATATATGAGATGAGATATATATGAGGAGATCCCATATTTAGATGATATGCAGTTGATTATGTATGGATGTTTATGCAGGATGATGAGTTTATTGCTTAGATGGATATGTGTATATGTATGCATTGTTGAGATGTTTCTTACATGCATGTTTTGATGATGATACTGACATATGAATGCAGGTTTATATATGTATGATTTGTTTGATTTTTGATGTAATGCCATGATGATGATGTATGCTTATGATAATTTATGAATAGGATTTTGGTGTTTCCTCTTTTAATATAATGATGAGATGATTTATGTGATGATGTTAATGCAATGGTTGAATGAATGATGTTATGTATGGATATGCATCTAGATATTTTTAGATGAATGTAATATGGATAAACAAAATGTAAAGTACAAATGTTTATATGATAATGCCTTTAAACGAATGCATATGTAAAATGGATATTTATAAAATGGTATGAACCAATGTTTTATAAACAAGTGGATTTATGATTTTAAATGCGTTAAATATGATTTAAGTACAAATGATAATGTGATGATATTATAACGGATGTTTTAATAACTGCACCTTAATGCAATTAAAAAGATGATAATGAATGCAATGTGAATGAATCCTAAAACGAGCATAATAAGATACTTAGTAATGAATGAATGCACCTTTAACTAAAAATGAATGTATGCAATAATAAATGATAAAGGATGATAAAATGATGATGGATAATCGATACTATATGAATGCCTAGTAAATGACTTAATATAATCAAAGACAATTTAATCCCATGAATGGATCTAATTATTTATGATTGATGCAATGATGCAAATGTTTAATGAAAATTAATGTCCAAAATGAACTATATGCAATGTTAAGTTAAAAATGACATGAATGTACTTAATGCAAGATGCAACTAAATGTGATGATGATATGACCATGAGGAATACAAGGTTTTTGAGACTTTGCATGATGCATTGATGATGTATCAGAGTGCTCGGTCGTGATTGTATCCAAGACCAGCTTAATTTTCACATTTGCATATAAATCCTATATATGAATGGATGAATGAATGCAAGATATAAATAGATGAGATGAAATGACGATCCATAGTGCTCTATTTTCATCATTAAGCTTTTAAAATGTTGGAAGAGAATACAAGCATCTTGACATAATGATTCAAGACGACCTGAGTATTCCTTTCATGGATTTTATATAGCAAGTTAATACAAATGACTTGATATATAAGGGTCAAGTCGACCAAAGTATTGCTTGCGGAATAGACAAGGATTATCTCCATTCATGCATGACTTGGATCGTCCTCCTTGATCTTAGGCTGATCATATCCTGAGACAAGTGTATACCATACTAAGAGATAAAAACCTTTATCCAGTTTGGATGAGGTAGGAGGAATCAAAGGAAGAGCATTGTACCTGCACACAAACAATATATACATAAAGAATAAAGAATAAGGATCCTTGGTAATGGTTCATGCCCATATGGTCGAGGTATACACTATAGTCAGCAATTCGTAATGATCTATGACTGTATTTTTGCCTATGATCACGTAGTTTGGTGAACGTCCCACATAGACACCATTAGTACATGCCCCAGAACTTCATCGGAAATAATGCGTAAACGATACAAAACAATGCTGAAAGATCCCGATACAGATAAACGAATGATTGTACTCACAAATCAACCAAGTATTTGATAGCTTAACATAATTTTCTTGTCAAAGAAAACGTCACTTTTTGTCTTTGTTTTGGTAAGGAAGGATGCATCCTTGTTGAAGACAGTTTGTTGTGTTGATGTGGATTGTGTGGTCGATTGGTAAATGGTCATCGTGTGAGTGTTATGTCAATGTTTGTTTTGGTATTTGCATGGATGAGTATGTACAAAGTGTTGCCATGTTTTTGTTGGATTTTTTATGTTTTCCGATGTTTTTTGATTTTGTGAGACATTTTCCAATGTTTTTGGTGTTTTGATGATTATTTGGAATGAAGCCCTTAATGAATCATAAGACAATGTAGAATCCACTTCCATCAATAGGTTAAGGGCATTGCCCCCAGTTTTAGACATGACTATGAAAAAGCGGGATGCGAGATGCATGGAGTACTATCTTAATTGCAGATGAATAACAAGCCATGGTTTAGATGGATGGATGTATGTATGAAGTAGATGTGATCGCAACAAGTCTAAAAGACAATGGAGCCATAGCCTTTTCGAGTGGCGCCTGTTTGCTAGGTTTTCACCATCGTACTTACCCAAGGTGCCACTAGAGTGGTTGTTCACCATTTGGATGCATGATTTTTCTTTACTTTTTTTTTCTTTTTTTTTTGAATGTTTTTGTATTTTCTTCAGGACATTTTTCTGAATGTTTTTGATATTTTCTGGTATGTAGGGGAGCCTGATGCTTTGTACAGCTTAGGTATAAAATCATTTGAGGTGCATGTTGTTGATTGGATCTGCAAGCGGTTCTCCTTCTGATGTAGCCAACTAATATGCCCCGGACCCGAACACAGCAGTGACAACATATGGGCCCAGCCAGTTGATTCAAAATTGCCCTGATGTTCTCTATTTGGTTGGTTGCGAGGATTCTCTTGTAGAACAAGATCACCTACCTCAAATGTATGAGGTCTAACTCGGTGATTGTAGCTTCTGCTCATGCGCTGCTGATAGGCTTTGAGATGATTGTATGCAGCTTGTCGCTTCTCATCAAGTAATTCTAAGTCTTGGAGGCATGAGACTCTGTATGCTTCATCATCGATGAGATTTTGCAAGGAAACCCGTAATGATGGTATCTCGACCTCAATAGGCAAGATAGCTTCTGCACCATAGACCAACGAATAAGGAGTTGCACCTGTAGGGGTTCGAATGCTAGTTCGATATGCCCATAGCGCTGGATTTAGTTGAACATGCCAATCACGGCCAGCATCATTGACTGTCTTCTTTAGGATCCTCAATATGTTTTTATTCGATGCTTCGGCCTGACCATTGCCTTGTGGGTAATAGGGAGTGGAAAAGTGGTGTTGGATATGAAATTTCTCACAAAGTTCATGGACATCCTGATTTTTGAAAGGAAGACCATTATCTGTGATGATGGACATGGGCACACCATACCGGCAGATGATGTAGTTGAGGATGAATGAGGCGATCTGCTTGCCTGTGACTCGGGTAAGTGGAACAGCTTCGATCCACTTTGTGAAATATTCGGTGGCGGTAATAATGAAGTTATGGCCATTGGATGAAGATGGATGAATCGTACCCACAAGGTCAAGACCCCATTGACAAAAAGGCCATGGTGTTGTGATTGGTTGCAATTCTTGGGCTGGTGCATGTATCAGGTCGCCATGAACTTGACATTTCTTGCATTTTTTGACAAAGTTGTAGGAATCCTTTTCCATAGATGGCCAATAGTATCCATTGCGCAGGAGTTTCTTGGCTAGTGACAGACCACTCGAGTGAGTCCCACAAATTCCCTCATGGACTTCTTCCAAAGCCTTTGTTATCTCATCTTGTTCCAAACATCGAAGGAGAGTACCATCAAGACAGCGGCGGTATAAGGTTTCGGCAATAATGGTATATCGAGCAGTTTGGTGAATGAAGGTTTTACGTTGGTTATTTGATTGGTTGGGAGGAAGGGTGTGATCGCGAAGATAGGTGTAGAATTCACCGTACCATGGGGATTCAGAACTGACAAGGCAACATATCATTTCGGATTCGGGGATATCATAAGCGGGAATCCAAAGTTGTTCGACCAAGAACTCGTAGCGTGTTGAATTCTATGGAAGATCTAGTAGAGATGCGATGGTAGACATGGCGTCAACAGCTCGATTCTGATCTCTTGGTATCTACTCAAAAGTGATAGTAGAGAATGATGTCTTTAGAGTGTCCACCATTTGCTTATATGGCATGAGTTTATCATCCTTGGTCTGATATTCATTAGTTGCTTGTCGAATGACCAGTTGGGAGTCACCATATACTTGTAGTTCTTGTAATTTCCATTGTACGGCTATCCTGAGTCCTATGATCAAGGCCTCATACTCTGCTATGTTGTTGGTGCATGGAAATGTGAGCCTGTAAGACTTCGGGATGCTGTCACCTTGAGGTGTGATAAACAGAATGCCTGCCCCCGAGCCATGCCTAGTGTACGAGCCATCAAAGTATAGTTTCCATGGTTGTGTTGTTGTGATCATGAATATCTCTTCATCTGGAAAATTGGAAATGAGAGGATGATTGCCTATGAGAGGTGCATCGGCCAACTGATCTGCAATAACTTGCCCTTTGATAGCTTTACGGTTTACATATTCGATGTCAAATTCACTTAAAAGCATCACCCATTTGGCCAAGCGGCCTGTCAATGCTACTTTGCTGAGTAAATACTTGAGTGGATCGATCTTTGCAATGAGTTGTACCTTATGTGTTAACAGATAGTGCCTCAGTTTAGTGGCTGCTAAGATTACTGCTAGGCAAGCTCGCTCAATAGGTGTGTAATTGAGTTCATAGCCCACCAGTGTGCGAGAGATGTAGTAAACAACACACTCTTTTCCTTCTATATTATGTTGTGCCAGTAGTACACCCAAGGCTGTACTTGTCACTGAGATATAGAGTAACAATGGTCTACTTGGATCGGGTGGCATCAGCAATGGCGGATTCATGAGATAGTCTTTAAGCATCTGAAATGCTTGCTGGCATCGGGCATCCCACTGAAAGCGGATGTTCTTGTGTAGTAGGTGTGTGAATGGGTGACACTTATCAGCCAATTGTGCAATGAATCTTCGGATTGATTGAAGTTGTCCTTGTAATGTCCTTAGCTGACTGATATTCTTTGGAGGTGGCATGTCCATGATTGCTTTTACCTTTGCTGGGTCGACCTCAATACCTTTGCTTGAGACAATGTATCCTAGAAGTTTCCCAGAGGTTACTCCAAAGACACTTTTCTTGGGGTTGAGTCGAACATGGTATTGTTCCAGTCTATCAAAGATTTTATCTAAGATGTGGAGATGCCCTTCTCTGGTGAGTGATTTTGCTAGTAAGTCATCAACATAATCTTCCATTATGGTATGCATCATGTCATGGAAGATGGTGGTCATTGCTCATTGATAGGTCGCTCCTGCATTCTTTAGACCGAAAGGCATTACATTCCAGCAATATGTGCCCCATGGACAGGTGAAGGTTGTCTTATGTTGATCTTCTGGTGTGATCTTTATCTGATTGTATCCTGAAAAGCCATCCATAAGTGAAAGCATGGCATGTCCTGCTGTCAGATCCACTATGATGTCAATATTTGGAAGGGGGAATTCATCCTTAGGACAAGCCTTATTCAGATCTCTGAAGTCAGTACAAATGCGGATGCCCCCTTTGGGTTTGCCGACAGGCACAATATTGGAGATCCATTCTGCATAATCAATTGGTCTAATGAAACCAACATCTAGGAGTTTCTTGAGTTCTGTTTTGACTAGTACTGCAATCTGAGGATGCATCTTACGAAGCTTTTGCTTGACAGGTTTGGCTCCTTCTGCTACAGTAAGGTGATGCATGACTAAATCAGGATCAAGCCCAGGCATGTCTGCATATGATCATGAAAAGTTGATCTGACGCTTCTGGAAGAACTCTATAAACTTAGGTTGTTCCTCTGGAGTGAGAAGAGATACCAAATGTATGAGATGAGGATCTTCAGGAGTCCCCACATTGTATTCTTTGGTTTCCTCCATGAGAATCGTTGATCATTCTTGTTGTGTACTAGCAGGGAGAATGTCAAACCCTTCATCCTCAGGGGCCTCAGAGAGGTTTTCACCATTGGATACGCTCTTTCTTTTTACTTTTGTCAGATCAAATAGTGCCACGATGTGGTTTTCACTGGAAGATCCATGTTTTATTGTTATATTTTTGCAGCTAAAAGGTTTGGCATCCGCCTCGAAGTATGTTGCGCTATTAAGTTCAATGGCGAATCCAGCTTTGTGATCCCCGCTTGGTAGGTTATCCCTTAATTCCAAAAAGTCAATGATAGCCTCATCATTTTGGAAGAAGTCAAGACATGGGGGATTTGGTTGGTTCCATTCGATGAGTTCAGGGTGGATAATGGGCATTACTTCATCGATTAGGTTAAGTGCGTTAGATGTATTAGTGAGGGTTAAGATGTTATGGTGAAGGTCGTCAATGGTACTCTCCTTGTCAAACTCAGGCGTAGGATGAGACGTAGGGTCTGTGGAAGAGTTTCCAGTTTAGGAACCCAAGTGGTCTTTATCTGTGCCTCTTCGTAAACAGGGATGTCTTTGCGTGGTGGAGGTGGTGATGTGTCTTCCTCATTTGAAGTGTTAAGCTGTACAGAATCAAATTCCCACTCATGTGAGTCGGTCTCTGAGTCACTTTCCAGCATCCGATTACTATACCATACTGGGATGTCTTTTGAGTTAAATACTGCAGGTGTGATTGGTTGATGTACCTTTGTAGTGATCGGTGCTGCAAGAAGATTGATGGGGATTAAAGAATCTGGTACGGGGAGTATCAGTAATATTGACTCAGTGGCTTCTGTTGGAACTATTGGTGCCATAGATGCTACTGCGGGTTCTGATACAGTTTCTGCTGCTAATGGTGCTGCTGATGGGATTACTAGTTCGATTGGTGGGATGATTGGTTTTGTAGACGGTGGTGTTGGGATTTTGAGCTTTGGTGGGGCAGTTGGGATGGTGCTTGATGCTGCTTTAATGATAAAAGGTGTCCTTTTTGCCGTAGGCAGACAAAATGGTTTGTTGGGTCTTCCTTTGAACTTGAGTTTAGGAAAGATCTCTTTTTCAAAGCCTAGGCTTGTATTACCTTTGGGCTTTAATTCCAGCAGTAGGGGTTCATGTCGTCCTTGTTTGCAATATCCCAAAGCATTCTGACCATCATATCCCATTCTTTGCATAATGGGGAGGCCTTTGCCATACTGATCTGTAGGAAGTTTAACTTGCGGTATATCAGTGGTGATGGGATCTTTATAGATCCAGTCCGCTAAGTCCTCCTCTTGGGTTTCTTCTTCTTGACTCTTTCCAAGGATGAAAGGTGTCAAAGCACATGCTAGCGTGACTAGTGGTTGCTGGAGTACCTGCTGTGGTTTACCATGTGTTCTAGGGGAAATGGGCATTTGTCCCACACAAAAGAGTTCACTCAAGTTGTATTCCCCAGGACCTTCCTCTGCTATATTCATTTTAAGCTTTTCTTGCTTGGGTATAGTAGTGTTCAAACTGGCAAGAGAGGTGGGACTTATATATGATGTGGAAGAAATGGCTTCTGTATTATTAGGAATGGTAATCTCTGGTTGATGGCTGATATTATGGCAATACGCAAAGGGATTTGCATTGCCCAGGATTGTGATCTCTACACCGTTATGTGGGAACTTGATACATTGATGGTAGGTAGATGGAACGGCTTGCATGGCATGTATCCAAGGTCTCCCTAACAGTAGATTGTATGGCAGAGGAAGGTCCAGAACCTGACAGATGATGTGCTTTACCACGGGGCCTACTCAAATTGGTAGTACCATAGCTCCTTTGGATGAACGCTCTGCATCATCATAGGCTTTGATTGTGATTTTCTTACGAGGATCCACTGATTCTACTGCATATCCCAATGCTTTGACCAACTGTAGTGTACAAATATTCAGGCCTGCTCCATTATCGATCAAGACTCGCTTGATCCTATGCTGGTTGATAAATCCTTCGATGTGGAGTGAGGCGTTATGAGGTTGCTGGAAGGAAGAGTTGTCACTTTCGGAAAAAGTGAGACAAGGTGATGACTTTAGACTTCCAACGATGGCTTGAAATTGGTCTGTATTCAGATTTGCAGGGACTGATGCCTCTTGGAGTGTTTGATCCAAGATAGTTTTATGAGAAGGCAATAGGCGCAATAGCTCTAAAATGGATATAAGCGCAGGGGTTTTGTCTAATAGTTCCACAAGATTGTACTGCTTTGGGATGGAGGTGGTGCCTTGTGGAGCTGCCTTTATGGTAACCTTGCCACGACGTGTAACAACATTGCAATTTGAGTTAGGATTTCTGAAGGTTATTGTTGCAACTTGTTCACTGGCATCATACAGATGATTTACAGTGTAATTATACGCAGCCTGTGTATAATTTGTGGTATCAATGCCTCGCCTGGAAGTGGAAGGATCCCTTTGATCTTGCGATGGAAGTGGATTTTTAAACATCAGATGATCATTATTGGTTGTTTTAGGGTCATGTCCTTCAATTTCAATTTCTCCTCGGTCAATAAGATCCTGAATAAGATCTTTCAATCGGTGACAATTCCTTGTCTTGTGTCCTCTTCCTTGATGGAATTCATAGTGTTCAGTATCTCTCCACCATGCCAGTTTGACCTGAGGCTCATAGTTTGATAGTTTAGGTAGAGTGACCAAATTTTGAGAAATGAGTTGTCGCAATACTGTTTCAATGGGTTCCCCTAAGGGAGTGTATGTGCGTTTTTGTTTTTGCTGACGAGGTCTTGGTTCATCATGAGATGTGATGCGACCTTGATTGGAAGGAATATTTGTGTTATTCTGAGGTGGAGGATTTTGTCCTGCAAACCGAACCACAGGTTGTGCATTTTGTATAGTCTGGGCATCCACAACCACATCATTCACAATATTCTTGTTTTTATTCCAGAAGTTTGGTTTATCGCTATTGAAGCGTGGGCGAGGACCATCTTTTGGTTCATTAAAGATTTTGATGAGTCTTTTCTTGATAATTGCCCTTTCACATTTCAAACCCTTGGTGATCATATCATTAAAAGAGTCGGTGTCTTTGACATCCAGATGAAATTCCATTTCTTCGTTTAAGTTGGAAATGAATATTTCCACTAGTTCTCGTTCAGGTAACTAAAGAGAACGTCTGCTAGACATTTGGCACCATTGTTGCAGGAATACTAAGAATAGCTCACCTGGTTTTTGTTTGGTATTGCACAGATCAGCCATGGTAATGTCGCGTTCAATGTTATGAGAGTAATGAGCTAGGAACTTTTGGATGAGTTCCTCAAATGTTCTAATGCCACCTGGTAGTCGGGAAAACCATGAGGTGGTTGTTCCTCCCAAGCTTTGGGGAAAAAGACGCATGAGGTATGTGTCTTCATATGCCACTTCAAGACAAGTGGAATGAAATTCTCTGACATGATCGCGGGGATCTCCCTTTCCTCTATATTTTTCAAATTTGGGTGTTTCGAATCCTCGTGGAAACGGTGGCATATAAAGATTCCGATCAAAAGGATAGGGACAGATGTCATTGAGTGAGAATCGGTTAGTTTTGACACCACTATGAAGTTGTTGGGTGAGATTCTCGACTTGTTGCCGCAACATCTCCATTTCAGTTGGAGGAGGAGGTGGTGGGTTACCTCGAGGAATGTTATATCTGATGGGATCTCTACCTCTTTCCTCTTCATGGCGACTTTGTCTTTCGGATGCTTGTCTTAATTGGGCAAGATCAAAGTCAGAGGGGAGTTTGGCTCCTTCTTGAGCGAGTTTTAAGAAGTGAGCATCCGCATTGCTCCTGAGTATTTCGTCAAACAGTCTGTTAAAGAGAGGGTTATGCTGAGCCCTTTCTATTGTTACGGGAGTGCAAGTACTTGGGTTTTCGTCATTCGCATTTCCGCCGAATGCTTCTTGAAATTCATTGAGATTTTCTTCTTCTTCTTCTTCTATTTCTATTTCTCGTTGCCTCGACTGTGATTGGGTTTGAGCCATTTTGTTTATGAGCTTTTTGTTGAAGTTGTGTGAAAATGATGATGAGTTTTTGATGAAATGAGAGATTGATGATTGGTGAATTGTGTTGCATGTAGATCTCTATCACTTTTAAGGTAGATGTAACCGAAATTCCTTCTTTGAATTGTTTGTTTGTTTTGATAAGATTTGATGTGATAAGGTGTAGAGATATCTGAGATGTGTTACAGATTTAACTACCTAGTAATGAGAGGATTCACTCATGAACTAGTTTTAACCTGTGTAGATGTGTCTCTTAGGATGAGCTTATCCTAGATGTAGAAACAATCTAAAAAGTGATGTGAAGTGTTTGATTCAAGCAATATCTAAAAGAGAACTTTGGGACAAGAACCTCTCAATGTTTTGAGAGTTGAAACGGATTGATGATGAAAAAGGATGATGACTGAAATGTTTTCAACTTCAATAAAAACTTTGTGTTATAAAGGGGACAAACTCTACCTCTTCCCTTTCAGGTGTTGGTGGTATTTCTCAAGCTGTGTTATAGGTGATATAGATGTTTGGGAAAAAGTTGGGATTAATCTTACCTCCTTGGTTTTTGTGATAACTCGGAGCTCTATATTGCATAAAAGCTTTGCGGTTCAATGATTCTGAATCAAATTCGTTTGTTTTGCCTTGAAGGTAGAGACGCATGTGACGCAGAAAAACTCTATGGGAGACAAAGATTTGTCTATTGATATAGAAGAATTCCCTCTTTTTGATCAAAGCCTTTGAGCTTGATGGTCTTCTTTTCAAGTTGATATTCTGATGACGCTTCTTCTTTCGCAAGATGTGAAGAATGGTCATAAAACTTTGACTCTTTGTTGTTTGCACTTTTGTTTTTGATGTGTTTGGTTGGATGAATACTTTGTTTTTGGAAGTGATCTTCCGATTTGACGTTTCTTTGACAAGAAAACAAAGCAAGCACACAAACACAAGAATGTAGCCTGAAAAGGCACAAATGAGTATGGGTCTAGATCAACCCAATCCTTGGACTTGTATATGACCCTTCCTTTAAATGTATTTTAAGGTGTATTTCCAAAGCCTGAAGTTGGCTCAATTTGCACTTGGTCTTTAAAACGAACACACTTGAAACACTTTTTATCCCTAAGGTCAAATGGCCAGTTGTGATAAATTTACCCCACATCTTGATATTTCTTCGACTTTGGTACTACATACCTTATGAATCCCGCCGTGGTAGGTAAGGATGTGATATACTAAGTCTTGCACGAGCATAACAAATAGATGATCCCTATGATGGGGGAGTCACCACTTTTATCAAGTCACAAGTGACTTTTCAAAAAGCTATGTTTCTACTCAAGGAAATATGTATGGTGAGTATCTTGGGAGCAAAACCATCTATGCTTTTGCACTAAATTATATCACAAATATTCTCAATCAATAGAACGGGTGGGATACTACTTAAAGGTGTTTAGTCATGTTCGATGGTTTTGGACATAAGTTCATTCTGCAGTGACTCACTTAAGAGCCTTGTAACTGGTGGTGGGGCCCATTTGTCCTTTCGGCCAGTTACACTGTAGGAATAGCTATACCCAAGGCTATAGCTTTTGCTCTCACCTGATTTCTATAGCAGCTCGAAGGATTTACCGCTCGAGGTCGTTCCCAAGAGTATCGATCCCTTGGCATGCCTCTCTTAAAAAGATAAAATTTGAGTGTTACTAACACTTTTCTCTTGCACCTAGGACCACGAAAGCCAAGGGAGAGGATAGTGTGTGTTAGAGGTAGGACCACTCGACTGACTTTTTGCACAAGTGTGCCAAGCACGAAAGACACTTTGTTCTTTTTAATACACCATTGCAATGTGATCTAACTATTTGGAGATGTTGCTCCAACAGCCATGGTGTTCTTTTTAACTTCAAAGGCAATTTGTTTTGTAATCTAGAATTTGGAAATCCTGGTCAACTTAATGAAAAACACGTTTGCTTGAAGTAAAATTTGTTTGCAAAAATCAAAACAAATGGATTGTGTATTTTATGTGCACCAAAATTTGAAGTGTGGATTGTAAATCTTTTTAGTTTGATGCAAGGAAATCAAATTTGTTTGTTGATTTTAAGCACCGAAAGACAAGTGATCCTAACTAGAAAGCAATGAAATTTTGTTTGTGTTCAAGTTTTAATGCACCAAAGTAAAATTTGTGATTTTTAATGGTGCGTTTTAACCTGTACAAACAACAATGTGTTAGTAAAATCAATGTCCAAGGGGGGGCTTCCACAAGCCTAAAATTTTCACTTTTTTAGTTACAAGGCAATTTTTACGACATTCTGTTACAATAGCGCTAGTCTGCGTTTGAACAAAGGTGCTATTTAACATAGAAGCGCTGAAAGAATGGGAAAGACAGAAAAGTCAAAAGCGCTGAAAGGAGGTCAATAGCGCCAAAAGCACCAAAACAAATCCAAAAGCGCTGAAATTTGGACAATAGCGCTATTGTAAGAACAATAGCACTAAAAGAATAAGTGTCGGTAGCGCTAGAACGTGTTCAATAGCGCCAAAGCGCAACCTGTGTGACATTTTCAACATTCAGACATGTTTGTTTGCTAAAAAGATGATATTTTTTGGTGTTTCGATTCACGTCGGGTTCACCAAATGATGCCCTGCAAAGTGGACAAGGTTAGTCTAAGAGAAAAACAACACAAGACACACAAGAAAATCGTTAGTGTTATTTAATCGAAGACTAATCTAAATAGGCATACCAAGAGAGACACTAAAAACATGAAAGCATATTTAACTAAAGAAGCAAATATGATGAGGCATCTCTAAATACCTCCTAACATGCATTTAGCTCTTTCTCCCTTGTTCCTGTCCTCTTCAAGTTCCAAAATAGTGTAGCTCTCAGCAGCTTTTTGCACTATGGATGCTTATGGAAGATTGAGATTGTAGTATTGTGCTCCAAATATGAAATGAAAAGCTAATACTATGCTATTGATGCTAAAATGATTGATTTTATCCAAAATGACAAGATATTAGTTAATTATGCTAAAAATGCTCTCTTAAAATGCCTATAGCTTAAATGCATACAAGTTTTCAGGATCTGGATTATGAAGAAATGGGCTCTATTTATAGGAAAAATGGAGCAATGGATGGTTGAGATTGAGTAATCTCAACAAGGGTCAGGATTGAATAATTTCAAATCCATGTGAGGGCTTTCAACCCAATCCCAGGATGACAAGTGTCAATGTGAGATAGGTTGAGAGGGGAGGGAATAAGCATTAAATGCTTGATATGACCTTGGGATTTAGAGTCAAGGTTGGTTGAATGAATAAACTCTTTATTCAAAGAATAAAGCTTTTATCCAATGGATAAACTCTTGTGCAAATGTGAAATGGATGAATATGGTCAAAACAATAAATGTTTGGGGGGACAAGTTTGAAATAACCATAAATGGTTATGTAAGAGCCATTAGTGGTCTTGGAAGACTTTGGGGGTTAATTTGTTGAACACACAAAGCATTAAATGTTTTTCAAAGACTTTGGAGTCTTTGAGAAGTGACTCCATTTTGCTTAAGAATGTGACAATAATTAGGAGATGTATTAGGCTAATTAGGAAGGGGTTAGAAGAATCTAGAAGGGGATTAGATTTTGCAAGTGGATTTGGTTGGTGAGGGAAAATAGGATTTTATTAAAATAAAAATTCATTTATTCCAATAAATGTGTGCAAGTTGCATTTGTAGGAAAATGCAAGTGGGGGGGGATAATGATTTAAATAAATGTTTTATTTAATTTATTTAAAAGAGGAAAAGGGGATTTAATTAAATAAATAGATTTTATTTATTTAATTGATTGGAATTTGATTTAATGAATTAATTAAAATAAATTGAATAATTTATTTAATTAATAGAAGAATGTTTGGGGATGAATTAATTAAATATTAATTTAATTAACTGATGGCTAGTGGATTTTTAATCAAATAAATAGCGAATATTTATTTAATTAAGTTAGACATATTTGTGTGACTACACATTGTAATTCATCATTGTATCAGTTGTGTAAGTCAGCGAGACTTCCCTGAGGGTTGTAGCCTTTCGGGTTATTGTAATTGAGCAATGAGTTCTAGGCAGTGTGCCTGAATGCCTATGCATTCCCATTTTGTAATATTGTTTTGCTACTGGTCATAGTGGAATTCAAATCCCACCGTGGTTTTTCCCATTTGGGTTTCCACGTAAAAATCCGGTGTTATGATCTTGTGGTTGTTTGTTTCATGTTTATGCATTTGAGTTTTAAGTGTTTGCTTCCGGTGGTTAAAAATTAAGTTTGAAAATCTATTAACCGGTGATCCCTGAATCCAACAATACCTTGGATAAATCAATCTAGAATACTTCATATAGCCTTTCATTAATTGTGTTAAATATGTACATGAAGGAAAAGTCATCAAAATTTATAGAGTTCATTATAACTTAGTACTAGATATGGGTCATTTTATATTGATAAATGTATGAAGAAAACTAAGGAACTATCATGTATACATTCAAAGATTATATATATGATCAACAAAAAATTTACTCAAAGGAGAAAAGAGAAAGTTTTGAAAGAGTCTCGTAGCAACTTATTGATCTTCTCATTATATAACAAATAAGATAAAAGACCTAAAGAGCCTCAAGTTGTGTATCCTATCATAACTAAGCATATAGGTCTTGATATGTATACATTCATACAAGTGATTCATATTATGTACCAAGTAATCAGAAAAATAATAAGTAAAATTTATATAAAAAGGCACATTTAATATAGCTTAAGGTGTTATTTCTTCATGGTTACCAACAAAAAAAATATTATAAATTAACAAATATAAAATCCATTTATGAGGCCACCTCTAAATAAACAAGGAAAATCAATGAAGAAGAATGATTCCATTATTGCACATATTTCTCTAATGCATTCCTTTATAACACCATTACCTATCAAGAGGAAATCCATGTAACTAATGATAAAGAAATTTATGTTACTTGTTGTCTAGGATGACGATGAACTCTTGGATAATGATCCTATTGTTATTGTTATTTGTTATCTTCTAGCATTTATATACTTATATTATCATTTAATTTTTCTTTTCTCATGCTTTCTTACACTTTGGCTATTTCGTTTATCTCATATATGTTGTGTTTATCTAGTTCTATTTTCACCTTCTATATTATGCAATGTGAATGGATTTTGCCACTTGGGATCACATATCATGTAATTGTTATGTAAGAAAAACCTTTTACATTTCCTCTTCTTTTCTATTACTTTTTAAGACATTTCTTTCTCAAAAAAGTTGAAATGAGTTCATGTTTTAAATGTGGTAGATGGTAATCAACCCATTTTGATTTTGTGTTTTATAGTTTTTGATGGAGAGCTCATTGCGAGAAAACAATAGAAAAGAATTATATCCTTTAAGTAGATCCAAATATTTTGAGCATTGAAAAATATACAATTTTCATGTTGACTACTTGTTTTACTTTAGCATTCATTTGGTTAGTAGTTTGCATAACCCTCCTCTCAAGATTAACGTAAGAAATTGTTTTACTACCTTAGCTTCCTTACATTTTTTCCTTCATCATCCACACACCACAATAACTTATGATTCTCCTTAAGATGTATGTTTCTAAGCACTCAAATGTCTACACACTACCACTAATAGACACACTTAAACGTTTCCATAGTGCCACTATTGAGCCTAAATGTTCCACCCTAATAGATTAAATTAGGTAATCTAACAAATAGCTCACCTTTTTCTTTTTATCCCTCAACTTTAGTTGGCATATCTTTAATGTAGAGTACAATGCAAGAAATTTGAAAGTAGGAAAAGTTTCAAAGATTTTTGGTAGAAATCTTTAAAAGTTTGAAGACCTTTTGATACCAATCACTCAATTAGATCACTAATGCCTAATGTTGGGCATGCCAAATAAATAATAACCCATTTCCCACATTAAGTTATTCATTTTATAGATGTTTTTGCTTCATCTCAATTTATTTTCTATAACTTATATTCAATTCTAGTTTTCATTCTCATCTTTATAATTGTTATTATAGATTATATAAAAGTGATTTATATTCTACATTCAGTTATAAGTATTTGTTATTTCAAACTATATATAAAAAAAGGACTCACTATCATTTTAGTGAAATAAATCAATATAATTTAATTTTAAATCTTTTAGATCATTTACTTTGAAATGCATGCTAATATTAGATTTAATAAGTGTGGGCAAGATGTAATAACAGAATTAGTATACCCATACAAATTTCCATATAGTTTTGGGCTCATTTTCATGAATTGACTTAATATAATTTCATATCAACAAGTGGTACACCCTTTTGCTAATTTTGGCTCATGCACTAATGCTTATCCTTACATGATCCACATTCATTTACACTTATTTACATACATTCAATATTATCACATCCATAGTTTAGACAAACTTCAATAAATTCAACATTCTTAGCTATTTGTTGTACCTACACTCACACATATTTCCACATGTTCATTTTTTGTCACAAAATTAACACTTCCCTACCCAAGTTCAGTCTTGAGCAACCAGAGATTGACCCCAAAATTCAAATGTTCAAATTCTAATTCTAATTTCCTAATCCTTTTCACTAAATATTGTGAGCCAACTTGGTACAAATTTGTGTGACTAATCATTATGTTTTGGTATTTGAAGGCTTCCCATGTGCAATTATTTCATATGTTCAAACAACCTAAAGAACATTTCAATTTGGAATTCACAAAAAATATCGGTCTCCATTAGAATCACATAAGCCATCCACAGTATGGGCATCCCTTGCCTAAATTATTTATGAATAATACCCTGACAAAAACATAAGAAAGTGAATATAAAGTCATATATGTAAAATCATTCTTTTCTGCCTTTTGAATTTTATACAACAAAATATCCTTATAAAACTCCTCTTCACTGCTAAAGAACTCAAAACCAATCCATTAAATATTCTAAATTATTCATAACCTAAAACATAGAGTATAAAAACATTCATTTATATATCTAATGATTGAATTCAAAAATTATTCATAACCTAAAACATAAACTATAAAACAAGGGCTTGCCTTATGTGCTAAATGGATTATCAGAGCCTTATCTAGCGACGAGGGCTGGAAAATCCTTCTTCGGCATTGCATTTCTTTAGGATTTCCTTCCAACAAGACAGCTTGGAAGGGGATTGGTTTTCAAACCTGGGCATTATGAAAGACCCCATTCAAATCCAGGGTACTTTTGTGGTTAAAAGCATCTGGCGTGCTTGGGAAGCTATCAAGCCTTGGCTTCAATGGGTGGGTGATGGTTTTCGGGACGAGATATCCATGAATCAACACAACCTCTGGTGGTCACCTCTTTTTCAGGTGCAAGGGTTACCACTGGCCAAAATCCAGGGTGTTAGTGCTCTACGTTTTCACAAACGCGGCATTAGAACACCTAAGGATCTGTTTTCCAGAGCTTCTATGAGCCTCTGGTCATGGGAGGACCTCCAGGTCTAGTTTCATCTGTCTCGACCAGATCGACAGACTTATGACCTTTTGGTCTCGACCTTACCCTCAAATTTGTTATATAAGCTTGACATTTAATCTGTCAAACCTTGGTGGAAAGATTGGAAATGGTATCCTTGGACTCCTTTCACCAGCTACAAACCCAAAATGGGTTATCTCTAGCTGGTTCCTCATTTGCCTATGGTCCATATCCTCAACCAACGGTGGCACTTGCAGTCTTCTCAAACTTCCTGGAGATTCAGGTTTCTTGTTGTCTGGTCCGCCACCACTGAACCCAAGATTGCACACTTTGCTTGGTGTGTGCTTTTCCAAGGGTTGCCTTTCGGTTCCAGACTTAAGCATTTGGGGGTCCCTGATCCTTGGTGCCCTTTTTGTGGTCACCCAGAAACTTTTATGCACATTTTTTGGTTCTGTAGAAGAGCTCAACAATACTGGAGTTGGATTCATGATTTCTTTCGGCCTTTTCAGCCTGAGCCATTTTCTTGGCATATGGCTCTTCTGGGCGATTCGCTTTGAATCCCCTTCAAATTTTCTCAGATATGGCATGCTTTCAGAATGGATATCCTATTCACTCTTTGGAAGGATAGAAATACAGTTCTTTTTACTCACAACTTTTTGGATATTAATGTCTCGCTTTATGCTAAAGCTTGCATTTATAATAATGTATTAATGCAGATTCAGGTACAAGTTGACAAAGTGGCCCTGGAGGTGGGCCACTTACAGGAGCTCCTCCAGCACTCGGACAATGCCCCTTGTGCGGTTGCCAGAGTGTCGCTAGATTCTGTCTCTGTCGACCGCACTCCGCCCCGTGGTTGCTGTCGCAGTCGCAGTTCCTCTGCCCGCCGCTCTCAGACCCCACGGTCCCAGGCTCCTCGCCGCTCCTCTGGTGGGAGAGACGATGCTTGGAGGCGTTGCTCGACTTCTCCTCCGCGTCGTGGCTTTGCCTCGGGGTGGCCCTCTGCTGCTCCTGTGACTTTTGCTCCTCTTGCTAGTGATGACTCTAGGTGGCCTTCTGCCACTCCTTCCAAGTTTCCTCGCCTGGCTCTGGCGATTTCGCCTCCTAGGCAGGAGGAATGAGAAATTGACAAAGATCCTGAAGATGGGTGGTCCGTGTCGGACCCGACTCCTAACCCCGCTAATGTATGGGGCAAGAAAGATGATCCTGATCCTCCTCCCTCGGTCGCTTCTGCTTTAGTTGCTTGAAATTTTTTTTTGATGAATAGCTTTGTTTTTTTTGCTTCCGGCCGTTGGCCGTGTGACTCTCGCGAGGTGACCTTGTATCCCCCAACCTTTTTTTGTGAATATGTACTTTAATATTTTAAATTAATCGAGAATGCCTATTCATCAAAAAACTATAAAACACATTCATTAAATATCTAAAGGTTGAATTCAAGAATCGATTCGGTGTTGCTAAGTAACTTCTGAATTTGACTTTTCACACAATCAAATCCAAAAATTACTTAGCAACATTGATATGAAATGTCTAAATCTCATACTTCAATACCCACTTCTTTGTCATAAAAAATCTAATATCCCAGGTCACACATAGGTTCAAAAGTTCTGGATCTAAAAAATTGAGTTCTAAAGCTTTTGGGGTTTGAAGATGGCTGAAGGGTATCACGGAATGGGGAACAAAAGCCACGAGTATGCATCAAATTCCACCCAGGTTTTGGGTGCTGCAGCCCTGGTCACATCTGGGGTAATTTTGCTGTTTCTGGCAGGCCTAACTGCAGTGGCCCTGGTGCTTTTGGCCCCTGTATTGGTCCTTTTAAGCCCCTTATTGATACCTGTAGGAGCCCTGCTCTTTGGGACAGTTGTTGGGCTTCTTTCCGCTGTCTATTTTGGGCTGGCATTAGTTTCTGGTGTTAGATGGTTTTACAACTATGTGAATGGCAGGCGCCCTCCTGGCTCTGATCGGGTAGACTATGTGCGTATGAGGGTAATTGATACAGCAAGCCATGCGAAGGACTATGCTTGGGGATGTGGTGGGTATTTGCAGGCGAAGCTGCGGCATGCTGCCCCTGGAGCTTAAGGAATACTTTTGTGTATTGCAGAGCCCTGGTTGCATATAGATCTGTCATTTATCTTTTGATGGGGGAAAAGCAGATGATTGGAGCATACTGGGGCAGCGGCACGCCCATTTCAGGTAACTTCTCTTGGTTTTTGCATCTGTTTCTTTTCAATCCCATTTCTGTGCATTGCTCAGAACAGTGTCCTTTGAAGTTATCCTATAGATCTTTGAAGTTATCCTATAGATGTTATTATAAATTCATGGCTGATGTGTTTATGCTGGAGCAAGTTTTCCAGATTAGATTTGCATCCCCTGTATATCTTGTTTATCTTCTCTGTATAGTAGTATACAGGGGATGACAGAGAATATTTCTTCTCAAGGTCTTTTCTACATTGCTGATACTGCTGATAACATTATCTTTTGAAGTTATCCTATAGATGACTTTATGAATTCATAGTGGATGTCTTTATGTTGGACCAATTTGTCTAGAGTAGATTTGTATCCGTGGATATCTCCTCTATATACATGGCATGACCAAAGACATTTCTTCGCAATCTCTTTTCTACATTGCTCAGACCAGTATCTTTTGAAGTTATCCTATAGATGTGTCTAATGAGTTCATGGTGGATGTCTTTACTCTGGACCAATTTGTCTAGTAGATTTGTATCCCCTGTATATCTCTTCCAGAAGACATTTCTTTTCAATCTCTTTTCTTCATTGCTCAGAACAGTATCTTTTGAAGTTATCCTATAAGTATTATTGTGAACTCATGGTGGATGTCTTTATGCTAGACCAATTTTTGTAGAGTAGATTTGAATCTCCTTTGTATACCGGGTATGGCAGAGAACATTCTTCTCAATCTCTTTTCCACATTGTGCTCAGAACTGTATCTTTTGAAGTTATTCTATAGATGTTTTTAATGAATTCATGGTGTATTTCTTTATGTTGGACCAAATTGTCAAGAGTAGATTGGTATCCTCTGTATTTCCCTGTGTCTACAGAGGATGACATAGAACATTCTCATTGTTTGTATCCATCTTGTGTCATTTGTATATATTTTCTATACAAATGATACTGAACATTCTCATTGTTTGTGTCCATCTTGTGCCTCCTCTTTATGGAAATTGGGATTTATACAATGACCCTTCTCTATGGTGTTATCAGATTTCATACAAGTTTTTTGTTTTTTTTCAAATAAACGGCTAAAACTAGGATGTATATTAATAATTATGAAGTTAGATTTTACAGTAATTATCAGAAATTCTTTCAAAAAAAACTCTCCAACATTTAAATATAACAGTTATCTATACTGTCCAAATATATCGAATTTTAGTATAACTTATCTCCTTCTGATTTAGTGTAACTTTTTCTTTCTTCTGATTTCTGTAACCAAAATTGTGATGTAAAATTTTATAAACTGAGATATTAATGTTTAATATCTGTTCCTTGTATATAAGTTGGACAACAAAATTCAAGAAATTTGACAAACATATAAAAGTAGACTTGTGTTCATAAATGTTAGTCTGATCCCTGATGATGGGGATAAAACATGTCACTGTCAATTTCATAAATGACATACTTCAATAACATGTCAAATACTTCAATAACATATCAAATGTGCTCACTCATAAATTCCATATCATTATCTGTCCAACTTCATTTATATTGCAGTCAAAATGTGTTCTTTGATACAGTTTTTAAAAAAAGTAATGTAGTGCTAGAAATAACATTAAAGTTGTATAATTGTATAATTTGTCTAAAAATATTATTAGGTTTTTTTCTTTTCATAAATGTTAATCTTCTTATTGAATGATGGTTAAATAGATCTATAATGATGGAAATAGAAATGGAGGATCAACAAGAGAATAAACATTATCTTCTTTTTAATTATAAATGAATATATCATACATGTCTTCAACAATAAACATTCTTGATATTTTAACAATTTTATTTTAACAAATTCTATTTTTATTAAAGTTCTTATAGATACTTCAAAATCACTTGTTAACATTCATTACTATATGAATATTGTCCTAGTTAAATCCAATTTGTAGTAACATTTCATCATCATTTAATTATATTGGCCTCCATACTAACATTCTCATCATTAAATCCCTTGAATAATTACTTCAGTTAGTTAATCTAAAGTTATCATTAATTAATTAAATTATTATATTATTTGATCGAGTTCATCTCACACTTAATTAAATAATTTCTATTATTGAATTAATTTATTTTCTTTCTATCATCTCAAAATAAATGATCAACTAATTGTTTTTTCACAAAATATAACTCACATTTATCTCTATAATGTCTTTCATTTCTCTATTTTACTAACATGGTTTTATTTCTCTTATATATAGAAGGGTAGAGTATCCAGAAGTGGCATTACATGTAATTTAATTCTTTTAGGAAAGATTTATACTTACAAACATAGTTTCAATAGATTTGTGTGGTTTTGAAAGAATGAAGATAAATTTCCTAATTACTTTCAAATTGGATGAGCTTTTTATGATTTCTTGAAAATCTAGATAAATTTATACATTTTTCTTTAAAGTCCAAAGAAACTTACATGGTTTTGTGAATATTTAGAAAATTTTACTTCTAAATAAATTTAGATGGCTTGAAGAACATGTAATCCCCAAATTCTATT
The DNA here is from genome assembly GCF_030272615.1 of Cryptomeria japonica. NCBI lineage: Eukaryota > Viridiplantae > Streptophyta > Pinopsida > Cupressales > Cupressaceae > Cryptomeria > Cryptomeria japonica. The sequence continues at coordinate 166,621,298 of NC_081411.1, read as the reverse complement.
AGCAAAAGCATTAAGGTGACTTCTTAGATCCTTGATATTTTCATAATGATATGATCCAAAACTTCTTGACTTTCTGCTATACCTTTTCCAAGAGGTAGGGCATAGAAAGATTTGGTAAGGAAATTTGCTTATTCTTTTAGTATTTATTTTTGAGTGCTTAACTTTTTGAGGATGATGTCATTTTTCTAGAGGTAGGACATAGAAAGGTTTGGTAAGGAAATTTTTGCATTCTTTTAAGATTCATACTTTGAATGCGCAACCTTTTAAGGATGATGCCATTTTTACATAATTGGAATACAAGAGTAGTGTTAGTGAGATAATTATCAACTATAAAATAGTGTGATAGTCTAAATAAAATAGAGAGACATAATGGGTCTATAAAGCTATATTGCAAAAGTTAACACAAACCTAATATATGCTAGAATTCACCTAAAGGATATTTTTTATTTTTTATTTTTTGTCTAGTAGACAACTTTGGAACTACTTCTTTATAACCTTGATATATTCCATCATTGAAGGTTTTTGTCTTCTAAACAAGGTATTGCTTAGGGGTTGTATAATTATTTTTAATCTTTACTTTGATTTATTATTGTGGGCTCTAATTGTCGAGGCATTTTATTTGTTAGCTAATATATATATTTGCATAGTTTGAAGAACATGGCAAAAACATTAAGATGATTTCTTACAGCCTTAACAACTTTTGTCATTATGTGATCCAAAATTTCTTGGTATTCTCCTATACCTTTTCCTAGAGGTGGGGAATAGAAAGGTTTGGTAAGGAATATTATGCATTCTTTAAGGATCCATACTTTGAGTGTTCGATCTTTTAAAGATGGTGCTACTTAATACACTTGAAATACATGAGTAGTGATGGTGAATTATATATCAATTATAGAAAAGTGTGTGATAGCCTAAATAATTTAAAATTACTAGTATGTAAACTTCATATATTCCATCATTAACGATTTTCATCTTCTAAACAATGTATTTCTTAGGGATTGTATAATTCTTTTTAATCTTTATTTCGATTTAGTTCTATGGGCTCTAACTGTTGATTCATTTCATTTGTTATTTAATATATATTGATTTTCTTTGTGTTTAAATAATAATTAATACTTTGATCATTAAGGATTGGTGTATCAATTTTTTTATTTATTTTTTTATGTTTGTAGTTTCTCAACTTGTAGGAAAGTTGCATGTCAAAGACCAAATTCTTAAAACTGCTAACATGTTGCATTCAAGTTCAATTGTCAAGGATTAAAAAAATGCAAACTACATTTACATCTCGTTCTTAAAGGAATTAGTTCTATTGTTGTATGTATGTTTTATGCGATTGACCTTTTATATGCTCTCATAAGCTTCATGCAAACTTGAGAATAAAAAAGCAATTCAATCACTATTGTGTTATGTTTGTCAAGATAGTATTGTGTATGCTCTCCCCTTGTACACTTATATAACTTAAGGATAAAAAGTATTTTGTCTACTTGTGTTACATGAGGCACATTGTGTACACTATTTTGGTCACTTTTCGGTGAGCTTGGAAATCAAAAGCAGTTTTTTCTCCTTTTCTTTTTCTCTTATAAATGGTATTTTTTTACTTAAATTTGATCATTGAGCCTTATATCACAAACCTTGTTTGCTAGTGTGGTGTATAAATATGAGGAAGGCACTGTTAACTTTAGCTAAGCAAAAAGATTTTTGTTTAGAAAATATCCCCCTTAAAGAGAAGCTATCATTTTTTGTGTAACTTTTCTCTTGGTGCAAAGTGAAGTGAGGATGGATTTGACCTATTCGCACACCTTAGACAAGCTCCCTCATTTCATAGGCTTGTGCCTCATATACCATTAATTATAGAGATAAGTTTCTTAGTTGAATTGTACAAGCCTATCTTATGAACCTTTCAACCATTGTTTTTATGATACATTAATAAGTGTTTATCCCTAAGATTCTCATATCATATGTGAAAATGAGATAATAGGCCATTATGCACTCCTCTTCCGACTTCAAGAAATGTCGAGGATAAAAAATGGCTATTACCTTGTGAAAATGGGTTATGTTATCTATGATCGGGTCCTTTGAATTCTCCTTAATATGAAATCAATGGTAGAACTTTTAAATATCTAAAACCCAAAATAAAAATAAGCCAAAATTCAAGAGACCGAACCAAAGTTTCAAACATGTTTTCATCTCACCTACAACTAGACATGGAATTCCTTTAAGAAAATCCCTTTCTTCTAAAGAATACATGCATTCAAAACTCATACCAAGTTGGAGAAGCCTTTCATCAAATCCTACATGAGAACCAAGAAAATAAGAATAATGATAATAATAAACTTCTCAATCAAAGAAAGTTCTCCCATGACTATCATGATTTTATTATAATGATAATAATAAACTTCTTAATCAAAGAAAGTTCTCCCATGACTATCATGATTTTATTGACTTTGTACAAGAATGCACCCGAATAGACCAATTAATACATCAAAATAGTCATGACGTACCTAGGATTCTTATCGAATTAAGAGCTAAATTAGCCCCCAATTACAAATTGGATAACCTCAATAACATCATAAACCAAAAGCCATACAACGGAAATCCTAACATCAATGTTGATCAAGCGTGTGTTAGCCATGACAATGTTAATCCAAAGGTTCCTACCCTCAAAATAAATTACACTTTGCCACATGATCCCCAACATCAGGACAAAACAAAAACCTCATCACCAAGTTTCAACATCAACCCAATCCATTATACCAGCCCAATAATCAAAATTCTCAATAAAATTAGTCCAACCAAAACAACCAACAATATAATCAAAACAATTGTTTATAAAGTAATCAATCAAAATAATTTATAGCATTGATCCAATAGAAATCATGAAATCAATCTAATATACATACATTAAACAAACAATCAACACAAGCAAAAAAAGTCAACACTACCTTCCAATATTCCATTCAACCAAGAATGGAAATCCATGAAAACATAATTAGAGGTTTACAAGTGGGAAACAAAAATCAATGCAAGGGTACACATATTAAGAATTATGTCCTTATCCACTAGTTAGGTCCATAATACAAATTCCATTTCCTCAACATTTCAAAATTCTAAAATTTGACAAATATAAGAGAAAATGAGGTCCTTGAGAGCATGGTTAAAGAATCTTATATGAATATCCAAGAAGTTTCTTTGTATTTGATTATGAAATTTCCATGAAGGTTAGGTGGACAAACTCTTGAGCAGTTTTTACAATTACCAAAGAACATAATCACCACATTCAAATATTTAGTTGAAAGATTTCTTTTAGATTTCCCATACAATGTAGAACATGAACTCACCATGATAAGCCTTTGTAATGTTGAAAAACACAACGGGGAAAGCTTCTCTTCTCTTTTGTAGTGATGGATGGATCTAGCAAGTTGGTTCATTGATTGATACTTGAAATACAGTTAGTCAATATCTTTATTGCAAATATTAACCAAGAAACAACATTTCATTGACAAGTGTATTGTGTTGCTACTTTTTATAAAATTATCAAAAATGTTGTACAAATTGAAATGACCCTTAGGGCTAAAAGGACTTGTGAAATATATTACAAGAATCAAAATTGATCCATTAAACCCAATTCCTTTTGAAAATGAAAAGCTTTTAGTTGATGATTGTGTTAAAATTTCAAAGCATATTCAAGTTGTTCAAATTGTTCCTAATATAATACTTCTCATTGCAAAATCAAAATAGGACATGAATATGTAGATGATGCGCACCTCTTGGTGCACCATTAGAGGCAGTTTTCCATAAATTGGTCAAAGAAAAATGATTATATTTCCATCTACCAAACTATTTGATGAAAGTGAACACAAAATAACACGATATAAGAAAATAGAATATTGTGAGTATCACAATATTAAAGGGCATTCAACTAGCACATAAACATGAAATTGAAAAATCATGTCTAAGACCTCATTAACAATGGGGTTATTGAGATATAGGAGACACATCTTTACTACAAAATTAAAAAATAGGGATATATCAAGACCCATTTTTTGAGTTATGATCAAATACATCAATTGCCAACTCAAATTCAATATATTCATCCTAATAATATTCATTATAATGAATATTTTTACACATATGATGTATTAGGTAACATGTGTCATTCTTAAAAATCGAATACACAGTCAAAATCAAATCCCTAGATGGTGTTGTTACCATAAGACACATTTAAAGTCACTCATAGGGCCTCCTCTAGCTATTCCCAAGGGTAAATACAACCTCATTAAGGAATTGTAGAAGAATCAAACACAAATATCAATCATAATGCTTATAAAAAAATCTATTGTTTATAATAATATATTCTACAAAGTCTTTTAAGAGTCAAGAGTCCCTACAATATTGACCCATCACAATTCCAAACTCTTAAGAGGACATTTATCCTCAAATCACCATCTTAGATTTAGACAAACTAATATGCTTCCCATAGTTTCATCTCATAATCTTCCTCTATACATGGAGGTAAACATTAACAAACATAAAGTTAAATGGGGGCTTGTGGATGATGGATTCAATTTAGTTATTTTCACTATACCTTGATTCAACACCTTTATACTTTAGAAATAGCCTTAAATCATCAAAATTGGTGCCTTCTGTTGGAATCAAGGAACGCTAAGAGTGGGGGTGAATCAATGTTCTACATATTTTAACTATGTTAAATTGTTCTTTCAACCATTTAATGCATTGAACCAAAATAAAGATGCAAGAACACAAGGCAATCAATCACAACACCATAACACAAGGATTTTATACGTGGAAAACCCGATCAAGGCAAAAACCACGATGGGGATGAGACCTACAAAATGAGTATACTCAAATATAAAGTTTACAAGGGAATGCACATGCATTCAGGCAAACTGCCTAGAACTCATTGTTCAAGAAAGAGAGGCACACTACCTACAAATGAGTAACAAATGATCACAAGAGAATTTGAACTATTGAACAACATCTACAAATGCTTGGTATAGTTTTGATTAAGCACATTGTCCATTGATTTCACACTCTGCCTTATACTGCTCTGTTCCACAATTCTGCAATAGTCAAGAGCATAAATTTTCAACTTGCGCACAATTGATCATGAACACCTCTCACATACCTATTGATATCCAAAATGATCATAGCAATTGACCTTATATATTCGCAACAAGAAATTAGGTTAGTTACATGTCGGCTTCAAGAACACTTTACAAATAATGAAACGTGTACACACTTTCGGTTGAATCCAAACAAAAATACCAATGCGGACCAAAACAATTGTCCACACACTACCAAAACCATCGAACACAATATTTGGATCTCAAAAGTAATCACCAAAATTGATCCACATAATTCGCATAAGGATTTTCCACACGAGACTGATAGTTCTGATACTAAATGTTTAGTACAGATGTCAAGCTAACAAGATGAGAGGGGGGGTCGGGGGGTGAATCATACAAACTTAATCTTCAATATATTCAACAGATTCAACCTCGGTAACATATACTTCAGTAATATAACCAAAACTACTAAACATGCAAACTCATAAGCATATAAACATCATAACACTCATAACACCAGATTTAAAGTGGAAACCCAAAGAGGGAAAAAGCACTGTGGGATTTCGTACCCACTAAGAAATATACTCTTCTAGAGTATGCTCGGTTAAAAGCAAATCCTGTTAAATATTACAAACACATTGCTAGATGTGACCCGGTTAAGGGATTTCCCTCAGATCTGTTAGGATCTTCACCTTGTTAGAAGTGACCTTGTCAAAGGATTTCAAACACTCAATCAGAATGTCACCTTGCTAGAGGATTTTACAAATAAGACTGTTAAGTCCACTCGATTAAGAGATTTTCTATCACTTTACAAAATAACAGTAATAAAAATCTATCTGCAACTTCACATCTAAAATGCTAAAGCAGATTCTTATTTGCTCAATACAATTTAGTCATAGGACTTATCTTGTCCTTCTGCTGGGCTCTATACTCTGTTATCAAAACAGGTCTTCAAGCTTCTGTGCTCGGTAATCACTATGTAGCATCCTTGTGCTTACACTTGCCCGCATACATTGTTTATCAACAGTTTCTTATTTATAAACAATTTGCCAACCGCTTAATCTCCTTGATCACATTTCCCATGATCAATCATAGCCATCAAATCTTCAAACTTAACCAGGTTCAATGTATCCTTCGATCTGAAAACGTTTTACCCCGCCTTGGAACTTGCATACATTTCTTGGAACTTGTGCTAGGGTATTGCGGTTCAATTTGAGCTATAGATCTTCCTGCCGATTTTCCTTTGCCATAGATCCTTAACAACCTTTATACACGTTGTAACAATCATTTAATCATAACCAGCTCATCAGCGTCCTTCATTAAATAATGCTTTTATTCATTCAATGCATTTTGTTATTACTCGGTTGCAACTCGGTAAATACTAAACTTCACTCGGTAGACATTCTGCCTTCATTAACCGATAGCGATAACCTTAGGGTTTACCGACTAGGTTCCTTAGGGTTTATTGACTAGGTTCTTTGCTCGGTAACATAGTATAGTATTAACCTTACAAACAATAACATATGTAGGATATCAAAACAATATAAACATCATGATCTCATCATTGTCTAACTCGATAATAGCTGCCCATTGAATAATTTATTCCTCCCCTTATTCATCACATTCTTTCTGTGTCTTTTACCGACATCTTTATACTCACCAAATCATACTTCTTAAGATATGGCAACATCATATTGAATTAGAAAAATCAATTTCTTGACATCAATGACAAAATAATAATATTAAGACAGTAAACATCCTTAATCAGTTATATCCATAATCATCAACAACCTTCTCAATATCCTTATTGAAATGCCAACAATCTCTCATTGTAATTGGAATGCCAACAATCCCCCTTTGTTTGTTATAATGCCAACAGAGACTGTTGTTGTGCACTATTGAACTAAAGATCGATATATCAGAGCACCTAACTTACAATCCAATCAATACTGGAGGCTAAAACTCTGAAATAAGACTGTCCAGACATGCATCAACCTTCAAATAGATCCGCAACACAAGATAAAGACCAGAAATGAAATGCTACCCAAAATATTGAACTCTGTTGGATACCTTATTCTAATTTGTCGGACTTGAACCAATTTGCATTCTGACTTTCGGTAGGATCAAATCACATACTATGGATGGGATAACTAACTTTAGTTTTCATCAATGACAACACTGAATTATCTGTGCAATGTCTCTTGCCAACAATCTCCCCCTTTGACATTGATGGCAACACTTAGTGTCAAACCAAATATGAACATAACCCTACAAAACTCCAAAAATCCAAAAACTGTCAAATCAGAGATAATCAAAACATTTTTCAGTGCCCTACACTCCCCCTTTTACATCAATGGAAAATATGGGGTTTCGCATACCAAAAAAAATTCACACATAATGGCTATGAACAGACTGCATGTACAAACTGACTCCTCCAACTTACACAAACTTGAATACATTTGCAAAAGTGGTTTTTAATGAGCTCAAATTGTTGTCCCAACTTTTCTTGAGATTCTCCAAAATAAAAATGTGACTGCTAAAAAGATAAGTATGCATCTCTACTGTCGGAAGATCTGCTAGATCACTTACAACCATAACATCTTGTGCTTCATTCAAAGCATTGAGCGTTGTCTCCATCTTCAAACCAATTGGACTTCGGAGCTCACCAAGTCTTCCTACAATCATGTCCTTATCATGCATCAAATTTTTAATCTTGTCGAGCAAAGTAATGACTTGTCTTTCTTGACTACTCACTGAGACAATTAAACGATCAATGGACTAAGATAGATCTGCTAATTTCTTCTCATGCTCCTTAATTTGCTTTCCTATATCCTCAGTGAATTTGGATAATGATAAAAATTCTTTGTAGACACTTCCACCTTCAGACGGTGCATCTTGAATGCTTTTAATACATGTGTCTAACAAAACTCTATCACTAGCAATCATACTCTTCAATTTACTGAGTCTATTTGCATCAAACTCTTCCTAACCTTGACCTCTGTTGACTTCTCAAGTGACTCAAAATGAGTACTTACTAAATTGATAAGACTCTTCATCTGGTTGGAGGGAGCATCTGATGTGTCTTTGGTATTAGTAGGCATGATCTTCTCAGATACACCAAATGCAAGAGTGCGCAGTTCACTATCCTCAATGTGAGACTTCAACATCTCCTCCCTTGCTTTCACCTAAGCAAATGATGCTAGTTGCAATTTCTAAATAGAGGATAGAGAGGCTAAGTTGATAGGCCCTTGGACTAATTCCGAATTAAATAATTCTTGTTGGTCCTTCTCCAAGAACTCCTGCATCGCCCTTGTAGTGTCTCTTGCTTTCGAAATAGATGCCTTAGCTTCAACCTTTTTCTCTTCGACCATCTTCTCAACATCTACCTTAGAGATCTCAATCTCCATAGGAGTTTCATCTTTAGACTGATCCGGAGAATTTTGAGTATCCTCAACAACATCCACTGCCTCTAATTCATCACCACCTTTGTCCAACTTTCCTTCTTCCAGAATAGAAGGAACATCCACTTCAACTTGTTCAACTTTTGATTGCATTTCTTGGACTATCGAAACAAATGAATTATTAGTATCATGAGCTTTTTGTGGAACAACTTCAAATTGATTCCTAAGCTAAACCGACCTCAAGATTTTCGCAGTATCTTTGATCACTTCCTCAGACTGCTCGATCATAAGCTTATTGATTCTTGTTTTGCTTCTAAACTCCTTTTCGGCTTCCTTGAGTATTCTATCTATTTCCTCTATAGTTATCACAAGGCATAGATTGACTAGGAAAAACTCCCTTAGTCTATTATCTTTTTCTTTTACACTCTCTCCTCATCTCTAAAATATCATAAAGACTTTTGGGAATCTCTAACGTTATCTTTGTAAGAGCTCTATTGAATTTGTTCAAATACTTTATAGTGGCTTCTTCTAGAGTCCTCTGACCAACATCGTCAAATTTATCATAGAGTTCAGAGAGTGGTTTAAGATTACCTTGTACAGTGACAACTTCTTTCACTTCTCTTACTGACATACTGGATTTGTCAGATTCAGTCTTCATCTTATTGCATGGTTTTTCTACACTGGAGGGCTTATCCTTAGTGACTTTGTAGCTTTGGTACCCTTCGACTTCATCTCCTTTACTACCTCATCGGATTTCGTCTCCTCATCATCAGGAAGAACAACATAAACTCTTGTTCCCTTACCTTTCTTCCTCTTCCCTTCTCCATTGAATGATTTGGCTTCGGATTTCAGTGATCTAGCTGGCTTTTGAGAATCAGATGAGGGTGTAGAGCTCCCAGTTTGTCTAGATCTTGCGGATGAAATTGCTGGAGCAGCTTTCTCAACCTTGGCTACCTCATCTTGTTCTCTCCTATGCTTGGCTTCCTTGACAGCTTCTGCAATGATCCCAATACTCTGCGCATAGTCCTCTACTTCCTTCCTCACCTTTCTCACAACTTCCGATTTCTTAAACAAACTATGAAGCTATAAATCCTTCTCAAAAAATGTGTCAAATCTCTCCTCAGAGGTATCAACCGACTTACTCAACAAGTGTTGAGAATACATCTCCAAAATTTGTTCTTCAACTTCATACCCCATGGGCATGATCTGTGCAGTTCTAGTTTCAACTACCTCCATCAAACATTGGTCAATCTCAACCATGAAGCAAATGGTGTCCTGATATTTCTCCACAACTGATTTAGGGATTCTTTCCCTAACTTGCATCATGCCTTGGAAGTTCTTGAAGTATCCCCATAGTGCAACTTTCTTTGCCTTGCTATCACCAATATTATACAAAAAATCTCTAATCTGTATTGTTACCATTTTGTCACTAGACCATTGCACATGACCAATACCCGAAATCTCATTCATAAAGTAGAAGAATAGGCATAAAATCAAAGTACCAAATTTGAAAGTATTCTTCTTGTCTTTCTTGATTGCAATGAGATTCTCCATCAACTAGTTCCAAAGCAATTCACATAGATCATAATCCTTGTTCTCCTTCACCATCCGATATGTAACATATATGGCAATTCCAGATACCGAATTTTCTTTGTTGGAGTGGTAAACCTTGTATCCGACCACCATGGAAGCAAACTTTCACATTTGGTTCAATAATATCATTTATTGTCATGGCTCTCTTATCGAATCTTGAACCGATTGCATCAGTAACCATCTAATTCTCTACAGACCAGAGCGTGGGAAAACCACTAGATGAGCATAGACCAATTAAAGCTCTACTTACATCCTTAGTGATTTTGCATAACTAATTCAACCACATAAATTCATCATGAATTCTGCTCAAAACATACCATACCCATTTGTTCTCATAAAAAAATGGAAACCTAACCACCTGCACGAAGTTCTTCTCCTCCAAAGCTTTGAATTTAGGTTTAACCTTGAGATTCTCTCCCAAAATCTGTTTATAATACAAATTTAACATTTGGGAGCCACACAATTCTTCAATATTCGCATGAATGTATGCCCTAATGTCTTCCATATGAAGAACACATCATCTTCCATAGATTTGTAAGGGTGTTTCTTAAATTCAAGGCGGGATCTCTCAGTTATGTCGACTATGAATGGTGTATTCATCTTCAAAAATATCAAATTCACAAGCTTTCTCAAAAATACCTCACACACCAAATTAGGGTTTCTTCATTGAATCGCTTTCACACTATGATCGCTTCGAAAATCTCTTCGCAGAGCTTGCTTATCTTCTTCTCTTCAGAAAGCAAAGTGATAAATGAGAGGCAAAAGTGCCCTTTTATCTTCTGCACACTTAACTTTTTGACGCATTAAATGCACTTTTCCCTAAACCTTCCAGATACCCTGTATCCACATACTGCTCTCAAGAAATTTTATGTGGATTCTTCAATTTCGCCCAAAATATTTCAAAAATCCTTCTAAAAGATTTGTGGTACCTCCAAGAAACTACTGACAATCTGTCGATCTTTCGGCACCAACTGCTAGCAGGGGAGAATAGAATTTTCATGAAAACTCCCCCTAGGCCAGAGGCCTAAAGCTAATTCCTGGAGGAATTTTCAGCACCAGATTCAAGTGCAGATCCATTTCCTGCATTGTCATCGCTCGTTTTCACCCATGTCTTCTTCATCTGATTTCTGATCTCATCCATAGTTAATTTACCTTTTCCTTTATCACCTATCTGCACATTCTTGTTCATGTCTACCAGACCCTTCCTATCCACATTCTTTCTTTTACACAATTTTTCAATGTGACTGGATTTGTTGCAATTGTAGCACAACATTTCTTTGTCTAAGTCTGAAATTTCTTTGATATCCTCTTGATTTGCAATGATTAGCAATGTGTCCAAATCTATTGCATGCATAACATCTAACATTCCTTCTATTGAAAGAGTTATTTGTTATACTTCTGCATTCACTTGGTTTGTGACCATACTTGTTGCAATTGAAACATTGACCAGAGAAAGATGGACCATTTTGATTCATTTTATTTCTGCATTGACTAGCCTTATGACCAAATTTATTGCAAACAAAATACCATTGAATTTTTTATCATTAGGTTGCCTTACCAGAGACCTTTTAGATTTGTTCTTTTGATGTTCTGACTTAGGCTTTCTTTGACCAGATCCAAAGATTTCACCATTCTCAAATCCAAGACCTATCTTGTCATCTTCACTCTTCTAGCTTTGCAACAGTGCATCAAGTTTAGCTAAGATAATCTTGAACTTCTCATTTTACTCATTTGCAGTGGCCAGTTCATCCCTAAGAATGATAATTTGTTTTTCAAGCTCTTGCTCATTGTTCGTGGATTGTTGCAATTTAAGCTTCAGCTTCAATCATTCTCACAATTAAGTTTACAACATTCATCATATATTTCTTTCAGAGACTTATTAAGGCCTTCTTTATTCTTCTTTCTTCCCTCAATCTCCTTGGTCAAATTCATCACTTAGATTCCATCTCATATTTCTCAACTGCATTATTTCTAGCAAGTTTCTCACATTATTTTGTCTTCTCCTTCAAGGCTCTATCATCCATGCTTTGGATTTCTTTCTACTTTAGCTGATCAACAAGTTCCTTTCTCTTTTCCCATACCTATTCAGTTGCTCCTTTAATGACTGAATGAAATTTTCAGCATCCTTAAGACTTCCTTGCAATTCTCGGACTTCAACTTTGGACTGATCAAGATCATCTAATAGTGCAACTAGGAGTTAATGTTGAAGACCACCGAAATCCATTGAATCGCCTTCTCAAATCCTCCTCAAGCTGTTAGACTTCTTCCAAGGAAATAGGCTCTAATACCAATTGTTGGAATCAAGGAACACTAAGAGGGGGGTGAATCAGTGCTCTGCAAATTTTAACTTTGTTAAATTGTTCTTTCAACATTTAATGCATTGAACCAAAAGAAAGGTGCAAGAACACAAGGCAATCAACCACAACACCATAACACAAAGATTTTATACATGGAAAACTCGGTCAAGGGAAAAACCACGATGGGGATGAGACCCACAAAATAAGTATATTCAAATATAAAGTTTACAAGGGAATGCAGATGCATTCAGGCACACTGGCTAGAGCTCACTGCTCAAGAAAGAGAGGCACATTGCCTATAGATGAGTTACAAATGATCACAAGAGAATTGCCTACAAATGAGTTACAAATGCTCACAAGAGAATTTGAACTATTACTCAACATCTACAAATGCCTGGGTATAGTTCCATTTAAGCACATTGTCCACTGATTTCACATACTTCCTTATACTGCTCTGTTCCACAATTCTGCCATATTCGGGAGCATAAATTTTCAACTTGCGCACGTGCAACTGCACACAATCGATCATGAACACCTCTTGCATACCTATTGATATCCAAAATGATCATAACAATCGACCTTATATATCCGCAACAAGAAATTAGGTTATTTACATGTCAACTTCAAGAACACTTTACAAATAATGAAACGTGTACACATTGTCGGCTAAATTCGAACCAAAATACCAATGCGAACCAAAACAATTGTCCACACGCTACCAAAATCATCAAACAAAACATCTGGATCTCAAAAGTAATCACCCAAATTGATCTACATAATCCGCATAAGGATTATCCACATGAGACTATTGTTGTGCATTCTTGAATTGAAGACCGATCACTAGTAGAAATGTGGAAAATAAATGACCAAGTGACTAAAACTTTTAGTCACAACAAGTAAAAATGACCAAATTCTAGTCATTTTTTGCAACACAGCTATAAATGACTAAATAAATGACCAATTTGATCATGGGGTAAAATAACAGGTAAATAATTAGTCACACAAATAAAAATGACTAAATAAATGACTAAGTAAATGACTAAACAAATGACTATTACTCCTCTATTAAAACTAAACATCAAATTTATACTTGGACAACAATTTACATGCATATATATGTGTGTGTGCACACAATAAACATGACTATTATATAAATATACATTTATACATATAATATATATTATATACGTACACAACTCCACACACATAGAAAAGGGTTTTAAAACATTTTTTTTAGATAAATTAATATTTTGTTGTAAATATTTTAATTATGTCAAACTAAAAATTAAAACTATTTTAGTTATCTTAAATTAAAAATAAAGACAAAAAAGGAGATGCATTTTCCACTAGGCCACGGAGGAAGGAATGGAGGGGAAATTTTTTGGCATGTTATCTCTTCCATAATCCTAATGCTCCCATAATGCATTTGAGATAGAGGGGCATTTCTTATGGTTTGCAATTCCAGATAGATTTTAAATGGCCAGAAGAGCAGATGATGAGTATGATTATATTTTCAAAGTGTTATTGATTGGAGATTCGGGAGTTGGGAAGTCTAATTTGCTTTCCAGATTCGCTCACAATGAATTCTACCTCAAGTCAAAATCCACCAGAAGTGTGGAGTTCGCAACTCGTACCATTCATGTACACAAATCTTTTATTCACCCTCTTTTAACTTTTTAAGTATACCCATTTCAAATATGGCAAGAACCATATGGTTTGTTTTGGGTATGGAGATCTTTAGTTTTTTCTTCTTCTTCTTTGGTATTATGTGAGAGAATCTGGAGGAGATTGAACTCTAAGTGGCTCTCGTGCACTAAATTTTGGTTTGTATCTGGCAATGTTTATTAGTGTTGAATTGCATTTATGTAAATTTGGTGTCTCACCTTGTTTTATTGACCTCAATCACAGATTTAACTGTACCTAGCATTTGTGAAACTCTCTAAAATGTGATTGTTGTTATATTGAATGTAATCTTAAGAGAATCCACCCACATCAGGTTTTATTGAGATCAGTCTTAGTAGGATACACACATGTCTATAATTACAATATGTAGGGTAGCTCATACGGTTTTTATTCTGAGATTTATTAAGTTTTCAATTTGATATCAGATACAGAGCTAGTGTGTGTTTGGGATCTCCAGTCCTTGAAAATTACAATCTACAGTTGTGTTGAACGCCAATATTTGTAGGATCCATCCACACTTTGTTTTCTTAAGCTCAATTTGAGTATAGCTGAGTATAGCTCAATTTGTGATACCAATTTCTATTGAACTCTCTACTTTTACATATTATTTACTTTCAACATATCTACAATTCATGCTTTACCAACTCTCTCTTTTTTTTGGTTTTATTTTTTTTTTGGTCATTTTCGTCTCTAATATTTATTATTATTTTTATTTGAATAAATATTTTATGTTTAAATTGATTATTCTTAAACATCACTTAGTTTAATGATCAAAGTTAAATTTTGACTAATAGACGTAGGACAACTATTTATTTTTTTGAGCTGGATAAGATGTAAAATTACTATTAATCATTTGACCGTTGAAAAGTGTGATATTTATGTAGAATGGGTTAGACTTCATGTGACAGTAAATTCCAAATATCTTTGTAGAAATTTGATTACAAAAATTAACATAAACATTTTTTTATAATACTATAGACAAATAGAAACTTGATAAAATGATAGTATACTTCCTACACACTAATTATTATATTGATTTATATTTGTAGACACATAAAATTGACCAAATTAATATTTAATTAATTATGTCTTTATCGCATGGGTAATTTAATCAATCATATTATCCTACCATTACCTTATAATTAATTAAATTTAATATCCCCTTTTCCCTTCTTCCAACTATTGATTCATTTCAATAAATCAAACTCACCTTTATGGAATATTCCATTCTTGTCCCTAATCCTAATTAGCTAAATTAATCCATGATTAATTGGGCTAATTTAGTGATTCCTACAAACCTATCATCTAATCCCCTCATTATCCTAATTAATCCAAAGCCTAACCAATGTTAGAATTTATTCAAATTAAAAATACTACACATCTACCCAAACCCACATGTGACTCACAAGTCACTTCACATGTCCACATCACCTTTGACCAAGGGGTTCTCACACGTGTGTGAGGATTCTCTTCCCCATAGAGCCACCCTACTATTTCCCCCTTTTGGCCAGTGTGTCATAAACTCTCTTCCACTAGCCCTTACACCTTTCCACAAGTGTTTTCACTTGTCATTTCTTTGTTTCTTTCAAGGTTGCTCACACATGTGTGAGCACACATCCCCCTCCCCCCTAGGACCTTTGTTCCTCCCAAGGTGGGACCACATTGACTTTCACCCCACTTCTCCTTGTGACACTTATCACAAGGCTAAGCCTTCAAACCTAGGACCACATTCTCTTTCAATCTAAGCCCTTGATCCCCCTTTTAATCTTGCCAATCCATTTCTAGGCTCCCAACTCTATAAACTGAAGCCTATCCATCAATCAAAGATCGAGTTTTTTTTGCATCCTCATGCTAGCCTTTTATCCACTTTCATCACATCATTACTTTCCCCCTTTATCCATATGCAAACATGTGTCGCCCTCTTGACATCATAAGCATCTCCATAGTATCCTTATCATACCCCAAATCCCACATATCCTTACTTTGTTATGCGAGTGTGAGCAATCCACACTTAACTCCACTCAATCTCCCAATCTTCATTTGACAACCTCAAAGCAATGTGGTTCATGGAGACGAGGAGGACAAGGAAGATCTAATGGCATTGGGAGAATATTAAGGGAAGTCTTAATGTTAATTCATTTTTATCTCTCATATGCTTCTATGTTTAATCTTTCTTGGTATCATTTTTAAGATGGTTTTGATTTATGTTGATTACTAATCTTGACTTTAACCATTTTGACGCGATACAATATTGATTGTACATTATAAGAAAATCATGGATAAATTTGTAGAATAAATGAGTAAATTAGCAAATAGAATGTAAGACATAATGGATGAGAATCTGAAATAAGATTTATCAGAAAAAGATAGCCCTTTCTTTGGCACAAAAATGTGTCACTATCCCCCATTCTCCATGCCAGACATCATACATGACCTTCGATCTCACACAAATGTTGGTGGAATTATTCTTCTATTACATGATGATAAAGTAGATGGTCTTCAAGTTCTCAAGGATGGCGTCTGGTTCAATGTCCAACCAATGAGCCATGCAATTGTTATTGACATTGGAGATTAGTTGAAAGTAACCTTCTCTCCTTTTCTTACAATACCTTCTTATTTACTCAAATATGACAATTTTCAAATGAGAGAATAATTTACTAATCTCCTTCGTAGATATCTTATGCAGTCATTTAATATTTTTAATTTTGTTGTTGTCCTAATTGTTATGAGCATACGAATAAAGAAAAGGTAGTTTTGAATTAAATATATATAAAAGTAAAATAAAAAGAAGAATCTAGATTCTTCATAACAAGGGCAAATTTTTAAAAAGACAATACATTTGAAAAATTGAATAGAAAGTATTGCTACAACAACAAAAAGGTAATAGCTAGATCAGGGCACTGTTTTGTGGGGTATGTATGAGATGAGAGAGAAACAACTCTATTTTGAAAATCAGATTAGTATGTTTTAATATATTTGAACATATGTAGTATCTACAGTAAAGTTTTCTCTATCTTTGTTTTATTTATTCTCTTGTTTTTTCCTCTTTTCTCCTTTGCATCATCCCTTCAACATTTTCCTACACAGGATGCATTGTTTTTTCATTACATTTTGTTATAATTTCTCTATCCCAAAATTGCCATGTATATAATATCTTTTAATATTTGGAATACAAACAATGAGAATAAAATAATATATATTTAAGAGCACAAAACTATGACCCTCTTATCATTGAGTGAATAGTTACTATCTTCTCACTACCTTTATGACTTCATGCTTCTAGTTTGAAACACTTTATTACCTCCCAAGCCTCTATCTTCTTGCTAACTGATTTGAGACTATAATCTTTGTGCTTTAACTTTATACTCAACAAATCTAGGTCCAATCATTGTGCATTTTATAACCAACTTATTTCATAACAAATTATCTAAAGGGTCGCTTTTATGGTCAAAGTGATATCATGTTTAGTGTTATGGAATTTCATAACATCATATTATTCATCTTAATATAGGTATAGATTCCCATCTAGGTCTACAACTTCCTTCCACTATGACCATTCATTTAAATCTATCATTGTCTTACCTTTTGTCTCTCAACACTATTCACTAGCATATCATGCTTTGTTCTTTTTTCTTGTGTTTGAGGTTGTTGGATTGTCTTTGTCTTTGTGTTTTAATTGATCATTAATGGTATCTTGTTCTTATTTATACCAACATGTATTGCATATTCCTAAATCTCTTATCTATGTCCATAGTAGTCCTTTAACATCTATGTCTCTTCTTACAAGATTTCTAACTTTGGCACTAGTTTGAAAGTTCATAGTGGCAGAGCCTCTTGACTATGTGATTGCTTGATGAGATTGATGAAACTATCATTTTCACTTTTATTACACAATCCTCTACTTAATATCTATCTAGAGCCTCTATGTGCCTTTCATTTGATCCCTATCCACTTCTATCTATTTTATTCCAAACGTTATAGCATTACCCTTATATATTCATTGTCCCTTTGTCTTTTTGGTATCTCTATCTTTTACTTTAAAGGGGTCTTGTAGATTCACACACAAACTTTCATATACATTGGATGACATGATAATAGTATTAGGTATCATTTCCTTGAAATATTGATAAATTTGATTGAAATGCCAACAAAGATGACTAAGACATAGTGGTTGGAAAGAAAACTCACGATTCAAGCTCCTCAATGCCAAGAATGGATTCACTTTCCCAACCACTCTTCCTACTGACCCTAATGCTAAGAAGGAATATAAGCACAATGCCAAAGCAAATCATGCAATCCTCAGTGGACTATCAAACACATAGTTTGTCAAAGTCATGCACTGCACATCCACCAAAAAAACATGGGACAAGCTGCAAAGGATATATGAATGAGATGTTAAGGTAAAATAAACCAAATTGCAAAATCTTAGAGCTCAATTTGATGGTTTGAAAATGAAAGAGGAAGAGAAAATAGTTGATTATCTACAAATGGTAGATGAGACTGTCAATGCAATAAGAGGTCTTGGAGAAGACACTCCAAATGCAGTCATAGTAAAAAAGGTGATAAGATCACTTATATCTAAGTGTGACACTAAGGTCTCTGCTATTGAAGAAGCTAAATATTTAAAGACTCTCTCCATGGATGAGCTATTTGGTTTCTTTTCAGCTTATGAAATGAGAACAATGAGTGGTGAAACTTCAAAGAGAGAGGATTCCTTCAATACTACCAAGAAAGGGAAGGAGTTAGATACTAGTGCAAAAGAAGATGACTCCGATACTACTGAAGCTAACTTTGTTAGGGAGCTCAAGAAAGGATCAGGGAAATACAAAGGTAAACTTCCATTTAAATGTTTCAATTGTGGTAAGATTGGACATTTTGCTGCTAAATATCCATATGGAGAAAAGGGAGACGATGAGAATCAAAATGTGAAGAGCTCTGGTAAAGGAAAGGTGAAGAAATCTTTTAAACCAAGGAGAAGAAATTTTAGAAGGGAGAGCAACCTCTACACAATGGAAAGTGATGTCATTGATGAAGAAAGTGTGTTTGATGAGTGTTGCAGTGAGGATGAAAGAGAAGTCAACATGTTTATGGCACAAGAGGATTTGGATAAAGAACATATGAGTAGGGATGATGAAGAGGAATTTGAAGCTAAGGTATATCTTGAGGGTGAACTTGTGAGTGCACTTGAAGAACTCAGAAAGGTGAGGAAAGAATACAAAATGTGTAGGAATGTTACTTCTTAGGAACAAGACCGTTTGAATAAGTGTATTGAGGAATCTAAGAAAAACATTAAAAATATAAGAACGCAATTGGAATAAGCCAAGAGAATTCTTTAAGTGACAAAATAAGATTTAGAGGCCAAAGAAAATGAATGCCAAAATTTGAAGCAAGAAATTGTGAGTCTTAGAAAAGAGCTTGAGAGATGCAATGATGAGCTCAAGGTGAGAATCACGTATGAGGGCAACACCAACATATTGGATAAGATGTTGAACAAGAAAAAACACTCCAAGGATATCGAAGGTGTTGGATATGATATTGGTAAATGTTCTACAAGTAAGGACTCATCAAGAAAAAAAAATACACTTTACCTCTTCAAATGAAAATGACAAAGGACAAACTTTCACTGTCAGCAAGCCCACTGAGAAGAAGATATATGATGTTGCTATAAAGAGAAAACATGCTAACCCAAAACAAAAAGCCAAAGTGGATGATAGAGGCTTCTTAAAGGTCAAGGACATGAGGAAGAGCTCAAAAATACCTAGTTATGTTGCTTCAAGGAGACCAATGAGGAACAACTTCAACAATTATTGGTATGTACCTAAATTCCATGGCTACTGTTACAAATGTAATACTTATGGTCATAAAATTGTAGAATGTAGGCTTATGCATAGGTATCCTAGTTTTGAAAGTAGAAATCCTTTTACTGCATTTAGAGATGTAAATGCCATTTTCTATCACTGTAATGGGATTGATCATAGAAGTCACGAGTGTAAGAGAAAGTTTTTTCATTCATATAGTAGTTATCCCATTTCATCCTTCAATAGAAATGTAAGATGTTATTATTGTCAAAACCTTGGTCATATTACCAAACATTGCAAATTAAGAACTGTCAAACATAAAAAGACAACTGCAGTTGAACCAAAAGCTACATCAAATCATATTAATACAACAGAGAAAAGAAATGAACACAAACAAAGATGGGCAGAAAAGAAGAATGATCAAAAGGAATCAGGTCTAATAGTTTAAACAACCTTGCATGTTGAAAGAAAAAATCTCTAGGTTCTAGATAGTGGTTATTCCAATCGTATGACTGGAGATAAGAAAAAATTCACTAAGTTTGAGGATTGGAATGGAGGCTTGGTGAGGTTTGAAGACAATTATTCCATTAAAGATTGAAGAGGATAAAATCGTGAAAGGTGAGATTAGATGGTTAGAAATCCAAAGAAACATTCAAAATGCAAACAAAACCATTTTATACCTTGCAAGCTATCATCTCCCTCGAATTGAGCTTGATGAAGTGAAGGCCCCCCTTGATGATGCTCCACTTGATGTGCTCCTTTGATTGATTTGGATGTGGATTGCTCTCCATGTGCTCAACAAGATAGGTCGGATCAATATTTGGATTGGATTGTGATAGATAGATGATGATTTGGATTAGAAGAGGATGAGGGAAGAAATAGGCAACATGACAATGCATGAGAAGTGGATTATTTGTGAGGAGAATAGGCTCCAATTTATAGATTGGAGAAGGTCAATGGAGGGCCAAGATTGATTTGATCATGAAGGGTTGAGATTGATTTGAGATAGAAGGCATGGATGAAGGGTGCCTTTGGAAAATAAACAGGAATAAAAATTCCTTGAGAAAAGGGGGGAAAGGAAATTTGAATTCAAAATGAGGAATTAAAAATTCCAAAATAAGGATGCTTTGAGGGATTCAAAGAAATTTGAATTTCTTTGAGAGACTCAATGTTGATGTGACATGAGTGGGAATTAAAAATTGAGGGATAATGATAAGCATGATTATGAGAGATTCTAGAAGGATTAATTAGGTTGAGTGGGATTAGAAAAAGTGATTTGTAGGAATCACATGACTAGAATTAATTAACTGAGTGGGGTTTAGAGGAAATAATTATTGAGATGACTTTAGAAGAATAGGGGAATAATTAATTTATTTGATAAATTAATTATTGGATAATAGTGATAGAATTAATTAAATTAGATTTAATTAATACTGAGAAGAATAAGGATAACACAATTAAGTCAATTAATTGTGTTGATAGGCTTAAATTAATTAAATATTAATTTTAGGTGTCTACAAAGATAAAAGGTAAAGGTACATTGAATATAGATGGTAATATGAAAGCTCACAATGTGTATTATATGGAGGGACTAAAACATAACCTGCTAAGTGTGAGCCAAATGTGTGATAGCAGATACGAGTTTACTTTTGACTCAAAAGGCCGTGAAATCAGAAAAGAGAGCAATGGACAATTAGTTGTAGAGGGAAAAAGAACTGATGGAAATGTATATAATTTGAAGGAATGTTTTGAATCTCATTGCATGATGGGTCAAGTTTATGAAAGTTGGCTATGGAATAGGAGGTTAGGACACATTAATTTTGACAACTTGGCTAAGGTGAGTAATAAAGGGTATGTACGTAAGACACATACCTCAGATTATCAAGCCAACTAATACCTTATATGATGAATGCCAAAGAGGAAAGAAAACCAAGGTGATTTCAAAGCAAATAAGTACTCAACAACAAGACCTTAAGAACTTATGCATATTGACTTGTGTGGTCCAACCGAAACAAGAGCTCTCAATGGTGAGAAATACTTTATGTTGCTCATTGGCGGCTTCTCAAGAATGACATGGGTTACCTTCCTTCAAGACAAGTCACAAGCCTTTGAAAGATTTAAAATATTTAGAAAAATGGTTGAAAGAGAGAGAGTGGTTACAAGTTGAAATGCCTCTGATCAAACTGAGGGGGAGAATTCACATCAAATGAATTTGAAGGCTATTGTGAAAGGCATGGAATCAAAAGACAATATCCATCTCTTAGGACACCACGACAAATGGTATTGTGGAGAGAAAGGATACAATTGTCAAGGAGATGGCTAGAACCATGCTAAATGAATCAAATTTACTTGATGTATATTAGAAAGAGGTAGTCCACACTATCATATACACACTAAACAAGGTGCAACTAAGAGTTAATAGAAAAATGACTCCCTATGAACTTTGGTATGACAAGAAGCCCTCAATAAAATACTTCAACATGTTTGGAAGTAAATGTTTCATAAAAAGAGATGAAGTTGTTTTGGGTAGATTTGAGTCAAGATGTGATGAAGTTATCTTCTTAGGGTACTCAACTCACAACAAGGCCTACGAATGTTTCAAAAAGAGGTTGAATAAAGTGATTGAAAGTCTACATGTGAGAGTGGATGAGGATTTGCATAAAGGAAAGTAAAACACAATAAATCATATTGAAGAACCATATGTAGAAGATGAAGAGCAATCTGAAAATAAAGAAGAAGTGCCTAGTAAGGAACCAAATAGGTATGTACAAAAGAACCACCCTAAAGGTCAGATTATTGGCAACAAGAATGAAGGTGTGCAAACAAGAGAAGACATGCAAGGAACAATGAGAAAGTAATTTTTTTCCTCATGACTGAGATGAAACCAAGGAATTATGATAAAGCTAGCAAGAGTGAGAAGTGGATAGAGGCTATGGAGGAAGAGTTGTTGTAGATTGAGAAAAACAAAACCTGGAAACTTGTACCAAGACTAGCAGACAAAAATGTCATTGGAACTAAATGGGTGTATAGAAAAAAAATTAATGAAGAAGGTAAGGCCATAAGAAACAAATCAAGGCTTGTATGCAAGGGGTATGCCCAAGTTGAGGGGATTGATTTTGAAGAAATATTTGCTCAAATTGTAAGACTTGAAGCAATCAAAATCTTTTTAACATTTTCAGAATATAAGGGATATAAAGTATATCGAATGAATGTCAATTATGCCTTCTTAAATAGAAATCTTGAGGTATACATAGAGAAACCTGAAGGATTTCAGCTACATGAGGAACAGAACTTTGTATGTAGATTGAAGAAAGCATTGTATGGTCTAAAGAAGGCTCCAAGAGCATTATTTTCGAGGTTGGATAAGTATCTACATCAACAAGGTTTCAAAAAGGGGTGTGTTGATAACAACTTGTATATAAAAATTGATGGCAATCTTATGATCATAGTGGTTGTATATGTAGATGACATCATCTTTGGGGGCAACAAGGATGCTCTATGCAAGCAGTTTGTTGATCAAATGCAATCCGAGTTTGAGATGTCCATGCTTGGTGAGCTATCACACTTTCTTGGTTTTCAAATATCATAGTTGAACAAAGGTATGCTCATCTCTCAAACCAAGTATGCTAAGGATATGTTGAAGAAATTCCAAATGGAAGATAACAAGCATGTTAGTACCCCCATGGTTACATGATGCAAACTAAGTAAAGATGATGAGCCGCCCAATGTAGATTAGACTTTGTATAGATCCATGATTGGAAGCCTATTGTATCTCTTAGCCTCAAGGTCGGATATAGTTCAGGCAGCGTGCATGGTTTCAAACAACTCCTAAGCAATCACATGTCAGTGTTGTAAGGAGAATCTTCAAGTATCTGCAAGGGACACTCGATTATGGCATATGATATCCAAATAATGGTGAGCTCACTCTACAAGCCTACACTGATGCTAGTTGGGTTGGTTGTATTGATGATAGAAAAAGTACCGGTGGTGGAGCCTTCTTCCTTGGAAATAGGTTGGTTTCATGGCATAGCAAGAAGAAAGAGTCGATATCCTTATCCATTGCTGAAGTTGAATATATAGCAGTTGCAACATGTTGTTCTCAAGTATTATGGATGAAGCAAATACTTAAAGATATTCAGGTAGAATTTTCAGACACTATTTTTATTATGTGTGACAACTCAAGTGCTATCAATATTTCAAAAAATCCAATTATGCACTCAAGGACTAAGCACATTTCCATTAAATATCACTTCTTGAGGGAAAAGGTTGTTGATAAGGAAGTGAGAGTTGAATATGTATGGGTAGGAGAGTGGGTTGTAGATATATTTACCAAGCCATTGCCCAAAGATATATTTGAATATCTCATACTCAAATTGGGTGTTGTCCCACCTTCCTTCGACACTTGAGCGTTTTATTAGGATTGTGGTTCAAGGGGAGCATATTGTTTTATTATTTTCATTCTTGAACCTCATGCTTGTTCTCAAGGGGAGATCTGAATTTTTTATAAGCACTATTGGTACTACTTTTTATATTGTAATAATGGTTCATCTTGCTCAGCTCTATAGTGTCACAAGTGCAAAAAGCATGTTCCCATTAGAATCAAGCCCAACAGAGCCTATAATGAAAATCAGTATGTTATCACAGGGGGAGAGAGATATCAGACCCTTTGCCATTGTTGTCAAAGGGGGAGAAGAAGTTTGCGTGTGTTGACATCAATGCCAAAGGGGGGGATTGTTGGCAGATGTTGTCATTGTTGTCAACTAGGTCAAGCAATTGCAGGTTGCAGAAGTATTAATATGCATGTGTTGTAGAGGTAAAAATGGTTTGGGCTCACACTTTACATAGACTTCACAATCTGTTGGATCCATCACTTTTATGTTGCAGATTGAAAAATCCTTATGTTTACCAGTGTTTGCGATTTTGCTAGTCAGGTTTTTGGTTGACCCAACTCCTCGCGATTTAGTGAAATGGTAGATTTGTGACCGCAAGAAGAGGATTATTGTTTTAACCATTTCACAGTCAACATTTTTGTTAACCTAACTCTTGTGCAAAATCACGAAATGCTTTTATGTCTGTCGGGCCCAATTCCCTCATGCCTTTGCAAGTATTCACATGTTTCAGATGGCGATCGCTCATTGGTCCTGTTGGTCCACCTTGGTAGTGATGTGTTGACTGCGTGTGGGCCCTCCTCTTTTTATGCGCTCAAATTTTTTTGCCATTTCACAGCTAAATAGTTCAAAAGGTGACTATGGCCCGCGACACTGTGAAAAGAGAAATGTGACCATGAAGAAAACAAAAGATTTTTTGGTGAGGGTTTAATGGCTGTTCTCTCCATTTCTCGACAGTGACCACCAAATATAGTAAACCATATGTGAAATGGAAATGAATGTTGTGTTTTCACTGGATCACAGGTCAAACCTTCCTGTTGACCCGACTTGCTACAAAACTGTGAAAGGCTTAAGGCTTTCGCCATTATGCAAAGATGACTGCCAAAATAATTTAGCTGCTAGAGATTGAGCGAAGGGTTTTAGGCTGGTATGACCTTTAAACCTCTTAGCGATAAAACCCTACTTGTGGGTTTTGACCAAATGTGAAGATTTTAGCGACACGTCTACATGTCGATAGGAAAAATAATCCATGTGGTGGTTGACCATGTTTGATCAGATGATTTAGATGACAAATATTAAGGCACACAATCATTCAGATGTTCAAAAGACAATTCAAATATGTAGATGTCGGTGTTCATAATGCACTTAAATTAGGTGGTTGTCAATCCAATTAAACTAGGTCGAGAAAGGATGGAGAATGCATTAATGACATCCATGTTGTAGATAATTGTGTGGCTCGAGATGATCAACAGAGAGAATATTAGATCTTATGGGTAGATGAAGATTACTAATTTTTGTAATCTGAGTACAGAGAATGATCAAGAGACAGGTAGGATGTATTTAATATGGGTGGCCAATCTGAGAACATTTTAAGGACAGAGAATAAAATCTTCAGTGGTGATGATCTCTAAGATGTAAAAAGAAAAAAATATTTTAAATTCTAATTGGAGGGAAAATGTTGTTGTTGATTGAACAAAGGAGATGTTATGAGATTTGACAAGGGCAGTTGAGGTAGTTGAATTGGCAGAGATAATGTGTATAGTAAATATACAGAGGTGTGTATTTAGAGGAGTGAAGAATGTTGAAAAAGAGATAGTTGTAGAGTAGACAAGAGTGAATTTAGTAGAGTGAGAGATAGAGTGCATTCAACAGAGGTAGAGAATTAAGAAAATCAAGAAAAGAAGAAGTGTAGAAGATGGAGAAGGACAGAGAGGAGACTTCAAGCAGAGAAATTGAAGTCTACAACAATAAAAAGACTAATTTGTAAAGATTAGAAAGCAAAATAGAAACATTCAAGAGCAGCAATGCATGTGTGTCCATTAGAGTCCAAGGGTTACAAAATTCATTTCATTTGTAACAAGGTTATTCATTGTAATTGTTTATTGTAGTCACATAAATCTGTCCACTTAATTAAATGAATACTTAGTATTTATTTGATTATTTAACCATCACTTAATAATTAATTAAATTAATATTTAATTAATTCATCTTAACCCTCTTCTCCTATTAATTAAATAAATCATTCAATTTATTTGATTTAATTCACTTAACCAAATTCAGACCATTAATTAAATAAATAAATCATATTTATTTAATTAAATATTCTCTCACATTTAAATAAATTAATATTTATTTAAATCCCCCAAAATCCCACCTCTCACATTTAAATAAATTAACATTTATTTAAATCACCTTTATCCTCTACCCACTTGCATTTTCCTACAAATGCAAGTTGCACAATTATTTTAAATAAATAATTTATTTAAATCACCTTTATCCTCCACCCACTTGTATTTTCCTACAAAAGCAAGTTGCACAACTATTTTAAATAAATTATTTATTTAAACTCCTATTTATCCTCACCCACTTGAAACCTTTAATGGTTTCCCTTAAAGTCTTCAAACTTGATGGCTTTAAAGTCTTCAAACTTGATGGCTTCCTTCTATAGTCTTCTTAAGCCTTTAATGGTTTCCCTTAAAGTCTTCAAACTTAATGGCTTCCCTTAAAGTCTTCTTAAGACTTTAATGGTTTTCCTTAAAGTCTTCAAGCCTTTAATGGTTTCCCTCAAAGTCTTCAAGCATTTTAATGCTTTATCTTCCTTTTTCTCATTTAAATAAATTAATATTTATTTGAATATTTATCCAAATGCAAATTACACCATTTAATTGAAATAAATGATTTTATTTTAATTCAAAATACCAAAATTCCTCCCACTTGCATTTTCCTACAAAATCCACTTGCATGCCTAAAACCCCTTCTAGATTCTTCTAAACCTTTCCTAATTAACCTAATCCATCCCCTAAATATTGTCACATTCCTAAGCAAATTGGAGTCACTTCTCAAAGACTCCAAAGTCTTTAAAAAGCAATTAATGCTTTGTGTATTCAACAAATTAACCTCTAAAGTCTTCCAAACCACTTATGGCTCTTACATGACCATTAATGGTTAATTCCACTTGCACCCATGGTTAAGGACTTTGACCCCTAACTTAACCCTCATGTAACCCATGTGTCTCTTCAAAGCATTTATTTCTTTGACTAGGGTAACCATCATGTCCCCTCAAGCATTTAATGCTCCTTATCACTCCTCTCAAGCCTCCTCATGGTGACACTTGTCAACATGGGATTGGGTTGAAAGTCTCATAGAGATTGAATATCTTTCAATCCTAACCCTTGTTAAGATTACTCAATCTTAACCCTTCATTTCCCCATTTCTTCTATAAATAGAACCCTTCTCCTCAAGCAAAGGAGGAAGCATTAGAGTATTGTTGTTATACTGGCATTAGCATAGAGCTTTCTCATAGCATCACTATCTACACTTGCATAGCATTTGCTTATCATATTCAACCATCTTGAATCTCCATATGGCATCCATGGCTAGTGCTAAAAGCTGAGAGCTACACTCATTTGGGACTTGGAGAGGAGAGGAACAAGGGAGGAGCAACTATGAGCATCTTGATTAGCTATTTTATTATATGTTTAGATGCTTTCTATTTTATGCTTAATATCTCTCTTGATATGCCTGTTTAGGATAATCTTTTGTTGCTAACACTAATGTTTGTTTCTTGTGCCTCTGTGTGTGTTGCCATCAAATAGATTTTCTAATCCTTTTTGCAGAGCATCATTTGGTGAGCCTGACGTGAATCCAAACACCAAAAAGATCAACTTTTTTTTTTTAACCAATAACATGTTTGAATGTTGAAAATGTCACACAGGTTGCACTTTTGACACTGTTTTGGTGCGTTTGACATTATTTTGGCGCTATTCACCCTGTTTCAGTGCTTTTGCCTTCTCTGTCTTTCCCTTTCTTTTAGTGCGTTTGTGTTAAATAGCGCCTCTGTTCAAACGCAGACTAGCGCTATTGTAACAGAACGTTGTACAAATCACCTTGTAACCAAAAAAAAAAAACTAAAAAAAAAATTAGGCTTGTAGAAGCCCACCAAATAGGCAGATTTTACTAACTATTTTTCTCTTTTGTGTAGATTTAAATTAGATTAAAAAGTAGATTTATATTTTTTTACTAACTTGTTTTTTAAGTTGGTTTTAAAAATGAATTCACTTTTTATTTTGGTTTAAAATTAACTTCACATTTCAAATTTGGGCTTTTAAAAAAGAATCACACATTTGTTTGGGGCTCTTAAAAAGAATTTCATTGTTCCAAGGTAAAAAGAACCACAAACTTATACAAAACAACTTTATTTCTTGCAAGTTAGGAAACAAACTTCGTTTTGGTGCTTAAAATCAACAAAACAAAATTTATTTTCTTGCATCAACTTAAAAGAAATTTACAATCAACACTTTGTTTTGGGCGATCTAAAAAGAACAAGCCATTTTTCCTTCAAGCTCAAAAACAATTTTACTTCAAGCAAGACGTGTTTTCAATTCAGTTGACTAGGATTTCAAAGTTCCTAGTTTACAAAATATTTTGCCTTTGAAGTTAAAAAGAACACCATGACTGTTGGAGCAACATCTCCAAATAGTTAGATCACATTGCAATGACAGATTAAAAAGAACAAGTGAATTTTGTGTTTGGCACACTTGTGCAAAAGAGTCAGTCGAGTGGTCCTACCTCTAACACACACTATCCTCTCCCTTGGCTTTCGTGGTCCTAGGTGCAAGAGAAAAGTGTTAGTAACACTCAAAATTTTATCTTTTAAGAGAGGCCTGCCAAGGGATCGATACTCTTGGGAATGACCTCGAGCGGTAAATCCTTCGAGCCGCTATAGAAATCAGGTGAGAGCGAAAGCTGTAGCCTTGGGTATAGCTGTTCCTACAGTGTAACTAGCCGAAAGGAAAAATGGGCCCCACCACCAGTTACAAGGCTCTTAAGTGAGTCACTGCAGAATGAACTTATGTCCAAAAACATCGAACATGACTAAACACCTTTAAGTAGTAGCCCACCCGTTCTATTGATTGAGGATATTTGCGATATAATTTAGTGCAAGAGCATAGATGGTTTTGCTCCCAAGATACTCACCATACATATTTCCTTGAGTAGAAACATAGCTTTTTGAAAAGTCAATTGTGGCTTGATAAAAGTGGTGACTCCCCCATCATAGGGATCATCTATTTGTTATGCTCGTGCAAGACTTAGTATATCACATCCTTACCTGCCACGGCAGGATTCATAAGGTATGTAGTACCAAAGTCGAAGAAATATCAAGATGTGGGCTAAATTTATCACAACTGGCCATTTGACCTTAGGGATAAAAAGTGTTTGAAGTGTGTTCGTTTTAGTCAAGACCAAGTGCAAATTGAGCCGACTTCAGGCTTTGGAAATACACCTTAAAATACATCTAAAGGAAGGGTTATATAAAAGTCCAAGGATTGGGTTGATCTAGACCCATACTCATTTGTGCCTTTGGGGCAACATTCTTGTGTTTGTGTGCTTGCTTTGTTTTCTTGTCAAAGAAAAATCAGAAAATCACTTCCCAAAAACAAAGTATTCATCCAACCAAACATCTGTCAAAACAACCAAAAACATCAAAAAACAAGGTACAAACAACAAAAAGTCAAATTTTATGACCATTCTTCACATCTTGCAAAAGAAGAAGCGTCATCAGAATATCAACTTGAAAAGAAGACCATTGAGCTCAAAGGCTTTGATCAAAAGGAGGAAATTCTTCTATATAAATAGACAAATCTTTGTCTCACATAGAGTCTTTCTGCGTCACATGCGTCTCTACCTTCAAGGAAAAACAAACGAATTTGATTCCGAATCATTGAACCGCAGAGCTTTTATGCAATATAGAGCTCTGAGTTATCACAAAAACCAAGGAGGAAAGATTAATCCCAACTTCTTCCCAAATGTCTGTATCACATACAACACAGCTCGAGAAATACCACCAACACTCGAAAGGGAAGAGATAGAGTTTGTCCCATTTGTAACACAAAGTTTTTATTGAAGTTGAAAAAATTTTCATCCATCATCTCACTCATACATCATCACTTCATCATCAATCTGTCCCAACTCTCAAAACATTAAGAGGTTCTTGTCCCAAGTTCTCTTTTAGATATTGCTTGAAATCAAACACATCACATCACTTTTTAGATTGTTTCTACATCTAGGATAAGCTCATCCTAAGAGACACATCTACGCAGGTTAAAACTAGTTCATGAGTGAATCCTCTCATTACTAGGTAGTTAAATCTGTAACACATCTCAGATTTCTCTACACCTTATCACATCAAAACTTATCAAACAAACAAGCAATTCAAAGAAGGAATTTCGGTTACATCCACCTTAAAGGTGCTAGAGATCCACGTGCAACACAATTCACCAACCATCAATCTCTCATTTCAACAAAAACTCATCATCATTTTCACACAACTTCAACAAAAAAACTTATAAACAAAATGGCCCAAACCCGATCACAGTCCAGGCAACGAGAAATAGAAATAGAAGAAGAAGAAGAAGAAAATCTCAATGAATTTCAAGAAGCATTCGGTGGAAATACGAATGATGAAAACCCAAGTACTCCCACTCTCGCAACAATAGAAAGGGCTCAGCATAACCCTCTCTTTAATAGACTGTTTGACGAAATACTCAGGAGCAATGCGGATGCTCACTTCTTAAGACTCGCTCAAGAAGGAGCAAAACTCCCCTCTGACTTTGATCTTGCCCAATTAAGACAAGCATCAGAAAGACAAAGTCGCCATGAAGAGGAAAGAGGTAGAGATCCCATCAGATATAACATTCCTCGAGGTAACCCACCACCTCCTCCTCCAAATGAAATGGAGGTGTTGCAGCAACAAGTCGAGAATCTCGCCCAACAGCTTCATAGTGGTCTCAAGACTAACCAATTCTCACTCAATGACATTTGTCCCTATCCTTTTGATAGGAATCTTTATATGCCACCCTTTCCACGAGTATTCGAAACACCCAAATTTGAAAAATATAGAGGAAAGGGGGATCCCCGCGATCATGTCCGAGAATTTCATTATGCTTGTCTCGAAGTAGCATATGAAGACACATACCTAATGCGCCTTTTTCCTCAAAGCTTGGGAGGAACAACCACATCATGGTTTTCCCGACTACCAGGTGGCATTAGAACATTTGAGGAACTTATCCAAAAATTCCTCGCTCATTACTCTCATAACATTGAATGTGACATCACCATGGCTATTCTGTGCAACACCAAACAAAAACCAGGTGAACTATTCTCAGTATTCCTGCAACGATGGCGCCAAATGTCTAGCAGACGTTCTCTTCAGTTACCTGAACGAGAACTAGTGGAAATATTCATTTCCAACTTAAACGAAGAAATGGAATTTCACCTGGATGTCAAAGACACAGACTCTTTTAATGATATGATCACCAAGGGTTTAAAATGTGAACGGGCATTCATCAAGAATGGACTCATCAAAAATTTTAATGAACCAAAAGATGGTCCTCACCCGCGCTTCAATAGTGATAAACCAAGCTTCTGGAATAAAAACAAGAATATCATCAACGATGGGGTTGTGGATGCCCGGACTATCCAAAACGCACAACCTGTGGTTCGGTTTGCAGGACAAAATCCTCCACCTCAAAACAACACAAATGTTCTTTCTAGTCAAGGTCGCATCACATCTCACAATGAACCTAGACCTCATCAGCAAAAACAGAAACGCACATACACTCCCTTAGGGGAACCCATTGAAACAATATTGCGACAACTCATTTCTCAAAATTTGGTCACTCTACCTAAACTATCAAACTATGAGCCTCAGGTCAAACCGGCATGGTGGAGAGATACTGAACACTGTGAATTCCATCAAGGAAGAGGACACAAGACAAGTAATTGTCACCGATTAAAAGATCTTATTCAGGATCTTATTGATCGAGGAGAAATTGAAATTGAAGGACATGACCCAAAACAACCAATAATGACATCTGATGTTCAAAAATCCACTTCCATCACAAGATCAAAGGGGTCCTTCCACTTCCAGGCGTGGCACTGATACCACTGATTATACATAGGCTGCATATAATTACACTGTAAATCATCTGTATGATGCCAATGAACAAGTTGCAACTATAACCTTCAAAAATCCCAACTCGAATTGCAATGTTGTTACGCGTCGCGGCAAAGTTACCATAAAGGCAGCTCCACAAGGCACCACCTCCATCCCAAAGCAGTACAATCTTGTGGAACAATTAGACAAAACCCCTGCGCTTATATCCATTTTAGAGCTTTTGCGTCTATCGCCATCTCATAAAACTATCTTGGATCAAGCACTCCAAGAGGCGTCAGTCCCTGCAAACCTGAATACAGACCAATTTCAAGCAATGGTTGGAAGTCTAAAGTCATCACCTTGTCTCACTTTTTCCGAAAGTGACAACTCTTCCTTCCAGCAACCTCATAACACTTTGCTACACATTGAAGGCTTTATCAACCAACACAGGATCAAGCGAGTCTTGATCGATAATGGAGCAAGCCTGAACATTTGTACACTACAGTTGGTCACAGCATTGGGATATGCAGTAGAATCAGTGGATCCTCGTAAGAAGATCACAATCAAATCCTATGACGATGCAGAGCGTTCATCCAAAGGAGTTGTGGTACTACCAATCCGCGTGGGCCTTGTGGTAAAGCACATCATCTGTCAAGTTCTGGACCTTCCTCTGCCATACAATCTATTATTAGGGAGACCTTGGATACATGCCATGCAAACCATTCCATCTACCTACCATCAATGTATCAAGTTCCCACATAACGGTGTAGAGATCACAATTCTGGGCAATGCAAACCCCTTTGCATTTTGCCATAATATCAACCATCAACCAGAGATTACTGTTCCTAATAATAGAGAAGCCAGTTCCTCCACATCATATATAAGTCCAGCCTCTCTTGCCAGTTCAAACACCACTATACCCAAGTAAGAAAAGCTTAAGATGAAAATAGCAGAGGAAGGTCCTGGGGAATACAACTTGAGTCAACTCTTTTGTGAAGGACAAATGCCCACTTCTCCTCGAACACATGGTAAACCACAGCAATTACTCTAGCAACCACTGATCACGTCAGCATGTGCTTTGACGCCTTTCATCCTTGGAAAGAGTCAAGAGGAAGAAACCCAAGATGAGGACCTAGCGGAATGGATCTATAAAGATCCCATCACCACTGATATACCGCAAGTTAAGCTTCCTACAGAACAGTATGGCAAAGGTCTCCTCATTATGCAAAGAATGGGATATGATGGTCAGAGTGCTTTGGGATATTGCAAACAAGGACGACATGAACCTCTGCTGCCAGAATTAAAGCCCAAAGGTAATACAGGCCTAGGCTTTGAAAAAGAAATCTTTCCTAAAATCAAATTCAAAGGAAAACCCAGCAAACCATTATGTCAGCCTACTGCAAAAAGGACACCTTTCATCATCAAAGCAGCATCAAGCACCATCACAACTTCCCCATCGAGGCTCAGAATCCCAACACAACCATCACCAATGTCACTCATCCCACCAAACGAACCAATAATCCCATCAGCAACACCATTAGCAGCAGCAGCTGTATCAGAACCCGCAGCAGCATCTATGGCACCAGCAGTTCCAGCAGAAGCAACTGAGTCAACACTACCAATACTCCCCGTATTGGATTCCTTAATCCCCATCGGCCTTCCTGCAGCACCAATCACTACAAAGGTACATCAACCAATCACACCTGCAATATTTAACTCCAAAGACATCCCAGTATGGTATAGTAATCGGATGCTAGAAAGTGACTCAAAGACCGACTCACATGAGTGGGAATTTGATTCTGTAAAGCTTAACACTTCAGATGAGGAAGACACATCACCGCCTCCACCACGCAAAGACATCCCTATTTACGGAGAAGCACAGATAAAGACCACTTGGGTTCCTGAACTGGAAACATCTTCCACAGACCCTACGTCTCATCCTACGCCTGATTCTGATAGGGAGAGTACCATTAACGACCTTCACCATAACGTCTTAACCCTCACTGATACATCTAATGCACTTAACCTAATCGATGAAGTAATGCCCATTATCCACCCTAAACTCATTGAATGGAACCAACCAAATCCCCCATGTCTTGACTTCTTCCAAAACGATGAGGCTATCATTGACTTTTTGGAATTAAGGGATAACCTACCAAGCGGGGATCACAAAGCTGGATTCGCCATTGAACTTAATAGCGCAGCATACTTCGGGGCGGATGCCAAACCTTTCAGCTGCAAAAATATAACAATAAAACATGGATCTTCCAGTGAAAACCACACTATGGCACTGTTTGATCCGACAAAAGTAAAAAGAAAGAGCGTATCCAATGGTGAAAACCTCTCTGAGGCGCTTGAGGATGAAGGGTTTGACATTCTCCCTGATAGTACACAACAGGAATGATCAACGATTCTCATCGAGGAAACCAAAGAATATAATGTGGGGACTCCTGAAAATTCTCACTTCGTACATCTGGCATCTCTTCTCACTCCAGAGGAACAACCTAAATTTATAGAGTTCTTTCAATAGCGTCAGATCAACTTTGCATGGTCATATGCAGACATGCCTGGGCTTGATCCTGATTTAGTCATGCATCACCTTACCGTAGCAGACGGAGCCAAACCTGTCAAGCAAAAGCTTTGTAAGATGCATCCTCATATTGCAGTACTAGTCAAAACAGAACTCAAGAAACTCCTAGATGTTGGTTTCATTAGACCAATTGATTATGCAGAATGGATCTCCAACATTGTTCCTGTTGGCAAACCAAAAGGGGGCATCTGCATTTGTACTGACTTTAGAGATCTGAATAAGGCCTGTCCTAAGGATGACTTCCCCCTTCCAAATATTGACATCATAGTGGATCTGACAGCGGGACATGCCATGCTTTCACTTATGGATGGCTTTTCAGGATACAATCAAATAAAGATCGCACTACAAGATCAACATAAGACAGCCTTCACATGTCCATGGGGCACATATTGCTGGAATGTAATGCCCTTCGGTCTAAAGAATGTAGGAGCAACCTATCAAAGAGAAATGACCACCATCTTCCATGACATAATGCATACCATGATGGAAGATTATGTTGATGACTTACTAGAAAAATCACTCACCAGAGAAGGGCATCTCCACATCTTAGATAAAATCTTTGATAGACTGGAACAATACCATGTTCGACTCAACCCAAAGAAATGTGTCTTTGGAGTGACCTCCGGGAAACTTCTAGGATACATTGTCTCAAGCAAAGGTATTGAGGTCGACCCAGCAAAGGTAAAAGCAATCATGGACATGCCACCTCCAAAGAATATCAGTCAGCTAAGGACATTACAAGGACGGCTCCAATCTATCCAAAGATTCATTGCACAATTGGCTGATAAGTGTCACCCATTCACACACCTGCTACACAAGAACATCCGCTTTCAGTGGGATGCCCGATGCCAACAAGCATTTCAGACACTTAAAGACTATCTCATGAATCCACCATTGCTGATGCCACCAGATCCAAGTAGACCATTGTTACTCTATATCTCAGCAACAAGTACAACATTGGGTGTACTACTGGCACAACATAATGCAGAAGGAAAAGAGTGTGCTATTTACTACATCTCTCGCACACTGGTGGGCTATGAACTCAATTACACACCTATTGAGCGAGCTTGCTTAGCAGTAATCTTAGCAGCCACTAAACTGAGGCACTATCTGTTAACACATAAGGTACAACTCATTGCAAAGATTGATCCACTCAAGTATTTACTCAGCAAAGCAGCATTGACAGGCCGCTTGGCCAAATGGGTGATGATTCTAAGTGAATTTGACATCGAGTATGTGGACCGTAAAGCTATCAAAGGTCAAGTCATTGCAGATCAGTTGGCCGATGCACCTCTCATAGGTGATCATCCTCTCATTTCCAATTTTCCAGATGAAGAGATATTCATGATCACAACAACACAACCATGGAAACTTTACTTTGATGGCTCATACACTAGGCATGGCTCGGGGGCAGGCATTCTGTTTATCACACCCCAAGGTGACAGCATCCCAAAGTCTTACAGGCTCACATTTCCATGCACCAACAACATCGTAGAGTATGAGGCCTTGATTACAGGACTCAGGCTAGCCGTACAATGGAAATTACAAGAACTACAAGTATATGGCGACTCACAACTGGTCATTCGACAAGCAACTGATGAATATCAGACCAAAGATGATAAACTCATGCCATATAAGCAAATGGTGGACACTCTAAAGACATCATTTACTACTATCACTTTTGAGCAGATACCAAGAGGTCAGAATCGAACTGCTAACGCTATGGCTACCATCACATCTCTCCTAGATCTTCCACAAAATTCAACACGCTACGAGTTCTTGGTAGAACAGCTTTGGATCCCCGCTTATGATATCCTTGAATCCGAGATGATATGTCGCCTTGTCGGTTCTGAATCCCCATGGTACGATGAGTTCTACACCTATCTCCGCGATCACACCCTTCCTCCCAACCAATCAAATAACCAATGTAAAACTTTCATTCGCCAAACTGCTCGATATACCATTATTGCCGAAACCCTATATCGACGCGGTCTTGATGGTACTCTCCTTCGATGTCTAGAACAAGATGAGATAACAAAGGCTTTGGAAGAGGTACATGAAGGAATTTGCGTGACTCACTCAAGTGGTCCGTCACTAGCCAAGAAACTCCTGCGCAATGGATACTATTGGCCATCTATGGAAAAAGACTCATACTACTTTGTCAGAAAGTGCAAGAAATGCCAAGTTCATGGCGACCTGATACATGCACCGACACAGGAACTGCAACCAATCACGACACCATGGCCTTTTTGTCAATGGGGTCTTGACCTTGTGGGTAAGATCCATCCATCTTCATCCAATGGCCACAAATTCATTATTACTGCCACCGAATATTTCACAAAGTGGATCGAAGCTGTTCCACTTACCCAAGTCACCGGCAAGCAGATCGCCTCATTCATCCTCAACTACATCATCTATCGGTATGGTGTGCCCATGTCCATCATCACAGATAACGGTCTTCCTTTCAAAAATCAGGATGTCCGTGAACTTTATGAGAAATTTCATATCCAACATCGCTTTTCCACCCCCTATTACCCACAAGGCAATGGTCAGGCCGAAGCATCCAATAAAAACATATTAAGAATCCTAAAGAAGATAGTCAATGATGTCGGCCGTGATTGGCATGTTCAACTGAATCCAGCACTATGGGCATATCGAACTAGCATTCGGACCCCTACAGGTGCAACTCCTTATTCATTAGTCTATGGTGCCGAAGCTATCTTACCTATTGAGGTGGAGATACCATCACTACGGGTTTCCTTGCATAATCTAATAGATGATGAAGCCTACAGAGTATCCCGTCTTCAGGACTTAGAGTTAGTAGATGAGAAGCGACAAGCTGCATACAACCATCTCAAAGCCTATCAGCAGCGCATGAGCAGAAGCTACAATCACCGAGTTAGACCTCGTACATTTGAGGTAGGTGATCTTGTTCTACGAGAGAATCCTCGCAATCAACCAAACAGAGAACATCAGGGCAAGTTTGAATCAAATTGGCTAGGCCCATATGTTGTCACTGCTGTATTTGGGTCCGGGGCATATCAGTTGGCTACATCAGAAGGAGAACCGCTCGCAGATCCAATCAACAGCATGCACCTCAAACGGTTTTATACCTAAGCTGTACAGAGCATCAGGCTCCCCTGCATACCGGAAAATACCAAAAACATTCAAAAATGTCTCACAAAAATCAAAAAAAAAAAAACATTCAAAAATGTCTCACAAAATCCACAAACATTCAAAACAATTCAAAAATCCAAAAACATTCAAAAATGTCTCACAAAAATCCAAAAACATTCAAAAATGTCTCACAAAATCCAAAAACATCAAAAAACATCAAAAATAAAACAAAAACATGGCAACATGTTGTACATACTCATCCGCACAGATACCAAAACAAACATTGACATAATACTCACACAATGACCATTTATCAATCAAACCACACAATCAACATCAACACTCAAAAACTGTCTTCAACAAGGATGCATCCTTCCTTACCAAAACAAAGACAAAAGTGACGTTTTCTTTGACAAGAAAATTATGTTAAGCTATCAAATACTTGGTTGATTTGTGAGTACAATCATTCGTTTATCTGTATCGGGATCTTTCAGCATTGTTTTGTATCGTTTGCGCATTATTCCGATGAAGTTCTGGGGCATGTACTAATGGTGTCTACGTGGGAAGTTCACTAAGCTATGTGATCATAGGCAAAAATACAGTCATAGATCACTACGGCTTGCTGACTACAGCGTATACCTCAACCATATGAGCATGAACCATTACCAAGGATCCATATTCTTTATTCTTTATGTATCTATTGTTTGTTTGCAGGTACAATTCTCTTTCTTTGGTTCCTCCTACCTCATCCAAACTGGATAAAGGTTTTTATCTCTTAGTACGGTATGCACTTGTCTCAAGATATGATCAGTCTAAGATCAAGGAGGACGTTCCAAGTCATGCATGAAAGGAGATAATCCTTATCTGTTCCACAAGCAATACTCAGGTCAACTTGATCCATTATATCAAGTTGCTTGTATTAACTTGCTATATAAAATCCATGTAAGAAATACTCTGGTCATCTTGAATCTTTATGTCAAGTTGCTTGTATTTTCTTACAACATTTTAAAGCTCAATGATGAAAAAAGCACCATGGATCGTCATTCCATCTCATCTGTATATATTGCATTTCGTTGCATTCCACCCATCCATACATTCATAATAGCTGCATATCATGCATACATAGTCATAATAATGCATACTCTATTTTACTCATCTTCTTCCATAGGACTCGGTCCTAGTCCTCCATATCTTCTATCTAACATCGAATCCCCCCTCACCCTCCCTATCTTGATCATCAACATCATCCTCATCCCTTCATCGCTTCCCATCCTCACTCATCCACAAAATTAAGCCAGTTACTTTGTCTACACAGATACATCGACTCCCACACACCTAGACTATCAACAGATACTCTAATCAAGTATCTTCGAGTCTCAACAGGTAATCGATCATGGTAATCCTAGACTACATCAGGCATTTATCATAATGACCTAGTCTCAATGGGGCTGCCATGATTCCCCACAACCATCCATCACACGCACACACTATCAATTGATCAACCACTCAAACACAATCACATCGGACAATTACATCAATTGTCTACGTCTCAATGAGTATTTTGCTTCATATACCTTGACTTCATCGGGCAATTACATCAATTGTCTAAGTCACATCAGGTCACTTTGATTCACTTACTCAAACTTTATCATGTCCAAGCGACCAATTGACATCAACTGTCACGCTTTGACTTGACCGGGGCAATTAAACCGATTGCACCAGATTGTCCAACCAATTTTGATCAATTGTATAGCATCCATCCAAACCCCACACTACATCTGCTATGTATCTCTTGCATGACCTCAGGGTACTCGCTGGCTTGTTATTTCTTCATAGTCACTCCATTTTCTCTCATTCTTTCATCATTAGTTCTAATTTCTTCTATTCTACCTCCCCTCCACTTTTCATTCTTTTTCGAGAGATTGCCCGATTTTTCAAAAAAAATTCAGCCCATCTCTCGAGGGGGCATACCACCCATTAAATTTACATTTTGAGGCATTTCTTCACACCTATTTTTCTTTCTTTGAAACGATGCGATAAACTGCACCATCTCAAAGAGGGGCAAATGTAGTCACATAAATCGGTCCACTTAATTAAATGAATACTTAGTATTTATTTGATTATTTAACCATCAATTAATATTTAATTAATTCATCTTAACCCTCTTCTCCTATTAATTAAATAAATCATTCAATTTATTTGATTTAATTCACTTAACCAAATTCAGACCATTAATTAAATAAATAAATCATATTTATTTAATTAAATATTCTCTCACATTTAAATAAATTAATATTTATTTAAATCCCCCAAAATCCCACCTCTCACATTTAAATAAATTAACATTTATTTAAATCACCTTTATCCTCTACCCACTTGCATTTTCCTACAAATGCAAGTTGCACAATTATTTTAAATAAATAATTTATTTAAATCACCTTTATCCTCCACCCACTTGTATTTTCCTACAAAAGCAAGTTGCACAACTATTTTAAATAAATTATTTATTTAAAATCCTATTTATCCTCACCCACTTGAAACCTTTAATGGTTTCCCTTAAAGTCTTCAAACTTGATGGCTTTAAAGTCTTCAAACTTGATGGCTTCCTTCTATAGTCTTCTTAAGCCTTTAATGGTTTCCCTTAAAGTCTTCAAACTTAATGGCTTCCCTTAAAGTCTTCTTAAGACTTTAATGGTTTTCCTTAAAGTCTTCAAGCCTTTAATGGTTTCCCTCAAAGTCTTCAAGCATTTTAATGCTTTATCTTCCTTTTTCTCATTTAAATAAATTAATATTTATTTGAATATTTATCCAAATGCAAATTACACCATTTAATTGAAATAAATGATTTTATTTTAATTGAAAATACCAAAATTCCTCCCACTTGCATTTTCCTACAAAATCCACTTGCATGCCTAAAACCCCTTCTAGATTCTTCTAAACCTTTCCTAATTAACCTAATCCATCCCCTAAATATTGTCACATTCCTAAGAAAATTGGAGTCACTTCTCAAAGACTCCAAAGTCTTTGAAAAGCAATTAATGTTTTGTGTGTTCAACAAATTAACCTCTAAAGTCTTCCAAACCACGTATGGCTCTTACATGACTATTAATGGTTAATTCCACTTGCACCCATGGTTAAGGACTTTGACCCCTAACTTAACCCTCATGTAACCCATGTGTCTCTTCAAAGCATTTATTTCTTTGACTAGGGTAACCATCATGTCCCCTCAAGCATTTAATGCTCCTTATCACTCCTCTCAAGCCTCCTCATGGTGACACTTGTCAACATGGGATTGGGTTGAAAGTCTCACAGGGATTGAATATCTTTCAATCCTAACCCTTGTTAAGATTACTCAATCCTAACCCTTCATTTCCCCATTTCTTCTATAAATAGAACTCTTCTCCTCAAGCAAAGGAGGAAGCATTAGAGTATTGTTGTTATACTGGCATTAGCATAGAGCTTTCTCATAGCATCACTATCTACACTTGCATAGCATTTGTTTATCATATTCAACCATCTTGAATCTCCATATGGCATCCATGGCTAGTGCTAAAAGCTGAGAGCTACACTCATTTGGGACTTGGAGAGGAGAAGAACAAGGGAGGAGCAACTATGAGCATCTTGATTAGCTATTTTATTATATGTTTATATGCTTTCTATTTTATGCTTAATATCTCTCTTGATATGCCTGTTTAGGATAATCTTTTGTTGCTAACACTAATGTTTGTTTCTTGTGCCTGTATGTGTGTTGCCATCAAACAGATTTTCTAATCCTTTTTGCAGAGCATCATTTATTATTGAGTCATTGTAATTCTCTAAGTGGGTGCTCAGAGCAGGGGTAGGTGCTCAAAATTTAGGGGTTGGTGCCCAAAAAAATATTGTAATCAAATTATCATTTGTGATTGGATTGGAGCAGTAGACTTCAGCGGCTATTCTCATCGAGGTTTTTCCCACATTGGGTTTTCCTCATAAATCCCTGTGTTATATGATCTGTTCTTGTGTGTGTGTGTGTGCTCTTAATCTATTTGTATTCTTATTTGTGTTTGCACACCTTGATTGAAAATTTTAGAATATCACTGATTCAACCCCCCCCCCCCCCCTCTCAATGATCACTTGTGTTCTTTAGTTGAAATCTGCAATATGATTTTTTTTAATATAGTTCTCACTTGCAATGATCTTCTTATAGGTTTACCTGGTCAATTTTTAAATAAAAAATTAATTTTATTTTATTTGGAATATTTTTGGGTGATGTTAAATTCTTGTAGTTTTGGAATTCATATAAAAGAAATTAGAGCTTTAACATTGAAAATAATAATCTACCCGTTACATTGAAGGTATGAAATTTTGCCAACTGACCAATATTTACATGGTCTTTTAAAATGGAGAAATACGGTCTAAATTAGTATCGTGCGGTGTATTTATGAATGCTATTACAATTTAGCATTGAGCTGCAATTATT
Source organism: Cryptomeria japonica (assembly GCF_030272615.1). Lineage (NCBI taxonomy): Eukaryota > Viridiplantae > Streptophyta > Pinopsida > Cupressales > Cupressaceae > Cryptomeria > Cryptomeria japonica. Next base: position 166,578,730 of record NC_081411.1, on the reverse strand, counting down.
GCATATGCCACTTATTGTTAGTTGAATTAAACATATGAATAGTATAGTATAGGACTAGTATTAAATAAATTTAAAAAATGTAAAATTGAATATTGAATCTATTGAAATCAATAATAGACAAGAAAAACAATATTTTAAAATTATTTAAAATAAAAATTAAACATAAATATTAGAATTTTTATTCAAATTTTTTAAATCTATTTAGTGGTTAAACAAATAGAAAAACATAATTCAATGAATGCAATAGTATCCTGCCTCGACAGGAACTAATAAACTTCTTATTTGAATTAACATAGTCAAAAGTTGAAATAATGACAACACAATTTAAAATGAGTCTTTAAATGTTATAATAAATTGTCATTTTTAAATGTTTGATTTTTTATTTAAGAATTAGTGGAATTTACAAATATTTTTGGAGAAACTATTGAATTGTAATTGTTATGTTCTCTTTAATCACCACTTGGTAGTTTAATAACCAAGTTTAATACAAACTTGCAAGGATTGTACAAGAAAGTGTATAATAGATGTGGGACTTAGATGTATGTTGATGTAATTCTTTAATGCCACTACAATAAATAATTGTCAATAATTTGTAGCATGTAGTTTTGCATATTTTCAAGTGAATGAACGAGGGTATTTAAGCATTGAGACTACTATTCTATGGATGAGTGATAATCACACCAATATTGGATAATGTCATGATTGGAACTCATACTAGAATCCACAACTTTTTGATTAGTCATTGTATTACAAAAGATATAATCAAAATAGACTCAAAACACAAGGTTAAAAGGACTGCATGTGCTATATTTACTGGTTTGTTTATACCTCACTTAAGTGTGTATGAAAAAATATTTGAATCTACTCATAGTATAGAATTCATTTCCATAAAAACAAAATAGAAAACACAAAAAAAAAACATGTGATAAGTACAATGTTTCAAATTTAAAATAGACACTAACTTAAACTCGTTTGAAAAATATTAAATGTCTCAAAAATTAATAGTAAGGAAGAAGAAATATAAGATGTTTTTCTAAATATGTAAACCATTGAAGATCTAACTAAGAATAAAAAATTTAACCAAAGAAAATTATTAATGTTTCCACAGACTTAAAAAAATTATAATTCACAAAATACAACATTAGTTACACATGTATATTGCTTTAATTGGTTGTATAATAATGATATAAAGAGTGGGGGATGAGAAACATATAATAATGATATAAGACATGCAATTATGTTACAATACATCATATAATTATGAATATAGGTATAATAAGGTACAAGAAATATGTCCTTAATGCTTTCTAATAGAAAGAAAATGACAAAATAGTGATAGACATAAATGCTAGATAAGGTTTATGTAAACATAAATAAGATTTAAAAGATATGAGCATGGAAAGGATCATAAGATATATAACTATGATAAGGTTAAATATCATAAAATAAAATTTATAAGTGTGATAACTACAAAGAAACATGTAAATTCTATAAACACGTAGAATAAGATGTTTAAACATGATAGACATCATAAGCATATAATATAATAAGAACAATAGGAAACATATTAATAATTCTAAATTATACAACATATGAATATGTTGAGGAGATATATCATCGAAACTATAAGTGGTAAACAGGAAACATAAGGACATATTAGAACAAACACATATATAAAGAGCACAGGATCTAGATAATGATCATAAGAGAATAGGGGAACGAAATATTTAGAAGATGGGAAATAATAAAACCATATAAAAATATAACATGGGTAACGTAGGAACTAAATGGAATGATTATATAACATAAGAGGTTAAAGAAACACATAAAAACCATATGATATGTGATCCCAAGTGGAGAAATCCATTCAATTACATGATGTAGAAGGTGAAATTAGAATGGGAAAAACAAAACAAACATGAGATAAACCAAAGGTCAAAGTGTAAGAGCATATGAAAAAATAAAAATTAAATGTAATATGTATATAAATAAATCATGGAAATGCTAGAAGATACCATATAATATTATTAGCAAGATCATTATACAAGATCTCATCCTCATCCTAATATATTTCTTTATCATGAATTGCATGGATTCCTTCTTGATAGGTAGTATTTTTCTGAACGAATTGGTTAGAGGAATAGTTGTAATAATGGAAAAGTTCTTCTTCATTCATTTTCTTTATTTATTTAGAGATGGCCTCATAGATATAATTTATATTTGTTGAATCATTATGTTTTTTAGTTGGTAATAATGAATAAATAACACATTTAGCTAGATGACATTTATCTTTTTATATATATTTCACTTATTCTTTTCTTGATTACTTTCAGTATATAACTAACTTTTGACATGGTGGATTGAGTTGAACATCTTCCCTATGGTTAGGTAAAGGTTGGATGAATAGGATCAAGTCAACATTTATCGTCTTTGAGGAGGAAATGGTTTGGGAAGCAAGTTCATGAGCCTTGGCATGACATCTTCGTCAACATTCTCTTGCACTATGATTTCTCTTAGTTGGACTTGAAACTTGTGAAGGTTGAGGGTCAATTGACATAGGATTCTTTACTTCCCTTGTAGGAGGGGAAATGAAAGAAACCTCACTAGGATGAGAGATACAAGATGTTGAGTGTTTTCCTTTATACGATGTAGGGGGTGGGACCACAAAATATAGAGGAGGAATATGAGTAGGAAGAAATCTAGGTCTAAGATGAGGAGGAATATACAGAGGTAAGGATTTCTAGGTTTACTCAAGGCTGATATCATCTCATTTTTTATTTTTTTTGATAGCATAGGAAATGAATATTTGTTCAAGGATTCAAAGGTGCAGGTTGTTGAGGCCAAAAGTAATCAAGGGTGAAATTTCCACGTCTTGTTGTGGGTTGATAATTTTGGGTATTTAATACACTCAAGACACAAGTATTGTGTGAGTGTATTTGATACAGTTAGACATTTATTATTGTTTGAATTCACTTTTTTCTCAACTACAAGCTGGGAGAGATTGAGAAGAATTAAAAAGAAAATTCTCCAAACTCAACAAATCAAACTTTAGGTCAAGCGTTCGCTCAATATAAAGAAGGTTGTCATAACATTGGGCTTAAGGTCTTCTTTTCATGATTGCTAATATCATTGCCAATAAAACTTAAAATTAATTTTGTATTGCCTCTACTACAAATGCTCTCACAATCTTCCTAAAATATTTATATGTAAAATCACTCTTATTAAACTAATTTAATTCCACACAACAAAATATTTCTACAATACATATTCATCCCCGATAAACTTAAATTTAAGCCAATAGACATTCATTTACACATCTAATGATTGAATTCTACATATAATTAAAAGGATTGTCATTCCCTTACAATACCCATTTCTTTATTTTTATGTCTATAATTGACTATCAACTAGCAATTGTGCCATGGTGTGCAATAGGTACGCCAAATAGGTATGCAAGGTCGATTAGAGATAAATTTGGTTTGTTTATTGCATCAATTTGTGCAATACATGAGTTCAATGGGAGAGAGAGAGGGGGGGGTGGGGAGGGTAAGGAGATATAGAGGAAGATGAAGATGGAGATGGAGAATAGGGATGTGGAGAGAAGGGGATAGAGAGGAGAGGGGATAAAGATGAAAGAGATAAATATATAGAGAGGGAGATATAGAAAGATAAGATACAGATAATATGTGAGGGTAGAGAGATCGAGAGATAATAAGAGTTCATCACTAATAGACTCATGTTATGTTTGCAACAGTTAGAGAGGAGAAATAGAGAGATATAGAGAGATAAAGAGGGGTAAAGAGAAAGAGAGAGGAGGTTAGAAGATAGAGATAGAGAGGGAGGATGATAGGGAGATACAAAGAGAGAGAGGATAGAGGGATAGATAGAAATGGAATAAATAAATATATATAGAGGGAGAGATCAAAAGATAAAAATAGAGATAGGAAGTGATGTAAAGAGAGGGGTAGAAAAAGGGAAAGATATAGGGATAGAGAGAGATGAAGAGATAACAGGATAGAAATAGAGTGAGATAGAAGGGCAAAGACGCCCATGAAGAGGGATATATGTAGAGAGGAAGACATGTTTCGAGATAGAGGGATAGAGATGAAGATCAAGTACAATAGGATAATGAAGATAAATAGAAAGAGGTAGAGAGATATATATAGGGAGATAGAGATATGAGAAGAAAAAGAGAGATATTAAATGGTGTACCAATTATACAATGTATGCACAAAATAGACCAATTTTTTTCCTAATTTACCCTCCACGCCTCTTAAGCATACCCATTTCATACCAAAGTATAATTATTATGGCAAGAGAAGTCTATAATGACCTTATTATTCCATGTACATAAAAACACTTATTTCGACATGCATTTAACTATTTCACATCTAAAGGCATTAGGTGGTGTTAGAATCACATTGGCAGAGAAGCAGGAGAGTGGAATAGTACCGCTAGTGGAAGGTGATTAGACGTGATTAAGTCAAACATAATAAGTAGAAGTGAAAGAGTCATGTGTTGTGTTTAAGCGAACCGTGGAAGGAGCGTTGTTGGGTGGGTATCAACTATTGGCCACAAAGGATGCTCACAAATTTGTGAATGCCGAGGAGTTTATCCCTAGGAAGTTTCTTAGAGAAGAAGGTAAAAATCTATTGGAGCGTGTATTGAACATGATTGGCAATCGTTGTAGACAAGTCATCCTCAAGATGTAGACCTTATCATGCATTCACATATGTTTGTACTTGTGGTTAATGGTATCATTCACCTTAAATAAAAAAATTATGTACGCCAAAAAAGTATGGAAGGTCAAATTGTGGTTAATGGTATCATTCGCATATGTTTGTACTTGTGGTTAATGGTACGCCGAAAAAATATGGAAGGTCAATTAAGAAAAAAATTGGTCTAATTATTGCATACATTGTGTACAGTGATAGATTCAAATAAACTATGCATCCAATTATACAAAACCAAACATAAATAAAATAAAATGTTTGAATCAAGAAGATAATTAGACTCCATTACCAACAAGATCATGTTATGTTTGTAATAAGGAGAGATGGAAAGAGAATCAGAAGGAAAGATAAACATAGGAAGACATAGAGAAGATGGAGTTGAAGAAGAGGGATATGGAGATAAAGGGATGGGGATGTAAAGAGAGTGAGGAGAGGGATAGATAGAGATGGAAGATGTACATATTTTGACAAGGAGAGAGAGAGAGGGAGAAAACAATAGGAGATATAGAAAGATAAAGATAAGAAGTGATATATATATAGTGAGAGAGGTAGAGAGATATAAAAGTAGAGATAGATGGATAGATAATGATAGATAGATATATAGAGGGAGATATGAAAGAAGAAGTATGGAGGGATAGAGATAGAGAGGCACGATATGTAGATATAGAGGTATAGGAAGAGGGAGTGTGTGTGTGTGTGTGTGTGTATGTGAGAGAGAGAGAGAGTGAAGCAGGGAGAGGTGAAAGGGACAAAATGAAGGAGACAGACAAAAAGAGAGAGAAGGGGGGAGAGTGAGATTGATAAAGAATAGAGAAAGAGAGAATAAGATATATATTATATTTATTTAATTTTTATTATAGAACTAGGTAATGTATAATAATAAATTTAACTTTAATATTATTTTAAAATAAATTTAATAATTTGCATTACATAAATATAATTAATCATTTTGATTGTGTTATTATATAATAATAAATATAAATTTTGAAATATTATAAATTAATTAAATTTTAATTAATATAATAATATAGAAATATATAATATTAATATTTTTTTAAAAATTTGGTTTTACAATTTGGAAGACAACAAATCTTTTTGACCTTGTATGAAAGAGCTAGTCCTTTCTCTTAAAAGTAAATACAACAATCCACATGTAGATCAAACAAGAAAATCCAAGTTAAGATTGTTACAAGAATAAAGACAATTCTCAAATACCAAACAAAAAAATAGGAAAAGTGCAAATCATCAAAAGAAAAGGAAACAACCTAGGTACATGAACGTAGAGTATCTAGGAAATAACCTAGGTACTTAATTTTAATATTTTTTTTTATATAAAGGGATAAAAACTTTATTGAAAATCAGACACAAGAATTACAAAGAGACCCAAGGCCCCAAGGCCCTAGAAAAGAACCACAAGCCCAACCCAAACTCAGCCAATTTCATACCCATCCATGTCCTCAGCAAGAATCTTCTACAAGTCTTGACAATAATCTAGGGAAAGGTGTTCCCACCCTTCAACTTTCCAATCACTACCATGTTCCAAGGCCCACTTAGCCAAACAATCTGCCACTCTATTCCACTCACGAGGAATATGGATGAAAGACACCTGCTCCATAGCCGAGCTAATATGAAGAATCTGACGAATAATCTCTGCCAACTGCCAATGAACCCCACTCACCTTCTGCTCTGTCAACAAGTTCACCACAATTTGTGAGTCTGATTCACAGATAACCTTTCTTCGACCCAACTCCCAGGCATGCTCCAAGGCATAGAGAATAGAAAATCCCTCCATAAATTTATTAGAATGCCACCCTTTATGAACCGAAAATAAGAGGACCACCTCCCCCATACAATTCCTACCAACACCACCAATCCCAGCAGGGCCTGGGTTACCCCTAGAGGAGCCATCGGTATTGATTTTGATAAGCTCATCTTGAGGAGGTATCCATCTCCCTGTCCTTTGAACCTTCTTCAAAGTACGTCTACCTCTCCTAACACAAGTTGAGGCAGGGAACAATTCTTGCAGCCCCAACCTACTCACAATATCCACCTCGTCTCTATTCAGAGGAAAATGCAGCTCACATTTAGTTTCCATCGTCTCCCTGATCATAACTATGATTATATTCTACACTTGTTGAACCATCAATCTAACCTCACGAAAGATCCTCTTGTTCCTCTCGAGCCAGATCTGCCATAGTATGAAGATGGGCCCAATGTACCAGACAGTCTAGAGAAAGGAGGAGAAGATAGGAGGTCCGCCCAAACTGCTCCAAAACTCCACCAGTGAATCCACTTGAACACAAGGATGCTTCCACACCCCCACCAATAGTGCCAAATAAGCATAGAGAAGGGGCATCTGAAGAACAGATGTGAGGAGTCTTCCTCCCCATTACCACACAAGGCACAAATGGAAGGCCCCAAAAATCCTCGCTTGTGGATATTGTCCCAGGTTAGGCATCTGTTCAAAGCCAAAGTCTAAGCGAAGCAGTTGCACTTTGGCCAAGAAAGATTATTCCACACCTGTTTCCACTAGGGAACCTCTCTTCCCTCAAGTCTTTGGTTCAACAGAACTCGATATCCACTAGCACTAGTAAAGAAGCCCTTAGGATTTGGAAATCAAGCAAGTCCATCCCTACCCTTGAAAGAACTACAGTGTCTGAAGAGGGAAAAATAGATTTGAAGGTCAAATGATCAAAACATAATGAAATAAACATGCAGAATGCTAAAATATCATTAAAAGACCATTTCACCTTGCTATTTTACCTTCTCCTTTGGATTGAGCTTGATGAAGTGAAGGCACCCCTTGATAATGCTCCACTTGATGTGCTCCTTTGATTGTTGGATGTGGATGGCTCTCCAATGTTGTGCACAAATGGATTGGATTTGAAAAATGATAAGGATGAGATGATCAAGTTGCCAAGATGATTTCTCGGGCTCAAAAGGGCAGCATAAACTTACTGGATTTCAAGATGTTTTGAATGAAGGGATGGAGCCCTATTTTATAGGAAGAGGAGAGGAAAATAGATGGCTAGGATGAATTCGAGATGAAGGGCTAAGATTTACTTGTGAGCTCACACAAGGTCCAAGAGAGGGTGTAGAGACCAAGAAATATGCCTTAAAGGCATTTCGTATCTCCACACTCCACAAGATGCATTGGAGGAATTAAAAATTCTCCAAAAAAGGATATCATGGGGATTGGAGGAATAAAAAGGAATTAAAAATTCCTTGGGAGAGGGGATGCCTAGAGGAATGTGTGATTTTGAAAATCTTACATTCATCTAGGAAAAGAGCATTTAAAGCTAGTGGCTGGATGAAAAGGACAAAGAGTTGACTTTGTGGCTAATCATGATGATTAACCATTAACGACTCATTAGGAGGGGGATTAGAGGAAATGTTAGGTGGGATTAATATTTGTAGAAGAATTTGACTAGGAGAGAGAATGAGTGGATGGAATAAAAAATTAGAAGAATAATGTTAAGTGAGTTTAGGGAGTTTCTAGAAGAATGAATTAAGAAGATGATTTGTAGGAATCATGTAGGTTAACTAATTAATTGAAATTAATTAGCTAAGAGGAAGATTTGTGAGGATTTGGTTTTTTTAGAAGAATAAAGAAAGGGATTGATTTATTAAATAAATCAATCATATGTTATAGTGACAATATTAATTATATTTAATTAATATTGAGAGGAATTTGAATTAACATAATTAATTAATTAATTATGCGAGGAATAATTAAAATAATTATTTTTAAGTGTCTACATTTTGCCCCTCTTTGAAGCGAGGTGTGATGACACATTGATTCAAAGAATAATCTTATTTTGATGTTGATATTGGTTTGATAGGATGCCCTGGCTCTTGATTGATAGATTATTGTATGGTGATGCCCCCTCGGGAGATCAATTGAGGTATTTGATCTTTGGAGTTTTTCCGAAATTGATATCCAGATAGATTTGATTTGATTTGATTGATAAGATCTAGATTCAGTCTGGTTTCAAGAAGAATTCATTCTGTATAAGACAAAGATGATCAAAGTGTCTAGTTTCAAGAAGGATACATCCTGTATAAGACATGACTGATCACAACATCTGGTTTCAGGAAGGATTCATCCTGTATAAGACATGATCAGATCACAACGTCTGGTTTCAAGAAGGATTCATCTTGTATAAGACATGATCGGAGTGTCTGGTTTCAGGAAGGATACATCCTATATAAGACATGACTGATCACAACGTCTGGTTTCAGGAAGGATTCATCTTGTATAAGACATGATCAGATCACAACGTCTGGTTTCAGGAAGGATTCATCTTGTATAAGACATGATCAGATCACAACGTCTGGTTTCAGGAAGGATTCATCTTGTATAAGACATGATCAAAGCATCTGGTTTCAGGAAGGATACATCCTGTATAAGACATGAATCAGGATCAGAATTGATTATGTGAGGAAAAAAAAATAGAGGAAGAAAAATTAAGGTGGAAGGGATAGATGAGGAACAAATATGAAGCAGTCGTGAGGTATTTGGAAAGAAGAATACGAGATGCGAGACCGCGGAGGAAAATGGGGGCAATTGAGAACTCCATGGGATTATTGAGTTTAGGATTTGATGGAATGATGGTGAGATTTTGTGCACAACAAATGTGGAGAGCCAACCTAGTTTGATGTTGCCCTGAGTGACTTGCACCATTGATTATAGAAATCAGGATGCCATGAGAAACGCAGGGCGTGGACTGACTCTGTAAACAAACGGGAATTTCTTGCATACAACAATGTGAGTGTTAAGAAACACTAATACAGAGTTGTGGGTTCGTGCAAGGAAACCCTCAAACACACTGATACCTCTTGTACACGAGAAGGTAAGTGTTGATAAACACTAGTACCATGTCGCCGATTTATACAAGAAGGATCCAAAACATGTCATACTATGAAATATGCCCCAGTATGCACCTATCATAATGTACCTCGATATGGAAGAACCCAAGAAGTTGTAAATAGTGGCAGTCGTAGGGCAAAAGATGCAAGCCTATATGAAAAGATCTAACAAAATCTAACAAATCTCTTCCTTGTGACCACATGATACCTCTTGCCAAGAGTAGAACTAGGATGGACTTGGGATTGTTTCTCAAGACTTCTTGAAGCTTACACACAGAGGCATAAAATCTCAGTTTCAATGGGACATTCCTTGTTCATGACTCAGGTGAAGACTTCATCATCATACGCATGTTTTATTGGGAGGCGGAAAAGAAGGAATGTTGTGCATGGGTGGGCTGGATGGCAAATGATTTGTAGTATCGACATGATAGAAAGTGGATCTAGTTATTTACCTTGGTGTCTGCATAGAGGTTTTCACCAAGGTACTTGTCCATAGCACCACCAAGTGGTTTTCACTAATGGACGAATTGTTTTTTCTTTCTTTTTCTTTCTTTTTTAATTTTTTTCTGTCATAAGGTGCCTGTTTGCCAGGTTTTCACCAAAGTGATGATTTTTTCAGGATCTTTTTCTCATTTTTTTTTAAAAAAATTTTTCTTGATTTTTTTTTTTTTTTGACAATTTAAGACTTTCTGAGGACTAAGCATAAAATCTTTTGAGGTGCATGATATTCATTGGATCATCCAAAGGATCGCCTTCAGGAGTAGCCAACTGATAAGCTCTTGATCCACATTTCGCTGTGATTACATATGGTCCAAGCCAATTAGGCTCGAACTTGCCTTTCTTTTCTCTTTCTTGTAGATTTTTTTGATTTTCCATGAGGACAAGATCACCAACTTGGAATTCTCGGGTTCCGACTTTTTTATGATAACTCATGCGCAGACGGTTTTGATATACCCGAAGATGATTCAAGGCCTTGAGGTGCCTTTCATCTAACAATTCTAGCTCTTGTAAGTGGGCAATTTTGTATTCTTCCTCTGGTAGGATGTTTTGTAGCGATACCCTTAGAGAGGGGATCTCGATCTCAAGGGGAAGTGGCTTTGGAACCACATACTAGGGAATAAGAAGTGGCACCTGTGGGGGTGCGGATGGAGGTGCGGTAGGCCCACAATGTAGGATGGATTTGGAGGTGCCAATCATAACTTGATTCATTGACTATCTTTTTGAGGATTTTTATTAGGGTTTTATTAGAAGCCTCAGCTTGGCCATTGCCTTGGGGGTAATATGGAGTGGAGAAGCAGTGTTGGATGTTGAATTTTTGACAGAGTTCTTTGACATCCTGGTTCTTAAAATGTTTACCATTAACTGTGATGATAACTTTTGGGATGCCATATCGGCAGATTAGGTAGTTCAGGATGAATTTGGATATTTGCTTGCCGGTGGTGAAAGTAAGAGGGATAGCCTCTACCCACTTGGTGAAGTATTCGGTGGCGGTGATAATGAATTTATGTCCATTGGAAGATGAAGGGTGGATTTTCCCAATGAGATCGAGCCCCCACTGTGAGAAGGGCCATGGTGTAATGAATGGCTGCAATTCTTGTGACGATGCATGAATCTTGTCGCCATGCTGCTGGCAAGGGATGCATTTCTTCACATAATTGTATGCATCTTCTTCCATTTTAGGCCAATAGTATCCTATTCTCAAAAGTTTTTTAGCCAATGTGAGTCCACTTGAGTGTGCTCCATAGATACCCTCATGTACTTCGCGTAATGCCCATTCTGCTTCTTGTTTATCTAAACACCTTAGGAGAGAACCATCAAAATGCCTTTTGAACAAGGTGTCTACAAGGATGGTGTAATGGGCACATTGGCGGATGAAGGTTTGCTGTTGGGTTTTGGTGAGGTGTGGGGGAATGGTGTTGTCTTTGAGGAAAGCGAAGGTTTCTTGGTACCAAGGGGACTCAGGACCAATGAGAACACACACCATTTCAGACTCTGGTAGGTTGTATGCCGGTATAAACAATTGCTTGACCAAGAACTCACATTTCTGATTGTGTGCTGGCATTTGAGGAGAGAGCCAATGGTGGCCATTGTATCTACAGCCATGTTGTTTGTTCGTGGGATTTGGTCAAACTTGATTGCTGTGAAATGTTGCTTAAGATCTTCAACCATGGTACGGTAGGGAAGGAGTTTATCATCTTTTGTCTAGTATTCATCATTGACTTGTTTTATGGTGAGTTGGGAATCGCCATAAACTTGTAATTCCTTTATTTTTCAGTGGATAGCCAAACGTAAACCTATGATGAGGGTCTCGTATCCTGCTATGTTATTGGTACATACGAAGGCTATCTTGTATGATTTGGGGATGCCATCTCCTTGAGGTGTGACCAATAATATTCCTGCCCCTGATCCATTTTGAGTGTAAGAGCCATCAAAATACAATTTCCATGTGGAGGATGTGGTAACAGTCATAATGAACTCATCTAGTAATTCTATGAGAAGAGGATGGTCGCCTAGAAGTGGAGCTTCAGCCAACTGATCTGCAATGACTTGTCCCTTGATTGCCTTTCTGTCCACATATTCAATGTCAAACTCGCTTAAGAGCATGACCCATTTGGTGGTTCTACCAGTGAGAGTAGCTTTGGACAAGAGATATTTAAGTGGATCAATTTTAGCAATTAATTTTGTCTTATTATTTAGCATATAGTGTTGTAGTTTCTGTGTGCTGAACACTAATGCCAAACATGCTCTTTCAATGGGGGTTTAATTGAGTTCATATCCTACCAACGTCCAACTGACGTAGTAAATGGCGTGTTCCTTCCCTTGATCATTTGTTTGCGCCAATAATGCCCCCAATGCCACTGCAGTAGCACATGTATATAAAATAAGGGGTTTTCCAAGAGTAGGAGGCATCAATACGGGAGGTGATGCTAGATATTCTTTTAATTTCTCAAAGGCCTTTTGACATAGGCAATCCCATTTAAATTTTGTGTCTTTACGCAACAGGTGTGCAAATGGATGGCACTTGTCTGCTAGCTGTGAAATGAAACGCCTAACAAACTGGAGTTTTCCCTTGAGACTGCGCAGTTGTCTGAGAGTTTTTGGTGGAGGCATTTCTATAATAGCTTTTACCTTTGCGGGATCAACCTCGATGCCTCTGCGGGAAACAATGAATCCCAGTAGTTTTCCCGATGTAATGCCAAACACACACTTTTTGGGATTTAGGCGCAGCTTGTATTTTTCCAATCTTTCGAAGATCTGTTTTAGAATGGGGATGTGTTCTTGTCTTGTCTTGGATTTTCCTAGCAGATCATCCATGTAGTCCTCCATAATTTTGTGCAGGAGGTCATGAAAAATTGTTGTCATTGCCTGTTGATACGTAGCTCCAGCATTTTTAAGGCCAAAAGGCATGACCCGATAACGGAAGGTACCCCATGGTGTTGTGAATGCAGTTTTATGTTGATCCTCATCTGCTATCCTGATTTGGTTGTATCCAGAAAACCCATCCATTAGCGATAACATTTCATGTCCTGTTGTAAGGTCCACAATCATGTCTATATTGGGGAGCGGGAAATCATCTTTAGGACAAGCTATATTTACATCTCGGAAATCTGTGTAGATGCAGATGCCCCCAGCAGGTTTGCCGACAAGTACAATGTTGGAGACCCATTCAGCATAATCTATTGGTTTCATAAATTATGCGTCTAACAACTTTTGGAGTTCCGCCTTGACCAAGAGTGCAATATGTGGGTGCATTTTGCGCAATTTTTGTTTTACAGGTTTTGAATCTTGGTGGATGGCGAGATTGTGAACCACCAAGGCAGGGTCCAACCCTGGCATATTGGAATAGGACCATGCAAAATTGATTTTTACCTCTGTAAGGAAGTTGATGAAGTCTTGTTTCTTGATTTCTGTGAGGGATTTGGCAATGAGCACATTTTTCAGAATGACCTCGGTGCCCATGTTGATGTTGTCTATTTCTTCTATCAAGAAATTTGATTTGTCCTGTGGAAGGTAACCAATGGTAGGGAGGTCAAATCCCTCATCGTCAAGTGTCTTTTCTAGGTTTTCACTTTCAGATACGCCCTTTGTTTTTATTTCTTGTTCATCCAAAGGCGCCTCAGGGAGGTTTTCACCTAGGGAATCATATCTTTTTCTTTTATTATCTTTTTTGTGGCTAAGGGCATTGACTTGACTACCAAAGTATCCCTTTTCGTGTAGTTGAATACCCTCGATTCTACTACAATCTTCCATAGTTTGCGTTGTTAAGAGAGCAATGAGAGCATTATCGTCAGCGCAAATATCTAAAGTCGGTTTGTCTCGTTGGCCCCAATCAATGAGTTCAAGATGGACAAGATGTAGCTCATGTGAAGTGGGAGGGGTTACAGGGGTGATGGTATTGATGTAAGCATCCAAGAAGATATCTTTCTCATATTCATAAGGCATTTCGTGGAATTCCTCTTCGTTAGTGCTTTCGATATCCGAAGAAGGACTAGAAGGGGCACCAGTGATAGTAATTTAAGGCACCGGGGTGTACCCCAAGCCTCTATTGTATCTGTAGGAGATAGGATTTATGGGTGTTTTTCTTCCTTTCTCCTCTAGTCCTAGGCCGTGTCCTTTGTAACCCATTTTTTCAACTATGGCAGATGCTTTTGGGTACATTTCTTTGGATATTCTTGTTGGATCTTCATCTTCTTCCCGGTACAACCATGAAGAGATATCTGCTTCGAGGCTCTCATTATCAAGTGGGCCCCATTGCTGAAAGGTGGTGTTTTGGCATTGCATGACTGGTTTTGGGTCCTTTTTTATCTCTTTTGGTTTGCCAAATGACTTAGGAGAGAGAGGGAGGTTGGCTATTAATAAAATATCCTCCAATTTGTATTCTCCATAGCCATTGTCCAAGATCTTGATTTGATTATCTGGTTGGGATGATGTGGAGGCAACATTTGATGTGTCAGATGGAGGCATTGGCGAGGGTCTATTTAGTGGGCAATGATACAGATGCTCCCCCTCTAATAGTTTGCAATATTGAAAAGGTTGGGGATCACCTTTGATAGTGATCTCTCTTCCGTTATAGGAGAATTTGATGCATTGGTGATAGGTGGAGGGTACAGCCTGCAAGGAATGAATCCATAGCCTCCCGAAGAGAATGTTATAGGGGAGGTCAAGATCTAGTATTTGGCAAGGGATTTCAATTATAATGGGGCCCACTTGAAGATGTAAGGTGACCACGCCCTTTAAAATTCTTTCAGCATCATCATATGCCTTTATTGTGATCCTTCCTGATGTGTCTATCAGATCCTCAGAAAGTCCCAATTGTTTTATTAATTTGTATGTACACAGATTAAGCCCAGATCCACCATCTATTAGGATACGTTTGACCTTGTGCTTGTGGATAAGAGCTTCAATGTGCAAAGGTTTGTTATGGTCTTCATCTGCGGGAGCATCTTTGGAGTTAAATACAATGTGCTGCTAGGCAGCAAGGTTTCCAATGAGGGCTTGGAATTGGGTGGTGTTGATGCTATCTGGAACGCGTGATTGGAGAAGGGCTTATTCCAAAATTTCTTTATGGACTAGGGAGGTCTTAAGAAGTTCCAAAATGGAGATCTGCGCGGGTGTCTTCCCAAGTTGATCAAGGAGGTCATATCAGCGGGTGGAAGACATGGGTGGGGGGTTTGGTGGGGGAGGAACTCCTTGGATGGTGACTCTTCCTCGGCGTGTAGTTGCATTGCAGTCATTTTGGAAATGGGAGGTGGAAGGCATGGTGCCTTGAATGACTATCCTAGTAGGATTTGGTCTGCTTTGGGAAGAAGGAGAATTGACTCCTTGGATGGTTATGACATTGACATGATTGTCTGCAAGTTCAATGTGACCTACAAAAAATCAAAACCAGTTATGTGATTAGCGTAGTCATAACCCATTGCGTTAAATGATGAGCCTTTTCCTTTATCATGCTTCGGGAAGGGTTCCTAGTACATTTTGAGTTTGTCATTGTTATTACCAGGTTTTGTATTTGCTATCTCAATCTCACCTCTATCAATAAGATCTTGTATGTAGATCTTCAGTTTCATACACTTTCGTGTATCATGTCCCTTGATACGATGGTATTATACCATCTTGGTTTAGGTTGATTGGGGTCAAATGAGCGAGTGATTGGAAAAACCACTATACCTGCTTGGACAAGTTTTTGAAACACCACTTCAATAGGCTCAGCCAGAGCAGTGAAATCTCTTGGAGTCATGTTATTCGAACGGGGTGGTCGTCCCTGGATTGAGACATTGTTGTGAGGTTTTTGGGATTGATTTTGGTTGTTGAATTGATGATTGTTGGTGGTGGATTTTGGGGGAGCGGCCACAGTTTGGACCCACTTTGCATCAGTTATACCATCATTGACCACATTTTTGTTTTTGGACCAGAATTTTGGCTTGTCGTTATAATAAGAGGAAGAACTTTGTGTTGATTTCTGGTAATGTTTCAAGGTTCCTTCCTCCAACAAGACACATTCGAGGGCGAGACCCTTATCTGTCAATTTTTGGAAGGATTTGATACATTGAGATATTAAAGGTCTTGAAAGTTCAGGCACCAAGTTCTTTTGGAATAGCTCAATTTGATGTTGTTCTAGCATGTCCCACTGGAATTTCTTGATAAGATGTCGCCATCTTTGTAGGAAATTGGCGAAGGTTTCTCTGGGCATTTGTTTTGTATTACATAAGTCCATCATAGATAAATCATTACCCATGTTGTATGCATAGTGGGCCACAAATTTTTCTACCAAGTCTGGAAAAGAGACAATGGAACCTCGTGGTAAAGATGAGAACCATGCCAAGGTGTCTCCTATGAGACTCTTGTGAAAGAGTCTACGAAGATAAAGGTCACTATAGGAGACTTCTTGGCATAAGATGTGGAATTCTCGGACATGGTTGTGGGGATCTCCTTTGCCTTCATACTTGGTGAATTTAAGGATCTCAAATCCCGGGGGATATGGTGCAACTGATATAGACGAGTCGTAAGGACAAGGGAAAAACTCTTCGAATGAGTAATTTTTTCTTTTATTAGTCCTTTGTTTCATGTCTTTGATGATATTCTTCATGTCTTGAATTTCCTTGATGAGGTCTTGTTGTGGACTTTGATATTGATGAATTGTATTTGCCCCAAGAATTGGATGAACCAAAGAAGGTGCACCACCACCAATATATTGATATGATGAGGAGGTGGGAACGTGGGATGTGATGACCGATGTTGCTGGGGTTTAAGGGACAGTTGGTTGCGGTCCGCCAACTTTTGTGATGGGATTGAATACGGCCTGGATAAAATTTGCGACATTGTTGGGAGGAAGGGAAGTTTGTGGAATAGAAATTTGTGGTTGAATAGAAGGAGGTGGTATAGAAGTTTGTTGGAGAATGAATGAGATCGGATTTGATAGTGGTATGGATGGTAAGGAGGAAGAAGGTGGGATGGAGACCATGGTGGGAGGTACCGCTTGTGGCATTGATTGAGCCTGGATGATTGATGGGGCTGCAATTGATTGAGTTTGAATAGTAGGTGCAGCACTTTGTGTGGGAGCGAGGTCTCCTTGTGGTTGTTGGGTGAGAGCGGATCTATTAAATTCAGGCGGAAGTTGAGCTCCATGTTCAAGAAGAGTTTTTAGAAGTGCAGTAGGATTGTGTTTAATAAACTTTTCCATCATCTCTTGGTTATAAGAATCCGCTAGGAAAGTTTGCACTTCTGGACAAAGTTCATCTTGGTTAACCATGTCAAGATTTTGACTTTGATCTTGATTGCTAGGTTGCCCACTTTATGTATGATCTTGCATGGGATCTTCATATAGAACATCAATATCCGACATGCCATATTGTTGTTCAACCATCTTTTTCTTTTGGGATCGAGTTGCGACCATACACGATATTTGTGATGAAAGGACTTAAGAAATTTATGATGAAAGGACTTAGGAAATTTGAGGATGATTGATGGAGGAGGTATAGTAGTGATGGTTTAGAAGAAATTTGATGACTAGGTTGTCTTTGGTATGAACATGAAGGATCGATTCGAATGACAAGTTGTATGAAGGGATACGACCACCCTGATTTGGATGATAGTTGGTGTTTCAAAGGACAAACTTGAATGTTGATGGAGATGACGGACTCTTAGCTTCTCTCTGAGGCTTATGAAAAATGGGACAGACAGAGTTTTGACGCAATTTTGGACTTTGTGTGGGTAATGACTTGGACAATTGTTTGTGTCTTGACAAATGTTTTTGCAAAGTGTTTGGGGATAGTGATGTGTTTTTAGTCTACTCTTGGCAAGTATGTATCAAACAAAGCAAACACAGTGATCAAATGCATATTATATCAAAGACACTCATGCTCATATACAACATTCTTAAGGCTGGCAAGGACAATAGTCATTGAATCCCAATTGGTTTCCCATCTACGCTTACCTAGAGTGGACACTTAGATGCTTGACCCCACTGGCTCCCCTCCACGGCACTCACTTCTCGGGGCAGCCAAGCATCAATTCCCATGAAAACTCCTCATGGCGAACTTTGTGTCTCTACTAAGGGTCGTAAGAATATGGGCCGCTTCAGAGGTCCGACCTCCTGCACCAATGACTAGAAGGTTTTTGGCCACTATGAACAAGGTATTTAGTAAGTCTTCCCGGTAGGAGCTACCCTTCGAAGTTGCGCAAGCACAATTGAGGCCTATAGCCCAACGAAGCACCAAGAACATAGTAGTCACACAAGCGTGATTAAGATCTCTAGGATCCTACTAAGCACCCAATGTGAGAGTGAACTCTCATATAGCCCCAACCATTAACCCTTTCGTAGTCAATGACCTATTTATTATAGTGAGTTGGGAACCCCAGGTCCAAGTGTACTCACTTGGGTCGTTCCCCTCCTACCTTCTCAAAGAGCAAGTTGGGAGGGCAGGCCCGCTAGAGATAAACACACAATCAAACAAGAAAAGGTTGGAGGGTTTGGATTTATGATCATCTAGTAAGACGAGAGCATAATTTCCTACCTTTACGCTTTTCTTAAAGACACATAAGACAATGGTTCATTCCATTTTAATTAATATCTAGGTGCCTAGTTTAAATAAATGCACAAGATTTAGTTGGATCAGCTAGGCAACCTGCAAAACAACTTGATTAGTAGTTTTGAAAAATGGAGTCTTCAACAAGCGTCCTGCAAAACAACTTGATTAGTAGTTTGAAAAAAATGGAGTCTTCAACAAGCGACCTGCAAAACAATTTGATTAGTTTGGAAAAATAGAGTCTTCAACAAGCGTCCTGCAAAAAACAACAAAATGACAAAAATATTAATTTTTTTTATTTTTTGGGAATGAATAGAAAAACATGAATAAAAACTTTTTTACTAATGACAAATGTGGATTTGAAGAAAGCTTTGATGGGTAAATGGGGTTTGACTAGGTTTTTGCCACTTTCCAAGGGATAGGCAAGTGAAAAATGGGGATTTTGGAGGAGAGATGAAGGAATGAGAAAATTTGTCAAAGAGGGGCAAAGAAGCAAAAGTTGGAGATGGATAATATGGGAAAAATTTGGAGATGATTGGATAAAAGGGGAAGAAGTTATGGCAAACCCTAAAAATAGCGAAATATGGGATTTAGGCTTCAAAAAGTGGATTTTTGGGATAAGGCCCCCAAGGAAGAAAATGTGGAAAATGGCAATGTGGAGAATCTGGTGGAGTTTGGAGGAAAATGGAGTCAAGATAAAGAAGATATGGTGAAAAAACAGAAAAATTTAACCGTAGATTTAACAAAGCAGACAGAAACCCTAGATTTAACAGAGCAGAAACCCTAAATTTAACAGAATAAAAAAAATGTCAAAGGTCTGGATTTCTGATTGTCTAGATAGACGAGCATAATCTCCTACTTTCACACTTTCCTGTGGTCAGACAGATTATATTTAAATAGAGCAGATAACAGGAAATGAAAAAAAAATTAAAAAAATGCAGACTATAGTTAGCGCCTAAAACTTTCAGACAGATTAACAGAGCAGACAGTAGCACTAAACAAATAGAAAAGTGTCAAAGGTCCGGATTTCTGATTGTCTAGATAGAGAAGAGCATACTCTCCTATTTTCACATTTTCCTACGGTCAGAGCATATGGTCGCGCTAAACAGAATAGAAAAGTGAAAGATCTGGATTTCTGATTGTCTATATAGACAAGAGCATACTCTCCTACTTTCACACAGATTATAATTAAACAGAGCAAATAACAGAGCGGATAATAGGAATTCAAGTTCCCACAAAAACGCTCGTGCTAATCGCAAAGCTATCATACTGAAACTGAAACTGAAACTGAAAAAGAACAGAAACAAAAACGAAACAGAAACAGAAAAGAAGCTGTTGCGTAGAAATACAGAGCCGCTATTCTGGAACCTGCAAAAAAAAGATTTTTTTTTCTGCAGTCGCGCTATTCTGGAACTTGCCTCTCACAACTCACAAAAACCTTAAAAAAAAAAACATTAGTTCTTAGGGACGTGGGTCCCACCAAACGTGCCAAAATGAAGAGGGGAAAACAAATTTGAAGGTCAAATGATCAAAACATAACGAAATAAACATGTAGAATGCTAAAATATCATTAAAAGACCATTTCACCTTGCTATTTTACCTTCTCCTTCGGATTGAGCTTGATGAAGTGAAGGCACCCCTTGATAATGCTCCACTTGATGTACTCCTTTGATTGATGGATGTGGATGACTCTCCAATGTTGTGCACAAATGGAATGGATTTGAAAAATGATAAGGATAAGATGATCAAGTTGCCAAGATGATTTCCTGGGCTCAAAAGGGCAGCATAAACTTACTGGATTTCAAGATGTTTTGAATGAAGGGATGGAGCCCTATTTTATAGGAAGAGGAGAGGGAAATGGATGGCTAGGATGAATTCGAGATGAAGGGTTAAGATTTACTTGTGAGCTCACACAAGGTCCAAGAGAGGGTGTGGAGACCAAGAAATATGCCTTAAAGACATTTCGTATCTCCACACTCCACAAGATGCATTGGAGGAATTAAAAATTCCTTGGGAGAGGGGATGCCTAGAGGAATGTGTGATTTCAAAAATCTTACATTCACCTAGGAAAAGAGTATTTAAAGCTAGTGGCTGGATGAAAAGGACAAAGAGTTGACTTTGTGGCTAATCATGATGATTAACCATTAACGACTCATTAGGAGGGGGATTAGAGGAAATGTTAGGTGGGATTAATATTTGTAGGAGAATTTGACCAGGAGAGAGAATGAGTGGAGGGAATAAAAAATTAGAAGAATAATGTTAAGTGAGTTTAGGGAGTTTCTAGAAGAATGAATTAAGAAGATGATTTGTAGGAATCATGTAGGTTAACTAATTAATTGAAATTAATTAGCTAAGAGGAAGATTTGTGAGGATTTGATTTTTTTAGAAGAATAAAGAAAGGGATTGATTTAATCAATCATATGCTATAGTGACAATATTAATTATATTTAATTAATATTGAGAGGAATTTGAATTAACATAATTAATTAATTAATTATGCGAGGAATAATTAAAATAATTATTTTTAAGTGTCTACAGTGTCTATTCGTCAGAATGCCATACAACTCTGCACACTCTTCCTCCATTCCAGCAACCAACCACTCATTAGGGGCCTTCCATCTCTCCATCTCCAGCCGCCCACACCTATACACAGCCTTGAAGTCACTCACCCTAGACCACCCCGCCTCCAAAAACCTTTGGCAGAGATTCCCAAGGTTGGGAAACTGATCCAGGATGGGGGGTAACCATCCCAAGAGTCATTCCAGAATAGGACCTCTTCCCCACTCCTGCAAATCCAAAAGAGACCTTCCTTGATAAGACAAGCCCCCTTCTTAAGAGTTTTCCAAATCGTTGAACCTTTACCATCAAGCGGATATCTTGGAATTTCCTCCATTGGGATCCTGTGCATATATTTGTAGCCAAAATCCTAGCCCAACCATGATCCTGCTCAACACACCACCTCCAATATAATTTAGCCATCAAAGCCTCCCCAAATAAAATAAACTGCCTTAAACCAAGCCCCCCTGATTGCTTCGAGCTACACACCAACTCTCAATTGACAAGACACCATTTGGAGGAGGAGAGGCTACCTGCCCATAAGAATTGTGTAGCCAGAGAGTCCAATCCCTTCAAGAACCACTTAGGAGCCACTTGAAGCATACATCAATTAGTCGGAAGAGCCTAAACCACCGACTGAATCAGCTGAACCCTCCCAGCAAAGCATAACCATCTATTAGTCTAGTGATCAACCTTCGTGCGAAATTTATCCAAGATACCCTGCTAGGATTTCTTAGGAGGGTTACCAGGAGAAATAGGAATACCCAAATAAGTCAAGAGCAAAGAGCCAACTTGGAATCTCAGGATAAGAGAAATCCTCCTTTAAATAGAACTAGGAGTATTGAAAAAGAGGATATAAGATTTATCCTCATTAATCATCTAGCTCAAAGCTACAAGATAAACATCCAAAACCTTTCTCAAATTAGTGGCCTCTCTGATCCGAGCAAGACCCATCAGGTCCGTGTCATCAATGTACTACAAGTGAGACTATGGTTGCAAGTCATTACCCCAACTTTATCCCTGAATAAATCCCCGACCCACATTATGTTTGATCAACCTCCCTAGGCCCTCACCTAGAAGAATGAATAGGTATGAGGATAGGGGGTCCTCCTGGCGAAGACCCCTAGATGCACCGAACAGCTCGATATGATCTCCATTGATTAGCACCGAGAAAGATGTAGACATTACACAGCTCATTACCCATTGGATCCATTCATCAACAAAGCCAAACGCCCTGAGAATCTTCTGCAGGAAGGACCAATGAACTCTATCATAAGCCTTAGTCAAATCAAACTTAATAAACATAGCTTTTTCCTTGGAAATTACCATAGAGTGAATAGTCTCCGTAGCAATGACCACCCCGTCCAAGATTTGGCGCCCTTCCACAAACCCACTCTGCTCCTCAGAGTGTACATAGCAGTGTCGAAGACTAGCCTCCCTTGTCTCCACCACTCTGCAACAAGAGTCTGCAAAGAAGGATCCTGAAGCCACATAAGTTGGAATTTGAATGAAGGAGAGGGATCGACCTGAGCAGAAGAAGGAACCAACTTGATGGGCCAGTGATCGGATCCTCTCCAGTCTAGAATCTCCGAGCTTGTGGACCACTCCCCATCAATCCAAAAACTAGAAACCAGAAAATGATCCAGCCTTTCCGCAATCCAATACTCCCCTATCCTCCTATTGTTCTAGGTGAGCAGACCATTACCAGGCTTAATGTCAACAAGATGCAACGAAGCTATATTATCTCAAAAAAGGAAAGACGAAGGTTTTAACCGCATAACACCCCCTTCTTCTCACTCAACTCAAGGATGGCATTGAAATCGCCCACCATAATCGAAGGATGAAAGGGGACCAACCTCTACATACCAGAGATATGGGACCATAAATTTTTCTTACCCTAAAGATCAGTGGGGGCATAGATGTTAGTAACCAAGATATATTCCCTAGTCTCAAGACTAGAGACAACCCTGGACAACGAAGATCTGGAGGCCACCCACTAGTCAAGATGAATCCTTAGAGGGTTCCAAAGACAGGCCACCCCTCTCGAGGAGCCCATAGCCCCAATACACTGACACTGGCATCTCCCCCAAATCTTTGGCACTAGATCCATCATACTTTCCACAGAAAGTTTTGTCTCCTGCAAAAATAGGATATCAGGAGCATGGCTCCTTATTAACTCCCGAACAACTTTTTGTCTAGGGCCACTGTTCAAGCCCCTCACATTCCATGATAAAATAATCATTTAGGGGGATTGGAAAAATGAGAATCCAGAGTCTTTACTAACCCCGACTCAACCAAATTCTCCCCCATCAATTTGATCTTCTCTAAGTCCTTTTTTCTGCTAGCCTTTGAACTCTTCTCTGATGATCCTTTCTTAATGTCCTTCTGGTGGATACCCAAATGTACTCCCAACTTGTTACTTTTGGCCCCAATAGATTCCAATTTTTGAGCTGAAGGAGAGCCCTCCCACCCAGCCAACTCCACTACAATACTAGGTATGGACCCCAATTGAGCTACACCTAGCTGATCCATCTCCATTTGCTAGCTCCCAACAATTTGCAAAGCCTGGGTCGAGTCCCAAATCACACTATCATTGGCCAACCCTAGAGCACCCTGATCCAAAGGAGTAAGCCCAGGGTTCACCTCCTATTGGGTGAGGTCGTCCAGGGCTTCAAACCTGTTGCAAGTATCCTCTTCCTGTCTCTCCTATAAGGGCCTCTTTCGTCCCTGATTCCTGTTCTTTGTCTTAACTGGGACAAAACCATCAGTACCCACAGCTTCCCCAGTCATGGTGGTTTTTCCTTTATCAACCCCATATGTGTTACAGGTTGGCTATTGAGATTGGCGCACCATCAGTTTATACCTAGGACACTTGTGTTGCAAGTGACCGTACTCATGACATAGGCGACATCGGAAAGGTAAAGTCTAATAATCCAGTTGCTGAACCTGGGAATAAGAACCCGCACACATAACAATAGCATCTAGAAAAGGCTTACTAAGATCAATCTCAACATAGATGCGAGTGAAGGTCATTACCCTTCTCCCCAGGATTTGCGAGGATACTCCAACTGGCCTCCCAAGCACTGAAGCGAGCATCTGTAGCACATCCTCCCGACAACATTCCACTGGAAGTCATGGTAAGCGGACCCACACTGGGACCCTATTTGGGAGTTCCTCTGAAGGGTTGAACCCTGCATGCCAAGGTTTGATAAACAATCTAACCTGGTTGTAAAAATATGGCCCTCCTTTAAAAACCCTACTTCGGTCCTCCATGCAATTGAAGGTAACCATAAAGTAGTTGTTTGCCAGTAACATAATCTCCATCTCCCCTTCCAGAGCCCAGTTTTCCAAAAATTGTAGAGAGACCCTCATCCCCCAAAACTTGCAATATAACAAATGTTTGGAAAAGTAATCAACATCTTTATGATGAATACTAAGAGGGGGGGTGAATTAGTATGCCAAAAATTACTGTACTTAAACACTTTACTAGACTACCAGTAAACCAGTAAAACAATTTAGCAAACAAACTGGTTAGCACACATGCAAACCAAATAGCAAATAATGCATTCACCCACAGAAGCACAAACACCATAACACAAGAGATTTTGACGTGGAAACCCAAATGGGAAAAACCATGGTGAGATGAAACTCACAAGTAACTATCTGCAGAATAGGAACTAGTTTGGTTAAAGTCAGACCAGTTAAGGTCATACAATGTTCTTTACCAGAACAGATCCTGTTAGGAATATCAATCTCTGTTAGGAGATAAGTCCGGTTAAAGACTACCTTGCTAGAGGATTTTAGATCCACAAATGTGAACCACCTTGTTAGAGGATTTACAAAAGGCTTTTTGGGCCTACCCGGTTAAGGGCTTCACACTTGTCGAAGATGTGAGTAATCAACAAGTGAGTGATCTATCAAATAGCACGGATTGTTTGGTTAGATCCTTGATAGCTCGTTTCTAATGCATTCCGGCATTACTTCAGTCTTCAACACATTCACATTCTACCTCTTCACGCAGGCCTTAACTTCTCTTCTATATTCACACTGACAAAAACACATCAACCACCTTAAACCCTAGCAACCACCTAAAACCCTAGACATGATGTCCTTATCAAGGAATTTAATTTCATGTCGGTCCAATAGGATTACAATGCAATTTCCTAGGTTCAATGCATCTAGACATATTTGGTAACACGACACAAAAAGCACCGCCAGAGTGTCGGCACCGCCAAACAATCGGTGGATGGTAACTCATCACAAAATGTCGGTTGGTAACTCATCACAGAGTATTACCGATTCATACAGAATATCTATTTAAGTAAAAACCGGTTGCCGGTTTGACAAAATGAAGACTGGGAAATATGAGTTGTGCCGCTTCATTCCTTCGTACCGCTTGAGATCCTCGAACCGCTTGGGGTCTTCATACCACTTCTGATCGGTAAACACTTTCTGCAAAACACCGATAGTCTAAAGACTATAATACATCATACCGGTTGGAACAAATATCGGTTGAGCTTTAACTAATACATATAAAGAGTAATCTCAAATCAAGTGTGTGTCCATCAATGACAATCACAACATCAATCATCAAAAATGCACATAGAGAGATAGAGGAAGGGGGAGAGAAATAAATAGAGAGATAAAATGAGGTATATGGAGAGATAAAAATAGAGAGATAGGGATGTACATAGGGAGTGATAGAGAGGAAGAGATAGAGATATATAGATGAAGAGGGAGATGGAGAGATATAAAGAGATAAATATTGAGACACCTCCCACCCCTTGCAGCCACCACTCCACCTACCCCCGCAGCCCTGGCGCCAACCCTTCCCACAACAACACCCTCGTCTGCAGCCTCCACCCTCACGCCGCCACACTAGCATGCAGGCCCTCCTACGAGATAGGGCTATGATGCCCTAGCCCACGCTCGGCTCCCTCCACGTGCAACGCCGCAATCAGGTTTTTCGCCAATTCTCTTCAGGCAAACTCAGTACTTAATTTTAATTGAGTATTACTTTAGAGTGATAATAAAAATTTTATTTGAGCATTACTAACAAAGTAATAAAATGGAAAAATTGTCCCCTAAGAAAATATTTTGCACTATATGCTACTAAAGAATCACTCTATATAGATGAGGTATTAAACTTCTTCACTATTTCTTTGGACTCCAAACACATGCATGTTAATTCAATGGAGCTTATATATTATTCAATACAAAACATAACAAATGGCATTGGACTTATAAATATTTGTCATATGTGAAGGCTTGAAATGATGTCATTGTCGATATTTTTATGCATAAAAGGCATGGAAGGTCAAATAACTAGAAAATATTGGTCTCTTTTTAAATACGTAATTTGTATATACGTGAGATCATTTGATAGGCATATGGAAAATGATATTTTTCGTGCAACTAAAGTCTCAATGGAGAAGTGATAGAGTGATATACATGAAGAGATTGTGAAACATAGAGGGAGAGGGAGGGGGAGAGGGAGGGATAGTTAGATAGATAAAGGATGAGATAAATTGATTAAGAGATAGAGATATAAGGATATAGAGAGAGAGAATTGTAGAAGTGGAGATATACAAAGAGGTGGATAAATAGGGAGAAATGGAGATAGAAAAAGGGAGATAGAAAGAAAGAGGAGGGAGAGAGAGGGAGATAGAAAGAAAGAGATAGAGATATATGGGGTGACAAATAGAGAGATAGAGATAAATGGGATGAGAAAGAGAGAGAGTTAGAGATACATGATAAGAAAAGGGAGAGAAAAGTGGAGATAGAGAGATAGAGGAAGAGATGGGTAGAGGGAGAGAAAGAAGAGGAGGGGAGAGGGAGAGATAGCTCAATATATAAAGAGAGAGAGGGAGAGAGAAAGAAAGAGATAGAGATATATGGGGTGACAAAGAGAGAGATAGAGATAAATGGGATGAGAAAGAGAGAGAGTTAGAGATACATGATAAGAAAAGGGAGAGAAAAGTGGAGATAGAGAGATAGAGGAAGATATGGATAGAGGGAGAGAAAGAAGAGGAGGGGAGAGGGAGAGATAGCTCAATTTATAAAGAGAGAGAGGGAAAGATGGATATATATATATATATATATATATATATAGAGAGAGAGAGAGAGAGAGAGGTGGAGAGATAGAGGAAGGGGGAGAGAAATAAATAGAGAGATAAAAAGAGGTATATGGAGAGATAAAAGTAAATTGATAGGGATGTACATAGGGAGTGATAGAGAGGAAGAGATAGAGATATATAGATGAAGAGGGAGATGGAGAGATATGAAGAGATAAATATTTAGACACCTCCCACCCCCCGCAACCACCACTCCACCTACCCCCACAGCCACGACGCCAACCCTTCCCACAACAACACCCCCGTCTATAGCCTCCACCCTCACGCCACCGCACCAGCATGTAGGCCCTCCTACGAGATAGGGCTGCGATGCCCTAGCCCGCGCTCGGCTCCCTCCACGCGTAGCGCCACCATTAGGTTTTTTGCCAATTCTCTTAAGGCAAACTCAATACTTAATTTTAATTGAGTATTACTTTACAGTGATAATAAAATTTTTATTTGAGCATTACTAACAAAGTAATAAAATGGAAAAAATGTCCCCTAAGAAAATATTTTGCACTATATGCTACTAAAGAATCACTCTATATAGATGAGGTATTAAAATTCTTCACTATTTCTTTGGACTCCAAACACATGCATGTTAATTCAATGGAGCTTATATATTATTCAATTCAAAACATAACAAATGGCATTGGACTTATAAATATTTGTCGTATGTGAAGTCTTGAAATGATATCATTGTCGATATTTGTATGCATAAAAGGCATGGAAGGTTAAATAACTAGAAAATCTTGGTCTCTTTTTAAATACGTAATTTGTATATACGTGAGATCATTTGATAGGCATATGGAAAATGATATTTTTCATGCAACTAAAGTCTCAATGGAGAAGTGATAGAGTGATATATATGAAGAGA
Source organism: Cryptomeria japonica (assembly GCF_030272615.1). Classification (NCBI taxonomy): domain Eukaryota; kingdom Viridiplantae; phylum Streptophyta; class Pinopsida; order Cupressales; family Cupressaceae; genus Cryptomeria; species Cryptomeria japonica. The sequence continues at coordinate 166,550,556 of NC_081411.1, read as the reverse complement.
TTGTGAAACATAGAGGGAGAGGGAGGGGGAGAGGGAGGGATAGTTAGATAGATAAAGGATGAGATAAAGTGATTGAGAGATAGAGATATAAGGAGATATATAGAGAGAATTGTAGAAGTGGAGATATACAAAGAGGTGGATAAATAGGGAGAAATGGAGATAGAAAAAGGGAGATAGAAAGAAAGAGGAGGGAGAGAGAGAGAGGGAGAGAGAAATAAAGAGATAGAGATATATGGGGTGACAAAGAGAGAGATAGAGATAAATGGGATGAGAAAGAGAGAGAGTTAGAGATACATGATAAGAAAAGGGAGAGAAAAGTGGAGATAGAGAGATAGAGGAAGAGATGGGTAGAGGGAGAGAAAGAAGAGGAGGTGAGAGGGAGAGATAGCTCAATATATAAAGAGAGAGAGGGAGAGAGAAAGAAAGAGATAGAGATATATGGGGTGACAAAGAGAGAGATAGAGATAAATGGGATGAGAAAGAGAGAGAGTTAGAGATACATGATAAGAAAAGGGAGAGAAAAGTGGAGATAGAGAGATAGAGGAAGATATGGGTAGAGGGAGAGAAAGAAGAGTAGGGGAGAGGGAGAGATAGCTCAATATATAAAGAGAGAGAGGGAAAGCTGGATATATATATAGAGAGAGAGAGAGAGGTAGGGAGAAAGAGGAAGATAGAGGTAAAGATGAAGGTGGAGAGACAGAGGAAGGGGGAGATAAATAAATAGAGAGATAAAAAGAGGTATATGGAGAGATAAAAATAGAGAGATAGGGATGTACATAGGGAGTGATAGAGAGGAAGAGATAGAGATATATAGATGAAGAGGGAGATGGAGAGATATAAAGAGATAAATATTTAGACACCTCCCACCCCCTGCAACCACCACTCCACCTACCCTTGCAACCCCGATGCCAACCCTTCCCACAACAACACCCCTGTTTGCAGCCTCCACCCTCACGCCACCGCACCAGCATGTAGGCCCTCCTACGAGATAGGGCTATGATGACCTAGCCCATGCTCGACTCCCTCCACGCACAACGCCACAATCAGGTTTTTCGCCAATTCTCTTCAGGCAAACTTAGTACTTAATTTTAATTGAGTATTACTTTAGAGTGATAATAAATTTTTTATTTGAGCATTACTAACAAAGTAATAAAATGGAAAAATTTTCCCCTAAGAAAATATTTTGCACTATATGCTACTAAAGAATCACTCTATATAGATGAGGTATTAAACTTCTTCACTATTTCTTTGGACTCCAAACACATGCATGTTAATTCAATGGAGCTTATATATTATTCAATTCAAAACATAACAAATGGCATTGGACTTAAAAATATTTGTCATATGTGAAGGCTTGAAATGATGTCATTGCCAATATTTGTATGCATAAAAGGCATGGAAGGTAAAATACCTAGAAAATCTTGGTCTCTTTTTAAATACGTAATTTGTATATATGTGAGATCATTTGATAAGCATATAGAAAATGATATTTTTCATGCAACTAAAGTCTCAATGGAGAAGTGATAGAGAGATATAAAGAGTGATATACATGAAGAGATTGTGAAACATAGAGGGAGAGGGAGGGGGAGAGGGAGGGATAGTTAGATAGATAAAGGATGAGATAAAGTGATTGAGAGATAGAGATATAAGGAGATATATAGAGAGAATTGTAGAAGTAGAGATATACAAAGAGGTGGATAAATAGGGAGAAATGGAGATAGAAAAGTAGAGATAGCAAGAAAGAGGAGGGAGAGAGAGGGAGAGAGAAAGAAAGAGATAGAGATATATGGGGTGACAAAGAGATAGATAGAGATAAATGGGATGAGAAAGAGACAGAGTTAGAGATACATGATAAGAAAAGGGAGAGAAAAGTGGAGATAGGGAGATAGAGGAAGAGATGGGTAGAGGAAGAGAAAGAAGAGGAGGGGAGAGGGAGAGATAGGTCAATATATAAAGAGAGAGAGATAAAGATGGATATATATATGTAGAGAGGGAGGGAGAAAGAGGTAAAGATGAAGGTGGAGAGACAGAGGAAGGGGGAGATAAATAAATAGAGAGATAAAAAGAGGTGTATGGAGAGATACAAATAAAGAGATAGCGATGTACATAGGGAGTGATAGAGAGGAAGAGATAGAGATATATAGATGAAGAGGGAGATGGAGAGATATAAATAGATAAATATTTAGATACAGTGATAGAGAGATAGAGATATAAGGACATATAGAGAGAGGATGATATGAAGAGAGGTATATAGAGATAGGAAAAAATATAGAGAGAGGAGGATAAGTAGAGAGGGAAGAGAAAGCGAGAGATTGAGATATATGGGAAGAAAAAGAGAGAGGGAGGTAGAGATGGAGACTTATAGATGGGGATAGATAAAGAGGGAGCAAGGGATGGGAGAGAGAGAGAGAGAGAGAGAGAGAGAGAGAGAGAGAGAGAGAGAGAGAGAGAGAGAGAGAGAGAGAGAGAGAGAGAGAGAGAGAGAGAGAATGAGAGAGAGCTTAATATATAGAGAGGGAGAGGGAGAGGAGAGATATATATAGATGGAAAGAGATAGGGAAAGATATAGAGATATATAGAGATAGATGGAGAGATATACACAAAGAAATATATAGATTAAAAGAGATAGAGAAAAGTGAGAGGGAGTGATAAAGAGAAAAGGAGATATATTGATAGATAACGAGGGGTTTGAAGAGAGATATAGATTACAAGTAGAGAGATATAGATAGAAAGAGAGAGGGGAATAAACAGATAGATATATAGAGTAGAAGAGATGGAGTAAAGAGGGGGAGGTCAAATAGAGATAAATAGAGTGGAGAGGAGATGCAAAGAGGGAGTGATAGGGAGAGAGAGGTAGAGATGGAAGTAGAGAGGGAGAGGGAGAAATAAAGATATAAAGAGAGAGAGATAGAAAGATATGATATTTTAAGTGATATATAAAGAGGGGTAGAGTGAGGGATATATAGAGTGGAAAAGTATGAGAGATAAAGGAGGTGATAAAGAAAAGTAACAAAGAAAGAGAGAGGGAGAGAGATAAAGAAAGGTGAGAGAGATAGGTAGAGAGAAAAGGGAGTGTGTGTGAGTGAGAAGGATAGAGAGAGAGATATGGAGGAAGAAACAATTTGTGTATGTGAGAGAGAGTGAGAGAGAGAGACAATTCTCTCCTTAATTTGTCCAAATATGTGTCTCCATTAAAATAAGTTACAACTTGAAATTGATTTTTATTTTGGAAACACAAACATGTCACACAGAAATGTAGTACTTAATTATTGATATTTTAGAAATTTGAACTACGAATCTCCATCTTGAAATGTTCATTAGACCTTACAAATATATTGAAAGATATATATGAGTAAGACAATATTACAACTTAAAAAATAGATTGTATATGTATAAATATATAAGTAAGAAGGTATCACACCTTAAAAATAGATTGAAAGATATATATATATATAAGTAAGAAGGTAAGTGTGATTGTAGAACTGAGATAGTCACATATAAGGCTATGTAATAGATTATTTTGGTATTAAGAGATGAAATTATCCATTTTCCTCTTAAAAAAATGATTTTTGCATAAATTTTTCACATGCTATTTGAGACATTTCATAAATTTCACATGCTATTTGAGAAACTAAATATATTCCATAAAAGAAACACAAAATATTTTGATGCAATGTATGAGATTTGTATTGGATTCAATTGTTTAAAGGATTTTTGCATTAACATTTTAGGGCACTCTATGTAAACCATCAAATTGTTTAGCATTTAGCTTTTTATTTCCTTTCTTTGTTCATTTCCCTTTTATTTTCTCCTTTTCAATTATTCCCCCCTTTTAACTATTACTTCTAACCTTTTTCTATTTCTTTTAATTTATGGTTTTCTTTTTCTTATTTCTTTTATTTCCATTGACTTTGAACTTTGTGCTCCTCATCTTTCCATGTCATCTATTTAATCAAACTAAGTCTACTTACTTTCATTTTTCTCATGTAGTTTCTCTCTTACATCGTGATGATGGTTCATGTAGTGTGACGAGAAATTGCAAAAATCATTTACACAGTTGAATCCAAAAAATTTCATAATATCGTATTTATAATAATAAATAAAGCGACATACAGTAAATGACATTAAAGATAATTATAATATAAAATTATATAAATTAAATATAAAATCAATAATAAGTATTTAAATAAAAATATATGCAATAGAAATCTATAAATATAAAACTTACTTTTAAATCTTATGTGTATAATCAATCCCCTTTCAATTGTGATGCTTCTCCAAAAAATAAATAAATTATAATTCACATTTTAATTTAGTTCTTCCTTGTGTATTCAATAAAATTATTTTAAGTTTTTTTTCATCATTCCTTTAACTTTGATACTGTAGCATATATATAAAAACAAAGTTAATGTGATTCTCATGCCTCATATTAATGTCATGTCAAAGTGAGTTAACCCTAGTAAACCATATTCATTCGTGCACGTGGCTTCACTAACTCCTGTTTTGAATAAGTTATGAGAGATAATTTCTAAAAGGAATTCCTCCTGTATTTTCCTATTACCGTCCATTCCTCTTAACCGTAAAGTGTGTTGTTATAGTTGAATAGCCTAATATACTATAGAGATTCCTTGGAGATAACTGTTCGAATAATATGCAATGCACATTAACAATAATTGAAGTCAATATGAAGACTTGAATCCCCCTTACAAATCGGATTTTTGAGCTCCTTAATCGATGTCTTTTATGAAGCATACATCGCATACGTGTCTTTTAAATTAAAATGATAACAGTTGGAACTTGGCACGAAATTAAAATGATAACTACAAATATGTGCTACACAGACACTGACGATAAATGATCCTTGTACGAACACGTGGGAATAAAAATTTAAAAAATGAATGCTCACGAAAAACGAACAAAGCACGGTGTTATAATAAAGTATGGGACATTCGCGTATTGTCAAAAAGATTTACACAAATATAAATCGATGACGTGTTAAATGGTACTGATAAAATTGGACGCATACGATCGTTTCGATGGTCTTGCTTCCCTTCTACAAAATTATCCACCGTTCGATGAAAAACCGAGGTCGTCTCTTTCAAATAAGAGACGCTCTTCAGCGTAATTAAATATCTGCAAAAATCAAAAAACTGAATCGACGACATTTATCTAGAAGTGGGTAAATTGGTAAAAGTAAATATTTTTCGCCTACATTCAAAGCTTCAATTATCGCGTCCTCCTTTATTAACATAAAAAGTTTGTGGATCTACAAAGGGAAGTCTTTAAAGCTTTTTATGGGCTTGAAGATGGCTGAAGGATATCACGGAATGGGGAATAAAAGCCATGACTACGCATCAAATTCCACCCAGGTTTTGGGTGCTGCAGCCCTGGTGACATCTGGGGTAATTGTGCTGTTTCTGGCAGGCCTATCTGCAGTGGCTCTGGTGCTTTTGGCCCCTGTATTGGTCCTTTTAAGCCCCATATTGATTCCTGTAGGAGCCCTGATATTTGGAACAGTTGTTGGGCTTCTTTCTGCTGTCTGTTTTGGGCGAGCATTAGGTTTTTGTGTTAGATGGTTTTACAACTATGTGAATGGCAGGCGTCCTTCTGGTTCCGATCAGGTAGAATATGCGCGTATGAGGGTAATTGATACAGCAAGTCATGCTAAGGACAAGGCGAAGCTGCGGCATGCTGCCCCTGGAGCTTAAGGAAGATTCTTGTTGTATTGCACAGCCCTGGTTGCATCTAGATCTGTCATTTATCTTTTGATGGGGGAACATCAGATGATTGGAGTATACTGGGGCAGGCGGTACGCCCATTTCAGGTATCTTCTCTTGGTTCTTGCATCTGTTTCTTTTCAATCCCATTTCTATGCATTTAGACAGAACAGTGTCCTTTGAAGTTATCCTATAGATGCTATTATGAATTCATGGCTGATGTCTTTATACTGGACCAAGTTGTTCAGATTAGATTTTTATCCCCTGTATATCTTTCTTCTCAATCTCTTTTCCACATTGCTCAGAACAGTATCTTTTGAAGTTACCCTATAGATGTTTTTATGAATTCATGTTGGATGTCTCTATGTTGGACCAAGTTGTTCAGGTTACATTTGTATTCCCTATATATCTCCTCTGTATACAGGGGATTACAGGGAACAATTTCTTCTCAATATCTTTTCTGCATTGCTCAGAACAGTATCTTTTGAAGTTATCCTATAGATGTTATTATGAATTCATGGCTGATGTCTTTATGCTGGACCATGTTGTCCGGATTAGATTTGTATCCCCTGTATATCTCCTCTGTATAGTAGTATACAGGGGATGATAGAGAGCAGTTCTTCTCAATCTCTTTTTCTTAGAACAGTATCTTTTGAAGGTATCTGTAGATGATTTTATTTATTTATGGCGGATGTCTTTATGCATGACCAATTTTTCTAGACTAGATTTGTATCCCCTGTATATCTCCTCTGTAACAGAGTATGACAGAAGACATTCTCAATTTTTTTTCTACATTGCTCAGAACAGTATCTTTTGAAGTTATCCTATAAGTGTTATTGTGAATTCATGGTGGATATCTTTATGCTGAACCAATTTGTCTAGAATAGATTTGTATCTCCTGTATATCTCCTCTGTAACAGGGTATGATAGAAGACATTTCTTCTTAATCTCTTTTCTACATTGCTCAGAACAGTATCTTTTGAAGTTACCCTATAGGTGTTATTGTGAATTCATAGCGGATATCTTTATGCTGGACCAAGTTGTCTAGAGTAGATTTATATCCTCTGTATATGCCCTGTGTATACAGAGGATGACAGAGAACATTCTCATTGTGTGTATCCATCTTGTGCCATGTGTATATATTCCCTCTGTATACAGGAGATGACATGAACATTCTCATTGTTTGTATCCATCTTGTACCTCCTCTATATGGAAATTGGAATGCATAACCAATGAATTGTGTTTATCAGATTTCTTTTAATCCCTTATCCTTTCCAAATATATCTAAGTTTTAGTGTAACTTATTTCCTTCTGGTTTACTGTAACTTTTTCTTCTTCTGGTTTCTGTAACCAAAATGTGATGTAAATTTTTCTATTAGCTAATTATATTAAGTATTCGATATCTGTTCTTTGTATGTCAATCTCATAAATGGCCTACTTTAATTACATGTCAAATGTGTTAATAAATTCATATCATAATTGTCCTACTTCAATGAGCAATGAGCAAGTGATCCAAATGTTTGCAAAATGAGTTCTTTGATACCAATTTTTTAAACGTATTGTTATTATTATAGTGTTAGAAATAACATTAAAGTAAATATAATTTGATAAAAATGTTATTAGACTTTTATAGTGTTATTGAAAGATGGTATATTGATTTTTAATGATGAAAATAGAAATGGAGGATCAATAAGGAGATTAAACATTATCTTCTACTTTAATAAGAAAAGAATAGGCGATCCATATCTTTCAATAATAAACATTCTAGATATTGTAACAAAAATTATTTTGTTGTTACAAATTCTATTTTTATTAAATCTCTGGAGAAACTTCAAAATGGCTCCTTAACTTCATCCTATATGAACATTGTCCTAGTTAAATCCATTCAATGGTAACATTTTCATCATCAAGTAATTATACCACCTTCTAGACTAACATTCTCATCATTAATTAATTGAATAATTATATTAGTTAATTAATCTAAAGTCTATCATTAATTGATTAGATAATTATATTGTTTGATCTAGTTCATCTCACACCTTATATAATTAGTTTAACTTGCATCTCACACCTAATTAATTGAATTTCCACCTCATATTACTACTTAATTAAATAATTGCTACTATTTAAAATAACTCATTTTCTTCCTCTCACCCCAAAATAAATGTTCAATTAATTGTTGTTCTCTCCCATTTTGAAATATTAGTCAATTTAATATCATCCATCCATTTTGAACAAAATGAATCATGGTCATCCAAGGAAAGTCATCCCAAACAATCTCCATTGTAGATTCTCCAAACAAATCTCTACTATCTATCTTCTCAACTAAAATAGTATAAATAGAGCTTCAAAAGCTTCCAAAAGGAATCAATGTGGAGGCATAGGTACACATTGCTCATGTTTTAAAGCAAGTTTGTTGAGCAACCACATGAACAAATCCATTTGTAACAATGAAGTTTGTATTTGGAAACATGTTTTAGTCAAGCATTATTAATTTCATTATGCTTTATCATAGGGTTTGTATTTGATTCAAAATAGGATTCAATTTTATTATTGTTGAGTATTTAGTTATGAATTTGTACAATACATTTTGGTGACTATAGTAGGACTAGTATCCACAATCTCATGTTGTTTTTTATATTAAAAGCAACAAAAAACGAGGGGGTTGACCCATAGAAACAACAAGAAGGCCAGTGGCAGAACCACTGATTGCAAATTATCAGCAGAGTAACAGCCTTTTATCTCTATCAAAAACAAAAACTATTCTACGAGAGTTTATCAGAGTTAAAGTATTACTGCTCAGAGTTTTAGCCATTTGCCACACAGGGCAATAAACAGAGATATATAAACAAAAGCATAAACTAATCCTATCTGCCCAAGGGTTGTTAGACATAGACAAAAAACTAGTAATTCTCCACATGCAGAAAGTTATTTCTTTTTCCCATGGCTCTTCTTGGGGAGCAGCTTTCTAGCCCATTCCTTGGTGAGGAATTTGAACACGGCTTTGTAGTCTTTGTTGTCTTTGCCTTTCCCTTTGGTCGTGCTTTCCTGCATGAGGCACAAAGTGGTAGCTGAGTATCGCATAACATTCAGAGCAAATTTAGAAACATCGTGCATCTTGGACTTCGCCGCCTCCAGTCTGCTAGTGATCAACATTATCAGAGAGGACCTCTATTTTTTTCTCTAGCTCCACTAGGTTGGTTTCCTCCTCTTTCACGCTACTGGCCTCTACCATGACCATCATCTTATCCAGCCTGAAGGTTGGGGAGGGTAAATTTGATGGCTCCGGACTCTTGGATGAAGTGGGGCTTTTTGAAACCCGGGTGGAGCTCACAGAATGAGGGGTTGGGTTATGATGGGGCAGGGCCATTTTATTAGTTGGAATGGAATTGTCAGTGTCATGCGAAGAGGAGGGGTCTCTCAGCGATTTTTTCGAGGGTTTAGAAGCCAACGTGCTAGAACGACGGGGGGTATTGGCTTCTTCTGTAAATTCCATATCAGAGTCAATCTCTTGAATTTTGACTTTCTTGGGAGTTTTGACCTCCTCCGGGGAGTGTTTTTTGATTTTCTTGCTGCAACATCCTATTTTCGGGAGCCGAGGAGGGCTAGCATCATTAATAGCAGGAGGGTGGGTCGAAGGGCTAGTATTAGTCACGTTCTGGACAAAGATGGAATGAGGTGGGCAGAGGGCGAGGTGAAAGTTATACAGGCGGAGAATGAGGCCCTGGTAAATGATGGGAAAATCTTTCCCTTTTTTCTTAGCTTCGGCTATATCCTCAACATTAGTGCCTATAGAATGCAGCAAGAAGAATAGAATGGAAATGTAGTCTTTATTCCTCAAATGATCTAGGAAGGGGATATGGTAGTAATAGAATATGCCATACCTTCCCTCCAGCGTAAAATACTTCATCACGATATAGCAGACCTCGTCCCAAGGGTGAGGGAGCTCCTCCCTGTTGAAGTCGCCTGCCCTCTTGATAGGGTTTTCGCCTTGGCGGAAGAACTGATTGAGGCTAGTGGAATCTGCAATACGGCTCTGTTTTTTCCATTTCCTTCCCTCCATAGAAAGACCCGTCGCCTAGGCAATAACTTCTTCATTAATTTCGAAAGAGATCCCCCCATGGCCACCCTTCTATCTTCCAGGAAGTCACAAATTGTTTGGATAATCTTTCGTCATTTCCCTTCATACTCTCCATGAATTTATCAATGCCGCCTTCCGAGCAGACAAACCACATGGTCATTTTTGCTTTGAACTCATCCACTTTATTGGGTTGTAATTTGAGCCTGTCCCCCCATTCTTGAATCCTCCAGCTTAATAGGTTGAAAGTGACTTCCAGAAAAAACGCAGAGCCGAGGTAGGCTTAAGGCAGAGTTGATAAATAAACTGTGCTGAACTTGAGCTAAGAGAACGTAATAATCGGCGTGATTATTATCTCTTATGTCCGAGTAGATATCAAAAATAGAAAATCTACTCGGAACGTGCGAACCTTCAATCGGGCCAATGTGATTTGACATTTCCCCGTCGTCGCCTTTATCATCGACAATTGGCTCTGTCCGGGTAATAATTAGGGGATAATCATTCGCGATGTTTGTACTGTCATCATAACTCCATTCCTTGTGGTAGTGGTGACTTAGGTTGCCTTTGATACGTGGTCGTCTGGTATAATTGGTGGGATTCCTGTGCCAATTTAAAATTTGAACAAAGGTTTCCTTCATCTTTGGGTGGATGAAACAGTCCCTTCTTGGGTGTAGGCCCTTTCCTTTTCCAAGATTACCTTGGTGGTGACTGGCAACAGACTGGGGTCCCTCCAACATCGTAAGTCGCTTTGCAGCCTTCCCACCGCCGCCATGGAATTGGTAGCTTCGTTTCCTTCTCTGAAGATGTGGCGGATGGTGAAGTCCTCTAGGTTGGTCATAAGGCTCCTGATATCCCTCAGAATGGATTCCACTCTCCAACCCGCCAATGAGTTCCCTTTCACCGATTCCATAATAATCCGAGAGTCTCCTTCAATTTCTAGTTGTTTAATTCCTATGGAGTTAGCCAGTTTCAGACCCCATAGGAGGGCCATTCCTTCATCTTGAGTGACCGTGTTTTTCTTTAGGTTGCCTGCATAGGCTGCTACAGTGCTCCCCAAATGATCACGAACGATTCCACCCCCCGCTTGATAATTGCTTTGGGCTGAACCATCAAAATTCAGCTTAAACTGGTGCAACTTAGGGGTTGACCATCTTGTCATCCTTCTTTTGTTTTTGGCGCTGTTGTTGAAGATTTCGAAACCAGGGGGGAGCTTCTAATTATCAACAATTTTTTTCTCTATCCAATTAGGAGGATAAGGGGGGGGTTTCCACTTTTTCACCTCTAAGTTTTCAGAGATCATCTTAAAGCAAATGTGAGCCACACTATCAAGGGGGTCTCAGTGTCTCTGAAAATTTTGTTGTTTCTTTCTCTCCATAAGGCCCAGCAAATGTGTGGCGGTATTTGTTTCCATAACTGAATGATGAGGGGGTGGTGGGAGGGGGGGTCTCGTCAAAGACACATTTTTTGATGTCCTTCTGGAAGACCCATTGAAAACCACATTTCTGAAGAGTTTTAGTCCATAGATGTTCAACAAAGGGCCAAAGGACAAATAGGTGTTCAATAGTTTCCTCGCTAGCTTTACATAGACTACATCTGTTGGGAAATGGAACCCACTCTTTTTCAAGTTATCCATAGTGAGGGTTTTACCATGCATGAGAGACCACCAGAAGAAATTGATTTTAGGGATGAGCCGAGGGTTCCATATTTTCTTCCAGCACTCAACATCCACAAGGGGTTTCAAAAGCTAACTGTAAGAAAACTTTACCGAGAAAGAGCCTGATTGGGTCTCTTTCCAAATAAATATGTCTTCATGAGAGGACAGGGGGATTCTAGTTTCCAACAAAATGTTCTGTAGGTCTTGAGCCAGAGGGACCAGGTTAGGCTTGTTCTTGAAGACTTGGACAATGTCCTTCCAACAATTTCTTCCTGGTTCCAAATAATCCGCTATATACTCCCCCAGGAGGTCTTTTCGGTGGTGCATAATTTGATGGAAACGGGTGTTAGCTAAGGGCCTGTCCTCTGTCCAAAAGTCTTCCCAGAATCTCACTTTCCTACCATTTCCCAGTTGCCATTTCAGTCCCTCTCTCACAATCAATCTGCTCTTCAGGATGTTGTTCCATAACTTGGATCCTTGGGGGAGATTGGTTGTACTCAAATTGTAGTAGAAATGCTCACAGTCCAGGTACTTAGCTTTAATTATGTTACACCAGTCCGCCTTACCTTTAGCCAGGGTCCATTTGATCTTTGCAATTAGCGCCTTATTGAGGGTATTTATCTTTCTTATACCCAAGCCTCCCATTGATTTGGGTAAGCACATGCTATCCCAATTGACCAAAGCAAGGCGCTTTTTCTTTTCCAGACCAGTCCATAAGAAGGTTCTTTGGATATTCTCAAGTTTTTCCCCCATGGCACCTGATATTTTAAACATGGAAAGGAAGTACACAGGAATTCCCTGTAGGGAAGCAGTAAGGAGCTGGAGCTTCCTTGCACTATTGAGGAACTTCCCTTTCCATCCAACTGGATTTTTTTGCATCCGTTCTAGGATAGTGTTCCAGAAGGTGGGAGTGACTTACTTGACCGTGAGGGGGAGTCCCAAGTAGGTCCCCGGAAGAGCCGCCACCTTGCAGCTGAGGATAGAGAGGATTCTAAGTTGGAGGTCATTAGGAGTGTTAAAGAAGAAGAGGTTACTCTTCTCATAGTTGATACATTGTCTTGATGCCTTGGCATAGTTAGCAAGTGCCATCCACGAATTGTTGAATATTAGAGGGGGGAGCGTGGAAGCAGCTATGAACCCTTGGAGCCTACCATTGGTGACCAGGTCGGCCACATTCCTGCTCAAGGCTTCCGCTATCATGATAAAAAGATAATATCATGATAAAAAGATAAGGGGACAAAGGGTCACCCTGTCGGATGCCTTTTATAGCTTTGAAGTAGCCCCTAGGATTCCCATTAATCAAAACCGAGAACTGGACCGTATAACACATTCTCGAATCATATTCACCACCTTTTGGTTGAAGCCCAGTTTTGAGAGAGATTTGAAAAGAAAATCCCAATTAACCTTGTCATAAGCTTTAGAAATATCAAGTTTAAAAGCCATACCTGGTATTTTGCTTCTATCCATGGAGTGGATTATCTCATGAGTGGCAATGGCAGCATCCAAAATTTGGCGACCCAGAACAAAACCTTTATGGGATAGGTTGATAAATTTCACCAGGAGGGGTTTAATTCTATTAACAAGGACCTTGGAGATTATCTTGCAAATGGTATTGCAAAGACTTATGGGTCGAAACTCCTTCAAGCAACTGGGATTAGTAGTCTTTGGGATAAGAACAATGTAAGTGGTGTTGATCTTCTTTAGCAATCTCCATGTCTTAAAGAAGTCTTGCACTGCTTTGGTGACATCACAACTAACAATGTCCCAGGTAATCCTGAAAGAAGGCTGGGGGGAAGCCATCTGGGCCCGGGGTCTTATAGGCCCCCATAGCAAAGACGACCAGGTGGACTTCATCCATAGAGATGGGGGCAGTTAGTTGTCATCCTCATTAATGACAGTCGGGAGCTTACTCACAAGGACATCCTGGAGAGCAGTACCACTTCCACCATCATCTAAATATAACCTTATGAAAAAGTCAGATGCACTCTGTCCAATTAGGGAGTCTCTAGTGATCTCCTGGTCAGCTTCATCCTTGATTCTTTTGATGTAGTTCCTTCTTTTGTGGACACAGGTCGATATATGGAAGAAGGCAAAAATTTTGTCCCCTTCCTTCAGCCACTGGATTCTGGATCTTTGCTTCCAGTACACCTCCTCCTTAGAGAGGATATCCTTCCAATTCTTGCAGCAGTCTTCCTCCTTCAAAAGGGGATCCTGGGGGTTACCTGTAGCCATGATATTTTGAAGTTGTTCCAATTTGGAACCTAGGTCCTTCTTTCTTTTGAAGATATCCCCGAAGGTGGTCCTATTCCAACCTTTGACTTCCTTGTTGATTAGCTTTAGTTTCTCCATAATTCTGAGCATAGTAGTCCCTTGGATCGAGGTAGCCCACCAAAGTCTAACCAGATCCCTGAAGTCGAGATGTGAGGCCCACATGATCTCATAGCGAAAGGTGGGGGGGGGGGCTGGTAGGGTCTATCCTTCCAATGGAATAGAAGGGGGTTGTGATCAAAAGCAGTCCTTGGGAGCTTTTTTAGGTAGGAGTTATGGTCGATGTCCCAGTTGGTGGATATCAGGAATCTATCCAGTCTGACTTGGATAAGATGTTTGCCTTTCCTATTGTTCGACCAAGTGAAAGGAGAACCCTGGAGGTCAATATCCATAAAACTAGAAGCATTGATGAAGCTGACTAGGTCACCCATGCTGTCAATAAATTTTTCAAGGCCTCCACACTTCTCAGAGGGGTAGAGGGCGGATTTGAAGTCTCCCGCAAGCACATACTGAGCCTTCTAATTAGCCACGATTAGATCAGAAATTTCCTCCCAAATAAGTCGTCTTCCCAACTTGGAGTTGGGAGCATAGATATTGAACAACTGCCAGCAGTGTTCACCATAATGAAGAGTGACCACTAGGAAATTCTGGGAGTTAGCAAAAAAAATACCGTTCACATTTCGGGGGTCCCAAAGGGTGGCAATACCCTCGGAGGCACCCAAAGAATCAACATACAGAAAATACGCTCCAGGCTAGAGTTTACTAGCAACAGTAGCAAAGGTTTGGTAGGGCATCTTGACTTCCTGAAGGAGGCATATATCAATTTTCATCTCCAGAATGAGTTGTTTTATGATGAACTGCTTCTGGGGGTTGTTCAGACCCCTTATGTTCCAGGAGAGGAACATCATTTCTTACTTTTGTTGAGTCCATCTAGGGTCAGTTGTCTGCCCTTTGCAATGTCCCTGACCATAACCTTGTGTCTCATGACTCTTTCTGAGGGTCTGCCAACTTTATTTTCAGTACCCCCCACATTCGCTTTCTTGGCCTTGGCTTTCTTCTTCTGGGTTATCCATTCTTCATTATCCACAAGAGGGTATCCCGAAAGAGACTCCTTCAACGGAGTTGCCAGGGAGTTCCTTGGGTGAGCAGGTCTATCCACCATAGCAGGGGAGCAAGGGGGGATTGAGGTAGGATACTTAACCTCAGCTACAGGAGGCATAGCCACATCCGAATTGGAGGCATGAAGGGATGAGTGAGTGGGGGAGGGCATGATGGGGATGCCATCCGACAAATCAGTGGGTGGGTGGGGGGAGGTTAGGGGAAAGGTTGAGATTCATCACCGATGGGATTTCACCTTCTTCCAAGGGAATGATTGGGTTAACAGTCTTAACAGGATCCATAGGGGATTTTAGTATTTCAAGGATCTTATCTGTGTGGGGGTAGTCCTCAGAGAGTTCATTCA
The DNA here is from genome assembly GCF_030272615.1 of Cryptomeria japonica. Classification (NCBI taxonomy): domain Eukaryota; kingdom Viridiplantae; phylum Streptophyta; class Pinopsida; order Cupressales; family Cupressaceae; genus Cryptomeria; species Cryptomeria japonica. Next base: position 166,535,377 of record NC_081411.1, on the reverse strand, counting down.
CACTGGTCAGCTCTAGTGGAGCCGATGATGATGGGGCACTAGGGTTGATGGGTTCAACCTAGATAGCCTTATCTTTGAGCTTGGGTTCAACAACCACGGGGGCTTTACACTCATTATAGGAATGGCCTTGTTTATTTCACTTCTGGTCAAAAAGGGTAGCATTTTCATACACAATAGCCTGGGACCATTTTCCCCATTTTGAATTTAGGGAAATAAAATTTGGGAGAGCCTTGTTAATTGTAACATTAACACAAAAGCGAGCATACACCAACCTAGATTTGTTGAGAGTGACCGAGTCTGTTGAGACATAGCTGCCAAACAAGTTCCCTATCCAGCGGAAAATTTGCTCATCCCAGAACTCCAGCGGGAGGCCAGGGAGCCTAACCCAGACCGGTGTCATGCGATTTAGTTCTGCAAAGGGGTCAAAACCAGGCTTCCATTTAGCTAGAGTTAGAAAATGCTTTCCATAAGCCCATGAGCCTGACAGGGCATAGATCAGATCCTCCTCAGTGTTGAATTTGAACAGAAAGAGTCCCCCTAGCATTGCTAAGATGTCGAGGCTTCTTTTAAGCTTCCATCGAGAGTTTGCCTATCGCTTGCCATGTCAATGGATGGTCAAAAGGATAAGAACCGACCAATGATTGCTAGGTGAAGGGAAGAGGCGATTTTGTCCATAAGACTGCTCGGGAGCTTGATCTTCGTTTCGTCTTCCGTTTGGGAAAAAATGGCCAATGCAGCTTCAGGGGTCGAATTTGTGGACCCAAGGAGGGCGTTCTTCTAGCTGGACTTAGGATTCTTCTTTCCATGCTCCACATCCGCCAGTCCGGCAGAAGTTTCTAGTTCAGAATGTGGTATATTCCTCCCTTCGCCATCCAGGTCAGAATCAGTCAGAACTGGCAAAGTGGAAGGGGTTGCAAACTTGGCGTTATCTTTCATATGACCCACAGACCGTGGGGTCCCCGCAACTGGAACAACAACATGCATTCCGACCATGGTCACGTGTATGGGGTCCAGTTGCATGGAGGGGGGGACCTCCCCAGAGGGAGCAGTCATCCAGGAGAGCAGATTCAAACGAGGAAAAGGTGGGAGAGTTGAAGAGCTCTAGGCGGGACTTTGTATCTCATGTTGTTATGTTGATATGAATTCTTCTATTTTTATAAATGCATATGTATTTCCTTACAATATAAAAAAAAAAATTAAAAAGATTTTTGTCACTAATACTCTTGGATGCATTGAATTTTGCATTGTTGATCTTCATTCAAATACTATGTTGTGGAATATTTCTTTTTGAGATGCAATGGAATTGGTGAAGAAATTATTGAAAGTTATTGTGTTTGTGCTTAAACTAGCTTGCTATAAACTTTTTGGTAGCCACATTTAACTTACAATTTTATTTTATTTTGTTCCCCAATCTAGCACTTTATAATACCTTCTATTTCTCTCTTTTGATAACATTAATTTATGTTTATTATTTATGGAAGTATAGTGTATGTAGAAGTTGCATTGCCTGTAATTTAGTCCTTTTGGAAAATATTTAAACTTACAAGAATCATTTTAATATACATGTGTGGCTTTAAAATTATGAAGATGTAATGTCCCCAACTCAAACCTTGTTGATTAGCAACACATTGGTTGCCGTTTCCTTGGATTACCTAAGAGGAAGAGGACTTAGAGCATCATTGGGCAAATATTAGAGTCTTTGGTTTGTTCTCGGTTCTAATATTAAGGTGTGTGCACATATTTTTATGTAACTTACGTGAACTTAATCACTTTAAGTTGTGGGCACATCTTTGTGATGCATTATAAGTGACTTCTTGCCAAAAGACTTAAGTTGTCTCACATTTGTGTACTTTAAGTGATTAAAAAAAACATGTGACAAAAAAGAAAAGGGGGTGTGGGTTTTAAAGGAGCCTATCAGCTCATTTTTTAGGGTTTTAATGTGATGCATTGGATATAGAGGTGGAAATCAAGCGCTAAGATTAATTTATCTCTTTGGGAGGTATTGTATAATGATGAACAACAGATACCCCAACTGGTACTGAGAGGGGGGGTGAATCAGTACAAACAAAAACCTTAACAACTTATCTAGTTAAAGCAATTCCAACAGGTTGTTACCATTACTGAACTTAACCACGACAATACCAGTTAAACCCAATAAGATATCAGACACCATAAACTGTTAAGTTTGAACACTTCAAATATGATCAATACTTGATATCAACTTCACCCATAAACATATGCATGTGGTATACCAGTAATACCATAACCTATTAACTCTGCATGCATAATATTTCAACCAAATAATTCATAAACATCACATGAAAAATGCATAACACATAACACACAGATTTTTCATGTGGAAACCCAAATGGGAAAAACCACGGTGGGGATGAATACCCACAAGCTTGTTTTTGAACTCTTCTGAAGCTCGCCTTGTTATGAGTCTTGTCCAGTTAAAGACTTTACAATAGGTTCTGCTAGGAACTGATCCTGTTAGAGATCACTCAGTTAAGGGATGGCTATATACCCTGTTAAAGGTTACCTCGCTAGAGGATTTGAAGAACTCAATGATCTTGAGTCACCTAGTTACAGGTTTTACAATAAGCCTGTTAGAGCTACCCAGTAAAGGGATTTTCCAATTGTTGAAATGATTAGAAGACAACAGGTAAAACTCTGATCTGATAACAACACTACATGCCAAGGCAGATCCTTTTTATTTCCTCTACTCTGCAATCACACTCTGCAGTTTTCCTCTTACTAGTCTGGCAAGTATCTCATCACTCGGATACACACACACAACATTTGCGAACAACTTTACAATAACAAACATCATCGACCTTATAGACAACAGTTAGGTCGGTAGCATAAACCCTAAACCCTAAGCATCTTAGGTTTACAACACAAGCGGGCCAATCCTGACAGTCCAAACACTTTGCATAGAGTATTACAATTTCAAATAGATCACAAGACAATCTGCATCGTTCATTCATCACCGCACATGGGAATCAGTAACCCATCACGCTCTTTTCTCATACTGTTAAAAAGAATGATCATTACCGAGGTAGACTTCAAATGTGGTCGATCTTCTCATGCAAGATCCTCTAGGAAATCCTTCACATGCACAAAGCTGACGCGACACCTCGATCTCATTCACATCTCTTAGCTAACTCATCACAAAGTATCATTGGTTGCATCGCACAAGCTGGATCATCAAACCGATACCCCTAGAGCTGAGACTACTAACCGGTAGTCACAGTTAATGAAACCCTGATATCGGTTCACTGCATCTCCTCATACCTCTTCATACCGGTTCACTTGAACTTATTGACATCAATGACAACATACATTATCATCATATCAACATGTCGGTTCATCATATGCCAATGATATCCAACATATAATTCTCTAGAGTCCATTATGTTGTAATTTTTCTTTCTACTGTTGTTCCAATCTTGGCTTAAGGTTTGAAATACTTGAGTATCTCTGGTTTCATAAAGACATATGGGCTCCCACTAATTAGAAGGGTTTGTTTCAGTAGAAGAGCTTTTGTTTGTGAAATCCTAGCACATCATTTTTCAAGGTTGCAATCGTTTATCAGCTTTAAAGACCAATTTAGAGGTGAAATTCAGAGTTATAGGTTCATATTTGGAATAACTACAAGTTATCCTCATATTTTTTAGCATGATTGAAGATAGCAATGAAAAGGACAAGTTTATTAAACCTAGCGTTGGTTTATTGGGGGTTTGACAAGGTCGTTAGGGTTTGAAGCCTTTTCTAAGGACGAGGGTTTGAAGATAAATTTTGAGGTATTTTGTATCTAAAATATGCGTACTTATTTTTTTTATCTCAGAATTATAAGAGAAAAAGCATTGTGGTTATTTTTAGAATTTCTAGACAAGTAAAAAAAAAAATTCTACTTTTTCTAGGATTAGTATTACTCAAACATTTATTTATTCTAGCAAAAAAAAAATAGTTTCGTAATTTGATTCTAAATTTGAGCTTATGGTAAAAAATTTGTATGCAAATATAGTTTCAGATTTAGATTTTGTGTGCCCTAGTTTTGCAAATATTGTTATTTTTATGATATCCCTTTTTTGGGATATTACAAAAGATAAATTTTCTAAGTTACTTTCAGATTAAATAAGATTTCTATAACTTCTTCAAAATCTTAAGAAATTTATACATTTTCTTTAATACTTGTTAATCTGTATTTTGATTTATTTATGATATATTCCATGAATGAAGTTTTTTGTCTTCTCAACAATGCTTTGCTTAGGGGTTGTTTAATACTTGTTAATCTTTATTTTGATTTATTCCTATGGGCTTTAATTATTGAGTCATTTTATTTATTAGTTAATATATAAATTTATATAGTTTGAAAAACATGGTAAAAGCATTAAGATGATTTCTTAGAGCCTCCACAACTTTCATCATGATTTATTCCAAAATTTATTAGTATTCTTCTATGCCTTTTCCTAGAAGTAGGGCATAGAAAAGTTTGATAAGGAAGTTTGAGCATTCTCAAGTATGATTCATACTTTGAGTGCTTGGCCTTTTAAGGATGATGTCATATTTGTATACTTGGGATACATGAATAGTGTTAATGTTCAATAGATATCAATTTTAGCCTAACAGGGCCACCATCATCAGAGGCAATGCCAGACCCACCAACAGTCGAGGGGGTGTGTGGAGGAAAGGGTAGGGGAGGCACAAACCCTGACGAACCCCAAAGAAGGCCACAAGGAGTGACAACAGCACCAGGTGAAGCATGAACAACCCCAAAACCATCCCCGTGCAGAATACCCACAATAGAGAGTTGAGACACAGAAAGGCAACCCCCAAGAGTAGCAGAAGGTGCAACATCATTGTTTGAAATTTGTTGAGTGGGAAACACAAGCGGGATGACAGGTGCAACGATAGGCATCGTGAATGAGTTCTTATAGTTGTTATTTAATATGTATTGATTTTCTTTGTATCTATACTAGTATACCTATATTTTAAAAATATATGTAAATTACGTCGAGAGATATTAAATTTCAAATTAGAAACTTTAAATATTAGGTATTAATCAAGTTTAACTGGAATATAATCAAAATTGAAGAGACCCATCTCCTATGATTTAAATGTAGTCATACCACAAAATTAATAGAAACAATGAACCCCAAAATTCACTAAATGAACAAGAAACTTGAACTAAATAGATAGAATAAAGACTCTTATAACTATTGCTTTATGTCCTCACCATCATCACATGACATTCTCAAATTGTTGAAAACCAACTTAAAAACATTAAATTTGAATGTTTTATAATGATTGTATACTCTTAAAACTTGCACAAAACCAATAAATTTAATTGTATGATTGTGATTGATTTACTTTATGTAGACTATGATTCTTTGAAATAACCCTTCTTTAATTTCTTTTCTTTTGTAAATCAATTGCAACCATGGCTGGATTTTCTTTAGCCAATTGTAACTTAAGTAATGATTCAATAAAGAACATTAAATTGTGTAGAATGTAACCATAATATAAATTCTTAAATATATTAAAAGAAAAGCATTTCCATGCTTTGGTCCAATAAGAATCAGACCACCTTACAAACAATCCATCAAACAATATTAAAAAGATATTATGAACATCTTTTAAAAAGAAATCAGCAACATCATCACAAGATCCAAAAGGTATAAGACGAAGATTTGAACCTCTGGTGAGATAATCTTTGATTAGTGATTAGTATTTCTAATACTCATATTTTTTCTAAATCCATGTTTGAATGTTAGTTACAAACAATACGCAGAGCGTAGAAATTACAGGGGAAAACGTATTTCTTAATTTATACAATTGGAAAGCTCGTTTGTTGGGCGTAGTGAATCATGGTAATAGAAAGGGAATTAAGAGGAAATGCAAAGGATCTGCTCATTAACATCATTTCTTAAGTGAGCATTTGTTTGTTCATATTGCATGACAGAGTACTTGTGGGTTCATTCATTATACTTTGTGTATTGAATACTGCCACCACGAGACGATTTGTTGTCTTCAACCTGGTCACAAAAAATGTTTCCAAGCCAAAAAAATGCTAGGAAAGATCGCTGGAAAATCACATAATATTGCATATTCTATTCGGAGTTCATACAGACCTGTCATGTAGGCCGTCATTAACGGAGAAATTCAAAAGCTTGCTCGAACCACAAAAATCCTCGGAAGAACGCAAAATGAAATCTTGTGAAAACCCTTTGAAATGTAACGGTTCTGCGCGACAAACATGCAAAATGTAACGGCTCTATCCACAGCTGAAAATGAATGGAGAAATTTGGCAACATCTGCAAACCCTCAACTGAAGAACGCCTCTCAGTGTAATCACTACGTCAGTTACAAAAAATTTAAATACATGCAATGTTGGGGGGATATCAATACAATCACTATATTTGCCATTTTTTATTGAAGTGTGCAACAGGTTTGCAGTGCAGTAGAAGTTGTGCTCTTGCTAGACTGCAGAGATTCTTCTCAAAAATATTATTTTTGGAAGATGGAATTTCAACTACAGGGATTTCACAACCACTAAAGGGCGGTGATATCTAGTCTAGATTATTTAAACAGGCATGCGACTATCAATTTTTTCTTGAAAGCATTTCGTGTTTATGGACAACAACAATCCCATTTTCAACTTGAATTTGATCAGCAAGCCTCATATTAGCACAAACTTTGTGTGCTAGTGGGGGTGTATAAATTTGAGGAAGGCATTATAAAAAATTTGTTTAGACAACACCCTCCTCAAGGAGAAATTATCATTTTTAGTGCAATGTTTCTCTAGAGGATAAAATGAAGTGAGGGACTTGACCTTGACCACACACCTTAGACAAGCTCCCTAATTTCATAGACTTGGGAGTCTCATATACCATTAGCTATATAGAGAGATTCCTTAGTTGGACTATGCAAGCCTACCTTGTGAACCTTTTAGCCATTTGGTTTTTGTGATGCACTATAAGTGGTTAGCCCAAGATACTTGCATTATATGTTTGAGAATGAAATAGTAGGCCATGTGTGCTCTCCTCTTGTAACTTCAAGCAATCTTGAGAATCAAAAGTGGTTATTACCTTGAGAAAATGGTTCACATTATCTATGACCTAGTCCTCTGACTTCTCCTTGGTTTGAAATCAATGGTACAACCTTTAAATGTCTAAAAACAAAAATTTAAAAAGTAAAAATCAACCTAAAATTAAAGGGACCAAACCCATGTTCCAAAACATGTTTTCATGTCATCTCCAAGTAGACATAAAACAAAGCATGACATGGAATTCCTTGAAGGAAATCCCTTTCTTTTAAAGAATCCATGCATCCAAAACTCATACCAAGTTGGATAATTCTTTCATCAATTCCTACATGAAAACCAATAAGATATGATTAGTGATAATGATAAACTTTCTTATAAAAACTATTGTTCTCATGACTATCACGATTTCAATTACTTTGTACAAGAATGCACCCAAATAAACCCATTCATACATCAAAATACTGATGACATACTTAGGATTCTTATGGAAGAACCAAATTACCTCCCAATTATAACTTGTATAATATCAATAAAATCATAAATCAAGAGTCATGTGGTTGAAATCTCACCAAGACCAATGTTGATCAAAATTGTGTTTAACATGAAAATGTTAATCCAAAGGTGCCTACCCTTAATATAAAGTAAGAATCACCATATGATCTCAAACATCAAGAGAAAAAGGAACCAACCTTGTCACCCAAGTTTCAACATCAACTCAATCCATTATTCCAATTCAATCCTAGTCATCAATAAAATTTGTCCAACCAAAATAAGCAACAATCTAATCAAAGTAGACAACACGACTATCAAAACAATCTGTAGAATTCATACAATCCGAATCACCAGATCAATCCAATATACCTACAATAAATACACAATCAACACAAGCAAAATAACCCATCACTTACTCTCAATATTCCATTCAATCGAGAATAGAAGTCCAAGAAAGACACAATAAGAGGCCTATAAGTGGCAAACCGAAATCAATGCAAGGGTACACATTTGAAGAATTATGTTCCTATCCACTAAACAAATCCATAAAACATGGTATATTCCCTCCACATTTCAAAGTTCTAAAATTTGATAAATATATGAGAAAGAGATCCTTGAGAGCATGTTACCTTACTACTTTCAAGTCCATTGAGGAAGGCTTGGAGATTTATTAAGGACTTCCTCACATCATTATTATCACTATAGTCAAACCAAAAATCCTTCAAATGTAGTGCACATGTCTCATGTATTATCTTGCATACTTTTTAATCCTCTCTTTTGGATCAAATGGTTTCTACTTAAGTGAACCTGCAAATTGTATCTTTAGATTTCAATATCTAAGTTTTTGTGGAATACTTCCAAGGTTTGACACCCCTAAAACTTCATAAATTATACATCCATAGGGATTTAGTGGTTATAGCTTCGAACACCAAAAAAATGGCATCATCGCTAGGGACAATTTAATTTAGCTTCTAATTTTCAGATTTTGGTCAATCAAATAAGTGGTATAGACAATTAAACTAACATTTGCTTAAAAAATTTGAAAGACATTTTGTTATACAAATCTATTTCTCCTAATTTAAGGATTGGTAACTCTATCAAGGAAGAAAAAATTAGTTACAAGAAATACAAGTGAGAAATAGAAAAAGGGAAGCAATTTGGAGGTCAAAGATAACCTAATGTGATTTTGTTAGAAGGAGACAATAAGTTGATTGGAGAGCTAAAAGCATGGGTATATTGCTTGAACATGATTCCCAAAGTATTGAATCAGTAGGCGTATCAAGTATGGGAAGAGTAGTTGGGAAATAATATCAATACACCTCACACATAATTCTACTTAAAATACATGGCTAGTCAAGAAGTTATAATTTTTTATGACAAGAAATAAGAATGTTTGTCAAATCTATCTAGAAAATTAGGTCATAAATTGTTAGTTCTGATTAATTAAAAAAACAGGTTTTCAGGACCCGAAACCTTTAACATAAGATATTAAAATAAGACACCAAAAAGATCAGTGCTTAAGAACTGCATACAAAAAGACTGACAAAAAGCCAATGAACAGAAAGGACAACAAAACTAACAACAAAAAAGAAACTAAGAAGGCGCTACACATAAATTTTCTTCAACAAGTCCTCCGCTTTTGTCACCAGCTCATTGTAAGTAGCCCCGACAGCTTTAAGGTCTTCCAGATCCTTGTTAGGTTTTTTGTACTTCTTTTTGCTTCTGGTGCGGGTTCTGGGGCCTTGAGCTTCCCCTGTTCCTTCCATTTCCGGGTCAATGTCCAGGATTTCCTTTTTCATCATCCAGTTTGCTGATGAGAGTATTGGTGTTGTTGTCTGAAATCTTCAGGATGCTAAGGCTTTGTTCATCAATGTTCTTCAGACACTCCTCAATTTTACCGATTTTGCTGACAGTTTCCGTGAGAGTGTGGTCATTAGTCTCAGCAAGATTCTTTCTTTCCAGCAAATCCTTCTCAATTTTTTCGAACCTGGGGTTGAAAGCATCTCCTATGTCTTCAGCTTTGGTGATGGTACTTTTCAGGTCCTCTATGAAGTTGGCCATGGTCTTCCCTTCCCCTGTATTGATGGTTTCCAGGATCAAGATTATGTTACATAGTTTTTTATTTTCGTCCACAACTTTCTTGTAACCATTGATGAGCCACTCCATAGTTTCCATGAAACCTTGCAAACCCTTAGGGGGAGGGTTAGAGGGGGGGTCAACTTTTCTAGGGGTTGTCATTTCCTCTTTAGGGGTGTGCTGGATGGTTGTGTCAACAGCCCTAAGAGCCTCTTCCATGGTCTCCTTTTTCAGATTCTGATCATCTTCCAGTGCCCTTACCTGCTTGTGGGCTTCCGGTTCCTAATAGTCTCCTCTTTCTTCTTGTGCATTTTCCTGGCCTGGGTGTGAGCTTTTGTCTTCTTCTTCAGTCACCCTTGAGGGTACTCCTCCTCAGAGTCGTCCGAAGTCTCCTCTTCCGAAAAAATACTAATCAAGGCTCTACCTTTAGGCTTTTTGCCCTTAGAGGATGAGGGTCTAGTTTTGATGTATTTCCTCTTCTTCCCACTTTCATAATCTGAGACATCCATGTTGCCCTCAGTATCAGTGGAAGGGTCACTTTCAGACTCCTCTTTCGAAGAAATGCTAATCAAGGCTCTACCTTTACGCTTTTTGCCCTTAGAGGATGAGTGTCTAGTTTTGATGTATTTCTGCTTCTTCCCACTTTCATAATTCGAGACATCCATGTTGCCCTCAGTATCAGTCGAAGGGTCACTTTCAGACTCCTCTTCCTTTGAGAAGGTAGGGTCAGACCCCTCATCCTCAGAATCCGCAGAGGGCTGCATTCGAGCAATTTGGTTGGCCTTAAGATGGTCATGAATTAGTACCATAAGGCCTTGGTGCATGGACGTATCACCCCGTGGGTTCTCTTTGTAGGCCTTGAGGGACACATTCATCGAACAGAGCAGAAAATAAGGGAAGTTAACCTTATCATTGTGCCTAAACTAATTCAGTAGAACAAAGTGATAACCATAAAATTTAGTGAACCTACCATTTAGAGTGATGTATCGCATTAAAACAAAGAGGACTTCTTGCTAGGGTTTGGCAAAAGCCCTGGGTGGGTAGTAGGTTTTGCTCAACTTTACCAGTCGTTTCTTCTCTTTCTCAATGTCCGGGTATCTTTCAATAGCTTCCCTATTGACTTTCCTATATCTGTAGAAGTTGCACCCTTCTCTTGTGAGGCCCATAGCTTGAGCAATTAAATCTTTATCGATTTCTACAGTCTGGTCTCCCATTTTCAGCATGCCCTTTTTCCAATTTTTACAGAAAAAACTGGTGACCATGTCGTCTCGACCGTGGAGTCTCTCCATGAATTTCGAGAAGCCACCTTTCTGCAGAATACCCCAAACCTCCTCCTTCTATTTCCATTCTTTACAGCTACTTGGTTCATATCGCCTCCTATTACCACCCATATTGTCGTTGTTCAACACAAAATTTTGAAACTTGTAGAGCAGATTAGCCAGTGAGCTTTTCAAAACTATCAAAGTCGCCCAGAAAGCATGGGAACTTATGGCATTGGTAATATAATAAATGAGTCTCTCATTATTATAATGACTCGAAGTACTCAAGTCAGTTCTTTTCATAATTATCTTGTCCATCAAGTATCTTAGGAGTACTTCTATAACGATCATAGCAAATGATTTGCCTGACATCTTTGGGGAGTCCTTGTTCTCTTGTCCACGTGGTAATTTCTTCCTTGTTAACCGCCGCAATGGCAGCCCAATCAGCAGAGCCATTGGCCTCTCGGTAAATGTAGCTTTTTTTAAAGGTATTAATAAGGTCTCTGGTAGAGGTGATAATGTTGTTGATCGACCATGAAGGTTTTGAGACCCCCTTAAGACAATTTATAATATTGTTTGAGTCCCCTTCAATCCATAGGTGGGGACAATTCCTTTTTTTAGCTAGGAGGATACCTTGGAGAGCAGCCATAGCTTCGGCTTTATGATTAGTTTAAATTCCAATAGGGACAACAACCATTTCCTTGCACATTCCTTTGTCATCTCTTAGAACAGCTCCACAACCTAAAGGACCCGGGTTACCTTTGGCAGCATCGTCAAAATTAACTTTGAACCAACCATGGGGGGGGGTTGCCATTCGAAAAACAAGGACCCTTAATGATCTCTACATTTTCCTGAATCGCCCATTGGATTTTTTGGAACACAATATCCTAATTGAGGGAAACGTCCCTGAAGATTCGATTATTTCTTTCTTTCCATAGTCCCCATAGGATGTGAGGAAGCGAGAGCTACCACAAAGATCTCAAAAAAGAATTAGTCCATTTTATGTTCCAAGAGGAAAACAGATTTGTGATGGTGTTGGGAAACACCCAGGCAATACTAAAACTATTGAGAAATCTTTCCCATATTGAGGCTGAGAAGGGGCAGTGAATGGTAAGGTGGTCCACAGACTCTTCTTCCTGAAGGCATAGAGCACATCTATTAGGGATAGCAAAGCCTCTGCATTTCAGGTTGTCAAGGGTCAAGATTTTATTATGGAGGACGGTCCAGAAGAAGAAATTGACCTTGGGGGTAAGGCCTCTAATCCAAACTTTAGACCAAAAGGGATTACCTAAAGGATCAGGGGATAGAACACAATACATAGAGGAAACAGTAAGGGTACCTTTGGGATCATGTTTCCAGATCAGGGAGTCAACCTCTTTGTTCAACCAAATGCAGACAAATGGATCTTGAGCTTAGAGAGGCTTGGGTGGATGCTTTCAATATTCTGCCATTCGTTACCAGTCCAGTACTCAGCAACTAAGGAGCCAAAAGATCTTATACAAGAGGGAGCATAGGAGGCCCATTCATTGATTTCTATGAAAGGTTTATCAAAAAGTCAGGGATCCTCCCAAAATTTAACTTTCCTACCATTTCCAACTTTCCAGATCACTCCTTTAGCTATACTTTCTTTACATTTAGAGGCATAATTCCATATGTGGGAACCATTAATACTAATATCTGAATTGATAAAAGAAGAAAGGGAAGAGGACTGAAGAGAGTACTTACTTCGCCAAATTTCACACCATTCGATATCAAGATAAAACATTCTCCATACTTGTTTGGACAGAAGAGATTCATTTAGGCTTATGATCCTCCTCAGGCCCAAACCGCCATGGCTCTTCGATTTACAGACCTGGTCCCAAGCCATCAAGGACATTCTTTTCTTGTTCTCAACCCCAGACCAAAGGAATCTTCTTTGGATTTTCTTGATAGCATCAGCATACTTAACTGGAATTCTGAAAAGGCTAAGAGCGTATATCAGAATACTTAGAAGAGAAGCTTTAAGAAGTTGGAGATTTCCAGCCTGATTAGGAGGGCTCCTTTCCATCCAACTAACTTTTTCTGGAATTTGTCCACTAGAGAACTCCAAAAGGAGTCAGGAGGAGCAATGTCCATAGGGAGACCAAGGTAGTTTGCAGGAAGATCAACAATCCTACACTCCAGGATTCTACTGATTCTCTGTTGTCTTTTCTCTGGGGTATTGATGAAAAAAACTTCACTTTTAGTCCAATTGATAAGCTGACCCGACGCAGAGGCAAACTTACAAAGAGTACTCTTGAAAATTTTAGCTTCAGAAATACTAGATTCCCCCATGATAATAGTATCATTGAAAAATTGTTGATGAGAACAAACAAGATCTACAAAGGAAGGGTGGAGGCCCTTAAAGGAGCCTTGCAAAACTAAATTTTCCATACTCCTTCCAAAACATTCTGCCATAATAATGAAGAGGATGGGGGAAATAGGATCCCCTTGCCTAAGACATCTAGAAGCTTGGAAAAAAGGAGAAGGTGAATGATTGATAATGACAGCAAAAGAAGCAAAGGTGATAAGTTGGGTGATGAGATCCAAAACTCTGGGTGAGAAACCAAAAGATATGAGAACCTTCAAGAGAAAAGATCAGTCAACCCTATCATAGGTTTTGGAGAGATCAAGCTTAAGGATGAGACCCTTCTTCTTAGCTTTAACAAGAGAGTGGATGTTCTCATGGACAGTAATAATAGAGTCAAGAATTTGACGACTAGGGACAAAACCATTTTGCTGGTGATTAATAAGAGCAGGAAGGACATAAAGCAATATGGAAGTAAGAACCTTAGAGATAATTTTATAAAAGGAATTGCAAAGACTGATAGGTCTTAATTTTGTCGATAGAGTCAACGCCTTGAGATTTGGGAATGAGAGCCAGAAATATGCCATTGATTTCTTTCAAAAGTTTCCTAGCCCCAAAAAATTCCTTGACTCCATTGGTAACATCTTTCCCGACAATGTCCCATAAATCTTGAAAAAAGAACATTGGAAAACCATCTGGGTCCGGCGCTTTATTACCATCAAAGGAGAAGACAACATTTTTGATTTCCTGATTAGAAGGAATGGAAGAAAGGGAGGCATTCTTATGATCATCAATGAGACAAGGGATGTTAAGAAGAAAAGAAGATTGAGCTTTAGCATCCAATCTATTATCCCTCATTAGCAATTCCGAAAAAAACCTTTTAGTTTGCTTTCTAATTTCCTCCTCCTTGTTAATCTCCCCTTTATCCACCACAAGTTTGGTAACCCTATTAACTGCTTTATGCTTGATAGTCGACATGTGGAAGAATCTTATGTTCCTATCTCCTTTGTTAAGCCAGATGCATCTTGATCTCTGCTTCCAAAAGGATTCCTCTTTGGCAATGATATCATGATATTTTTTGAGAGTCTCATTTTCATAAGCAATGGACACAGTTCTGAAACCATCTTTCTGGATTTGAGTTTGTATTTCTTTGAGGTCTTCCTGGACTTTGCTTTTGGCCTAAAAAATGTTCCCAAAGCTGGATTTATTCCAGATTCTTATGTTGTCCTTTACACTCTTAAGCTTCTTAACAACTCTATACATAGCAGTTCCCTCAACTTGAATGCTCCACCATTTCTGGATATTACTTTTGATGTCTGGGTGGAGGGTCCACATTTTTTCAAATCTGAAGGGGAAGTTTCTCCTTCTTTTGATGGCGTCAGCAATAAAGGTGATGGAAAAATGATCCAAACCAACCCGAATGTGGGCCAACAGAGAACAAAAATAATGACTAAACCAGTCATCGGAAATGAGAGTCTTATCAAGACAAACTTGGATAAGATCAGTACCAGTTCTCTTGTTAGTCCAAGTATAATTACATCCTTGTATTTCCAATTCATTGAGGGCCTGAGAGTTAATGAAATCCATAAGGGCCAACCTTTTTTCCAGCTGAGGGGGGCTTCCTCCATATTTTTCCTCCTCTCTCAAAGGAGTATTGAAGTCTCCCATAACCAGACAATTAAGATTCCTGAAGCTGTCCCTAGTTTGAATAAGTTTTTTCCAGAAGGAATTTCTAGCCTTCAAGGTGTCGGGAGCATAAATGCTAGTGAGGACCCATGAAGTACCATCTTTTAGGTGCTCAAATTTGATACACGAGAAATTGTTGTCCTAGATGATAACTTGCTCTTTGACAGAATTAAGAGTCCAAATGGTTGCTATGCCTCCTGAAGCACCTTCAGAGCTGCCACCACTGACATTTCCGTTTTTGAAAACCTTCAATGATTCAACTTTCTCTATACTCATTTTGGTTTCTTGAATCAGAAAGATATCAGGTTTACTATCCCTTATTATATTCCTGATAATGTCATGCTTATGGGGGTTATTAAGTCCCCTAATATTCCAAGAAATAATCTTCATAGATACTTGCCAATTCCTAACTCCTTAAGAGTCTTCTGGGTTCCATATGCAATGTTCTTGCTGGCCTCCTTGATTCTAACTGTGTGATTAGAGGGACGACTTGGGGAGGAGGAGGTATGCTGGACATTCACTTGAGCTATTCTGCTAGATTTCCTAAGAAGAGAAGTCGAGGGAGTAGTTCCTTTCTTATTCATTTGCTTTGGTATTTTCTATTCAACGTCTATCTTAGGAGCCGCTACCGGGTTGTTTAGGATTTTGGAAATTTCTTTTTCATTTCCCCAGTTAGGGGTTCTAGAAGCATTTGAATCATTTAAATCACTGTTAGTTGATTTTGAACTCCAGACTGAGTCCGAGAGGTTCAGGCCCAAAATTGAACATTTTTGGGCTTCTTGTATTTCAAGACTAGGCTTGAGCAAAGAAGAATCAGTCTTTTCTTCTTGGGAAATTGGGATTTCCCCTTCCTCTGGTTGATCATTTTTCTCTTGCAGTTCATTTCCTTCACATGTATCAGCCACCACTTCAACTATATAATTTGGGTAATCATTCTGATCTTTCTGCTCCCCTGTTTGAGAAGTAATCGAGAGGTTGACTTTGGTTGGATCATTTCTTAGAGCTTCCTGGGTTGTAGGACTAGAGATAGAGGCTAAGGGCACTTCCTTATTCTCCCCCAAGGGATTAAAATGATTTGATTTTTCTCTTTACTATCTGATTTTTTAACTTGCCATACCTTTTTTCTGGTACCCTTTGGTTCTTAGAATGGGGCTTAGGCTACCTGGATTCTACCTTGGGTTTGGTGGGATAGGACTTCGCCCAGTGCCTTGGTTTTTTACAATGGAAGCAGACAAAGGGAATAGATTCATATTCAATATGTTGCTTCCATGTTCTTAGCTTTGAAACTAGATCAATCTGATCCGGCATATCTGCATCATGGGATACCCCTACGTAAAACCTAGCATGAGTGAATCTCGTTTTCAAAGTTGTTACTGGGTCTATAGAAAGTAGTTCACCAAAAGAGTTTGCAATTCCAGAGAAGATACTTTCAGCCCAATATTCTAGAGGCAAGCCTGACAGCTTTACCCAAACTGGAACTTGTGTTAAGAGAGAGTCTTTCATATTCAGATCCGGTTGCCATTTACGAAGAACCAAGGTTGTCTTTCCTACCATCTAAGGACTTCCACAAAGAATCACGAGTTTGTCTTCTTCACAAGAGAAAGAAAAGGATAGAAGGCCTTTGGGTAGGGCCGAAATTTCAACATTACCCTTAAGGGCCCATTTTCGTTTGACATAGGCCCTAACAACTTCAATGTTAGGACGCAGTCCCATAAATTTGCCTACCAAAGAGTTCGACATACTATTTATATTGTGATCCAAAACCAGATCAGGGATAGAGATAGTGAACTTACCTCCAGAAGGAGGATCAGATATATTCTTGACAGGAGGAAATGAGGATTTACCAGTTGGTCTAGTTCCAAATTGGGAAGACCATTTTTTTTATTCTTTTTCGCTCTCCCCGGAGCCGTCACGTGGAATGGGCCCCCCACTGATCCCTTCCCCCAAGGGCCCAGAGGAACCCTTTTTCTTCTTTGGTAGAGTACCACCAGTTTGCTGAATAGCAGTAGCTTCCGGAAAGTCTGGAGGCTTATCCTTCTCTCCTATGTGACTAGTTACAATCTAGCCGCTCCCATTATTGGAACCAGAATTCCCGCCTTGCAGAGAGTTTGAAATTTGAATTCTCCCATTGCCGCTTCCCGCTCCTTCCCCCATTGCCGCTTGGCTGAGTTGGTCTACAACCTATTTTGAATTTCTTGTTGTTTTCTAATCACTACAATTATAGAATGTCATAAATTGTTAGTTATATTGTAGCATGATGGTTACTTAAACCCACTATATATCACCAATAATTAATAATCATTTTTATTCTCTTAAAAATTCTTCTGGTATCAAAGAAGGATGGGGAGTTGTTGTGTCTATCAACTAGGCTAGGGTCGTCGTGCCCTAGCCTTTGTTTCTTTTCCTTATGTGTGTGGGTGTGGCAGAGTGCTACACCAGAGGTGGGGGTTGGATTTTTTCGGTGGTTTTGTAGGTTTTTGCTGAGAGGGGTTGGGGTATCGATGGTGTTGGGGTTTGTTGTGGTTCGCTGGGATAGTGTTGTTGAGTAGTGGCCCCATTCAGTTGGTTATTTTGGGTGCGGGTTCTTTTCTCTTTTCTTTTAAGTCTGGATGGCAGAGATGGTGGTATCTAACTCTTTGGTGTTTGTTGGTGCTGCTCCACCCCACGGATCTTCTTCAGGCTTGCATGCATCAGGGTCTAATTCCTTTTATGTTGGGGCGAGCTCTAAATTATATAAAGTGAATGGTTGTTATCCAAGGAATCAAGATCATCCCATCATTATCATTCCTTCTAAATAAATTATGGAGGATGTCGAGTACCGGTGATTTTTAAGTTTCTTAGGATTCATATTTCCTTTTTAGCTTTGGAATCTTGGAGTCATTGTTCATGGCAGGTGGACAACAATATGGAGATTATGCTTCTTGCGAATAACTACTTCGCGGTGGTGTTCTCTTGTATGTCTGATCACAATCGAGTCTTTGAGGGGAGACCTTATTTTTATAATCATGTGGGCTTGTTTGTTAAACCCTGGCATGTGGGTTTCAATTATGTCGAGGAATCACCCTCAAAGGTTCCTATTTGGGTTCGCTTGTCGAGGCTCCCTTTAGAGTTTTGGAGGGAATATATTTTGTGTTAGGTTACTGCTTTGCTTGGGAATCCAACATCAATTTCTTAATAGTCCCTTAATAAGAAGGTAATTTCCTTTGCCTCTATTTGTGTTGAAGTTGATTTAAATAATTTGTTGCCAGATTCTTTGGAAATCTGTTTTGGTTCTTCCAAGTGGGTACAACAACTAGATTATGAATCTCTCCCCTCCTGTTGTTGGATATGTCATGAATATGGTCATCTTCAGTGTCAATGCCCTCGAGTTAATAAAGGGACTGGAGGCTCTGCCATTGGTCATGGGGGATCTCCTTATTCCTCTACCCAGAAGGCAGATAATGTGAGAAAAGGTGGATCTCCTTCTTCCTCTGCTCCAATGCAAACAGATGGCCCTGATAAGGATAGTTTTTTGCTTGTTAAGTCTCAGACTAAGAGTCGAGGATAGAAGAGGCCCTATAGGGATAGGTAGGTCAATGAAGGCTTTAATTGATTTGAGGCATTGGATACTATGGCCTTAGAGGAAGGGATTCCAAGTGAGGTCTCCTATGGTGCAGTTGGTTTGGATAGGGAGGTTATGCAATAGGAACCTTCTCTCATGAGTCAGGGTGTTGGGCAACAACAGGGTAAGTCTCCTATAGGTCCTAACTTAAGGGCTTTAGGTGACCCCGCAAATCAAGCTTCTGGAAGAAGTAAGGTGTCTTCTCAGACTTTGGGGCTACAAAAAAGGCCCTTCAAGGAAGTCTCTTTTGATGCTTCCTCAAAAGGGGGGCGCAAAAAGGATAAAGAGAAGATTAAGCTAGCTAAGGAGTTGTTGGTGGATTCTGGGCGTATCGGGCCCATCAAGGCCCATTTCTCCCACTCTTCTCAATTATTATTCTCTCATGGAATGTAAGGGGATTGAATAGCATCCCTAGACATAAGGCTATTCATGAGTTGGTGGTTGTCCACTCTTTGTCTATCATTTGTATTTAGGAGACTAAGCTCTCAGTTGACTCTATGTTTCTATGTGCTTCTAGTATTTGGCGTCATGGGAAATGTCGCTATATTGGATCTCTGGGGAATTATACAGGTTTGGCTCTCTTTTGGGATCTAAGGAATATTGTTCCTCTTTGGTGGATTTCTAGCCCTTCCGCTCTCTCCATGGGTGCCTCTAGCTTGGAGATAGAAGAAACGATTTTGGTTTCTAATGTGTATGCTCTAGTTGATCTTAATGTTAAAATTAGGTTTTGGTCTCACATTCCTTCTTTTTAGAACAGACGCTCCTTTCCTTCCTTGGGTTTTAGTGGGTGATTTTAATTTGGTGTTAAGCTTGGAGGAGAAAAGGGGTGGGCTTTCTCATTTGGGTCCTTCCTCTGATCTTTTTCGAGAGAATGTGGACCTCCTGCATCTAATCAATATCAAGCCCGCTAATGGGATTTTTACATGGAATAACTCGTGAATAGCCTTATGTCTTACACCTACCAAAGAACACCATCACCATATTCAAAGATTTACATAAAATATTTTTTATAATTTCTCATACAATTGAGAACATGAACACGCCGTGATAGAACTTTGTAATGTGAAACAATGCAATGGGGAAATCTTCTCTTCTTTTTTATAGTCATGGTCATGTCTACAAAGTTGGTTCCCTTAGATAGTACTTCCAAATTAATTAGTCAGTATCTTTATTGCAAATCCTAACTGAGGAATGGCATTTCACCTACAAGTGCATTGTGTTGCTACTATTGAGAAACCTATAAAAAAGGTGTACAATTTGAAAGGACCCCCATAGCTAAAGAACTTGTGAAATACATTCCAATGATCAAAATTAATCTAACAAACCCAAATCCTTTAGCAAAAATAAGCATTTATTTGGTGATGGTGTTATAAATTCAAAGCATACTCAAATTGTTCAAATTAATGGTAATATAACACTACTCATTGGATAACCGAAAATAGGACATGAAATGTAGATGATGCACACCTCTTGGTGAGTCATTAGAGTTAGTTTTTCATAAATTGGTCAAATAAAACATAATTATCTTTCCATCTACCAAACCATTTGATGAAAGTGAACACAAGACAACATGATATAAGGAAATGGAATATTGTAGGTACCACGAGATTAAAGGACACTCTACTAGCAAATAAAAGAAATTGAAAAATCATGTCCAAGACCTCATTGACAATGGGGTTATTGAGATAGAAGGAGAACATCTTTATTGCAAAATAAACAACCATAAATATATTAAGACCATTTTTTTCAAGTATGATCAAATATATCAATTGGCTTGAATCAAACTTAAAATACTTATCCTAACAATTTATTATAATCCCATACATATGAAGTTGTAGTAGGTCATATTTTGTTATGATTTTGGCAAACCAAAACAATAAAGAATAACTATAATGTAAAATAAAAAGGCAAAAATAACAATTCACACCAGCACACAACATTGATGTGGTCAACACAATGTGTGCTACACCCTTAGAGAAACAACCATTCACTTGTTTTTATTATCTAGGGAAAAAATATTACAATCTTGCAGCAAAACCAATTTTTTGTGTGCTATATCAATGCACTAAAGTTATCTCAAATCTCTTGGCTTTTCACATTCCATAGCCACTTATTTATCAATTATTTTTGGTAGTTCGCAAAGGTTGGTTTACGTACCAAACTAACAAGCAACTCGGGTTTATTAAATAATGAGGATTTTTTCTTCAAGGGTGTTGCCCCCTCTACACTCCCCCGTTAATTGATTTGGGTTGAAAATCTAATTGTAAGAGTCACCAAAAAATTAAGCACAACCATATGATCAATTGTCACATACCAACAGTCTCCCACTCAAAGATTGATCAAACTCCACACCAAACAATTTCCCACTTGGAAGTTGATCCTAGAGTAAAATTGCTACACTTGTAGCTCCCACGAGATTGATGCATCTAGACTTGGCTTGTTTCTCCTGTCCACTATTATCACTCTTAAAGGCAAATATAAACAAAGTAGGAAATCATTTTCTCTCGGCTTACTATCTTTAGTAACATATTTGTAGGTTTTTTGATAATATATCTTTTTTAGCATCAATTGACATCTTCTAAAATAGATTGTATGAAATAGTATTTGAGTTATATATGTTTAGTCTTAGAATAAATGGTTGATTTCTTTGCAAGATGAATGACACTCTAAGTATCACTATACAACCTATTGTTCTTCTAGTACTTTTCCAATTTCTCCATAAAAATTTATAACAAAATCATTTCTTTACTAGCCTTCATAGCAAAAACATATATGCTTTTGTTGTTGAAAGTGAAACAACCTTTTGCAATCATGAAATCAAACTAACTATTGTTCTACCTGTATGCGGGAAAAGCGGTGCAATGAAACAAGAATATTGAAATCATGACTAGTCCACAGACCAATGGGACTCTTGGTGCAAGTTATGGAGCTATGTGGAATAGCTCAACTTCCCAAGGGATGTTCCATTGTTCTCTATCTCACAAGACCCCTTAAGCCAATGTCTTTTCTCTCAGATCACTGAGCAAAGTGACTTAGGGATGACAATCATGAGAATGAGGGATGTTTTGATCAATCTAATATGAATGCAATCTTAATTATGCATGATTTTAACAAATATGAGTTAAACTAGTATGTATATGATGATAAGATGAAAAGATTAGTCAAGAACTATCTTAACATGATATACTAGCTTAATGTGATTATTATGATGAAAAGAAAATACCTCTAAAATGCTTATTAGATTGTTTCTATTCAAAGAGGGATTGAAATGCTTAGTAAAAATGAGTATAAGGGTGATACTAAAGACTTGGATTATGATAATGAGGAAATGAGGGCTCTATTTATAGGAAAAACATGACAATGGATGGTCAAGATTGGATGATCCTATCAAGGGTCAGGATTGAAAGTTAATCGACCCATATTTACAATTCTCACCAATGAAATGGTGACAATTGTCAACATAAGACTGCTTGAGAGGATGTGTAAGAAGAATTAAATGCTTGAGAAGACCTCATGGTTACCCTAGGAGGTAAGGGTTAAGGTTAGGTTAATATTACCCATTGGATAAAGCTTTTATCCAAGGGATAAACTCTTGTGCAAGGGTTAAAGGGATAAACTCTTGTGCAAGGGTTAAAGGAAAAACCATGGTCAAAGCAATGAATGCTTGATGAGACCCTATGGTTAGATGAGGGTTGAGCTAGGCAAAAAGTCTCTAACCATGCCGTAAAGGGTTAGTTAAGCATTAATGGTTTGGAAGACTTTGGGGACAAATTTGTAAGAGTCCTTCTAAATTTGGGGGAACTCAACAAGTTAGCTTGTTGAAGGCATAAAGGCTTTAATGCCTTTGGAAGACTTTACTCCAAATTTGAGAAGTGACATCCTCAAATTTAGGGAAAGGGGATAATTGAAGGGTTTAGGCTAATTGATTAGGATTAGATAGGTTCTAGAAGAATCTAGAAAGGGGGTTAGAAGGCAAGTGGGAGATGTAGGAGAATGCAAGTGGGTATTTTTATACGTCTACATTTGGCCCCTCTTTGAAGTGGCGTGTGTGCACATGTTGATTCAAAGAAAATTGATGTGTCTTCAAAATTTGATGTGATATCGAAATGTCGATGTCGTGCCCCAGATTTGATAAATGATATTGATAATGCCCCCTCAGGAGATGAATCAAAAAAATTGAAAATTTGGGTATGATTGATAATTATTATAGATTTGATCGAATGTTAAAATGTCGTGTGTGTTTAATGTGTGTCAATTGATTCATCACCCGATAATGATGTTTGCTAGGGTTATAAGCGAGAGCACTTTCAAAATACATGCCCCTCTTACTAACCCTAATTTTCTTTTACCTTATAAAAAGGTAAAAAGTGATTTTATTTTATTATTTGTGCTTGTTGACTTTTGGAGATAATGACATTTGGAGAGTGACAAAATGTCGGTTCCCTATGCTTCACACCGATTCGAGTGCGTTTGTCAATACCGGAGGCCCGCCACGTATGGTCCACTTGTAAGTCATCTAAATTTTGCCTCTTTTATTTTTTGTTTCATCAATTTTAAGCACGTTTTTCATTTTTTGTGTCGGATTTTCACGTGTTAGCGCATAGGGTCAATTTCGTAGCGCATATGATAAAATCTTTAGCGCATAGGGTTAATGAATTAGGGTAGTGTCAATGGGATGTTGGGTAGTGTGCCGCGGGTTTAGGCTAGCGCATAGGGGTAGTTTAGCGCAGAAGGCTAACAGGATAGCGCATAGAGGGAAAAAGGTAGCGCATAAAGTAGACCTAGTGCGTATGGCTAACAAGATAGTGCCTAGAGGGAAAAGGGTAGCGCCTAGAGTAGACCTAGTGCGTATGGGAAAGATGATGGCGTATAGGGGCAGTCTAGCACGTAGGGTAAAGTCTGTAGCGCGTAGCGGAGTTTAGCTAGCGCATAGGTGACAACTGAGCGCATAGGGAAGGTGTCTTAGCACGTGGGCAAAAAATTCAGTGATTTAGGAGGAAAATATGATGTTGCGGGGTAAAATTAGAGGAAGGGAGATAGGTTGGGGTGAGTAGGTGTCTGCCAAGTGCTCCTGGATGGGTTCGGTAGCCAATATGCGTGTCTGTTGTGCTGATGTGTGTTTTGTTTTGATAAATTTGGATTTTGTCTTTGTTGAACTTCCAAGCTGATTTTTTGAATGATGATCTTGATTTGTCTATTGTTTTAGATTTTTTATTTTTGCGTCGTAAATATGATGTCCAATATGAGGTCTGATATGGTGTCTGATATGAGTTTTGTGATATGGATTGGATTTGATTTCTTGATATGGATTGGATAGATAAAACTTGATTTGATTTTCGTTGTTTCAAGTTGATATGAAATTTGTGATTTTGATATGGATTGGTTTTGATATGAAACTTGATTTGATTTGCGTTGTTTCAAGTTGATATGAATTTTGTGATTGGATATGGTTTCGATTTGATGTGAAACTTGATTTGATTTGCGTTGTTTCAAATTGATATGAATTTTGTGATTGGATATGGTTTTGATTTGATGCGAAACTTGATTTGATTTGCGTTGTTTCAAGTTGATATGAATTTTGTGATTCGATGTGGTTTTGATTTGATGTGAAACTTGATTTGATTTGCGTTGTTTCAAGTTGATATGGATTTTTGATTTGGATATGGATTGGTGTTGATATGAAACTTGATTTGATTTGTGTTGTTTCAAGTTGATATGAAATTTGTGATTTTGATATGGATTGGTGTTGATATGAAACTTGATTTGATTTGTGTTGTTTCAAGTTGATATGGGAACTGATATTTGGACATGTTTTGCTTGCAACAGGAGCGGATTGGGGTTCTTTAGTCACGAGAGCGATTTTCGAGGCCATGGTCTCTGATTCCACGATTGACACAGGCAGATAGAGATATTATTGAGAGATGTGGGTTGTCCTCCTTGTTGGACATGCTTCGATATATCATTAACTGGGGTTTACTGATAACATTGTCAGAGAGGTGGCATAGTGACACCAACACCTTTCACTTGGCTACAGGCGAGATCACAGTCACACCAGAGGACTATTATCGGATTTTACAGATTCTTGTGGTAGGTGCACTATTGCCTTATGAGCAGACCGAGGAGGGTGGGACAGAGGCGCTTCGGTGGATTTTGCAGGATGATCTGATTTGTGGGTATGAGATCCCTTGGCAGGGGTTCATAGATTTTGATTATGCCCCACTACCATTAGTACTGACAGGTTTTGTAGGTGGCTTATTGTGTCTCGACCGTAGGTCGAAGGGACTGGCAGTGGGATGGGGGTTGGTTCTAGAGGATATGGTGACACAGGGTCGTCAGTTTGCATGGGGGTCTTGTATGTTGGCCCATTTATACAAAGATTTGCATCAGGTGGTGTACTTAGGCTACAACATCTTATTAGCTGGGGTCACATTGTTACAGGTATGGGCTTGGGAGCACATTCCCGTAGTGAGGCCACTTGCAGACAAAGATAGGCCAGTTGGGCGCGCCTATGCATATGGATATACAGGGATAGTTGTCCAATGTAAGCTAGGCAAGCTAGAGCATTGGAGGAGGGTGGTAGATGATATTGATACGGTTGTCTGGAGACCGTATATGGAGTGTGAGGTGTGGGTTGAGGATGGGATAGAGATGTCCTATGTATATATGTTCTAATTCCTGATAGGGCAGACGTCGTTTGTGATTGAGAGGTTCCTGCATAGCTGAGTTCAGCGGCAGTACGGTCGACAACAGGGTATACCACAGGGAGCATGCTTATATGCTCATCAGAGGCAGGATGTGTCGGAGTGGGGTCCAACTATTGATAGTGTTGCCGTGGTGGATGAGTACATGCATTTGGCTGGCCAAATATGGTATTATGCCTACGGGGTAGTAGATGTGGGGATGTCTGAGGAGTTTGTAGTGCTCATCGTGGCTCATGTTGTAGCCCGAATATCAGATCTAGCATAGATGATTTCTACTTTTGATGATGATGAGGATGAGTAGCCTGAGAGGCTAGGGAGACGGAGAGAGGAGGGAGAGGAGATTGAGGAGGGATTTTGGGATGGTGGAGGTGATGACGGGGGAGATGGGAGGGGAGGTGGTCGAGGGAGGCATGGTGATAGAGAAGGGAGAGGAGATAGAGGGAGGAGAGGAGATAGAGGAGGGGATGGTGGGAGGAGAGGAGATAGAGGGAGGGGAGTTTTGGCGATCGGAACTGGTGTAGTTGGCCGAGCAGGTGATGTTATAGTAACTGTGGGTGGGATGGATGAGTTTAGGCGGCCTACCCAGAAGAGGAGATTACATGTGTTACCCCCACTAGTGTCGAGGACAGGGACATGGACAGGGGGTACCATGACACAGGTACCCCTCTAGATTCGGATACCCACCCATCGAGAGGATGCACATATTAGATCCTTACAGTTGTCAGTGCAGCAAATTCAAACACAGGTATTGGCGCAATAGCGTCAGATTACGCAGATTACCGTAGAGCGGGATATAGTGTTGGAGTGCTTAGGTTGAGCAGAGGCTCGAGCGAATAGTCTGGAGAGAGTGGCGGCTGGTGGTTTGATGAGAGACACATTGAGAGAGATGCAGTATGTAGCCAAGGAGGCTGAGTACTACTGGCGTCTGTATGAGGAGGTGGTTTTTAGAGATCACAGAGCTCCTAGCTATGCTGCAATGAGATCTAGTCGATCCAGGTAGACTCTTTCGGGGACAGAGAGCAGAGGTGTGACTGGGTCGCCTCGCCATGATCCACCCAGAGATCCAGGTGTTGAGACATCTACTGCAAGACCATCACCGTTAGGAGATAGTCATACCTAAGAGAGCTTGTCTCCATTTTATTTTGATCATTGTGTTGTATTTGGGACATACATGACATCTTTTGTATACTTGACCATTTTTGAGATATATGTATATATGACACTGATTTTTTGGATCCACATGTGATGTGTTTTTATGGATGATGTTTTATATATTAATGTGAATGTTCAATGATGATGATACAATGTTTAGATAAATGCTTTATGATTTGATATGATTGGATGATGCATGATGTAATGATATGATGTTTGAGATGATGTGAGATGTATGATAATGATAATGATGTGAGATGTATCTTGAAAATGAGATGTATGATAATGATATGTTGTGAGATGTATCTTGAAAATGAGACGTATGATAATAATATGCTATGAGATGTATCTTGAAAATGAGATGTATGATAATGATATGCAACTATTTGTAAAATGATATGCAGCTAATTGATCGTCCTCATTTTTCCATTTGTCATTCCTGTATAGTTACATGTTGCTGCTTTCTTTGTGTTTTATCATCATGGAGTTGTTTTGATATATTGAAAATTTATACAAGCATAATGGTATATTTGAACCATAATGACTTGAGAAAAATTTACATGAATTTTGATATTGCAAGATGGCACAAGCATCGAGGTATAATTGAACCAAGACGACATGAGTGTTGCTTGCATATAAATAGAAAAGATTTAACCATTTGTATGTGCAAATTGGAACCATGTCTTCAGTGATATGTTTTGAATCACTTCTCGAGACAAGTCTTTGCACAGTATAAGTGATCGCCTCACAGACATAAAACTAAAAAAATATTGGAGTCTCCAATCACTTTCTCTAGCTCAATGCATCGTTGAGAACATTTAGGGGATCCAATAGTTCAAAAAGTTCAAGTGCAAAAATAGTCAAAACTTCATGCAAGATGCAAACAAATTATACTTTAGAAAATCATCCATTATGTGTTTTTAAGTTGTTAAGTGCATCATTGTTTTGGTCTATTGACTGTTGAATTTGTGCTTGACATGATTCTCTTGGCCTGTTGTGATTCTTGATTTATTGACATGATGGAATTTAGATGAATGTTGCCTCTAGCTAGATTTACCTATCGATGTGGATATGTACAGTGATTACCAAGCCATGGTGGGATATGATGAAATGATATTCAGAGAAACAAGGACAGTGACTACGCTAAGTATGTCCTGGATAATGCTATTTTGATAAAGTGTTGGGCGATGGCCAGGGACTTTTGATAAAAGATATGATTAAAGATAGATATACTAGTTGTTCTCTCACAAGTAGCACCTGTTGCCAGGTTTTCACCATTTTTTTTATTGCACTTCTTTGTTTTTTGTATTTTTTTGATTTTTTGATTTTTTGATTTTTTTTTACTTTTTTTGTGCATTAGACTGCTCAAGTATAGTATTTCTTCAGATGGATGTTGTTGTTTGGTTCATCGAGCACATCGCCTTCTGAAGTTGTTAGCTGATAGGCACTTGATCCATAGGCTGAGATGATAACATAGGGACCCAACCAGTTAGGTTCAAACTTCCCTTTCTTTTCTTGATCTTGTTGATTTCTGGGATTTTCCTTGAGTACAAGATCACTGACTTTAAAAATCCTAGGGATGACCTTGTGGTTGTAGCTTCTGCACATGCACTATTGGTATACTTTGAGGTGATTATAGGCATGTTGTCGCTTTTCATCTAGAAGTTCTAGCTCTTGCAGTCTTTTTACTCGATACTCTTCATCTGGAATGAGGCCTTTCAAAGATACTCTGAGTGATGGAATTTCTACCTCAAGAGGTAAAATTGCTTCTGATCCATACACTAATGAATATGGCGTAGCTCTTGTAGGTGTTCGGATGCTAGTTCTGTATGCCCAAAGTGTCGGATTGAGTTGCACATGCCAATCCTTTCCTGCATCATTTACCGTTTTCTTGAGGATTTTTAATATTGTTTTATTTGATGCCTCTGCTTGACCATTCCCCTATGGGTAGTAAGGTGTAGAGAAACGATGTTGGATTTTGAATCATTCACATAGTTCTCGCACATCCTGGTTTTTGAAAGGACGTCCATTATCAGTGATGATGGAACTGAGAATATTGTATCTGCAGATCAGATAATTAAGAATAAAAGAGGCAATTTGTTTTCCAATTACTGTGGTCATGGGGACCGCTTCGATCCATTTTGTAAAATATTATGTTGCAGTGATAATGAACTTGTGTCCATTTGAAGATGAAGGGTGTATTTTGCCTATTAAATCCAGTCCCCACTAATAGAAAGACCAAGATGTGGTAAATGGCTGCAATTTATTTGTTGCTTCATGTATAAGATTGCCATGGATTTGGCATTTAGGACATTTCTTTGCAAAAATGATAAGAGTTTGTTTCCATTGTCGGCTAGTAATATCCCATTCTTAGAAGTTTTTTAGCAAGAGTAGGACCACTTGAATGTGCGCCACAAATACCTTCATGAAGCTCGTGTAAAGTAGAGTCAGATTCATTACGATCAAGGCAATGAAGAAGAGTACCATCTAGACCTCGACGGTAAGAGTATCAACAGTTAGAGTGTAACAGGCGGCTTGTCGGATAAAGTTGCATTTTTTATTTCGAGATAAGTCAATGGGTAGGGTATTGGTTTTGAGATATTCATATAATGTTCTGTATAACAGAGAGTCTGAACCGGTTAAGGTATAGATAACATGGGATGCAGAATTGTCATAGGCTGGGAAAAACAGTTGCTCTACTAGAAACTCATAACGACTCTATTGCTCTAGAATTTGTAGTGGTAAAGCAATAGTAGCCATTGCATCTGTTGCTCGGTTGTCCAACCTTGTTATTTCCTCAAAGGTGATGTGTACAAAATACTGTTTGAAATCATCCACCATTCATTTGTATGGCAACAGCTTGTCATCTTTTGTCTGATAGTCATTGTTGATCCGATTTATGACTAGTTGGGAATCTCCATAGACTTAATTCTGTGATTCTCCATTCTACGACCATTTTGATCCCTGTGACCAGTGCCTCATACTCAACAATGTTATTTGTGCATGGAAACATGAGTCTATATGATCTTGGTATGGTGTGTCCTTTAGGAGTGACGAACAAGATGTCGGCACTTGAGCCATGTTGAGTGTAGGAACCATCAAAGTACAGGGTCCATTGCTTGGTGGTAACATTAATGACATCCCTATCTAGAAATTTGACCTCCATTGGCTGTTTATTTGATAGTGGTGCGTTAGCTAATTGATCTGCAATTACCCGTCCTTTGATAGATCAGCACTCGGTGTAGTGGATATCAAACTCGTTGAGGATCATGACCCATTTAGCTAATTTGCCTGTGAGAGTCGCTTTTCTTAGCTAATCTTTCCCGTGAGAGGATATTTTAGAGGATCAATTTTTTTTATTAGCTTGATTGTGTGAGCTAGCATGTAGTGTCGAAACTTTTGAGAAGTGAATACCACTGTTAAACAAGCCTTCTCAATGAATGTATAATTCAACTCATATCCATTTAAAGTTTTGCTGATGTAATAAATAGCCCATTCCTTGCCTTCTTGGTCTTCTTGTGCTAATAGTGCCCCCACTGATATGTCTGTTGTTGATATGTAGAGAATAAGTGGCTTTCCAAATATTGGGGGTACTAGGACTGGTGGGTTCATTAGGTATTGCTTGATTTGATAGAATGATTCTGCACATTTGGCTTGCCATCTAAATGGTACATTCTGTGTAGCAAATGATTGAATGGTAGACTTTTATCTATGAGTTGGGCGATGAACCACCTGATTGACTATAGTCATCTTTGTAGAGATCCGAGTTGGCTAATGTTCTTAGGAGGTGGCATCTCCATGATGGCTTGTACCTTTGTTGGATCTACTTCAATACCTTTGGCTGACACGATGTAGCCTAATAATTTTCATGATGTTACCCCGAAGACACACTTCTTAGGGTTGAGCCTAACTTGGAATTTCTCCAATCTTTCAAAAAAATTCTCGAGTATGCCCAAATGTTCTCCCCGGGTAAATGGCTTAGCCAGTAAATCATCCACAATCTTCAATGAAAGTTTGCATCATGTCATGAAATATTGTCGTCATTGCTCGTTGATAAGTCGATCCAGCATTCTTTAAGCCAAAAAGCATGACATTCCAACAATACGTTCTCCAAGGACAGATAAATGTTGTTTTATCTTGATCTTCTGGAACTACCTTGATTTGATTATAGCCAGAAAAACCATCCATTAATGATAGCATTGCATGGCCTGTTGTGAGGTCTACAATTATGTCAATACTCGACAAAGAAAAGTCATCCTTTGGACAGGCTTTGTTGACATCCCTAAAATTGGTGCATATCCTGATGTTTCCATCTAGTTTTGAAACTGACACAATGTTGGAAATCCATTCGGCATAGTCTATAGGTCGGATAAATCTGACGTCTAATAGTTTATTTAGTTCAGCTTTGACCATGAGTGCTACATGTGGATTCATCTTTCTCAATTTTTGCTTAACAGTCTTAGCTCCTGGAGCAATAGATAAGTGATGCATGATTAGGTGTGGATCAATCCCGGGCATATCTACATAGGAACAAGCAAAATTGGTTTACTTTTCTTTGAAGAATTTGATAAACTCTATTTTTTCTTCCTCTGTCAGGGACTCTGCTAGGTGTATGTTTTTTCTTGCTTCTGTTGTATCAATGTTGATTGATTGAGTGGGCTCAATCAATATGGGTGATCGCTCCTGATAGTGTTCAGGAAGAGTGTCAAGTCTCTCATCTTTAGGTGCCTTAAAAAGGTTTTCACCCTCAGATGCGTTCTTTATTTTGACTTTTTTGTGATCTAGTGCTGCCATTGACTGGTTTTCAGTAGTAGATCCTTTTCTTTCATTTTTGCAAATGAGAGACTTGGCACCCCCTGATTATAGATGTCATTACTTTGTTTGCTGGTAGAGTTTGTTTCCGGGTTGACTGTACATAAGTAATGGATAATAGAATCATTATTTGGGAAAATAGGTATGTCATGATTTTCAGGTTCATCCCAGTCTATGAGATCAGGAAAGACAAGTGGTAGAGAGTCATTGGGTGGGTCGAGTTCAGTTGTTGTAAGTGTCATGATGATGTATCATCAAGTTTGGTTGGGATATTAAATAAGTTAATGATTTTGTCGAGGTCTTTGATGGTATCATCTTCTGTGTAGACTTGCTCGTAATGTCATTGTTCATTTTCTTTGGCATCATAGATATTTTGTGGACCAAATTCAAGTAATCTAGGCTCTGTGTCTTGTCCTTCTTGAGAAAGGGGTGTATGGCTAGCATTTTCAGCAATATCTTCAGTAATATTTGAACAGCTGCCCCATTCATAATCATTTAAATCAGTCTTAGAAGTATTGTCCCAGATTCTTTCAGTGTTGTGGACAGGTATGTTGTAGGGTGAAAACAAGCCCTTGATGATTGATACTAGTCTGATAGTTTTTTCTAATTCCGTATCAGATCCCGCTTCTACTCTTTGCATCTTCTCATATACTGTCTCTCTTCGGGGAGTAGTGATGTTGTCAGGGGGTGAGTCTTCCTTGTGTGGAACAGGTGCTTGAACATGATGTACTTCCGCATAAGATGCTTCTTCTCTTTGAATGGCCAATTCCTCTTGTTGTTTTTCTTTTTCCTGGTATTATCGTGCTTTCCTTATTGTTTCTGTTGATTCATGTAGCGCCTCCTGACATGAGTCCTCCTTGTATTTCTTCTTTGCTTTCCACTAAGGTTTTTGGTTTTTATTTGGTTTCTTCTTTGGGGGTAGAGTGTGTTCATAGCCCAATCATGTTTTGTCTTTAGAAAACTGTGAAGGAGGATCCAATGGTTCTGTGACACCTTCTTGACGCTTGCCAATAGGTCCTTTGCCATTGTATCCCATTCGTTGCGTGATCAGGTAGCCTTTTCCATACAGTTGCGTTGCTATAGCTACTTTTATAGTAGCATCTCTGACTTCTTCTGCATCCTTGTATAGCCAACTAAGGGTGTCATTTTCTTCTGATTCATGTGCTAGTGTGCCTAATTGGATAAATTTGCCATCAAACTTGGTGATGGGCTATGTTGATTGATGTGTTGATGCAGAAGGTTGTCCGTAATAATTTGGCGATGCTGGTAAGTTGGTTAGACACATGGGTTCAAAAGAGTATTCTCTGATGCCTTGCTCTTTGATTTTCATCTTCTATGTAAAATCCATGGATAAAGATTTAAGCTTTTCTTGCTAAGGATCTGGTGCTGAGGAAGTTTGTTTTTTCCTTTTATGTGGAACCAAGTTGTCTTGGGCTGCCCCCATAGCATTACAATGTTGAAAAGGGTTATTATCTGTTGATATAGAAATCTCATGTCCGTTGTACGAGAATTTAACACACTGGTGGTAAGTTGAGGGTACTGCTTGTATTTCATGTATCTAAGGTCGACCCAATAAAATATTATATGTGAGGTCTATGTCTAAGACTTGGCACATAGTGTCCCTTTGTATCAATCCCACTTGAATTGGAAATATCACGGTTCCCTTGGATAATATTTCATCATCATCATATGCTTTGGTGGTGATCTTTTATGTGGATCAATAGACTGCTCAGAGAAGCCTAATGCACGGATAGGTTTTAAGGTACAGATATTGAGCCCAACTCCTCCATCTATCAATACTCTTTTAACTTGATGTTTGTAGACCAAGACTTCAATGTGAAGGGGAGTATTATGTGGATGACTTAATGAGATATTATCTTGCTCATAAAAGGTGAGATTATGAGGCCCTGTCATGTGAGCTACCATGGCTTGAAATTTGTCAATGTCTAGATCTTGAGGTAAATTGTTTCCAATAGCGCCTGTTCCAAGATGTCTTTATGCTTTGGTGAAAGTTTTAGTAACTCATGTATGAATATTTGAGCAGGAGTTATGCTAATTTGATTGACCAGATCATATTGAGGTTTGGGGATAGTGTTTGTAGCGGATGTATTCCCTTTCAAGACATATTTTTGAGCTCTAGTGGTTACATTGATCGATTCATGTTCGCGTTTGTCTTTGATTTTAATGGCATTGACTTGATTGTCATCTGTTGATATATGATTGATGGTGTTATTGTATATGTGATTGATGCGAGCTCTGCGTGTATCGTTTGATGTTGATGCTCCATCTTTGTTGTAATTTGGAAGAGGATTTTTAAAAGGCATTGTGATCACCATTTGTTTTGAGACCATCAACTGTTAAATCACCTCTATCAATCATGTCTTGAACAATGTTTTTAATCCTCATGCAATCATTTGTTTGATGTCCTTTGTTTCGATGAAAATCACAAAAGTGTGAGTCATTCCACCAAGGTGGCTTGACTTGTGATTCAAAGTTGTTTATAGTTGGTAATGAGACAATCTTGTTTTCCAGGAGTTCTCTGAATGCTAACTCTAATGATTGGCCTAATGGTGTATAAATGCGTTTAGGAAAGTTGTTGGTGTTACCTCGTGAATTTGTATTAGGTCCTCGATTTGTGTTGTTGTTTTGGGTATTGTTGGTGTTGCTTGTATTTGGAGGTTATGGATTGGTATTTGGTGCATAAGCGTTAGTGCCTTGGTTAGAACCCTTTTGATTCTTGGTAACCTGAGGATTACCTGATGTTAAGCGGAAAAATCGAACCCTAGGTGTTCTCCCCCACTCCAAGGAGAAAGGGGGTCACTAAGATTGACGGTTTTTACTTAGGAGGGACTTTACATTCAAAAGAGGGGTTGAAACCCATAAGATCCAATCCCACACAATGCAAGACTGGATTCTTAATGAGTTTCAAGGGTTGAGACATCAAGGATACCCTCTTTTGTAAAGAATGTAGATAGAAAGATTGAACTAAGAATGCATGTAAAGTAAGAAAGATTTGCTTATAAATAGAGATAGGGATATGGGATGAAGCTGCGGACCTGGAATTAGCAGTAAAACATCGAGATGATGTTGTTCTACAAATTTGAGCGAAAGTTGACGGGATGATGGCACCCGGCGTGCACACGGTCCTCCGAAAAATCCGCAAAACGAAGGGGGATCTGTTCGTCTCTGCACAAGGGTTCCAGATTTTCAATTACAGCCGCGTACCTGCAACCTACACACAGAAAAGAGAGGACGATTGCGGGGTTAGGGATTAGGGGTTTGCCTTTAGGTCAAACCCTGGTTTTGGAATTAACCAAGAAATGAGAATGCTGTAAATGTAAATGTTTGTAATGTAAACAAGTATTGATACCTTGTTGTAAGAATGTTTGTATTCTTACATGCGAAGGTGTAATGAATGTTATATTTTGTATGTTGTATGTGATCTCCTCTTCAATGGTTGAATCCTTGTCTTGAATGCAACACTTAGCCTTGAATGGAGACTTAGAATGCTCAATTGCTTGAAGGAATGCTTGAATGCTTGAATGTTTGAATGTTTGAATATCGCTTCCGCCTCTTGCTTGCATATATTTTCCTCTTTTTCCTTTCCCTCCTCAAATGGGAGGGGAAATGTAGTTTATATACTTGTCAATTAGGGCTGATAGACTGATTTTTTCGACCTTGGGCCGACCAGGAAACATTATTTCTCGAATTGCAAACTTAAAGACCCGATGCTCAAAAGAGACTGGGCCCAAAATAGGGCCAGGGACCAGGGCGCTGGGCACCATGGTCCCACCTCCTGGGACAGCAGGGTGCAAGGAAGGATCAGGCCAAGATGCAAAAAGATGCAGTTTTTGGTGTCGTAAATAGCTTTCGGGGTCTCCATTCAGGTTCAACGTTGCGCCGCCATCGTGAAGACCCAAATGCAGTCGAAATTGCAAGTGTCGCAATTTTAGGACGCTACACCTAATAAAGCCAATACTGATTGTTTGGACTTTATATCATTACCATCGTTTCCTCCATCATTTCCAGTATTTTTGTTTCTGGTCCAGAACCTGGATTTGTCTAGGTTGTTGTTCTAGTTAATGTAATGAGAGTTGGATGAAGTAGTTCCTTCTTTAAAGACCTTGAATGTTCTCTTCTTAATACATGCCTCCTCTACTTGAATGCCATTTTCAATTAATTTGGCAAAATAGGGTATGCATTGGAGCTTGAGTATGTAACTCATCTTGTTATTCAAATTGTCGATGAAAATTTCCATCTTTTCCTTTTCGGGCACATCTCAAGGATATCTCAAAACCATCTGTCTCCAACATTGAAGAAACACCATGAATGTTTCATTGTTTTTCTGTTTGGTATTGCAGACATCTAGCATGGTGATTGCATGTTGAATATTGTAGGAGTATTAAGTGATAAATTTGTTGACTAATTCATCAAAGGATCTGACAGGAGGTGTGATTTTGGATAACCATTCCATTGTTTGTCCTCCCAAGCTTCTCAAGAATAGCCTCATCAAATAGGTGTCATCATGGGAAAATTCCAGGCTCATGGTACAAAATTCCTGAACATGATCGTGAGGATCATTTTTTCCATCATATTTGTCAAATTTTGGAATGTATGAATTCGGGGGAAAAGTTATCATGTTTAACCTTCTATCAAAAGGGTAAGGGCAAATTTCGTTTAGGGAATACCGCATTGTCATCCCCTATTGCATATCCTACATTTGTCTTTGTAGCATTTGTATTTGTTGGGTGATAGCAACCAAGGGTGCATTTGGTTGCCAAGGGAAGAGTTCTTCCCTCTTGTTATCCCTAGTTCGAGTATGTGTGGGTTCTGGCATGTTTTGTTTAGGTATGTTTTGCTCAGGTATGTTTTGCTCAGGGTCACATGTGTCTTCTTCTCTTTGTTGTTCCTGATAAGTATAATGTCGAGACCTTGTTCTAAAGGCGTTAGCATCGAAGTCTTTAGGAATCCTAACTCCTTTGCTTGTTAGCATGAGTAGGTATTTTTCTTTGTCGGCCTCTATGAGTCTTTCCATAAGTCTTTGAAATGAGGCACTTTCTTGACATTCTTGGAGGAGCTCTTCAGTAATCTTTGTGTCTTCTAGATTTGGATACTCGAAAGGATTTGATAATCTTCGACCCATGCTGGACTCTGGTTGTGGTTCATTTTTCTTGTTTCATTGAGAGCGAATGACAGCGGGCATCTAGTAGAAACTTTCTGTGACAAAGGGGATGAATTCCTCTTCTATGTTTTGCTTGGGGGTTGGTGGTTCAAATTGAGGTATGTTGTAAGTGATGCAAACTTCTAGGAAGAAAGCTAGATTGATCTTTCCTCCACAATTTAAGCGTTGGTTGAATGTTGCTTTTTGGCAAAATGTTCTACTTCTCAATGGCTCCTTGTCAAATTCGTTTGTCTTGTTTTGAAGATATAAGCGCATTTGATGGAGAAATCTGTGATGAGATTTGAAGAGTTGGTGATTGATGTAGAGAAATCTATTCCTTTTAGCAAGTTTCTGGGAACTGGGTTGTTGTTTCCTTAACTTAGTGTCATGATGAAGACTTTTTCTTCTCAAAATATGAGGATTAGTCATACACAAGTGATCAATGGTTTCCTTTGATGTTTGGATTGAGATACTTTATTTGGAAACTTAAGTCTACTTTTATCAAATGAAGGTTTAGATGCCCCCTCACGACAAAGTGCGTCGAATGTTACGGAATATGAGTTGTCCCGATATGGAAACTCGATTTGACAACTTAAGTTTAAACTATGTATGTTCTGATGATAGAATCTGTTTGATTGGAAGACCTTTTGATTAGTGTGATGATGTTACCTGATTTTGATAGGAAAGAGTGTTTATCTTTAGCTGGTTTTGGACTTGACAATTTTTATTCTAAGACTAACTTGTTTTGATTGTTTTGGAATAATTTTGATGTTTTAATTCGAGTTTTTCCTGATGAAGTCGATTAGGGATCAAAAGGGTTTTCCAAACTGTTGTTTTAAATTTTTCAAAAAAGTTTATTTGCTCTTTGCTTTCTCAGTTTTTGACCATGCGCTAAGTCAAAGACTAGATGCGCTAAAGAAATACCTCAATGTGCTAAGCTGCCTTTTCTACGCACTAACTTGAACTGTTTGATTTCGACTGGGTTGGATGGGTTATGCGCTAATATGTTCCAATTACACACTATTGTTTGAGCTCAAAGCGCTACTAATTGCCTTTAATGTGCTAAGTTGTTGCTCCAAAGCACTGATATGTTTTCAAGAAGTGCTAAGTTTTAGCTACCAAATGTTAAAATTGATTATGCGTTGTTTCTTAGAATGGTTGCACTATTTTGAAGCTTGTACGCTCTAAGGATGGTTTCAAAGTGCTAAGTTTTGCTCTAGATGCACTAGGATGTTGTTTTTACGCGCTAAACTACCCTGTTTGCTTTGATTTGCTGATTTTTCTGTGAATTTTATCCTTTTCTCAACTTTTATGGATGATTTTCTGAAGAATGAAATGCAAACATAGCATGAAAAAGATAACCATTTTTGCCTATTCTAAACAAAGAGTGTATATTCTGCGAGGATGTGTTCAAACCCCCAATGTTTTAACTGGTTTGGATATAGATAATACAATTCAATCAGACTCTTTATTCAAGGGTCACAAACAATATCATATCCCATTAGTCTGGATACTCTGTCAGCTCAAACAACCTTGTCATCCCCTAGGGGCGCCCTTTTTTTTGTCTTTTGCTAGAAATTAACTCGAAGTGAATTGCTTCACAGTTGAGTAGCTATCTTGGGAGATATGTGGTGAGTAATCTTGGGGGGCGGATTCTTCCCCACCCTTGCACTATGATATTGCCAATGTCTGGATACTGACTCAACTTAAAGCTTCTAATACTAAGGTTCATAATCAGGCTTCCTGCTCGGCCATCAGTAATAAACTCCCTCAAGAGGCTTCCCAATCTTTAGAACAAAGGCTTTATGTATAGTAAAGATACCGGGGGAAGGCTAATCGTTGCGCGAAACCGTTGAAAGGGACTTTCATCACCCTCCACTTTTGATTATAGTGGGTTGGAACATTTGGCATTAAAGTCATTCCCCACTTAGGTCATTCCTCTCACATCGGCCAAAAATGGCTTTAAGAGTTTTTAGCTCCTCGGGAGGACAGGCCTGCTAAAGGACTTAAATACATGAAAAAGAAGAAAGCATAAGAGTGGTTTGTCTTTTTGATCACCCAATTAAGGGGAGAGCATATAACTTCCACTTTTGATACAAGGAAAATAATCTTCTTTTTAACCTTTAAAACAATGATTTTGCTAACTTCTATTTGGAGATGTTGCTCCAAAAAGCACAGTGTTCGTTTTAGTTCCCAAATCAGTGATTTTCTAAGTTAAGTAATAAAATCCTGGTCAACAAAGCAAAGTGTTCAGGTTGGTCAACAAAATGAAATCGATAAAAGGGAAGGACTTCCCCCTTTTGGTTTGCCTCAAAAACTCTTAAAAAAAATGAGGTTCTTTTGATTTGCAAAATAAAGTGAATCCTTTTAAACACCAAAAGATGGTGAGGTTCTTTTTAAAACATTTGCCAAAGTAAATATTGTTGGTTCTTTTTATAGCTTCCAAAATGAAGTGTTTTTCTTCCTAAGAAAGCACGAAATGATTCTTAGTTGTTGTTCTTTTTAAGTACCCCAAAATGAAAGGTGAGTTCAATTTTACTCAACAAAGAAATGAAGGAAATTTAATACAACTAACTTAACAAAGTTAGAAATACAAAATAAAACTCCAAGCCTAAACTTTAGTAAAATAAAAGAAACACATCTTCCAAGCCTTGCAAAGAATTTGTTAGTGACCTGCAGT
Organism: Cryptomeria japonica; assembly: GCF_030272615.1. Lineage (NCBI taxonomy): Eukaryota > Viridiplantae > Streptophyta > Pinopsida > Cupressales > Cupressaceae > Cryptomeria > Cryptomeria japonica. Next base: position 166,496,380 of record NC_081411.1, on the reverse strand, counting down.
AAAACCAGTTAGCAATAAAAAAAAGTGTTTTTGTGGACTTCTACAAGTCTAATTTAAGCCTCGGTTACAAATTTTATTTTCTGTCTGTGTCTGTTATGCGCTACAGAATGGAACCGATACGCTACAAAAAGGCACTGATGTGCTAGACGAAGGCCTTGGTACGCTAAATTGTTATCTGGGTGTGCTAGATCGTTTTATTAAAGCGCTGAGATCTACTGGAAACAACAAAACTTTTATGTGCTAAAGTTAAGCTTTGACGCACTAAAAGGTGGTTTTAATGCACTAAACAGTCTGCCATATGTGCTAAAGTATAGACCGAATGCACTAGAGGATGCTCGTCACGCACTAATTCAGGTTTTCTACATACCTGCAGAGTTAGTCCTATATCAAAAATGATTTGATAAATGGGGTTATGCCCCACGGTAGGCGCCAGAAATGTATGAGGGAAAAATGATGCAATGAAACGATAATTTCGAAATTATGACTAGTCCACACACCAATGGGACTCTTGGTGCAAGTTATGGAGCTATGCAGAATAGCTCAACTTCCCAAGGGATGTTCTATTGTTCTCTATCTCACAAGACGCCTTAAGCCAATGCCTTTGCTCTCAGATCACTGAACAAAGTGACTTAGGGATGACAATCATGAGAATGAGGGATGTTTTGATCAATCTAACATGAGTGTAATCCTAATTCTGCATGATTTTAACAAATATGAGTTAAACTAGTATGTATATGATGATAAGATGAAAAGATTAGTCAAGAACTATCCTAACATGATATACTAGCTTAATGTGATTATTATGATGAAAAGAAAATACCTCTAAAATACTTATTAGATTATTTCTATTCAAAGAGGGATTGAAATGTTTAGTAAAAATGAGTATAAGTGTGATACTAAAGACTTGGATTATGATAATGAGGAAATGAGGGCTCTATTTATAGGAAAAACATGACAATGGATGGTCAAGATTGGATGATCCTATTAAGGGCCAAGATTGAAAGTTAATCAATCCATGTTTACAATTCTCACCAATGAACTGGTGACAATTGTCAACATAAGACTTCTTGAGAGGAGATGTAAGAAGCATTAAATGCTTGAGAAGATGTCATGGTTACCCTAGGAGATAAGGGTTAAGGTTAGGTTAAGATTACCCATTGGATAAAGCTTTTACCCAAGGGATAAACTCTTGTGCAAGAGTTAAATGAATAACCATGGTCAAAGCAATGAATGCTTGATGAGACCCTATGGTTAGATGAGGGTTGAGTTAGGCAAAAAGTCTCTAACCATGCCACAAAGGGTTAGTTAACCATTAATGGTTTGGAAGACTTTGGGGACAAATTTGTAAGAGTCCTTCTAAATTTGGGGGAACTCAACAAGTTAGCTTGTTGAAGGCATAAAGGCTTTAATGCCTTTGGAAGACTTTACTCCAAATTTGAGAAGTGACATCCTCAAATTTAGGGAAAGGTGATAATTGAAGGGTTTAGGCTAATTGATTAGGATTAGATAAGTTCTAAAAGAATCTAGAAAGAGGGTTAGGATGCAAGTGGGAGATGTAGGAGAATGCAAGTGGGTGGGGAAAATAGAATTTAATTAAAATAAATTGTTTTATTTCAATAAAATAGATGCAATTGGGGGATTTAAATAAATTAGATTTATTTATTTGAAGTGAACAATTTAATTAAATGTAAATTTAATTAAAAGGAGAGAGAAGGGATTTAATTAAATAAAATGATTTATTCAATTATATGACATGAAAGGCTAAGTTGAATTTAAATAAATAAATTGAATAATTTATTTAATCAAATAGAGGAATGTGGATGATTTAATTAAATTAGATTTAACTAAACAAAAGAATGAGAATAAAATGAACATTAAATATTCATTTAGGAAAGTGGTCATTTTTATACGTCTACACCACCTATAGTAGACTAATACCCTATGGTGCTCCTTTTGCTATCGGTATCACTTGCTAGATTTGAATGAACATCTCCGTTTAGAGTGGAAAGGGAGCCTCCAAAACATAATGTATGTGTAATAGTACCTCTCAAATACTTGATAATTCACTTTACTACATTCCAATGCTCCTTTTTAGGATTATTGATACGCTTGCTCATAGCTCCCATTGCATGTGCAATATATGGCCTTGTACACACCAATGACATACATTAGGCTGCCAACTATTTGAGAGTATGGAATTTTAGACATGTAGTTCGTCTCTTCTTGTGTCTTGGGACACATATCCGTAGTCAATTTAAAATGATTGGGAAAATTAATACTAACTAGTTTTTCATCCTACATTTGAAATGTTTTCAACACTTTCTCTATGTACTCACTTGAGACAATGTTAATGTGTTACTTTTCTCGTCTTTTGTTATTTTCATGCCAGGGATTTTCTTTGCACTACTCAAATCCTTCATTGCAAATGAGTTAGCTTATTTTGTGTTGTCTACATTTATATCCTACATGTTAGACCCTACAATAAGCATGCCATGAACATACAATAACAAGATAATACAACTGCCATTAGCTAGTCTTTTGAAATGAACACAATGGTCAAAATGATATCTACTTTAACTTTCTTATGTTATACACATCTCAAATTTCAAATGCCACTACCTTGGATCTTGCTTTAGGCAATGGAATCTCTTTTTCAACTTGCATACTATGTTCTCCTTCTCTTTGACCTCATACCCTTATGGATGTTGCATATAAATCTCTTCCTCCAAATTCCCATAGAGAAAGGTTGTTTTTACATTTGGTTGTTCAAAATGCAAATCTTATATTGCCCCCAGACTTAAAATAGTTCTAATTGAAGTCATTTCTGTAGACACCTAAAATTGTCCAGTCTAATTAAATAAATATTTTATTTATTTAATTATCTAAGCCTAATTCTTCTATTAATTAAATAAATCCTTATTTATTTAATTAATTCATCTATCCTCTTCTAGCCTTATTTCTTATGTAAATAAATACATTTATTTATTTAAATTATCCTTTTCCTAAATTAAATAAATATCTTATTTATTTAATTATCCTACTTCTTCTATTAATTAAATAAATCTTTATTTATTTAATTAATTCATTAGCCTTTTCTACCCATGACACATGTCATTCATCTCTTAATTCATACACTACCTACCCCTTTCATTATTTTATTATTTCTTTTACCTACCCTCTAATCATAGCCGACCTCCTTTTACACCTCTCAATCTTATCCCTCCATTTCATATAGTGTCTTCTATATAAGGAGATGCTTCCTTCATTATCAAACCCTAATCATCCTAATCATCCTAATGATCCTAAGGAGCTAACTACTTGATCAATTGACTACACTACGATCCTACTTGCAACCACATTTCGTTCTTTGTTGAGCTCTTGTGCATATAAAATCTGAGAGCAAATATATCAAGCAAGATCAATGGAGATAGGAAGAATGGAGATCCAAACCCTATTGGACATGTGATGGTATAATCTTTGTGATTTCATGTGATTTGCATTGTCTTAGGTAATCTTCATATGTTATGGTGGATCTTTGTTGATTGTTAGGCTAGGGTTTTGTGGTTGGATTCATTTAGTCTTTCAATATTGTTATTATTGTTATCCATTTTCACCATATACATTTTGGCACGCCCGGTGGAACTCTTGTCCTTTTTTGCATTTAACCTTTTGTTGCAGATTTTGTGTTTGAAGTTGCAGATCTGGCATTTCCGACAACATTTTCGACATTTTCGCGTCTGCATACTTTTGGATCGCTTTTTTGATCTTCTGGAGCGTCTGCGACATCTTGAATCGCGTTCATGTTTTTGACAAAATTTTATTTTGCAGGTTTCCAAAAGGCGTGTCTGTGTTATGGAAACGTGTCTGCGTCCTTTTTATCCGCGTCTATGTTTGGAAAGCATGTCTGTGGTTTTTATCCGCGTCTGTGTCTCACAGAACCGCGTCTGTGTCGCAAAATTGTGTCTGTGTCAAGGGTAATCGCGTCTGTGTATCACTTGTTTCAAAATTTTGAAGTTTTATTGATTCAGTTTTCAGATTTTGCATTTAGGGTTTCAGATCTAGTTTATTTTTGGACTAACATTTTCAGATCTAGCTAACAAAATCGGTGCAGCTTGTCTTGAAAGAAAAATCGTTTGGTTGAAGGCCCCTATTTTCACAAAGTCTTTTGGGTTTTAAAATTTACCTAACTTGTGTGCATGCAGGAAGGGGTGATTATTTCAAACAAATCCAAACTACTAACAACTCTTTATTGCAGATCCTCGGCGAGGGTTTTGGATTTTTATTGTGTGCCTTGTTTTCATAGACTAGCAAACACTTCCATTGGTGCACTAAAATTGAGTCATTGTTTTTTGTGTCTTGAGCAATAGGCTCTTTTTGTTTAATCTTTAGAGGGCCTGTCTTCCCGTGTGGTCATTAGGACTACTAGTGAGAAGAGATCGACCCAAGTGGTAGCGAGAAAAACCCACCTCTTCCGAACCACTATAAACAAATGTATTCATGGTGAAAACTATGAATAACGTGTGCTGATTAGTTCATACCGACACTATGTCTCCCCATAAACCCGTTTGATCAAATTTATTTGATCAGTTGTAGGGTGTAACCTCTACCGGCTGGGAGCCTTCTGTATTTACAGAGCTAAAAGTGCCGCATGTATGGCCACATGAGCGGATGCCCTTACTAGCACCTTTTTGTTTTAGAAGCCCAAATCCTTCTAGTTGTTGGGGTAGGAGGTCGGACCTCTGGTAGCAGCCCACACACATACGGTTCTTAGTAGAGATACAAAGTTCACCACGGGGAGTTTTCGTGGGGACTGATGCTTGGTTGACCCGAGAAGTGAGTGCCAAGGGTGGAGCCAGTGAGGTCAAGCATCTAAGTATCCGCTCTGAATAGCGTAGCCTCGGGGGTAAAACCCCATGTGGGATCAACAACTATTGTCTTGGCCAGCCATAAGAATTGTGCTTGACTTATTTTAAACATTCAAGACCAAACAGCAAAACATTGTGTCTTTTGTATCTTCAAGTGTATGCAAAAACATTTTTACATCAAACAACACACTTTCTTGGAGTCGTTTTGGAATCTAGAAACTTGCAAACATCGAGTCCTCATCAACACTGTGTCCTCTTGTCACGAAAAATAGTCAAACAGTCAGATTTGGTCACAACAAAACAACTTCACAGATTGGAAAAATTGCACAAAATTTGCAGAAACGCGTCTGTGTCGGGCATAATAGCATCTGTGTTGTCTAGCCGTGTCTATGCAGGACAGAATCACGTCTGTGCTCCAATAGAAAACATTACATTTGACAGAAAATCACAGAGGCGCATCTGTGTTAAACAGAGTAGCGTCTGTGTCGGGAAGCGGCGTCTGTGAAGTATACAGGCGCGTCTGTGTCCAGAATTGAAAAACTGTTACAGTCTAGCAAGCAAACACAGTCAGTTTCAGAAATCTTGAGCTTCCTAGGTCATCTCTCTAGGGTTTCATTTAGCGTTCAACCTGTCCTTGGGTCTCACAGAATTTATCATTGTTTTACACCTTACATTACATTCACATTTGTCTAAACTTGAGTCAAAAGGTCACTTGCTTTTCCTCATCATACTTTGTCAACACACTACATACAACAACACTTTGCTAAGTGGTCCCTCATCAAGGTTTCTTACCTTTGGGTCTCATTTGGTTTTACTTAGAGTCAAGGTCAACTTACCTCATCAAGAGAAACTATCCTCTCTTTGGAAGTCACACCTACTCTACTACATACATACTTGGTCTTACACTTTGGGCATTGCAAGTACACTTCAGATTCATTTACATTCCATCCAACTTTTTGTCTTCCATACTCTTTCCATTTTTCATCTAGTCTCACACATCTTGGTCAATACCTAGTTCATGGTTGAAACCCGTCTTCAAAAATCTAGGAGAGAAACTAAAGAGGCTCAAGAGTCCGCAAACATGAGTTCTTATGAGTATGACAATGATATCTTTTTCAATTCTGATCATACTACATTACCTGACATGGATGTCTATAGAAACATTCCAAATGTTGAGAACATGGACACTATAAACAACAATGCTACACAAAATGACAATGTGGACAATTTTTCAGTACATTCAGTAGATGTGGGAGAATCCATTATGAATCCCCATTTCAATCGATTGGTTGAGGAAATAATGAGGAGGGATAGACAATACTTCTTACAAATGATGGCACAAAGTGGAGCCAAGATACCTCATGATTTTGACATGTCTCAAATAATGGAACATAGACCTTTGCAACAACCTCACCCCAATATGGATCAAAGGAGACCTAATAGTGGAGGAAATAGAGGACCACACATGGTACCGGAATCACCATCAGCTTTGCTTCAAAAACCAGAGATCCCACATACACATGGTCAAACATATGATACTTACCTTCGTAGACCATTATGGAAGTCTTATGCAGACAAATATGCTCAATCACATACTAATGCTAAGGATCAACCACCAAAACAATTGGATGTTCAAAGGCATGCTCAAAATTTGGACACAAGGAAACCTCATGTCAAATTTGGGGGCAACACAATGGAACATGACATGCCTGTAGAATATGGTATACATGCGCAAAATAGATATGGGGTTCCTCAACATGAATCTATACCAAGTGGTCCATATACGTAGCGTCATTACAGACCTCCGCCATATGTACATGTGTATGATCAATATCATCCATATATGCAACATGCTCTTCCTCCAATTGGTACGTCAAGCATGGGGTATGGTCCAAGAAGTCGATCTCCACCTAAGAGCAATTTGGAGCAACAAATCAGGGACTTACAAAAGAAAATGGAGGACATAAATACACCAAAGCCAACATACACAATCAGAGACATATGTCCTTATCCATTTGACAAGAGCATTCCAATGCCTCCATTTCCTACACACTTTGTGACGCCTAAATTTGATAAGTATAGAGGAAAAGGGGATCCTAAGGCACACATAAGACAGTTTTTCACAGCTTGCATTGAGGTAGCAGCAGAAGAGACATATTTGATGAGATTATTCCCACAAAGCTTAGGTGATCAAGCTATGGAATGGTTCTTCCAACTTCCACCTGGAATTAAGTCATGGGGTGACTTAGCAGAGACATTTATTCAACATTTCTCCTACAACATAGAGACAGACATATCAGTCACTACTTTGTGCAATACTAAGCAAAAAGAGGGAGAATCTTTTGCATCATTTTTACAAAGATGGAGAAATCTAGCTAGCAGATGCTCTTGTGAAATTTCACAAAAACAAATGGTAGAAATGTTCACACAAAATGTTAACAAAGACATTGGCTATGATCTAAGAAAAGCTTGTTTGTCCACCTTCAAGGATGTCATTGAAAAAGGCTTAGCAACAAAGAAGGTCCTAATTGAACAAGGAGTCATTAAAATATTCAAGGAAAACAAAGATGACTTTAAAGGAAAAGACAAGCCAAGATTTTGGAATAAAAACAAGAACACAGTCAATGATGGTGTTGTTGATGCCAACACAGTGCGGCCCAAAGTCATCTTTTCGGGATCAAGTTCTACAAACAATCAAGTGAATACTCAAACAACTTCCAGATCATGAAGGAAGTATACCCCATTGGGAGAACCACTTGAGTTAGTTTTCAAAAAGCTAGTGGCAAACAAAGTGATCACAGTTCGAGATTTTCCTCCATATGAACCAAAGGTTAAACCAAATTGGTGGAATGATGATGAGTATTGTGAATTTCATAAGAACAAGGGTCATAAGACAGGAAATTGTCATCGACTGAAGAACATCATACAAGATCTCATTGATAGAGGTGACATTGAGATTGAGGGACATTCATCCAATCAAGAACATGAGATGTTTAAGGAACCATTCCCAAAACATGACAAGGGAAAAGCTAAAGCCACAGAGGATCAAACCAACTATACCAGAGCATCCTATAACTATGATTCAACTATCAATCACATATCAATGGACAATTACGTCTCTACTATTATCATCAAGGACAAAAACCCTGAGAATCCTACTCAGAGACCCAAGATTGTCCTAAAAGGTGTTGGATCTTCTTCCGAACCTACCTCTGAATGTCATGTTACAACCCGCCGAGGTAAAATCACTTTGCAAGGTGCTTCAACTAAAAACACCACTTCTTCATCAACCAAACCTGAGTATGACCTTGTAGAACAATTAGGGAAGACACCCGCGCTCATTTCAATCCTTGAACTATTATGCATATCTCCCGCACATAAAGCCATTCTTGATAAAATCTTGAGAGATACTGTTGTTCCTACTGATCTAAACGTGGACCAATTTCAAGCCATGATGGGATACCTTTCCATTCCACATTCACTTACTTTCACGGAAGCCGATGACGCCTCCGTAAGTCAGCCACATAATGCGCCATTACACATTGAAGCCTTCATACACAAACATCGAATAAAATGAGTCCTGATAGATGGAGGAGCAGGTCTAAACATTTGCACATTAAGCACTATCACACAATTGGGATATTCTGATAAAGCTGTGAATTCTACAAACAAGATCACCATTAAGGCATATGATGATGAAGAGCGTTCATCCAAGGGTACAGTCATCTTACCTCTCAAAGTTGGGCCAGTTACAAAGGATGTGGTCTGTCAAGTCCTGGATTTAAATCTCACTTATAACATATTATTAGGACGTCCTTGGATCCATGAAATGAGGGTAGTCCCATCCACATATCACCAATGCATTAAGTTTCCTCATAAAGGAGTGGAAGTAACAGTTAACGGCAATCCTAATCCATTCATATATTGCAATAACCTGAAATCAAAGACTGAGACCATCATTCCTAGTAATCGGGAAGTTGTTCCTTCATCGGCATACATTGATCCTGAGTCATTAAAACCTTCGACATCCAAACAAGGTGAGCTTAAAGGCAAGTTTCAGGACAAAGGCATGGGGGAATATACTTTCAATCAGACCATGTGCTTAAGACAAGTCATGAGTTCCCCAAAAGAATATGGAAGACCACATCCTAACAAGCAAATCTCCATCATGAAACTCAAATGGGATCCCACTACCTTTCAAAGATGGGGCGAACTAGAAGAGGAAGATTTATACCAAATGCTTTTCAGGGACAATGAAGAGGAAACAAGAAACCACATCAATCTTCCATGTGAGAAATATGGCAAAGGCTTCAAAATTCTACAAAAATTCGGGTATGATGGAAAAAGCCCTCTGGGGTTACGAAAGGAAGGCATCATTGAACTTTTACAACCTGAATTGACTTTCAAAAAGGAACGCTCGAAAGGACTTGGTTTCTTAACTTCCAAGGTCCACACCCAAAGGACAGAAGAAGCCTTACAAATCAAAGTTACCAAAATTCAACAAGAGAATCGCTATTCCACAGATTCCAACGAATGGGAATGGGGTTCCGACAAGTCTTCGAGTGACTACGAGCTCACTGAGACATTTAGAGAGCCAGGCGAACCCATAGAAGAGGAGGACTTTTATAACAAATTCAGAGTTGGTCAAGAAACAACCTATGAGGAGTCTACACAGTCCTTGTCTCAAGGTTCTAGGTTGAAATCACATAGGATGAGAACACCTGTTTCGGAACGCGCTACTAGTGACGATAATTTGGATTCGCTCGTGATCGAGACTGATGAGGAGAGTGCCATCGATGACCTCGATAATTACCTTGACATACCCAAATATAACCACATCTTCACTCTTAGCCCCACTAACTTCGAGGGCATTAACAACCTTCCCCTTGTTCACCATCAACTCATTGATTGGGATCATGAAGGACCTACACAGTTGGATACATTCCAAAACGATGAAGCCTTTATTGACTATCTAGGCATACGAGATGATCTTCCCCCTGGAGACCATAAAGCAGGATACACCATAGAACTCAATAGCGTGGCATATTTTGGTGAGGGTGTCAGACCTTCCAGTCGCAAAAATGTGAAAATAAGAACAAATCAAGGGTCTTATGGTGAAAACCACATTGTAGCGCTATCTGACCCCAAAAAAGTAAAAAGAAAGGACGTATCTGAGGGTGAAAACCTCTCTGAGGCGCCCGAAGATGGAAGGCTCGACATTCTCCCAGCATCATATGAGGAAAAATCATCCATGTTGGTAAAGAAGACTATCAAAACAAACATCGGTACAGAAGAGGTTCCACACAACATATTCCTAGCTCAATCACTGACAGAGTCTGAAAGGTCAAAATTCATAAGTTTCTTCAAAGAACGACAAATCAACTTCGCCTGGTCATACGCTAATATGCCTGGATTGGATCCGGATTTGGTAATGCATCATCTGACAGTCAAACCGGGGGCAAAACCAGTAAAACAAAAATTAAGAAAAATGCATCCACAAGTGGCATTACTAGTCAAAGTAGAACTTGAGAAAGTACAAGATGTCGGATTCATACGTCCAATTGATTACCCTGAATGGATCTCCAACTTGGTACCTGTTAGTAAACCAGATCGCAGCATCAGGATATGTACAGATTTCAGAGACATCAACAAAGCTTGTCCAAAGGATGACTTCCCATTACCAAATATTGACTTGATTGTTGATCTCACAACAGGTCATGAAATGCTATCATTAATGGATGGATTCTCTGGTTATAATCAGATAAGGATCGCACCCGAGGATCAACACAAAACATCATTTACTTGTCCATGGGGAACTTTCTACTGGAATGTCATGCCTTTCGGGCTAAAGAATGCAGGTGCTATATATCAAATAGCCATGACTACTATCTTTCATGATCTCATGCATGTAACAGTGGAAGATTATGTTGATGACCTCTTGGTCAAATCAATAGACAGAAATACACATTTGGACATACTTTCAGTTGCCTTTGATCGGTTGGAAAAATACAAAGTAAGATTAAACCCTAAGAAATGTGTCTTTGGAGTAACCTCTGGGAAGCTCCTAGGATTCATTGTATCCAAAAGAGGAATTGAAGTGGATCCAGCAAAAGTCAAAGCTATTTTGGAAATGCAACCACCAAGAAATATCAGTCAACTTCGATCCTTACAAGGCAGACTCCAGTCCATTCGAAGATTCATAACACAACTGGTAGATAAGTGTAATCCATTTCAGCACCTGCTACATAAAAACATCAAATTCAAATGGGATGACAACTGTCAACAGGCTTTCCAGACGCTCAAAGATTATCTTCTAAATCTGCCAGTTCTGATGCCACCAGTTCCAGATCAACCACTGTTATTATACATTTCAGCTACTCCAATAACATTGGGGGCACTCTTAGCGCAACAAATTGCTGAAGGCAAGGAACAAGCAGTATATTATATCAGTCGCACATTGGTGGGATATGAGCTAAACTAAACACCAATTGAGCGCGCATGCCTCGCTATGGTCTTTGCTTCACAGAAATTATGACATTACATGCTTACTCATAAAACAAAGTTAGTTGCAAGGATAGATCCATTGAAATACCTTCTCAATAAGGCAACACTTACTGGGCGACTGGCCAAATGGGTAATGATACTGAGTGAATTCGACATCGAGTATGTGGACAGAAAAACAATAAAAGGACAAGCCATCGCAGATCAATTAGCAGATGCTCCCATGATAGATGATGTTCCTCTAAGTTCAAAATTTCCAGATGAATCCATTTTGACAATGTCACATGCAAAGCCATGGCAACTATACTTTGACGGTTCATATACACAGCATGAGGCAGGAGCTGACATCCTCTTTATAACTCCTCAAGGAGATTCTATACCAAAATCATACCGCTTATCATTTCCTTGCACTAACAATATAGCGGAATATGAGGCATTAACAACAGGATTACGAATTGCAGTTCAATGGAAGATCCAGGAACTTCGTGTTTTTGGGGACTCCCAACTTGTCATCTGTCAAGCAACTGATGATTACGAAACAAAAGACGAAAAGTTAACTGCCTTATAAACAAATGGTGGATGACCTGAAACTGTGTAGGGGAAAAAGCGAGACTAGGTTAACATGCCCTAATCTTACCTTTTGACACACATTACGGAATACGAAAGAGCCTAGAGATATCGCACAATTGGCTACTTCTTTTTGTGAAAGAGAGAGCCACGGGATATCTATTAGGATTTCTATTCCCTTGTTGAAATTGTAAGATCAAATGATGTAAGTTCAAACCCTAATCCCAAAATGCAAGTATGAACTAATAACAAGATTGCAGAATTGAGATTAAACAATGAACAGCTGTAAATACAAGGATGAAATAAGAATGCAGATGTGTACCCGGAGTCAAAATCGGACTGAAAATGTTCGGGACGGGGGCGCGAGCACCACTATCCCGAAAACTGCACCGGAAACTGTCGTTTTGCACTCTGAAACATTATTGGAAAGCTGTCTGAAAGCTGTCTGTCCGGAGGACCAGGGTGCCCAGCGCCCTTGTCCCAGGGACCAGGGTGCCCAGCGCCCCTGTCCTGGCAGGACCAGGGCGCCCAGCGCCCCTGTCCCAGTCTTCTGCTCTGCAATTTGATACAGAGTGTTGTCTCGACCTGTTCTCTCCGGATCTGTATCCTGCGGCGTCGTCCGAGTCCCGAACCTGAATTGATATCTGAAAAAGGGTGTATGGGCAGCTATATAAGGTTTTGTCTTAGTCAAACCCCCACTTCGGTGATTTCCACCTCCATGAATAGTCAAGTTGTTTTGTAAAATGTATTGTGTGTGCAGACCTAGTGTGTGTGCAAGGTCCTAAAAATGCAAGAAAGCAAACTAGAGCAACCTAGAAAGTAAACCCTAATTGCTTGTAAATGATAATGTAAATGCTCTAAATCAAGATGCAAAGTGATCTAAAGCATGAATAAATGATATATTGAAGCTTATGCAAA